>NW_018744722.1:50000-650000 GCF_001683475.1 Chenopodium quinoa
TTTGAATTTAAAAACTATGTCTAATAATTGGAAATTAAGCAATGCTCTTAATCTTTTTTCTCTTTCTTAGCCCTTTTCCAATTCTTGTCTACATCTTCTTCCTCATTCATAACCTTAGCTAGTAGGCATCCTTTAGAGGACCTATATTCAATCTTGGAGTAAATAGTTTCCCCCTTAGCTAGGACCCCATGCTTCTTTTCTACCCAAGCTTTCTTTTCTGTGGTGTCAGCTTTCCGTTTTCCTTTATCTTTAGCAATACTCTTCTTCTTAGGCATTATAGGTGTTTTGAACTCAATTCTTTCACGCAAGCGTTCCTTAATAGGAATCACTTTGTCACCTCGACGACTCTTCACATCAGTTTTACTCTGATTTTTCTTCACGTCCTTTGAGGGTTTCTTCAGAAGCCACTTTTTCACATCATTAGGCAAAAAAGGGGGAACCTTTTGGGTAATTACTTCCCATAAAGGTCTAGCGCTCCAATAAGCATCAAATTTGTCAGGGAACTCGTAGGGACGACGAACATCACCGGAAGGAATAGTTTGAAGTAGGTCGTATTATCTTTTTACCCTGCAGGGATAATAAAAAGTCATGCGGGACAAGCTTGGAAGACGGCAGAAAGGCTGCTTGTTGACACCAACCATCTTTTCTATTTTCCACCAAGGGATGACCCACTTGATGGAAAAATTACAAGACTCGAAGACCTTCATCCATTCATGGCGCCCCATCCTAGAGAAGCGTTTCTTCCTTCTCACGAAGCAATTTGGAGTATACTTCTCAACGTTGTCCGGAGGGATAATTAATTCTAGTTTTTCCATTAGCCACATATGTAAAAATTGTAATGCAAATAAATTATTATTACTATACAAAAATATATTTTTGATTTCTGTAATTAAAAATATTATTTTTCTACCTGTAATAAAATTGGAGATTCCCGAAAAGTTGCTTTTGGATTTTTCTTTAATTCATCAAGACTAAGCATAGTCTCTCCACTATTAAGGGCATTGGATTTCTCCCAGATTCAATTTGTTCTAAAACAGTGGATATAATTGATTGACCCTCATTATTTTTACCACTAGTAAGAAAAAATTGATTAAGCATGCAAAAGAGGAAAGCCCTTCTTCTATAAACATGGAAAGATTCAGAATAAGGCCTATCAAAATAATGGCGAGCAAATTCTTTCAAATTAACTATGCTACCATCTACTATTTTTGATAGATCTTTGTCTTTCAAATTGAAGAAGCGTTCAAAATCCTTACAATAATACTCATTTATTCTAGGGATTACTACAAGATCTAGTGCTGGGAAGCCTAAAATAGCACCGAATTCTTCCGGCAAAGGGCTACATCCCAATATTCTAGAGTTGTATGAATAAAATCTGAATCAAGATCTACCCCTTTGACACCATAAATACCCCCAAGTGAAACACAACTAACTCTTTTCTCTCCTTGGCATTAAGAGACAGACACAATTCATGAGTGTAATTGGTAAAACTTTTGGAGACTAGAGACATGTTGTTATTTTTTTCTAAAGCTAAGGAAAAAAAAAATTATTTGCTAAAATTATGAAAAAAATAGGCTGGGCAGGGGGCTATTTATACACAAAATCGAAGCAGTTTTAATCCAGGAAGGATCCGGAGTCAGCGCTCATCAGCTCCAAACGCCAAATATTGGCGCATGACACTATAACCTGGCGTCAAACACTAAGTGTAGCACCTGGCGCTAATATTAAACGCGTGGTGCCAGCTGGCGCTAATATATCTTATCGTACGAGCTTTCCAAAAACTGCGTTTTTAACCTGATTCGAGTCTGCTAATGACTTTATGGTTTCCTTATCTTTTTCTAAAAATTCATTTATTCCTTCCTTTTAAATAATATAACTATTATATTAATTATATTATTTTTCGAATTTTATTTAGACCAACTTCCAAGTTTTTATACATCCAAAATTTTATGTGACTCTTATTTTTCATTTTTTCTTTTTTGGGGGAGAAATGGGATACCCTCCATCAATAATAAAAATGACGGAATTTTTTGCGCAAAATTATTTTTCACAAGTCTTTGCACACGCAAACATGCACATAATAATAAAAATGAAAAAAAAAACACGATAAATTATGAATAAACTCATAATAGTTTGTATATACAAACAGGTCTAAATAATGAGTTTAATTAAAAGGCAAAGTTCTATACAAAGTCTAAATAAAATAATAAAAAGCACAGGAACAAACTACGGCGTCGGGGGACATACAACCATCATCTCATAAAATTGCGTCGTACGAGGAGTAACCTCTCCACCAGCTCCAACACCAGCTATGGTCTTCTCGGGAGGAGGAAAACTCAAAACAAAACCCGTCCACCCAAGATCAACCTGAGGTTGAGGCAGCGGAGGCTGATGTGATGACGAGCCGACCTCGTACATCCCACCACCTCTAAGAGGCGAGGTAGCCTCTTCTTGGCCTATCGGCGCAGCATGTGCACCCTCAGATGAAGAGCCTAAGCCCTCTACCGCCTTAGTACGAGCAGCCTCACAACGACCGCCCTGACCACACGAACCAGTGCGGCGACCCTGCAAAAACACTAAGATCAGAAACATGCAAAGTAGGAGCGGTAATGTAAAAATATAAGAAGGGAAGCCACCTCCTGAACGGCGTCGTCTCGACGACATGTAGCCACGTTCCTCATCTGGACGAGCTGGCTACGGAAGGCATATATGCATCGTGCCATCGCCGAAACCACCTCGCGTGAAAACTGTCAAAGAAATAAGTAAGTAAACATGCATAACATATATGGACTAAAAGTTGCAAATAAATAAGCTTACCCGAGTCTGGTGACAAGGAATCGAACGCTCCACAAAGTGCTCGCCCTTAGGAGCCGAAGGAAACATCTCCTCAATCGGCCCATATGTCCCCCGATAGTGGATGGACATACGGGGTGGCACGAACTCAGCAGGATCATCCTGACAAAGCAAAACAAAATCAATAAAGCATCATTTGGGGGCTACTTAACTTAAGGAAAAAGCTGAAAATCATACCGCCACATCCTCAGCAGGTACAAGAACTGGAGCTAACAACGGCAGTAGCTCCTCCTCATAGCATCGCCCAAGGATCGTGTAAGATCGCCAAGGGGTGTCAACTCCCTCTGACATGCTCACCAACCTCGTGGCATTAAACATGTGACGTGGTGGAGGAGCATGAACGACAAAGCTATCTAAGGAATGTTGTATAGCAACCCTCTTCCCAAGATATGCAACCGCTCCATAGGTCCCCAAGAAATAGCGACGCTCAGCAGAATACTGCGCGGCTAGCCGAGGGACTGCCAAGTCGACCCATGGTCGGTACAGCACCTCAGGCTCCTACAAAGAGTGTCTATCAGACAAGAATCTATCTAAGGCATCACAAAATGTCATATAAGAAAAGAATCATACCGAGATGATCCAATCTCGGACATAGGCAGTGGACATCCCCATACGGCGGCTGCCCCAGGAAGCACTAACTGAAAGCCTGCGCGGCGACGGTCTCGCCGGCGCAGTTGAGGGGAAGTACTCGTAGAACCAGATCTACAAAAGACAAAAATTATCAGCAGGTGCTAACTAAAGCTTAGAGCTAAAACTTTATAGGGAATAAAGTATACATCTACAACCCTCCAAAATCCGGATAGAGCAACGTTTCCCGCGAAGGACCGATGTCGACACGAGTCCCGCAACGCTCGGATGAAATCGACATAGGCCAAGCTGGCCCAGTCGTAAGTCCCGATCCGGTGTAGATCACGGACAGCATGAAGGTAGTAAAGCAGCGCCCTATTACCTTTGGTAGGGGAGAACGTCCCTGACAACAAGATAAGTGCAAAGATGCGCACCCGCTGCTCTCGAGTAGTCGCACCATCATCAAAAGCCGCTGCTAGAGTTGAGCGGTGAATCCCCCTAACACTAAACTGAGTCGTCTCTACCTCAGCTTGAGCCCGAATAGCAATCGGACCCAACAGCTCCTCAAACTCAAGAGAAAAGACAGTAATATCGTTGTCAAACGGCAGTGCCACAGAGCTAAACTTCAGTCCCGTTATGAGACTGAAGTCGGTAGGAGTGACCTCATCTCACCCCAAGGGAAGTGGAAAGTGTTGGTGGTGTCCCAAAAAAACTCCACCAGAGCATGGACTACATGGTGACCCCCGCTAGAGGAAATCATGGCCTCGGAGGTCTCGAACAGTGCAGTTAGTCCGCGAGACTCCTACAGAAGTCTCGTCTGATCGTCTTTGGCGATGTACATCTTGTATAGGTCACCCAAACCGTCCCAACCGGAGCCGTGACAACGTGTCCTCCCAACTGTGAAGCCCTGTCTCACCCTCTTAGAGATATGGTGGACGGGAGAGAAGTACAAGGTCCGCTCATCCCACTAAGAGAGTCGGCCGAGCTAAGTGTACGGGTCAGCATCGTCCTCTATAGGCTCATGCTACCGTCGAACATCTCGGTACCGTGAACCAGAGCCTCGCTGTCTAGCCATGCTGCATTGTGCAAAATTATCATAAATTAAGGTTCTGTGGTATCTAAGGTTCGCCTAGCCGCATGATACTATGTTCGCAAAAAAAAAAAAAAAAAAAAAAAAAAAACAGAGTACGTAGTATTAAAACAGAGCACAAATTCAAATTGAGCATGTACGACATTTTTCAAGATATCAAACAATTTTTTGCAATAGTATGGTAATTATTGAAACAAATTGGACAAGAATTGCTAGCAAAAACATCAAGAACAAGCCACATTGTTTTCCCAACCTTAAAAGGTCCAACAATGGTGATTCGTTCGTTTCTTCACCAAATTGAGTCAAACAAGTCTTAAATTACTCCCAAGGTAATATATAAACATAATCAAGCAATTTCATGGCATAAAATTTGATAAACAAAGAGAATTAAGCAATTCTAATTTCGAATTTTCAAGAAATTCGTGGATAAATGCATGCGAAATTCATTAAAACTAGTGTGAGTTTGGAGGAAATTTACATAGATCTGGAAAATGGATGGAATAAGCTTTGATTTGCAACAAATTTGAGCGAATTTAGTTGAGAAATGAGCAAGAACGAGTGAATTGAAGTTCTGAGAATTCTCGAGCAAGAAACGCGAACAACAACAGCAGAAATGAAGAAGAGAAGGGTATTTAAGGAAAACCTGACTCTAGCGCCAAGCGTCAGACCTTGGCTTTAGTCGATAAGCTTTAGCGCCTGGCGCTACAGCCAGATAAGCAGCGCCAGCGTTATTTCAGCGGCGCCAAAATGTTCAGCCACTCAGTATGGTTGTTACAACCTTATGCAATATATTTTGGGTTCCTTAGTACGCCAGTTAGCCCCTCTAAGAAATTTGACACGATTGTTTTTGTAATCGGCTTGATTACATAGAGTGATCGACCTGACGAAAGATCGTCTCACTTAGCTTAAAGCGCTTGCGCATTGGCTCATCACAAAGGCACCGACATACTGGTTCATTCTGAAAGGCACCGACATACTGGTTCATTTAGAAAAAGGCACCGACTTACAGGTTCAAAAACAGCAGAAGCGCCGACGTACAGGCATAGCGGACTCAAAGTTCAAGCGAGCTTTTAATCATCGACAAGCGAAGGTCTTCGGTAATTTTCTTTGGAAATATTATCGTAATAAGTGAAGGTAGCTTCAAGCGAGGATATCTTTGGCAGCATTCCCTAGCTTACGGAGAGTTGTCACAAACAACTGAAGGTGATTTCAAGCGAAGTTGTCTTCGATCGTATTCCTAAGATGTGGAAGATGGTCACAAAGCGGAAGAGGATCGTTTCAAGAAAAGAAATCTTCGATAGTGTTCCCTGGCTTGTGGAAGATTATCAAGGCAGAAGATGAAGGCAGTTACAAGCGTAGCAGTCTTCAAGCAGGATGGCATTCTCTAGCTTGTAGGAGGTCATCAAAATGGAAATACAGTAGCGTATCGGTTACTTTTAGAGACGTGTGTTCGACGGTGCAAGATACGCATTTCTTAACTTTTTTATCTGTTTAACTAATGCTAGTTTGCAAGTATTGGCGTTACAAAAATGATTTAGCATCGCAGAACGTTTTGAATCGTTCTCCGTCCCTATCGATACTTTGACTTTTGTTTTCGAAACTTGCGTTTCTCCAAACTCAGTCAAAGTGGGGGCTTCCGTAGACACCCATTTGAGTCTCCCCAAAACCAAAACCAGTGATGAGTACCTTTTACGTCGAATTGTAATCGAATGAAATGAAAATGTGGAAGGTCTAGTGTTGTGGATAGTTTTAATTTCTTTTCTCTACACTCTGTTTTTTGAAAACCTATTTTAAGAAAACAGCCAATCCAGTTTGGTTGGTCCATGATATGGGTCCAATAGTAGTGTAGTTGGATAGGTCATGAAAATAGCTTTCCAACGATATATTATAAGCCCAATTCCGATGAATATTGAGGAAGTTCTGGCCAAATTACTGAACTGGGCCTAGTTTCAGCCTAAAATGCGGCCCAATGATCTAGGGGAGGGCCTAATATGGATTTATCATTCCTAATGCAATTAGGAATGGTTTAAGTCTTCTAGATTCTTCTAGAAGGTTCTTTTCATTCCTAATTCAATTAGAATTGACGAATTGACTTTTGTTGACTTTTTAGAGTCTTAATCAGAATAAAAGAATGTTTTTTGAGGAAAATACGATTTTATCTTCCTGTACGGTCAATTTCTATCCGATTTTAGAAAACACGTCAATAATTAAGTTAGCGCCAAACGCTTGCATTAGCGCCTGACGCTAAGCTTGGCGCCTGGCGCTAGCGTTAGCGCCTTGCGCTAATGTCAGCGTCTGGCGCTAACCTCATTTTGCGCGTCCCTCTATTTCGATTTTCTATCTTTTTGGCTGATTTTATCTATAAATAGCCTTCTAAAAACTCAGTTTTCATTCACCAACTCTCATCAAGAAATTCTTTATTACTCTCTCTTTCTCTTCTAAACTAGCCTTTTTCCCAAAACACAAAATTCCGCATTCGCAAGACCTAGACACACCTAGCCATATTCGAAGTTGCCTTCGCCCTAAACGTGAAAGGTTTTAATTTCTGAGGGTTTGGTCCCAAATCTCTCTTTCAATTATTTAATTTCATTGTTGTTTTATTATTTTCCTTGAAGTTACTAACGTGTGTATTTTGTTATTAGAAAGAGGTACGAGGCATCCAATTAAGTACTTTGATGATTTCTATTATTGTTATTATGTAGAAATCATGCTTAGGTTGTTGTTATGATTCCTACTGTGTTATGTTAGGGCATTTTGATCTTCCTAGTATCATGTCTAGGGTAACTTTAATATCAAGTATGATTAAAAGTATGATGCCTTTTATGTTCTTCCTAATATTTATGATTGTTAGTATCATGTTAGGGCTAAATATTTTATTTTTATTGCTTAGTGACATGCTAGGGTTTGTTATTAATCTTGTTAGTACATGCCTAGGATCTTGCTATTATTATGCTTTAACATGAACATGTTTATGATTATAATTATTATTATGATTATCATTATGTTGCTTGATTATTTTTATTGTTATATCTTGATCACACCTTTTATGCATGTTTAAAGGGAATTGGTACTTGTAATCACGCTTAATAAGATAATTAATAATCTTGTTAGGGTTAATATGATTATAATTCAAGTGGTCGCCAATAATAGATTTATTTGTGCATTAATGTTCAACCAACATATATAAACAGGTTTAGGGTAAACCTATTGATTGAATGTTAGTAAGAAAGCGCACATGAATACGATCAGAATAAAGTATAGTCCTATTATTAGGGTAGGTCCAATCTCTTTTAGGTTGGATTTTTACCTTCATCCCCGAACTACCAGTCATGGTTCCAGACCTATTGGAGTTCACGATCTCCTGGATCTTTAAGGGGTGTAACCTTCACCTTGTGAGCGGTTTACAAGTTCCTAAAACTTGTTGGCGACTCTTTTGCTCTAGCTTCCTTCCCTTTGGACGCCACCGTACTTTAGTGTATGATCACAGTGGGGTTCAAGCTAGGATAACGCTTGAAATATTCCCTACATGTTGTTATTGAGATTTTTCTTCCACTTGGAGTAGTCACCTTGATCGTCTTGCGCCATCCTTGCACTAAACCCTCCGTTGGGGTGATGAGCTTCGAAGGGTTAAAGTTCTTGCTTTGTAGAACCGTTTCGATGAGCGAGGAATTATCCTCTACATATTTCGGCTCATCATTTTCTCGCCCAAAGAGGAGTCCCATGACATTAAAGTTAAAGCATGGGGGTGCTTTCTCCTTGTGAATAGGAGTTAGGATCTCATCTAGAAAGTAACAATCCAGAAAGATTTCGAACCCCGGTTGTCTTATTCCATTTACAACAAACGGTTCGTGAAATTGGATAATCCTCTCCTTCCCTTATGAATTTTCCATTGAGAGTAAGAGGGTATTGGTCCATTGGGATTGCTTTCTTTTGGGTGCGAGCGTTCCTACGCACCTTAGACCTTTCCTTGGCTCGCTTAAGATCTTCCCGAGTCGGTTCGAAACCAAGTCCGAAAGTATCTAACTTAGGGAGGCCAGGTGTTGGGAATATTTCAAACATTACCCCAAACTTGAACCCCACTGTGATCATACACTTAAGTATAGTGGCGCCCAAAGGGAAGGAAGCTAGAGCAAAAGAGTCGCCAACAAGTTTTAGGAACTTGTAAACCGTTCACAGGGTGAAGGTTACACCCCTTAACGATCCAGGAGATCGTCAACTCCAATAGCTCTGTAACCATCACTTGTAGTTCAGGGATGAAGGTACAAATCCAACCTAAAAGAGATTGAACATGCCCTGATAATAGGCCTCTACTTTATTCAGATCGTATTCATGTGTGCTTTCTGACTAACATGTATGCAATCAATAGGATTAACCCTAAACCTGTTTATCTATGCTGGTTGAAATATTAATGCACAAATCAGACTATTATTGGCGATCACTTGAATTATAATATAATTAACCCTAAACAAGATTATTAATTATCTTATTAAGAATCATTACAAGTACCAAATCCCTTTAAACATGCATAAAAGGTGTGATCAAGCAATAACACCAAATATAAAGCAACATAATAATAATCATAAATGATAATACTCATAACAATCATAATCATAATCGTAATCATGTTAAAGCATAATAATAGCAAGATCCTAGGCATGATACTAACAAGATTAATAACAAACCCTAGCATGTCGCTAAGCAATAAAGATCAAAGCTTTAACCCTAACATGATACCAACATGAATATTAGGAAAGAAAATAGGAAGCATCGCGGGAATCATAATAAGCATATTTGACATTATAACCTTCTCCCTAAACATAATACTAGGAATAAAAAACACCCTAATATGACACTAGGAATCATAATAACAACCTAGACATGATTTCTATATCATAATATCAAAAAATCAATTAAAGAACTTACTTGGATGCCTCTTATCTCTTTCTAATAACAAAATACACGCGTTAGTAACTTCAAGGAAAATAATAAACAAACAATTAAATTAAATAATTGAAATAGAGATTTGGGACCAAACCCTCAGTAATTAAAACCTTTCACGTCTAGGGCGAAGGCAACTTCGAACTTGGCTAGGTGTTTCTAAATCTTGTGAATGCAGAACTTTGTATGCAAAAGGCTAGTTTAGAAAAGAGAGAAAGAGAAATCAAGAGATTCTTGATGAGAGTTGGTGATTTTTGATGATTAAAAACGGAGGTTTTAGGAAGCTATTTATTGAGAAAATCAGCCAGATATGATAAAAAAACGAATCAGAGTTTCGAAAAGAATAAAACAACGTGGCGCCAAACGCTGGACTCTAGCGCCAGACGCTAGACGCTGGAAACAAATTTCCACGAGTTTTCTTAATTTGATAAAATTTAGCCGAACGAGAGGGAAAAATCGTATTTTCCTTAAAAACACTTCCTTTATTCTAATTAAAACTCTAAAAAGTCAACTAAAGTCAATTTATTAATGCTAATTAAATTAGGAATGAAAAGAACCTTCTAGAAGAATCTAGAAGACTATAATCAATCCTAATTGCATTAGGAATGATAGATCAATATTAGGCCCTCCTCTAGATCATTGGGCCGCACATAAATACCAAACAGCGCCCATTTTAGTAATTTGGCCATAACTTACTCATTATTCATCGGAATTGGGCTTATAATATATTATTGGAAAGCTCTTTTTGAACGCGACCAAACTACACTATTATTGGACCCTTTCCATGGACCAAACTAAAATGGATTGGCTGTTTTCTTAAAATAGATTTTCAAAAACAGAGAGAAAGAAAAGAAATAAAAATTGACCGCAACACTAGACTTTCCACACTTTCACCTCATTTGACTATCATTCGACGTGAAAGGTACTCATCACTGGGTTTTGTTTTGGGGAGACATAAATGGGTGTCTACAGAAGCCCCCACTTTGACTGAGTTTGGAGAAATGCAAGTTTTGAAAACAAAAGTCAAAGTATCGATAGGGACAGAGAATGATTCAAAACGTTCTACGATCCTAAACTATTCTTGTAACGCCTATACCTGCAAACTAGCGTTAGTTAAACA
This sequence comes from Chenopodium quinoa, assembly GCF_001683475.1. Lineage (NCBI taxonomy): Eukaryota > Viridiplantae > Streptophyta > Magnoliopsida > Caryophyllales > Amaranthaceae > Chenopodium > Chenopodium quinoa. The sequence goes on from NW_018744722.1 coordinate 60,569, forward strand.
GATAAGAGAGTTAAGAAACTCGTATCTTCCACCGTCGAGCACACGTCTCTAAAGGTAACAAATTTGATGTTGTTGCATTTGCCATTGTGACAGCCTTCCACAAGCTAGGGAATGCCATCCTCCTATTTGTTTTGACGATCTTCTGCAAGCTAGAGAATACCTCCTAAAGAATGCTACACCTGCAACTACCTCCAATTTTGTCGTGATAGACTTCTACAAGCTAGAGAACCCCATTGAAGATTGCTTTGCTTGAAATGACCTTCTTGCGCTTTGTGATCATCTTCCGCAAGCCAGGGAACACGATCGAAGATAACTTTTCTTGAAATCACCTCCTGCTTTTAACAACCTTCCGCAAACTAGGGAACGCTATCGAAGATATCTTCGCTTGAAGTCATTGTCATTTGTTGCGATAATATTCCGAAGAAAATTACCGAAGACCAATACTTGTCGATCTTTAAAAGCTCGCTTGAACTTTGCTTCCGCTATGTTTGTACGTCGGCGCTTTTGCTGCTTGTGAACCATTACGTCAGTGCTTCTGCTGTTTATGAACCATTATGTCGGTGCCTCCGCTGTTTATGAACCATTATGTAGGTGCCTCCGCTGGTTATGAACCATTATGTCGGTGCCTCTAATGAGCCAATGCTTAGGCGCTTTAAGCTAAGTGAGATGATCATTCATCAGGTCGATAACTTAATGCGATTATAATCGAGGCGATTACTTAATCATGTCAAATTTCTTAGAGGGGCTAACTAGCGTACCAAGGAACCCAAAATTGCTGTAAGAGGTAAAAAAAAAAACCGTTCTGAGTAGCTGAGCGTTCTGTCGCCGCCGAAACGTTGCTGACGCCACGTTTTGGCTTTGGCGCCAGACGCTGGTTCTAGCTCCAGGTGCTGAACTCTGGCGTCAGACGCCAAAGATGTCGTTTGGCGCCAGAGTTGGGAATTCCGTATATATTCCCTTTCTTTCTAATTTTTCCGCTGCTGCTTCTTCTTCGAAAATCACCGTGGAAGTTCACCTTGGTATTTCTTGCTCGTTACTCAACCAAATTTGCTCAAATTTGTTGCATATCGAAGCTTTTTCCTTCTACTTTCCCGATCTATTAATTTTTCTTCAAACTCAGCCCGGTTTTTAATGAATTTGACATTATTCTTCATGAATTTTTGAAAAACTCGAACTTTCAATTGCTTAATTCGCTTTGTTTGTCAAATTTTATGCTACAAAATTAATTCAATGTTTATATATTGCCTTGGGAGTATTTTGAGACTTGTTTAACTCTATGTGGTGGAGAAATGAACAAATTACCATTGTTGGGCCTCTTAAGGTCGAGAAGACAATGTGGCTTGTTCTTGATGTTTTTGCTAGCGATTCTTGTCCAATTTGTCACAATAATTACCATAGTATTGCAAGAAGTTGTTTGGATGCTTGAAAAATGTTGTATATGTTCACATTAAAATTGTGCTCTGTTTTAGTACTACGTACTCTGTTTTTTGCGAACATAGTATCATGTGGCTAGGCGAACCTTAGATACCATAGAAACTTAATTTATGTCGATTTTGCGCAATGTAGTATGGCTAGACAGCGAGGTTTGGATTCACGATCCCGAGGCACACAACGGGAGCATGAGCTTGTAGAGGAGGACGTCGACCCGTCCACTTCTCTCGGTCCCCTTCCTGAGTGGGATGAGCAGACTTTGTTCTTCTCCCCCGGCAACCACATTTATGAGAGGGTACATCGTGGGATTACTGCTGGTAGGACGCATTGCCACGTCTTGGGCACGATACTGTGGGCAACCTGTATAGGATGTTCATCACACTACAAAAAAAATTACTTATACAAGCAAGTGAAAAATGCCTCTAATAATAATGATATTGCCTCTAATACCTTTTAGAGATAATCAATCAAGTGCCTCTAAAAATTTCATCACTAATTGATGGTTGCTCTTAATGCCTCTTTTAGAGGCAATACAATGCATTGTTTATAAAAACCCATATATTTAGAGGCAACCGTATAACCTTGCCCCTAAATATAATTAGTGGCAACCGTATAATCTTGACCCTAAATATATTTCGAGGCATTATGTAAAATTGCTTCTAAATACCATATATTTTTAGGGGCATCCATATTATTTTGCCTCAAAATATAATTAGAGGCATTATACCTGTTTGCTTTTATATATCGTATACATTTAGAGGCAATCATGTAATTTTGTCTCAAAATATAATTAGATGCAATATTATATATTAATACTAATGATATTTAGATGCAAATTAGAAATTTGACATGAAAGGTTCTTAGAGGTAAAATGCATGATATATGCCTCTGATGTATTGATTCTAAATTTACCGAAATATATATTACAACGATATTACATTTTATGATATAATTTTTGTAAATTAATAGAAATAATCATTTTAAAGAATTAACCATGTCAGTATAACATTATAAAGCAAGTTGATTTCATTGAATCAAACAACAATGATATTATTAATAATTGTATAGTGAAAATGTCGAATCTTACCAAGCTTGAATTTGTGGCCCTTGATATTACCGGAAAGAATTATCTATCATGAGTGTTATTGCTGAAATACAACTAGATGCTAAAGGCCTTGGTGAAACCATTAAGGAGGGTAATAAAGCAACAATCCAAGATAAGGAAAAGGCCATGATATTTCTTCGATATCACCTCCATGAAGGACTCAAAAATAAATATTTAACTGTGAAAGATCCACAAGTCCTTTGGAGTAATCTAAAGGAAAGGTATGACCACCAAAAAACAGTGATACTACCTAGAGCTCGTTATGATTGGTTGAATTTAATATTGCAAGATTTTAAATCTGTTAGTGAATATAACTCAGCTATGTTTAAAATAACTTCTCACTTGAAATTATGTGGAGAAAATATTACTGATGCAGAAATGCTTGAAAAGACATACTCTACTTTCCATGCAAATAATATTGTCCTACAGACACAATATAGAGAAAAAGGTTTTACAAAATATTCTGAATTAATATCTTGTCTTCTTGTGGCTGAGCAAAATAATGAGCTGTTAATGAAAAATCATGAATCACGTCTACTGGCTCTACTCCATTCCCTGAAGAGAATGTGACAACCCATAACGGGAAAGAAACTAAAAACAAATACCATTCCAGTAGTAGTGGTCGAGGTAGAGGTCGTGGTCACGGTCGTGGCCAATGGCGTGGTCGCGATCGTGGTTTTAGTGGATATGGTAAAGGTCGTGGAGGTCATTACACAAATTCTCATTCCCACCAGAAGTGGGAACATAGGGATGATAAAGAGAAAAATGAGACCAATATATGTTACAGTTGTGGAGGAAAAGGTCATTGGTCTCGGGTTTGTAGAACTCCAAAGCATCTTGTTGAACTTTATCAAGAATCATTGAAGAAAGGAAAGAAAGTTGAGGAAAACCTTGTTGTTGAATAAGTTTAAGGTGATTTTGATTTTGGCAATGCAAATCATTTTGATGTTGCTAATTTCCTTACTTCCCCGGAAAGGAATAATTTTGATTTTGGCAGTACAACTCATTTAGAAGTTGGTGATTTCTTCAATGCTTCAGAAGGGAATAATTAAATTTATATTATTTTATGTCAACTTTAAGTATTAGACTTGATATAGTTATTTACTTATGTTATTTTTTATGGTTGTAATAAGGACTTTATATGCTATGAATTTATGAACTATTTAGGTGTTTTTATTGAATTATTTATTTTATCATCTTTATTTTTATGCTTAATATTTTGACATATATTTTATTTCATGAAGAACATGGATATTACTCAAGTTCAGTTTCCTATGAATGGTAAAGAATTGTGTCTTGCTGATAGTGCAACTACTCATACAATACTTAGAAATAAAAAATACTTCTCTACATTAATGATGAAAAGTATTAATGTGAGTACCATATTGGGTAGTACAAATATTATTGAGGGCTCCGGAAGAGCCACTATAAAATTGTCTTGGGGAACTGAAATTAAAATAATTGATGCTTTATACTCCCCATTGTCTCAAAGAAATTTATTAAGTTTTGAGGATATTCGCAATATTAAAATATTAAGACAATCAATGAAGAAAATAACGAATTCCTTCAAATCACAAATATAACACAAGGCACAAAACATGTTTTGGAGAAACTCCCTACATTCTCCAGTGGTTTGTACTACACAAAAATCAATACTATTGAAACTCAGCCTATAGTAAACCAGAAGTTTACTGATAATTTTGTTGTTTGGCATGACCGGTTAGGCCATCCCGGTTCAATAATGATGCGAAAAATAATTACGAATTCATATGGACATTCTTTGAAGAGCCAGCAGATTCTTTATAATAATTTTTCATGTGCTGCTTGCTCAGAAGGCAAGTTAATAATTCGCCCATCACCAGCTAAAATCAATTTTGAATCAATTAGTTTTCTGGAACGTATACAAGGAGATTACTCTGGGCCCATACATCCCCCGTGTGGACTATTTAGATATTTTATGGTTTTAATTGATGCATCAACTAGATGGTAACATGTGTCCTTGTTATCAACTCGTAACTTGGCGTTTGCGAGATTACTTGCCCAATTGATTAAGTTACGGGCACATTTTCCAAATACTCCTATTAAGACTATCCGGCTTGATAATGCTGGTGAATTTACATCTCAAGCTTTTAATGATTATTGCATGTCCATTGGGATAAATGTTGAACATCATGTAGCACATGTTCATACACAAAATGGTTTGGCTGAGTCATTAAACGTCTTCAGTTAATTGCTAGACCATTGCTTATGAAATCTAATCTCCCAATTTCTGATTGGGGACATGCTATATTACATGGAGCAGCACTAATTCGCATTAGACTAACAAATTATCATAAGTTCCCCCCATTACAATTAGTTTATGGTCAGGAACCAAATATTTCCCATCTAAGAATTTTTGGATGTGGGGTTTATGTTCCGATAGCTCCACCGCAACGCTCTAAGATGGGTCCTCAAAGGAGTTTGGGAATATATGTTGGGTTTGAATCCCCTTCAATAACTAAATATCTTGAGCCTACAACAGGGGATTTATTTACGGCTCGTTTTGCAGATTGTCATTTTAACGAGTCACTTTTCCCAACATTAGGGGAAGAAAAGAGAGAGCTGGAAAAAGAAATTAAATGGAATGAATTATCATTATCTTATCTTGATCCTCGAACTAAACAATGTGAACTGGAAGTTAAAAAGATAATTCATTTACAAAGTTTAGCAAATCAATTGCCAGACTCGTTTGCTGACCCAAAAATAGTGACCAAGTCACATATTCTAGCTGTAAATGCTCCATTTAAAATAGATGGCCCGGAAGGACAAAACCACGTTAGAAACGTGGAAGACCAATAGGTTCCAAAGATAAGAATCCTCGGAAAAGAAAAGGAGCATTGATTGATGATGGTCAAATTGAATAAACAAATTCCGAACGATCTCCAGAAGAGAATTTAGACATGATACAGGAAGAAATACAGGTACCTGATAATGAAGAAATTTCAACAAATTATATCATGTCTGAAATTACATGGAACCGAAATCAAATCGACGTCGATGATGTTTTTGCATGCAATATAGCATTAGATGTTATGGATTATAATGAGGATCATGAACCAAAATCCATTGAAGAATGTAGACAAAGAAACGATTGGCCAAAATGGAAAGAAGCAATTGAATCAGAAATAAAATCTCTTGGAAAAAGAGAAGTATTCGGACCTGTAGTCTGTACACCTGAAGGTGTAAAGCGAGTGGGATATAAATGGGTCTTCGTGCGAAAGAGAAATGAAAAGGGTGAAGTTGTAAGATATAAGGCACGTTTAGTTGCACAAGGATTCTCACAAAGACCTGGTATTGATTACGAGGAGACATATTCTCCTATGGTGGATGCAACTACTTTTAGATTTTTGATTAGTCTGGCAATAAGAGAAGGACTTGACTTACGTTTGATGGATGTAGTCACAGCTTACATATATGGCCCACTGGACACTACAAGAAAATAACCTTTTCGTAGCGATTATTTTAATCTTTAGTATCGATTGTAATTTTAACAAAAAGCTTTCCCAATGAATGGTCATTCGATACAATATCCCCCGTTGCCTTAGACATTAGTAGTGGTTTTCAATATCGTTGGGGTTGGCCTTAGTAATCGATACAAAAAACTACATCTATCGTGGTGATTATTGTAGCGTTAACAATCGCTATAAATTTTTAACTCATTTTCTTCAAAAAAAAAAACATGCGTATGATCTTTACAAGATTCGAACATGCAACATCAAACTCTTATATTAAATGTTTCACCAATAAGCTATGTCATATTTTATGTATTCTTTGTCAAACAATATTTATATATCTAGTGTTGAAAAGGCTTTTCGTATCGATTTTTAGGATTTAGTGGCGATTGTAAATGATAAGATTTCTCAAAATTACATAAATGTGTAAAAATAGTGTGGATATGTATTATTATGATTTCCGTATCGATTTTATATGGGAAAACCATGGCGATTGTAAAATGATACGACTTCCTTAATTATTTCACAAACAGACTTGCATATTGTAGCGAATGTACAATCGCTACGAAAAGACATTTTTCTTGTAGTGGGATAATGACATTTACATGAAGCTCCCAGAAGGATCAAGCTGCCAGAAGCAGCAAAATCTAGTTCTCGAGAACATTTTTGTATTAAATTGAACAAATCTCTTTATGGAATGAAACAATCTGGGCGTATGTGGTATAACCGTCTAAGTGAGTATTTGTTGAAGGAAGGTTATACGAATGATCCTATTAGCCCATGTATTTTTATAAAGAAATTTGGATCAGGATTTGTTATAATTGCGGTGTATGTTGATGATTTGAATATCATTGGAACTCCTGAAGAGATTTCAGTGACTGTCAATTATTTAAAGAAAAATTTTGAAATGAAAGATCTTGGAAAGACAGAATTTTGCTTGGGGTTACAAATAGAGCACCTAGAGAATGAAATCCTTGTGCATCAATCAACATACATAGAAAAGGTTCTTAAAAGTTTTTCTATGGATACAGCACATCAATTGAGCAACCCTATGGTTGTAAGATCACTTGAAGTAGAGAAAGATCCATTCCGACCTCGGGAAAATGATGAAGAAATTCTTGGTCCTGAAGTACCATATATTAGTGCAATTGGAGAACTAATGTATCTTGCAAGTCATACACGACCCGACATATCATTTTCAGTGAATTTATTAGCAAGGTTTAGTTCATGTCCAACTCGGAGGCATTGGAATGGGATCAAACATTTACTTTGTTATCTTCAAGGTACGAAGGGTATGGGTTTATTTTTCCCAAAGTTGTCAAAAGAAAATTTGATTGGTTTTGCAGATGCAGGTTATTTATCTGATCCTCATAATGGTCGATCACAAACTGGATATGTGTTCACGTATGGTGGTACTGCCATTTCTTGGTGTTCCATGAAATAAACCATTGCAGCTACTTTTTCCAATCATTCTGAGATTTTAGCGATTCACGAGGCTAGTCGTGAATGTGTATGGTTAAGGTCGGTAATTCAACACATAAAAGAAGTTTGTGGTTTATCATCTGGGAAAGAGGCACCGACAACTCTATATGAGGATAATGCAGCTTGTATTGCTCAACTTAAGGAAGGATATATCAAAGGTGACAAACAAAGCACATCTTAACCAAAATTTTCTTCACTCATGATCTTCAGAAGAATGGAGATATAAAAGTATTGCAGATTCGTTCAAGTGAAAATTTAGCACACTTATTCACTAAGGCTCTTCCGACAGCAACATTTAAAAAGTTAGTTTATCGTATTGGATTCCGTCGTCTCAAAGATATTTAGTGATATAATAATGAGGGGGAGTAATTGCGCGCTGCACTCTTTTTCCCTTATCCATGGTTTATTCCCACTGGGTTTTTTCTGGAAAAGTTTTTAATGAGGAAGCATATATGCGCATTAAATTTATTTTAGATAATGCCCATCCAAGGGGCAGTGTTATAAAATGTGTTAATGGATGGTCATTATAGGTTATAGCTATCCCTTTTATGACTATCTTAAGTGTGGTTGTAATAGCATCCTTGTAATCCTCCTTTGTCATTAGTTCACATTAACCCTCGCATGAATGGACTCTTCATTGTCCATATAGGTTACAATGTTCTATCATGTATATATATAGGTTACTCATGAAATGGATGCATATAGACAATACAATTTCCATCTACAGCTCTCTCTAATATTCTTCCTTTTCCCCTTATTTTATAATGTACTACGTAATTTCTTACCATGGTTTCATTTGACACTTCAGTGATAGGTTCTTTATCACTTTTTGAATGGGTTTCCTCATATAAATCCAACATGCTTGGCATTACTTTGTCACGCTTGAACTGATAACATAAAAAGTCATATCATCAATATTTTCTTTTTTTTTTTATATAAAAAAGAAATAAAAATAAAAAGAGAGTTTAACATATCTTCAGCTTTTTGAGCAAAACTCTTTGTCCCAGCGGTATGTCCAGCATCTTGGTAAGATCGATTGTCAACATTTCTTTTACTTATGCCCTTTAGAATTTGAAAAGGAGTATATAATTGATGTCCAAAACTCAAAGAGAAATAAAGAAATATATGATAAAATTATATTGTACCTAAAATTCTTTTGACCCAAAATATGTAACAAGCCATTTCCAATCATTTTCATCGACATTTGGGGGAATATTCTCTTCTTTAAGTCGATCTTCATCTGTATCCTCTGTATCATAATAATCTCTTTTCAATCTTACACGATAACTCCTGTACTTCTTATTTAAAGATCCCATGATATACTTATTCCTCTCCTTTAACTTCTTATCACGTTCCTCTTCATCCTGGTCATCCTCAAGTCCAATATCAAATTTTTCCTTGGCGGTAAATACAAGTGTAGTTATTAGAACAAAAAATATTATAATAACATAATCTATTTGTAACAAGATATAAATTAAAAAAGAAAAATACCAGAACAAGTTGCCACATCTTCTCCTTATTTTTTTTTTGGAATTTCTGAAAACACTTTCACCTCATAAAGTGGAGCATTAAGAGGATCTCTAACAAGAGCACCACAATAACTTTCCAAACAAGCTCTATTTACATTGATCGGCTGACCCTTAATGTTAACATCGACTTTTTTGTCTCACCGGGTCTCATTTTTGCCATTTGAAGATTTCTTGTAGGACCTCTTGGAGTTTTTGTCTAATAAGTTTTTTTCCTTTTTTTATTTCCTATAGCATACAAACATTATAAAATGTATTAATTCGTGCAAAATAAAAAAATAAAAAAAAATTATTGAAAAAATAATAACAAGAAAGTCTTCTCTTTCATTATTTATAGGTGTTTCATCTTCATTACTTCTAATCATGTCTGCAATGTTGACATCTTCTTAATCTTCCATATCAATGTCTCTTGTTTGATCTAAATTGTTATCACCTTCTTGACCTTGCAAATCATTATCCTCATAGCTCTCACGGTGCTGCACATCATCTCGTACTATATCAAGTGCATTTTAATTAGGGTCAAGTTAATAGAATATGTTAGAGTTCAGAAATTGCATAAACATTCTATAATAGACCCTTGTATAATGAAATTATAATATTAATATTAAATGTACCTTGAGAATGATCAAGGATTTCACCTTAATTTCTTTGTTGAAATCATAGTAAGAGTTAAAATTTAAAGATTAATGAAATGTAAATGCGTATCTTGATCAAATATGAAATTATAAGTATAAGTGTATAAAAGGTAACCTTCTATTGCTTTGATGGTTGTTCTGATTTTATAAGAATTTTTATTTCTATGTCTTGTCTATTTTTCTTTATTTGATCTTAAAAACCTAGCAATTGACATTGGTGGAATGACATTGCTTGTTCGACCCCTTTCTTTGATCTTATTAATTTTAACGAGGAAAATTTAAAAATAAAGAATAGGTACCCAATTATGAAGGAACTTTTCAATAATTAAGAATAAATTGTGCATAAATATTAGATATTATCTAAGAAAAACTTTATGAAGGAACTTTTCATTAGTAACACTGCTATTAAATTAGAAATACATAATGGTAAAATAACATGTTAATATCTTAACAATATATTTTGAAAGTATTAAAAAGTTGAACAACAAAATAAATCAATATCTTTTTATTTGAAATCTCATTGTGAGTTTCTTTCTCGTACTCAACTTCTTCATCCTCATTGGGTTGATAATCGCCATCTTTGTCAAGAGAAGCATTACGCTTTTGTTTACTTTTTTCAACTTTTGAGCTATCTACTAAGCTCGTCAAAGAAGCGGCAATGCGTTTATGCCCAACGTCTTCATTCTCATTTTGTTACCTTCAATTGTCTTAAGTCTTTGTAGATCATACTCATTTTAAGCTATGTTATCTAGCTTTGAAATCGTTTTCCTCCTGATTTTGACATTTGGAGCTGAAAAAGAAAAAAATATTAAAAATCAAAGTTATGATAAACTACGACAAGTATGTGCATGAATCAAATCATTACAATAGATTAAAACATTGTAGAATTCTATTTTAAAGCAAAAGGTATTTAAATTACTGGCCGGATTAATTTGTCAAGTTGACAAGTAAAGAAACCTAAAACATCATAAAATTATTTGTATATGTATTTGATTAATATGCCCTTGAACAGAAGCTAGTTCCTAAAAATCTCTTAAGTAAAATCTTGCAACAGTTTGGTGTAGTACGTGCCTTTCTTGGAAATAAATACATCATGTAACAGTATGAAATTCGTGAGTGTGATCACTTTTTTACTCACATTAGACATTGTTCTATGTTATTTACTCTAATATCTCTTCTTTTCTCACAAAAATCAGTAATCTACACATATTTGCACAAAAATCACCCAATAAACACATTTTAATTCAGCTTAAATAGTGGTACACATTAATCAAAGCATCCTTTACAGTGTACAAGTAGACAATAAACATCAAAGTTGTTACATTTTCACATTAAAATACAATTCCACATTCAAAAAACATAATTCAATTTAAAAATTATGAATAATAACCCTAAATTTGCAGTGCAATCTAAAAATTATGAAAACCCTTAAATTAAAAAAAAATTAAAATAAACAGCATAAATTACTTCTATTGACGAATAATCAAACAAATTAATAACCTGGGATGGTGATAGTAGTCCAACAAATCAAATTCGGCTGATTCAATCGCTATTTACTTCGTCAGGTTTCTCTCCGAGACTGAGTAGTATAATTTTTTTTAATTTAACTTTTGAGATTTCTTAGTATAAAATTATAGAAGGAAAATTTGATTAAGTAAGATAAACATGGGATTATTTACCTCATATTTCAAAATTGGTGGAAATTTTAGGAGGGAGTAATAGATAAAAACAATAAAATTCCCTCTCAATTTATGGGGCTAATTGAGATCCGAAAATTTCCCTATTAAGGATCATGATACCACCATGATAACCAATATTATAAGGGAAACTTTTTTCCTTTTATAAGTGACCACACGGCGTGGTCAGCCGTACACAAGATGCGAGATCAATTAGCCGAATTGGTATAAAAGTTAGCACCCGTGTGACATATTGGTGTAAAAGTTATTGCTGGCAACATATTGGTATAAAAGTTAGTCACTGGCGACATATTAGTTTAAAAGTTAACAAATTGCGACAAATTGGTATTAAAATTAATAAGTTGTAACATTTTACCCTTCATTTCTTGCCAAATAAAGTTTTTTTTTCCTGTTAATTCTAATTATATGCTAAATAATTCTCTCCTCCATGCTCATTCACCTTTGATAATTGGCAAATAATAACAAAAAAAAAAATTATGAGTTCAAAAAAAATCTCAAATGAATGGAAAGAGAAATTTATATTATTTAATGTCTCAAAAGTTAAAATTGGCATGTAATAAGTTGTAATATTTAAGAAGTTGGGAGCAACTATATTTATATAAAATTGAATAATGGAAAAAAAAAGCATCATATAATCTTGAAAATGATTAATCGAAGAGTTTGGCCTTGTAATTTTTCTTGATTAATTATTCTGCATAATCAAGAATATTTCTCTATATTTTCCTATTTTTTCCTTTTTTTCATTCTTTAACTTTTTTGGGGGCTTTTAATAGTGTCCAAAAAATTTTAAATTAAATATTTGAAGCCAAAAAAAATAAAAAAAACAAAAAATAAAAAGTAAAGAAAAACAATAGATTTAAGCTATACGCAAGAATAAGAATAATCATATGTACAATATACACTTATTCTTCTAACAAGAAAGAGGGTTAAATGTCATCAGTTTGGGAAAATTTTACCCAGCCACCTGGTCCAACCAGAAAGTGACATGTGTCACCTTATGGTTTGTCCAAAATGGATCAACCTCTTTTTGACACTTGTCATTCCAGAGAAATTGGAAAAGGCGGCCTTCATGGCCCGATTCTCGAGAAAGCCGCAATGCTGCACAGCCCACCAATGATTAGGACTTGATGACCTAATCAGGGGCACAAATCCTAAGGCCCTATAAATAGGGATATTTCCTCCATTTGGAGGCACGTTTTACCATTTTATTACACATTTACTCTTTAAAATAGACATCTTGAGCCTGAAATCCGAGCAGATACCCATCTAAATTTCCGCACCTTTTTACTCCTATTTAAGTTACTAACTTGATCGTCGGAGGCAGAGCTCAAACAACTCGGAGTCTCCGTTTGTTTTGCAGGTACAGCTCTCGCTGGACTAGACTTTGCGACGTAACTCTCCAGAGGGACAAAAACACCCAAAACATTTGGCGCCGTTTGTGGGGAGAGTACCTCAAAGATGGTTCAAGAGTCTGTACCACCTCCTGAGTCTAACAATCCTCAACGAATTACCCGACTGGGTAATACAAGCATTTCTCAACCGGTCAACCAACCGGGTAGTTCAAGCGTTCCTCCACCGGTACGTCAGCCGGAGGTCTTTACTGACCAAGAAGATGATGATGACGTTGATGATGTGGAGACGTATGTGGCCAAAGATGGCTCATTCATCTCCAAATACACTCGTTCTAGAGATCAGCTGAAATGTGAAGCAGACTAGGCGGGTCGAGTCAGACCCACTGGGAGGCAAGAAGGGGAAACCCAAAAGGCCAGAGCATTAGCTCCGGTCACCCAGGACAAGTTCAAGACTTTCATGAACTCCTTTAAGGGTGAAATCAAGGAGATGATCAACAAAAACAAGGCTGGTCCCACCAAGGGTCAACCGGCTAAGAAGACTCCTCCATCTGGGAGGAAGAAGCCGGTCAAGGACAGGCAGCCTACTCCTCATCCTAAGGAGAAGGAGAAGACAGCCGCAAGACTTGACTGGACCAAAATCCTTATGCCTAAGGGTCCTCAAAGGCACACCCGGCAAGAGCAGCCGGGGGCCACAAAGAAAATTGTTTCAGACGCTCGGCAAATCATTGAGCAGAGGAGAGACCAGCAGCAGTCTGAGTCAGCCTCCACCTCGAGCTTTCCAGACAGCTTTAAACAAAATTCTGTGAGGAACTCACTCTCCATACATGAGAGTGGGACAGGCGGCAAGTCCGTCAACACCGACCCTAAAATTATAATAGGGTTTGTCCCGTTTGCACCTCAGGGGCAATATGGTTTTCCATTTATGCAGCCGCTTCCTTTCGGAGGACAGGCGACATTCAACAGTGTTCAACCTCTAGCCTGGCAGCTTCGACTGCTCAAACTTGGTGAACAACCCTTTGCGTTCACCAGGAATATAACCGAGGCGGCATAGCCGACCAAGGTTAAGAATGTGTTGGTAGGTACTTATGATGGTACCTCCAACCCAGAAGATCTCCTAATGGCATACACCAACCTCATGTGTCTTTAGGGGTGGGACGATGCCACTTGGTGTCGATGTTTCCCGGCTACATTGAAGGGCATTGCCGAACAATGGTTTGGCAACCTGCCAGCCGTTTCTATTGATTGCTTCAAGAAGCTAGCCTTCTTGTTTGCCACAAACTTCTCAATGAACATCCCTAATAAGAAAACGAGCCTTGATTTGAGCACCGTTAAGCAGGGCAAGAGAGAAGGGCTACGCTCATATGTTAGATGGTTCAACCTGGTCAGAACCCAGATCCAGGGGTTTCCTGACGAGGTAGCATTCACAGACTTATTCAAGGGTCTGAGAGACGGGTCGAACTTTAAGTTTGACCTTGTCAAAAAAGGGGCATTTACGCTGCAGGCGGCCCTGAGGGAGGCGGAATGCTATATTCAGGCTACCAACCTCTGCACGCCTGGCAGCCAGTTAGACTCCAAGAATTCTGACAAACAAAAAGAAAGCCGGACTGCTCAGCCGCTAAAAAAGAAAGAAGAGAGCAAAAAGAGAGAATAAGTCTGGGCGGTTAGTGATTCTGACCAGTCGTCTTAGAAGAAAAGGAGAGAGTTTAAACCGTATGTCCCAAGGTACGAGTTTAACAAGGATTCTAACTCCATCCTCTTGGAGATAAAGGACCGGCTGACCATCGAGAAGCCAAATCCAATGAAAAGTTCCATCTAGTCATGGAACAAGAACAAATTTTCTCAGTACCATGAGGAAGTTGACCATGACACAAACGACTACTTCAGGCTTCAGCGGGCGTTGGACCGTCTGGCAGATAAGGGGATGCTAAAGTCCTACATTTCTAAGTCCAAATAGACTGATAAGAAGAACAAGGGATAGTCGTCCAAGACTCCCCAGCCTACTAGTATTTCAGACACCGATAAGGAGCCGGTCTACACCATAGCAAGCGAGTTCTCATGTGGTGGCCCTACCATCTGGGGCACGAAGAGCCATCTTCTAAAGATAGACAAGGATGATGATGAGCAGGCGTCTACCAGCTCCTCCTTCCCAGACGTTCTGATCACGATGAAGGACTGGGGTAGCGTCCTCCGTCCGCATGACGACCCGGTCGTCATTGAATGAAAGATCGCCAACCAGTTGGTTGGCCGAATCCTTATTGACACCAGCAGCCCGTCGGACATCATCAGCTTCCGATTCCCGCAGAAGCTGAAATACAAACCAATCAGCATGCATCCGATACCCACCCCTTGGTTGGTTTTGGGGGTGGGATGACTTACCTAGTCGCTAGGATTGACTTACCTATCCGACTGGGAGAAAAAGGAGAAGGACGACACCTGGTCGTCAAATTCTTGGCCGTTGAGGAGCTTACCGCTTATAACATCATCCTAGGCCGTCCAACTCTCAATGAAGCCAAGGCTATAATCATCCCTTCTCTCATGCTCATCAAGTATGAGAAGGATGATGGCTCTGTTGGTTCCCTTAACGGGGATCAGAAGACGGCCAGGGACTGCTATCTCTCAGCCGTTAAAGACACCATGGCCCCAGACGACCAAGCACAGGAACCAATATACCTTGACAATGTCAAGGATGCCAGCCCAGCCCCAACAGCAACCGGAAAGAAAAGAAAAGTTGCTCAGCTGGTGGAGGTGAAGAAAGAGAAAAAATAGCAATCACTGACCGGTCAACGGTCAGACGAGCTCCGTCCCCAACCAGCCGGAGAGCACATGGACCTCGCTTTGGATGACAGCCGTCTAGAGCGCACTGTTAAGGTAGGGACGACTGCTCTTGCTAAGATGGGTGCAGACTTGCACCTTCTGCTAAAGAATTCAAAGACATTTTTGCCTTTCAAGTGAAAGAGATGTCAGGAGTCAACCCGGATCTTAATGTCCACAAACTAGCCGTGGATCCTTCAAAAAAGCCCATCCGGCAATGATCAAATATCTTCAGGCTGTCAAGGAGGAGGCTGTGACACTCGAAGGGTTGACTCTGAGCCAAGTGCCCAGGTCCGGCAACAACCAGGCGCATATCTTGTCCAAATTAGCATCCTCCGCCTGTTGTGATACGCCTCGTTCAGTCTTTTGGTAGTTCTTGAAAAAAGAAGCATATATGAAGAGCCCATGGGAATTCTGGACCGAAGCTCCACCTGGATGGATGGCATCCGGGTTTTCTTAACAGACGGCACGCTCCCTGATTCGCCACAGGAGGCATCCGTCATGAAAAAGAGAGCGGCAAACTTCGAGATGAGAAACGGAGAACTCTTCAAGGCGGGGTTTTTAAAACCTCTTCTGAAGTGTGTTACCACTGAAGAGGGGAAGGAAGTTCTCGAAGAGTTGCATGCGGGGTACTGCGCCTCCCATTTAGGCGGCAGATCCCTAGCCGTCAGAGCCAGGCGGCACTACTTTGGCTTACCCTTGAGGCATACGCCAAAGAGCTGGTGAAGAAATGTGACAAGAGTCAAAAATTTGGCAAACTTATTCACCGCCCGGCTACTGATCTGACGGCCATCCACAACCCAGTCCCATTTGCAAAATGGGGCATGGACATTTTAGGTCCTTATATGCCTGCACCAGGCGGAAAACGCTACATAAAAGTGGTTGTGGATTACTTCACCAAATGGGTGGAGGCGGAAGCGGTTAGGAACATCAAAACAAAGGATGTCATTTCTTTAATTTGGAAGAACATCATCACCCGGTTTGGGGTTCCTATGTCTATGGTGTTTGATAATGGCCCTTAGTTTGAGAAACCTCAGCTCAAGACTTGGTTGAGGGATCAAGGGATCTCAAACTATTTTGCATCAGTCAGCCGACACCAAGCAAGCGACTAGGTTGAAGCCTTCAACAAACTCATCTCATACGAGCCTACTCTCAGAGTCATAATGAATCTGTCCTGCCATCGAACAATACGAGCCTACTCTCAGAGTCATGCTTTATGACGAAGAGACAAACTGGGAGGCCATGCGTCTGGCATTGGACTCTCTCTTAGAGCGCAGGGTCAATGCTGCCTTGCGTCATGAGATATACCGTCTGAGAATGACAAGAGACTACAACAAGAAAGTGCACAAGCGCCCTTTGAATGTTGGCGACTTTGTGTTACGGAAAATGGAGGCAACCAGTATGGCCAATGAGCTTGGAAAGATGACTCCAACTTGGGAAGGCTCCTACCAGATCTATGAGGAAATTAGAGACTGCACCTACTGCCTGGAAACCCTAGACAGCAGACGCCTGCCTAGGACTTAGAATGTAGATAATTTGAAAAAGTACTACTTCTGAGTTGTAAAATTTTGTAAGCAAAAAGTCTATTAATGAGAAATCGCCTTTTATTTTCAATTATGTTATTTCCTTTTTCAAGCTTTAAGGCCGCCTGCGCAATTCACAGACGACCCAATTGTTGAACTCTCTAAGTTTGAAACTTAGTAGACAATTCAACGTTCATTTTACATGAGGCCACTGGCCAAATAACTAAACTAGGCACAAAACCGCTTAGTGGCTATACAGCCGGTCTCCACCTAAACTAGAGGCCAATGGTCGGATGGTTGTTTGTTTTATAAAATCGTTTGTCCCAACATGGAAAATGGCATCCGGCGACACCCCTCCGGGTGCAATCGTCGCAGAGAGCAGCCTACCTGTTTGCTTTACGTACCTATGTAGACGGCAAATATTGAACGACCAAATTGGTCAACTCATAGCCGTCTGACCAGAACAGTCTAAAGAACGTTAAATTTTTTGAAATACCGGATGTCCCAAGACATCAGTCGGTGACCGACCGAATTTCTTAAGCATTTCATTCCAAAGTTGCACAGACTCTCCTATTGGGCCAAAAAGGGTTGTGCAACGGCTACGCAACCGTCTTTAAAGGACATGAGGCCGATGGCCGGATCGTAATTCGAATTTCGCCTGCTCCAATGAGTAATAAGGCGGCCGGTAACACGCCTCCGGGTGCAATCATCACAAGCACTACCAAAAAGTGCATCTACACATACAGGCGACATGGTTCAACTCATTGTTGCCTGAGCTGGGTAATCTGGATTACCCTCCGAAATTATACACATCTTCACAATGGGAAAAAGGACTGGAATGTATAATTGGATTGCAAAACCCCCAGGCGGCCATCTGCCTCCTATCTTATAATAGGACAGGTGGCTCTTTGCCTTTTGTCAGTTTCTCAGACGACCTTTTTTCCATCTGATAGAAAATCCGGAACGCTTGTTATATGTACGGTTGTGTACTTGGTTTGGGGCAATCACTGTTGTGATTGATTGACTTGAAAACATATCATGCTCTTGAAAGCATAAGACGTTTCCAAGCCAATTAATCGATTTTAAGATGAAACCATCCACACGGCCGCCCAGGGACAAGAGCAGCCGGATTATCAATTTCCGCATGCTTTTCATAAGTTAGGCAAAAGCAAAAATATCAAGCATACTTGCAAAATTAAAAAATGCAAAATTCAAGCACAAAATGATCAAAACCGACTCAGTCGGCGCATCCATTAAAGAACTATCCAACCAAACGGTTGTGGTAGAGCATTGTTTACCGGACCTCGTTCGGGAAGTGAAATAAATATTCAAATAACCCGGCTCCTCATCCGGTAAAGACAACTAATACTCGGCACGCAGGCCGGAAAGAAAGTAATAAGGCATAGAGGAGCTGAATAAGAAGATAAAAAAAAATGGCATACTTTCGCAGAGAATCATTGTTGAGCTGTAGACGGGTCCACCTAGTCATTGTCCCCTTCATCTTCTTCATCAGAAGGAATTTCATGCGCTTGACCTTGGACGGGGTGCCCTGGTTCCAGCAGCTTAGTGTTGGCCCAGACTTCAAACGACTCCGACACTGGCTCGACCTTCTCCCTCAAGAATACAACCTCCTCAACATATTTGTGAGCCAGTGACGAAACGTCGTACTCCTTATTTGGATACAAGGCGTTCAAAGCTATCTTCATTCGGGCATCGTTGTCAGACTCACTCTCGGCAACCAAGCGCTCTTGTTCCGCCTCCAAGGTTGCCGCAAAGTTCAACTGCGCCTGGGCAGCCGCCTCCTCCAGCTCTTTGACCTTAGCCTTGAGGTCGGTGTTCTCTTGGGAGATCCCCTTGAGAGAGTCCAACTCTGCCTTAGCCTTGCCAAGCTCCTCTTAAGCTTTTTTTAGCGTCGTCTCAGCATCGCGTGCTTTCTTGTTGAACGCCTCCAGGTCCTTCTCGAGCTGCTTAATCTTTGTCGCCTGCATCATTATTGTGGCTTTAGGCTCAAGTTCATTTATTGTACAAGAGTATAGAGCAACGTTGTCAGCGTCTCTGGTTGATTTGTTGGCTCTCTTTACCTCTTCCCGCTTGCGAAAGTAGGGACGCTTGAGACCGTCTACCCGCAAAAGAGCCTGCAAAGAACGAATCAGGTTAGATATGCAGGTGAAGTAAGAGTTGAAGTTTATTTTCTTTACTTTCTTTACACCTCACCTCAGCTAGAAGGGATAGAATGCGTTCCAGATTTAACGTCTCTATCCCAGGGATATTGTCTTTGTCCCTCTTCTGGACGGCATCAAGCATGGCCTTGGCATGCTTCTGGACGTCTAGCCAGCGGGGAGAGTGATCTGCACCACAATCAACATTTGATGAGTGCGAAATACAGGCGGCACCAATCTGTTGCCGACCGACTGAGGAAGAAGTCTGTTGGGAGTGGGATTTCACTCGAGAAGGCCACCCTAACTCGAGCGGGGACTCAAATGGGTTTTCCTTACCTTCAGAGGCGGCGTGGTGAGAGCCACCCACAAGTGCTATAAAACCTCAGCCTACGGACAGAGGGTTAACAAGATCAAGACCCAAGCTGCCGGATACCTCCTACATCTTCCCCCCTATGCGAATCTGAGTCTTCTCGGCTTTGGCTCCAGGTGTCAAAGAGGAGGCAGACTTCTTAGACTTGGAGGGGGTAGAGACGGAGTCATCCCTTGCCCGTTTGAGAGACTTCTCAAATGTTTTTGGGATTTCGCCTCCTTGCAAAGCGGATACAAGTCAGTTATGCATCCAGAAATGAAACTTATGAAATTAAGGCAAAAGGGGTTAGGCGTCTTACCTTGAATCTGATCTGAGCCGCCTGTTTATCCGCCAGATCTTTGCGGATGAATGCGGAGGATCGTTTGGGTGTTTTCTCGTCTAGGAGCACGGCTAAAGCTTCTTCTAGAAAAAGAGCAAAGATATCAGTATTTGCATAACAGCTAACATGGAAATAGCCCAGACGGTTAAAATGACAGGTGCATACGTTTGGTAAACATTGTGCTGAGATCGCAGGCGAGCAAAAAGGCCTCGTCCCTGAACCAAGCGCTTTTTGGGATCTAGTTCTTTTGAACTTTATTGTTTCCCAGGTTGACAGGGTAGCAGTCTCAAGACCAAAAAAGTTGGTGTCAATTATTTTGTCACAGTCCTCATCCGGAATCCGGGGAAGACAACACTTTCGACCCAGAAGGTCGGGCTTCTTATTATACCGGCGCAGTTCAAAATTCTCTCGCCAGCTAGGTGGAGACAACAAATAGAAGCTATGCTTCCAGCCGTCAAATTTGGACATTTTGTCCAAAGTCATCATGTACTGAGGGTGCGTGGTCAACGTATACCACACCCTTAAGCCGCCTGGATTGCGACTCAGGTAATACATATGGGCAAAGGCCTCCCAGCCGGGATACAACCCTTAAAATTCACAATTGGCAACATACCCCAAGATGTTGGCCCAGGAATTGTGGGTTAGTTGCCACAATCCAAGGCCAAAGCCTCTTAAAATTGCCTTTACCGCCTCGTGAAGTGGAAATCTCAGCCCGGCAAGGAACGCCGCCTAAAAACATCCAAAGTAGGCATTGGCGTTCCTCTCGTCGTTCTTCTAGGAGACGGTGCCTTCTGCAGGCGGCACCCGGATGCTGAAATTACCTGCTAAGGGGCGCATAAGTTTGGAATTATCCAAGTCCTTGTCCATGTTTGCCCTATCTTTGGCAGAGACGTGGATTTTGAAGGGGTCGTCCTTCTCACTCAATTTCTTCCTCTCCTCCAGCTCACTATCCTCAAGCGATGACAAAGGTTCGTCACTTCTCTCGGAAATGGAGGCGGAGCTTTCTCCGGGTGACTCCTCATCCTGCAATCAGGGCATAGAAACGGACTCCTCACCTTCTCCCTAATCGCATTCATCGAGGAAGGAATTTGCAGGGGTTGAAGGGGCACGTGGAGGAGACCTCTTAGCAGCCGTCGGGTTTTCCCTACCTGACGTCTCCCCCTCAGGCGGTTGCCTTCTTGAGCCCTCGCTCCTATAATCGGGATCTATAGCCGTCTGCATTGTCCGAGCCATTATGTACTGCACAGACACATAGACAGTCGGATTCCAAGCATAAGGGTGGTCCCAACACCCCGAGGCGGCACTCCTAGTCCAAGACTAAGCCGTACCAGGTGACCGGCTGGACTCTAACCTATGTTGTGCCGTGTGTGTTGGTGATGCATCCATTTATTGCAAGAAATATATACGAGCGGGAAAAATGAAAAGAGTTGAGAGAGATAGAGACGGTACCTTTAGATTTGATATCTGAAGGTAAGACGGAACCGGCTGTGGTAGACGGGAATGAGCTTGATTCCTTGCGTTTGACACAGACGTAAAGGCAGACTCTTTCTCTCTCTCTAAGTTTATCTCTCTTAAAAAACTTTTGTAAACGTACAAAAACAATGAGGGTAAACGGCTATATATAGGGGGTAAATCCGGGGGCATTTCCGCAGAAGGTGAATAGTAAAAAATTGGCGGTTCACCCCCCAATGGAAAGAGTGACACGTGTCATAGATGCCACGTAGAATGCCACGTCACATCTGTGAGGAGCAAATGTTTGGGGTAATTTTACCCTGCCACGTGGTCTAATTAGAAAGTAACACGTGTCACCTTATGGTTAGTCCTAAATGGACCAACTCCTGTTTGACACGTGTCATTCCAGAGAAATGGGAAAAAAGGCGGCCTTCATGGCTCGATTACCGAGAAAGCCGCAATGCGGCGCAGCCCACCAATGATTAGGGCTTGATGACCTAATCAGGGGCACAAATCCCAAGGACCCTATAAATAGGGAGATTTCTTCCATTTGGAGGCACATTTTACCATTTTATTACACATTTACTCTTTGAAAGAGACATCTTGAGCTTAGAATCCAGGCAGATACCCATCTAAATTTCCGCACCTTTTTACTCCTATTCAAATTACAAACTTGATCGTCGGAGGCGGAGCTCCAACCACTCGGAGTCTCCGTTTGTTTTACAGGTACAACTCTCGCCGGACCAGACTTTGTGACGCAACTCTCTCGAGGGACAAAAACACCCAAAACATCATCATTAATAAACTTTAGAATAATTTGTAAATAACCACCCAAAAAATAGACCAATTTTGATATAACCACCCAAAAAATATTTTATTTTAAATTACCATCCATTAAATTAAAAAAACGCGCAGATTACCACCCATTTAGAATTTCCGGTTGAATTTCCGTCAGTGGGCCCCACTTTTTTTATTTTTTTCCTTTTTTTTCTTCTATTTTCTGACTTTCTCACTCTCTCTCCCCGATTTTTTCACTCTTCTTCTTCCTACCTTCTTTCTTTCTTCTTCCCAACCACCACCACCACCATTGCTCCACCTTTCACACCACCTCTGGCAACCGTTAACCACAGCACCACCACCGAAAACCGCTTAACCCCTTCGCTATTAACATCAGTTCCTCCATCCAACAAATCCTCGAGTCCTTTTAAACCTCCAGTACAAGCCATAAACAACAACTGCATCGTTGCGTCTAGATTATCCGGCACCGTTAATGGTTCCTCCTTCACCGTGCTTCGCCGAATCGGATCCAGCGACGATTGCCGCCTGAAATTAAACCTCGTTGTGTATCTGAGGGTCCATTGATGAATGCCTCTTGAAGCTGAACCTCCCTGATTTCCTCAACGATCCTGTTGAGAATTGTCTCGATATTCCGCGCTTCAATTGAGCCTCCATTTTTTCCGATTTTATATTTCTTTTTCTCCGATTTTGAAACCTTAATTTTCGCTGATTATCCCTCAATTCAATTGGGGGTTTTCTTAAATTGTGTCAAGAACCCTACTTTCAGAAAACCCCCAATTAATTTGTGTCAGGAACCCTAAATTTAGAAAAACCCCAATTAATTTGTCTGAGGAACCCTAATTCCAGAAAAACCCCAAAATTATTTTCTAATATACAAAAGAACCCTAATCCCAGAAAACCCCCAAAATTATTTGCCAAGATAAAAAAAGAATTGAGCTTACCTAAATGGGACTTAAGTGACTGCACTTGGTTGGGTCAAATTCTTCAAATTAAAGCTTGCAAAAATTGGGAAAATTTGAGGTAAGTGATTTCAATATTGTGGAGGAGTGTGAGAAGTTGTTCAATACAAAAAATCGAGGGAAAAATGAAAATATGGGTCAAATTATCCAGTTAATAGCCATTATGTGGGCCCCAAGGCCGGAAAAGTGACCGGAAAGAAAGAAAAGGTGGTAATCTGAGTGCTTATTTAATTTAATGGGTGGTAATTTAAAATAAAATATTTTTTGGGTGGTTATATCAAAATTGGTCTATTTTTTGGGTGGTTATTTAGAAATTATCCTAAACTTTATACCAATATGTCATCACATGGTTACTTTTACACCAATATGTCACCGATGACTAATTTTTATACCCATCTGTCACAAATTACTAACTTTTATACCAATCTATCACCGGCGACAACTTTTAAAACAATATGTCACAAGGGTGCTAACTTTTATGCCAATTTGGCTAATTGGCCCAAGATGCAATGACTTTTATAATGAATTACATCGATTTGCGCGTGATTTTGTCATGAATTCCCAATTTAATTTCATTTTAGAAAGTATTTTTAATGCTATATATAATCCTAAGAGCTACATATAACATTACCCATCTTGAATTTAAATAATTAAAATCTCAATAAAATAAAGAAATAAACAAAAATATTTACTTTATGTTTCAAAAAAAAAAAAAAAAAAAAAGAAAGAAACAAGACAATCCTTCCCTTATCACACGCCTTATAACATTAATAAAAATAAATAAATATAAAAAAAAAGAAAAAAAAGTAAGAACCCCAACAATGATAATTGCGGTAAGGCCTTTGTATATTCCGTCATTATTTTCCCTAAAATCAAAATATCCCACCAAATTTCTTTACCTAAATTTTAGTAAATTAACCTTTGCTTAACTTTATTTATCAAATTTTCCTTTTATACTATCACCATAAGCAATCTAAAAAGTCAAATTATTAGGAATAATACTACTAAATTTCAGGAACGAAACAGAGGAAAAACACGAAGAAAAAAGCTTGGATTTAGCCGAATATTTTTTTTTTGGAGTACGTCTCAATGTTCAAGGTAATTTGATTTGTTTACTTTATCAATAGAAATATAGTGGTTCTGAATTTAGGGTTCATGTTCTTCAGTTTATTATCATAATTTTATGTTGAAATTTGATTGTGGAAATGAAATTGAATGTTAAAATTATCAAATTTTCATGAATTTCATCCTATTACATTATGTATTAATCATCATAAAAGGCACCTAACTAAATTTTGTTGGCTTTGGGTAAAACGATTGTAAGGAACTAAATTTTATTGATTAAATCATATTAATTAATCAAATACTTGTGCAAACTGCTTCATGATATTTTGAGTATCTTTATATGCCAAGACAAACTAATGCAGTAGTTAAAGTATTGTTGACACATTAACTAACTTAATCAGCCAAGTACTTTTTTTAATCCCTTGTAAATTTCTAATTGCTTAATTTTGTGTTATTAATTCATAGCTATGTTACAACATCTTTTAATGTAATCAACTTGTTTATACATTTTAATATGATTATTATATAGGACATCATGGTGTCAAATAATCGTGAGTGGATGCAATACAAAAAAAAAATGATCCTAAGTATAAGATTGGCGTAAAAGAGTTTCTACAATTTGCTTTTTCAGAAAAAAATGTCAAAGCTATAGCACCTTGCCCATATGTCAAATGCAACGATGAAAGGAGAAAATGTAGAGATGAAATAACGTTAGATTTGCTTAAATTTGGGATTGTTAAGAGTTATACACGTTGGTTGCGACATGGAGAAATGATTGACAATTCAACAATTCATGATAATATTATAATTGATGATTCAAATGAATACCCATTGCATGAGCATGATGTCATGTTTGATATGCTACATGATGCCTTTGGAGTTCAATTTGACAATGTTCTTGGGGACGAGACAGTTGGTGTGAGTGAATTTAAAGATCCTCAGAAGCAACAAAATTCTTTTACAAATTGATGGGTGATCTTGAGTTAGAGTTGTATCCAGGCTGTAAGAAATTCTCAAAACTGTCTTTCTTGCTTAAGTTATTCCACATAAAATGCTTAGGTGGAATAAGTGACAAAAGCTTGTCTATGATTCTTGATCTATTTAAAGAAGCATTGCTGGAAGGTAACACTCTGCCAAAATCTTTTTATGATGCTTAAAAGATGATAAAGAGCCTATCTCTTGAGTCCATCAAAATTGATGCATGTCCCAATAATTGTATGCTATTTTGGAAGGATCATGTGAATGCAGACGAGTGCGTTAAGTGCCATGCTTCTAAATGGAAAATTGATGAACGTAATAATGGATCTTCCACCTCATAATGTAAGCCTCGAAGGACTCCTAGAAAGACAATGCGTTATTTTCCTTTAATTCCCCGGCTTCAGAGAATGTATATGTCATCTAAAATTGCAGCAAGTATGAGATGGCATACTGCTGAGCGTGTCAGTGACGATGATGTTATAATGAGACAACCAGCAGACTCTAAAGCATGGAAATTTTTTGATGAAAAATATCCTTCATTTGCCTCTGAACCTCGTAATGTTCGCCTTAGGTTAGCAAGTGATGGGTTTAGCCCCTTTAGAAATGGTCATATTCCTCATAGTACATGGCCCGTAGTTCTTATACCATATAATTTACCGCCGTGGCTTTGTATGAAACAACATTCTTTCATTCCAAGTCCTAAGGGGCCGAAAGATAAGATTGATGTTTACTTGCAACCTTTAATAGAGGAGCTAAAATTACTTTGGGAAGTTGGTGTTGAAACATATGATGCTTCAAAGAAAGAGAACTTTAAAATGCATGCATCTTTGTTATGGACTATAAGTGATTATCCAGCCTTTGGTGATTTATCTAGTTGGAGAACTGGAGGAGCTGTTGGTTGTCCCTCTTGTAACAGTGATACTTGGTCTGAGTGGTTACCAAATGGAAATAAACATTGTTATATGTGTCATCGTAGATTTTTACCTTTAGATCATAAATAGAGGTACAATGGAAGAGCCTTTGATAGAAAACAAGAGCTAAGACCTACACCCAAACCATTATCTAGTGAGGAATTGCTGCAGCAAATTGATGCTGAACAAGTTGAATGTAATAAGAAAAAGAGAAGGCGTGATAAGAAAAAGAAAAAACAACCGAAATTATGGCGAAAGAAGAGCATTTTCTTTGAATTGCCATATTGGAGTAGTCTTTTGATACGCCATAATTTGGATGTGATACATATAGAAAAAATGTATGTGAAACTTTACTTGGGACTATATTAGATATAAAAAGGAAAAACTAAGGATAATTTGAATGCACGTCTTTATCTACAGGAAATGAAAATTAGAAAGTCATTGCACCCTATAACACGTCCTGATAAATCAAAAGAGCTACCTCCAGTTCCTCATACATTATCTTTGGAGCAAAAGAGAGATTTGTGTAATTTTTTGACTAGTGTGAAGTTTCCACATGGCTATGCTTCAAATATTTCAAAAAATTCCCTCCTTAAAGAATGTAAACTCTTTGGATTAAAAAGCCATGACTATCATGTTATTTTAGAGCATCTATTGTCTCTTGCTATACGTGGTTGGCCTAAATCATTGTCTACTCCACTTATTCAGTTGAGTACCTTTTTCAAAGAGTTATGTTCTAAGGCTTTGAAGATTGATGAGTTTGAGAAACTTGAAAAACAAATTGGTGTAACCCTATGTGAGCTTGAAAGAATTTTTCCACCTTCCTTTTTTGTAATCATGCTACACTTACCTGTTTACCTTGCAAGTGAAGCTTTGGTTGCATGACTAGTTCATTATCATTGGATGTACCCCATCGAAAGGTACATAAATTTCATTCTGCTTGTTTTTATAATAATAATAATTATTATTATTATTTTAGTCAAATATGTAAGTTTTACTATTTTCATATAAGTATCTTGGAAAATTAAAAGGGTATGTACGCAATAAAGGTCACCCGGAAGGATCAATGGCATAAGGTTATCTTTTAGAGGAATGCTTGACATTTTGTTCAAGATATACGGAGGATATAGAGACAAGATTTAACAAATAAGATAGAATTTATTATGATCGTGAAAGTTTTTGAGCTGATATCCTACCTATATTTGAGACAAGAGGTAGAGCATTTGGGAAGGAATGTCCTCGTTTACTTACTACAAAGGAATGGGAAGAAGTTCACTTTTATGTGTTGAATAATTGTGACTAAGTACAACCATTTATTGAGTAAGACTTATATATTTTAGTAAGTACAAAGATTACTTTTGATAGAAAAAATATATATAACTTTTGTAATTATCTATCACAGTGAGTATACTCGCAATGCTACAAGTTACAAGAGGATGATTTTGTTTCATAAAAAAGATTTCATAAAATGGTTTAGAGATCAAGTATTTATTTACTTATTTCTTATGTTTTTTCCTATTTTGAAAATTATATTGTATTTGCTACCGCTTTTTTAGTCCTATGGTTATGGATCTACCCTCTTTTCATCGAGCCAACAAATAGCCTATACTTAGCTTTCTCATCAAACAATATAGCACTGATCAGATATTTGTAACTATAAGAAACTAATATATGAGTATGATTAAAAGCTCCCCATACTGATAGGACAAGAGTTTTACATTCCTAGTATTTTTGCTAATTTATTATTATGTCATTTGCCTCTCTGTTTTAGTGCTAATAAGACACTTATTAAATTGACATCAAATTTAGATGCCAAACCCATATGAATAATGTTTTATGTACCAGCCTTTAGAATATAACTCTATCATGCAGTTTTGTTCTTTATGTACAGTGTCATAGGTTCACAAATCTGATGGCAATCCACTGGCCACTTTATTAAGCTTCGTTACTTACTAGCTACTGTAAGTGCTAGTGCATATGTGATAAGGATTTATCCATTGGGTTTGTGTTAAGACCATGTTCAACTACTTTCGCAAACACCCTTAGTTGTGACATTGAGATGCAGAAGTTGTATCTGCACAGTATATAAACTGAAACTCTGTTTAGAAGGCATTATGTTAGGTTTGGGTTTAATCCTACTAGATTAATATTTTAGCTAGAAAGACCAACAATATTCATAATTTGATACTACCTATAATTAGATTAATATTGTCAAACAAGATGAATAAATAATATACTTGAAATCAAGTAATCAAACTTCATGACTTTAAGTTTAACTAACTCGTCTATTTTCTCAAGCAGCCATGTTAGTTTCAAGTTAGTGGTTTTAACTTTTAAGGGATCCATCTATTTTAGAACCCCATCAGCCCCTTATTAATTGTGCTCTATTACCAACCTTGTATGTATTGATCTCTTTCCTAGTGAGATTACACAAGTCCTTAAGTTGTCAAATTTTTAATTATTATGATTATTAAATAGTATATAATGATAATTGGTTTATATAAAGTTTCATGCAAACATAGAAATTAAATTGTTATGATATTTTGGTTTAATTTTTTTTTACGGCTTTTTATGATTATCTTCTATGTTTACATATATTTATCTATTTTATAGGTGACAATTTTGTCAAAGGAAAACCATTCAAGTGCTACTACTAACTTAAGAGCACTAGCACAAGGTCCGGATCGTGCAGTGATATCTTTAACTGGCTACATGGCTAATGGATTTATGTTTCGTACCAAGGACAGTGAAAGGACAAGAGAAACACAAAATAGTGGGATTGTTGTGAATGGAGAAAGTGGATCATCAACCCTTAACTATTACGGCCTCTTACAAGAAATCATAGAAGTTCAATATATAGGAGGAAATCGTGTTACTTTGTTTAAGTGTGACTGGTGGGATGTGCACAGTTGGTCAAGGGATCAATGCTGACTATTTTGGCTTCATAAACGTAAATACATCAAAGTTGTTAGCTAATGATCCATATATTTTAGCTACACAGGCTCGCCAAGTATTTTATGTGAATTATGTTTCAAAGCCTAATTGGAAGGTTATAATTGAGACCACGCCAAGAAACTCATATGATGTCCCAGAGCTCAATGATCATGACGGAACTAATCATATGGATACTATGTATCAATGACCCTTTTATTATTATTGTTTTTTTTTTTTGTTTTTGTTGTTAACAATTTTTTTATCTTGTTCTTTTTTTTTTTTTTTTTTATTTAATAATAAGTATTGTTGTCGTTTAATCTATAAATTCCTACTTTACACAATGATTTTTTTTTTTTTTAATATATTATCATGATTCGATTTATTCACATACATTTATTTTTTTTAGCTTTGATTTCTAATATTTATTTTACAGGTATTTATATTTTTTTTAGTTCTAATATGATAGGCACATCTAAAGAATGATAATATAACTGCAAACGGTTATGGACAATAAAACTCAAGACAATTGAAGATCAGATGTTGG
This sequence comes from Chenopodium quinoa, assembly GCF_001683475.1. NCBI lineage: Eukaryota > Viridiplantae > Streptophyta > Magnoliopsida > Caryophyllales > Amaranthaceae > Chenopodium > Chenopodium quinoa. The sequence continues at coordinate 90,111 of NW_018744722.1, forward strand.
ACATTAAGCACTTTGATGACTATATATCAAGCTTAGTAGAGAATGTAAAGCCACTAGTACTAGTGTGCATAAACTATATTAAAGGTCCCAACAATGGCCTACTAGTTGACATAAAAAGTATTTGATATTTAATTACTTATTTATACTCCAATGATCTAATTAGTAGCCTAGTAGGTTACATGATCCACTATAAAATAAAATAAAAGTATAGTAGCTTAATTTAGGAATAAGTTAGGGGAGGTACAAATATTGTTGTACTTACTCTCGGTCATTATAGTATTGAATAGAATGAAATTATGATTATATCATCCGTAATTCATGAGTAATCCGTCAATGTCTGCTACAGTTTACATGGATCAATTCCTCCCCCATCACCAACCTACATGAATTGATTCACTTATAATTAGATCAACTACAATTCTACAATTACAAACAACATATACGTATAAGTAATATGATGTACTTCATTGGCCCCTTTGAAGCAATTGTCCAATAAATCTTTTATGATGCCTGAAATGAACACATCTTAACCTACTCATAACTTAAAGGCTCCAATTGTAAAAGTCTCGCACAAGAAAAATATACTTGATCATTTCCTTTTTAATGCATCACTATACATAATACAAATACAATTTCTAGTTTTTTAAGAGGCAACAAAAAAGTTTTAGAGGCAACCATAATTTCTCGAATGCTAAAAAGAACATTTAAAGGCAACATAAAATTCATTATTCCTAAAAAGAAGTTTTAGAGGCAACCACATTGTCACTAATGCTAAAAATGAACTTTTAGAGACAATTTATAATTCACTACTGCTAAAACTAACTTTTAGAGGCAACAATAATTTCATTGATGATTAAAAGAACTTTTAGGGGATTCTATAATCCATTAATGCTAAAAATAACATTAAGAGACAATAAGAGTTTAATTGATGCTAAATATATCTTTTAAAGATTACAAAAAATTATTTGCCTCAAAGTTTTGCCTCTATAGATAAAATTTTTTGTAGTGTCAACGTCGACGTAGAGTTGAGGCTTCTCTGGAAGTCTTGTGGGCTGACTGCCCTGTTCGAGGCCGCATATGCCATGATTTCTTCTGACAGGGGTCACCGCGTGGCTCGCGCCTTGGTGGAGTTCTTCTAGGACACCACCTACACTTTCTACTTTCCTTGGGGTGAGATGATGGTCACCCCAACCGACTTCAGTCTCATTACGAGACTGGAGTTTAGTTCTACTGCGCTGTCGTTCGACAGCAACATAAGCGTCTACTCTCCTGAGGTTGACGAGCTTCTGGGTCCGATTTCTGTTCGAGCCCGTACTGAGGTGGAGTCAGCACAGTTCAGTGCCAAGGGTATTCACCAGTCGACTCTGGCGGCAACTTTTGAGGATGATGCGACCACCTGAGAGCAGGGGGTGCGCATCTTTGCGCTTATTTTGCTGTCAGTGACGTTTTCCCCTGACAAGGGAAGTAGAGTGCTGCTTTACTACCTTCCTGCAGTCCGTGATCTTCACATGATCGGAACTTACGACTAGGCCAGCTTCGCCTATGCTGATTTTGTTCGAGCGTTGCGAGACTCGTGTCGACACCAGTCCTGCACGGGGAACGTCGCTTTGTCCAGCTTCTAGAGAGTCGTAGAGGTATACTTTATCTCCTATTAAGTTAGCTCTAAGCTTTTGTTAGCACTTGTTGATACTTTTTGTCTTTTGTAGATCTGGTTCTACGAGTACTTTCCTTCACTCGCATCGATGAGATCGTCGCCACGCGGGTTTCCAATGAGCGCCTGTTGGGGAGGCCGCCACGTACGGATGTCTACCACCCATGTTCAAGAGCAGATCCTCTGGGTATGATTTTTTTCATAGTTGAACACTTTTGTATTACATTTGGTAGATTTTCATCTCATAAGCATTCTTCGTAGGAAACTGATGTACAGTACCGGCCATGGAACGGCTTGGTTGTCCCTGGGTTAGCTACGTAGTACACTGCTAAGCGTCGCTACTTCTTAAGGACATATGGGGAAGTGGCATACTTAGGAGAGAGGGTTGCTATTCAGCACTCCTCGGATGTTTTCGTCATTCTTGCTTCTTGATGAGTGTTATTTATGGCACTCATTTGACCTCTTTTAGGATGATTTTCATGCTTCTTTATAGCCCTTTTCCTTAGATTTTCCTTAATTTTGTTCTTTATTTCGTTAGTTTGTGCTTTCCATAGTTAGTTTCCTTGTTTTATGCATTTCTTTGTTTATTTGTTCTTTTTCCCTTTTATTTGTTTGTTTTTAGTTTATGATCGTTTCTCCAAGGATTCCTGAGCCTTCCTCTCATCAATTTGGATGCCTCATGTTCGCCTTTTGGAGCTTCAAGTTTAAAGGAACGCAAAAAGCAAGTCAAGAGATCGATGCACGTATGCGGTGTGGGCGTAATCTTTTCCATGAACCCACCAAAATGGCCCTCTCAAGACTGCGCACCTTGGTGTTCATCATCATCATAAAGTCGAGCCCACGAGGATGAGCTTGGAAGAAGAAGAGGGGGGGGGGGGGGGGGCTCCCCTGCTGCCAGGTGTGGGCGCGCACGAGGGTAGTGCGGTTGCGTACCTGGGTGGCGCAGGCGCGCCTGCCAGGGTCCCTGTTCCATACCCGCGGCCGTGCCTCTCCTCTAATGCGACCGCGCCTTCCGGGGTCTCTTTTGGGACGATCTAACTAACTCTTCTTTTGTATCTTTTCTATATATAGTTTTTCCTTCTATTTTAGGAGGAGAGAAAAAATTAAAACAGAATTAGAATTAGTTTTTGATCAAGTTAGAGAGATTTTTAGAGAGAGAAACTCTAGGTTTTAGTGAGAGAAATTCATGGTGGATTATTGATGATTGAAGCTTTCTTTAATTCCTTTGATCTTTGATCAAGATTGTAAGATTTCCTTTTCTTTAATTCAATCTTTAGTTTGATTTTTAGTTTGATTTCAATTGTTTGTTGAATGTTCAAGTTTGATTGAAGATTGATTGATTTGTGTTTGATTTTAGCTTGTTTGATTTGATCATGATGAATTTGTTGCTTAGTGTTGTTTTGATTTTGATTTCAATGGCTAGTGAGTAGATAGCTTGCTAGGGTAATGGTGAAGCATGTATGAGTAATGGATTAAAGCTAATTGGGGAAAATTAATGGAATTGACTATGTGACTAAATTGGTTGATGATCATGTGCATGTGTGTGATTAATTAAAGAGTAGCTAACTTTGATTGTTGCACTAGATTGCATTGTAAGTTCACATTGATACGGACCATTTATTTGTGGCTTGCATTTACACGATTGAGGTGTCTTGTGATGTTTCCTAGCTAGAGTTTATCGTAGTTGACGCTAGTTAGACCTCTAGGAGAATATCTTGATATGCTCTTTTGGTTGCATGATTGATTTTCCCTCACATTGCTTAACTTAGTCAATTTGACCTCCCAATTAGTTGAATCCGTTATGATTACATGTGGATCCTAGCCCTAGTGTTTATTACATTTGATTTCTTCTCGTTTATTAGTCGTCTTTGTCCTAGCATTAGCATTCACACCCAATCATTACATTTCGGAATAGCTTGACCATAGACAATAGATAATCGCCCACCATTCCTTTGGGTTCGACCCTCAACTTACCATTATACTTGTGTAGGGGTATGCTAAGTGTTTACAAATTTTGTTTGGCCTCGGGTAGGGGTTAGTTTCAACGACCTAGCTTCAACCCGCGCCAAAATGGCGCCGTTGCCGGGGAATGGCGTTGTGATTTTGTATTGTTCTTGAGTTTATTCCATCTTATTCAAAAATACAAAAAGATTTTTCTTCTTTCTATTAGGCTACACTTGTAGCCGTGTTACTACCAATTTCTTTTGAGCTTTTGCATGCATTGTAGAACTCGTGTTAGGACCTTAGTTCCTTTAGATCCAGAAATTGAAAGAACTCTTTCACAAAGAAGGGTAGCCAACTGATCTTTGAGCCTATGTTCCTCAAGTGAAAAAGAATTTGAGGAAGAAGAAGAGCAAGCCATGGGAGAGAATCCAAGAGTAGCTTTGTAGGAGTTGGGAATTCCCGGTGCTTATAGGTTTGAGAGTGGCATTGCTCCACCTACACCACCGGCGAACGATTTTGAAATTAGACCGGCCATGATTACTTTGATAGAAAGGAGGCAATTTAGTGGAGCCAAGAGTGAGAGCCCGTTGAATCACCTAAGGGAATTTGAGAAGTATTGTAATACTATCAAGGTAAACGGAATTTCTCAAGAGTTTATTCGACTAAAGTTGTTTCCCTTTTCTCTTATTGGTCGTGCCTTAGAGTGGTTGGATAAAGAGGTTAAGCCAAATTCCCTTACGACATGGGATGAAGTCACCAAAGCTTTCTTGTCTCGCTTTTACCCACAAAAGAAGACGGCGGAGGCTAGAGCCTTGATCCAAGGATTCAAACAAAGGCCTAATGAGAATCTCTATGAAGCATGGGAGAGGTACAAAGAGTACCAAAGAGAGTGTCCACATCATGGAATTCCTATCTATCAAGTGATACAAATTTTCTATAGAGGCTTGAGTGCTCAAGGCAAGTCATGCCTAGATGGAGGAGCCGGAGGTCCTATAATGAATAGGACGGAAGAAGAGGTAGTTGACATAATTGAGGATGTGGTGAGATACTATAGAGATTGGCAAGAAGGAGAGAGAGAGAGTCTACAAGCAAGAGTGGCTCGACGGTTTATTCTGTGGATCATCTCAATGCGATTAACAACTTGTCTTCCCAAATTTCAAATGTAGGGAAGGAAGTGACGTCGATCAAAGCAAAGCTTGAGAGTGTTTCTACGAATTCATTGAGTTTTACCTCCCAATCTAAAGGGAGAGGTACATTTTCTAACTCTTCTCCTTCTACTTCCAATAACATGCCAAGTGGTTGTCTATTTTGTGATTCTTGTGGATCTTATGATCATGATTCTTCCATGTGTTCTCAAACTTTTGTTGATGGATGTGATGATGTTGAAATTAATGAATGTGAACATGTGAACTTTGTGTCTAATGTCAATGGTGGTCAAAGATTTGATGGTCCTAAGAATTTTAGTAATAGGAATTCTCACCCCCAAGGTGGTTTCGATAACTATAACAATGGAGGCTATAGGAACCAAGGAAACCAAGGTTTTCGAGGTAACTATAACAACCAAGGCTATAGTAATCAAAATCCGAGCCATGGGTATGGTAACCAAAGTAAATCTCAAGGCTTTGGTAATCATTACTATAATGGTGGCAATAATCAAGGCCGTGGCAATTGGAACAACAACCAAAATCGGGGAAGTTTTCAAAATAACAACCAAAGGGAACCCCCACCCGGTTTAGCTCCAAAACCTCAAGGCAATGGTGAAAATTCTTATTCCCAAACATCATCATTTAAGACAAATTTGGAAGAAATGATTGATAACCAAACCAAGATCATCAACACATATATGGCGGTGAGTGACAAGAAATTTAATGAGATGATGACTCATAACAAAATGCTTGAGACTCAAATAACCCAACTAGCCAACAGTCTATAGGATTGTGCTAGTTCATCCTCTTTGCCTTCTCAAGGAGTGGAACCTAAGAAACTCGTTTGTTCTATCACCACTAGGAGTGGGAGAGTTCTTAATGAGGGAGCTTCTAGGTCCATTGAGGAGGATGAGGAGAGGAGTGACCCAAGAATGGAAATTGAGAAGGATGAGTCTAAGAGTGTGAGTTATGAGGAGGTGCAAGAGAAAAAAAGGAGTAGTGAGAAAGAGCGTGAGGAAGTGCGGAGACCCGACCTTCCATACCCACAAAAATTCTTGAGGCACAAAATTGATGAGCAATTTGGAAAGTTTATTGCTATACTCAAGGAAGCTCACCTTTCTATCCCCTTCACCGATTCAATTACCCAAATGCCTAGGTAATCTAAGTTGCTTAAGGAGATTTTGAGTGGGAAGAGAATGTGCAATGAAGTTGATTTGATTGAAGTTGGGAGTTGTTGTAGTGCTTTCATTCATAATGAGTTGCCCAAGGAAATGAAGGATCCGGGAAACTTCTCTATTCCATGTGAGATCAAAAGGAAAATGTTTAATAATGCTTTTTGTGATCTTGGAGCTAGTGTAAGCGTCATGCCTTATTCCATTTTCAAGAAACTCAAGCTAGGTGAGCTACTCCCATCTAACATAACCCTTCAATTGGCCGATCGAAATATTATGATTCCAAAGGGGAGAGTTGAGGATGTTCCTCTTAAGATAGGAGGGTTCACTATTCCCGTTGATTTCATTGTGCTTGAGATTGCGGAAGATGACCATATCCCTATCATTTTAGGAAGACCTTTCTTAGCCACTTCGGGAGCCTTAATAAATGTTAAAGGAGGCCGTATTACCTTGAGAATTGGTAAGAAAGAGGAAAGCTTTGAGTTGAAACCAATGAATGAGTCTTTGTCTCTTGTGAAAGGAATTATGTGTGCTAATTCCCCTCGCTCTATTGATAATGTGTGCATGATTAATTCTTCAACTAACGATGATCTTGAAAATTGTGATGATGTTCTTTCAAGTTTTGATGGCAAGAAGGTTATGAAGAGAAAATGATGATTCCTAAGCTAACGGACGAGGAGGAAGTTAAAATCCCTCACTGGTTTGAGCTCTATCCTCAAGATGAAGAGGATGTTTCCATGAGTATGGATGGTGAGGAACCATCTACAATAAGCAACAAGACAAAGAAAAAAGCTCGTGATTCAAAGAAGAAGAGAGAGAGAAAGAAGTTACGGAAAGAAAAATTTGCAATTGAAAAGTCTTTGAAGGAAGTTTCATCAAGCAACAATAAGAGATTGCTAGAATTTGAAAAAGAATTTGCTATTTCTGCTAGCTTGAAGAAGGTGGTGTTCTTTACCCTCCATGATTTGGAGGAAGGGTCGAGCTTAGGACCAAAAGCAAGCGCTTCCCGGGAGGCAACCCGGAGATTTCTAACTTTTCTTTTTGATTTTTGAATTTCTCTTATTTTTCCTTCTTTTATTTTCTTTTCTTTCACTTTTCTACTTGATTGGATTTGTAGGTTGCATTTTTGGGATTGGATTTCATTAAGTGAGCATGAAGAACGAGAAGGTGTTTTGTGGTATTTGATGTGATTATACTCGATTTTATCAAAATTTGAGGTAAAAGAGTAAGAATCTTGGTGAGGTAAGTTAGGGATTTTATACTTTAAAGTTGAAGGATGTTTGCACTTGGTGGGTTCTTATGGTGGGTTCATGACGTTCTAGTTTTAAACCCACTAAAACGGGATTTTGCTACTGCCTATGTTGGTGTTTATCATCATCATTATTTGTGTACCCACCAACGAACGCACAAAGAACTTAAAAAAAATAAGAAGAGAGAGCTAGGCTGGGCTCAGCTGAGGGCGCGCACGCATTTGGTGCGACCGCGCACCTAGCTGGTGCGGGCACGCATCAGCCCGTGCTCCCTTCTTTATTTTCCTTCCTTCCTTTCTTCTTTCATGTCCCCTTATTCCCCCTTCATAGTTTCGACCCCCATCACCCTCAAACCCTCAAAACCGCACCACCACCTTCAACAAATCATCTAAATTTCAACTCAAATCACTTATATTTTCACTCCAAATTCACTAAAACCTTCTACATTTCCATCCAAATCATCAAATTCATACTACTTTCATCAAATTAAACCTCCAATCTCTCCCATCCATACTTGGGTAGAATTTGGGGTTTTTCTATTTGGTAGATATTGGTGGTTAAAAGCGGTTCAATCTTGCTTCATATATGGTATAATCATCTTCTCTAGCTTTTAATTGCTCAATTATGTCACATATTTACAAGTTTTGATTTGTTCATGAGCATGAATAGTTGTAGTACCAACTTTGATGATTTAGATGATTGATATTGGTTTTTGGTTGATTATTTGAGTTGTTTGTGGTTTGATTTTACCTCACATTGTGTTGTTTGTTGATTTTGTAGCATTTGAGAGCAATTTTGTTGAGAATTTTGGAATTTGAATTTTGGTAGTGTGGGTAGTAAGGGCTATTGTGGTATTGGTGGTTCTTCTTGTGATTGTTGATTGTTTGAGTAGAAATTGTTGGTTGTTTGGTGTTGTTTAGTAGTTTTGATTGGAATTGTGATTTGTGGATATTGAAATTCTTTGTTGGAGATTTTGCGGATTGTTGTGGGAATTTTGTGATTGGTTTTTGTGATCCTTGCACTTGAAATTCAACATGTCGAGAGTCCTCAAAAACCTTGTTAAGAAACGGAAAACAAACGCCTCCACCGATGAACCTACCCCAAGAACATCCTCCTCCCAAAAACGTAACCCTACTCCACCACCCAAAAGAAAATTCAACGATAAAAAACACAAGAACCGATACCATAAACTAAAAGAAAACCTCTCCCTCAAACCCAAAAGAGACTACTTTCAATCCGACATGTCCACATTGGAGATTAATGAGGATGTAAGGGAGTTGTTGATCAACCTACGAATGGGAACATTCATCTCCCGGACCAACCGCACCTATGTTGAGCCCACTCTCGAATTCTTTGCTTCGATTGAGATAGTTCCTGTAGAGGGCCAATATAGGGTTCAATTTCAAATTTTCAACAGCTTCTTTGTCCTCTCCTTAGGGCAATTCAATGCCGCTCTAGATTTTGATCCTCATGGTAACATTTTGGATCTAAAGCCTTATATTTTTGAGGAGTATGATCAAGATTCTTGGTGGGACGATATCTCCGGAGGTGGTGAGTTTGTCACCAAGCGGGCCAAGATTAGCAATGTCTACCAACCTTGTTTTCGGGTTGTTCACCGTCTTTTGGGGTACTCAGTTTTCCCTAAGCAAGAGTTGGGCAAAATGAGCAAATTGGAGCTCAAAATTCTTTGGTTGGCCACAAGAGGAGAATATCGTGGCCGGTTGAACTTAGGGTACATTTTTGCCACTATTGTGTAGCCTTGCAAGACCGGGACACCGGGGAGATTCCTTGTGGGGGTATGGTCACTAGAATCTTGACCAACCTCCACCTTGATCATCATTTGCCTTATTGCAAGCCGGTTGGAGATGCCGACTCCGTTTACCTTGACATGAAACAATTGGGGCAAATTCAATTTGTCTCCAAACATTATGAGGAGGGAAATTATGAGTGGCTTCGGGATAACAAGCATTGGTGCTACCTTCCCAACCCATCTTTGACATCTCTCCACCAGACGGACACCCCTAATGTGTGGCATGTCCCCAAGAGCTTTCGTCGCCCATTCTTTGATTCCGATGAGGAAGAAGAAGAAAAAGAAGTTGAGGAAGAACAACAACAACAACAACATCAACGTCAACAACAACAACAACATCAACGTCAACAACAACAACAACATCAACAACAACATCAACGTCAACAACAACAACAACAACAACATCAAGGGCAAACACAACAACCTCAATTTGCTAGCTCCGAATTGGAGGCCCTTAGTAACCAAATGAGTGGGTTACAAATCCGCTTGGAGGGCATGTATGACCAAGATTTTGAGGCCCTCTACTCCCATATGCAAGGTATTTCTGAAATGCAACAAGGTATGTTCATTCAACAACAACAACTTTATGATGCGGAGGTTAACCGAGGGAGCATCACTCCCCCGCTTAACTATCCTTACTTTCCGCCCCAGCAAGGTCCTATACTTTGCATGGGAATCCTTATTGGCAAGGGCCTTTAGAGCCCGGTACCGAGCCCCGTTCTTACCCGGACGAGCGTGGTAACTACGACAACCGAGCTCCCGGAGGGTTTGACTATAAGGGTGACCCTAATTACCCCTATGTGCACCCTAACCATCCATTTGAGCTCACCTTGCCCGAGCAATTCACACCTCTTGCCCCTTGGCAACAAGATAACTTCAAGGGGCAGTATGGTTGGCCCGAGGGATTCACCGGAGGTTGGGCTCCTTATTCACCCCCAACCTTCGATGACTACATGGGCAACAACGATTCTACTGAGGTCGGGCCAAGTGGTGGTGGTAATGACGAGTCTTAGTTCCCTCTCTTTTGTACCTCTTACTTCCATCCCTTATGTTTATGTGCTTGATTTGTATTGTTGGGATGTTGAGATGTATTCATGTTTAGCTTGGGGGAACTTCTTTTTTATCTCGGTTGCCAATATTTATTGTTGTTGCATACCTTGAATTTTATTTGCCTCTTGCATGATGGTTTCCTTATCTTGGTCTCTAGTCTTGTTGTTGTTTGTTGCTAGTCCTATGAGTTTGTTTTGCTATTGTTGTTGTGATGATTTCCTTGTGATGATGTTGATTGTTTCTTGCTCCCCTATATATCCAAATCCCTTATATCCAAAACCCTTGAATTCAAATCCCTTTGAATCCAAATCTTGTAGTTCAGTACCTTTTAGTTAGTTAGTTGTTTAGTTGTTTACTTAGTTTTTCTTTACTTTCCGTTTTGGTTTTTGTTAGCCTAATTTTGCTCCGTTTTTTAATGTTTTTGTTAGCTTAATTTAGTTTTACTTTTTAGTATCTTTCTCTTTTGTTTTGAAGTTACTAAACTTTTTCTTTGTTTATAGCTTCTTTTACTTTTCTTGTTCTCACACGGCTTTTTGATGATGCTTACAATTTTGGAGCGCAACGATGGTGGTTCTTTCTTCCACCTTTTTTTTTATTATGCTAAGCATGGATAGCCCGGTGAAACCTTTCTAATTTTTCTCTTTATTTTCTTTGGATGCATAGATTAGGTTTAGTTTAGGGTAAGTTGAACGGTTCGAGGATGATTTCTTGTTAACACGTAACGTGTTTGGGATCGTTGACGATGTTGTCATTCGATCACTTTTATGTCGATTGGGATATATGTGCTTAACTTGCTTTCTAGTTTTTTTTCTCCATTTCTCCTATTCTTCCTTTATCTATGACTTTCCTTTTCCTTTTCTTTTCTTTTATTTTTTCCTTTGTTCTTGTTTTGGTTTGTGGTATGCTTTTGAGGCTTATTTTTCACCATTTTTATTTTCCTTATGAGTTGGACTTTGTACATTGGACTTTGTCTTTTGAATGATTTTCTTCCTAGGTAGTAATGGTATGCACGGTTTGAGATTATGCTTGGTTGACTCTACGATAGGTGTATGCTAGGATAGTTGATTTGAACTAGGTGGATCATGAAGCCGAATTCTACTTGTTTGTGGCATGTTGGTAGTTGCTCCCTATAGTCAATTTGACACCTCTAGTGAGTTTTTGCTACATCCATGTGAGGTTCATCGTTCTTCAAGCCTTCAACCTATTTTGTATGAGCGGCATGGATCCTTGACTATTGCAAACCTAATCTATAAAGCTTGATTTATGATTCTTAAACCCGAGACCGAGCTATCTAGGGAGGACAAAGGCACCTTTTTCGGTGAGGTATTTTTCAAGTTTAGGATATTTTGTTTAATATTTGTTTTTGGGTTTACATTTGCCTTCTGTTTAGATCTTTTGCCTTTTGTTTCATTTTCTTTCTTTTCTTATTTTTTTGAAGCAATTGATCATTCTTGAAGGAGTTTGTGGTGATATAGTTGGGATATGTGGTTCCATTGATGCAAGCTTGTGATTATGTTTTCTTTTTGAATAATGGAAAATGAGTACGAGCAAAAGCCATCCTACATTATAAAAGGCATGGACAAATAAGTGCGATATTGAAAAAGCCGTCCGAATTTGAAATAAGCATGGACAAAGCAAAGCATAAAAAAAACAAAAAAAAAAAATTGAAAAAGTGAAAAATTCAAAAATATTTTGATGTATTCTTTTATCCTTCTAAGCATTGAGGACAATGCTTCATTTAAGCTTGGGGGAGAAGCGTTTACGCTTTTTGTATATATTCTAGTGAGTATAGCTTTGAATAAGCTTGGGGGTGTTGTCATTTTTGTTTGGTGATTTCTTGATCGTAATGTTGAGGATTGATCACCCTTTTACTTCACTATTTAGGAAAATCGCCAAATTTTAAATTTTAGCCTAACTTCTCCCTTTATGCCTTACGTTACAACCTTTGGGAAAGCCCTTTCGACCTAGAAGTTGAGTCACTATTCGGGGGAGGGAATCATGGGCCATTGCCTAAGGAAAAGGGATGTATAGTCAAGATTGTCGAGTAGCCTAAATAAATCTCTTTTTCCGGTTCCTTCGAGGAATCATTGGGATGCTCGCTAAGGGGAGATTTGAGACTAGTGGGGAGAACGCGGTAAGATCGATTGGGATGAACGTGGATTGTGATGTCTAGTTCCTATGCGTAGCATACCTTATGTTTCAATCAACCTTGGATATCTTGGAACGTGCATACCTTGACTACTTGAGAAAGATTTTCATTCATTTGCATTGTAGTCTCTTTGTAAGTCCATTTCGCAAAGGTTTTGTTTTCCCTTTTTCCTTGTTTCTTTTCTTTTTATGGTTTTTCCTCTTGGATGTTGGGGGAGAGTTATGGGTAAACTCTTAGGATACCCTTACGAGAGCATTACTCGTCCTCTAGGGAAATCTAGGGGTTTAAAATGGCTTGTTGTAGCTAAAATCAACCGTGATTCCTACGACAGTGAGTCTTAGAGTATATTCTCATCTTGAGTCTTTCTTTTTCTTTTTGAATAATTCTTTAATCCTTATTCTTTCTTGCTTTGTTTTGCTCGAGGACGAGCAAAAGTTTAGCTTGGGGGAATTTGATGAGTGTCATTTATGGCACTCGTTTGGCCTCTTTTAGGATGATTTTCATGCTTCTTTATAGCCCTTTTCCTTAATTTTGTTTTGTATTTCGTTAGTTTGTGCTTTTTATAGTTAGTTTCCTTTTTTTTGTGCATTTCTTTGTTTATTTTTTATTTTTCCCTTTTATTTGTTTGTTTTCGTTTGTTTTTAGGTTATGATCGTGTCTCCAAGGATTCCCGAACCTTCCTCTCATCAATTTGGATGCCTCATGTTCGTCTTTCGGAGCTTCAAGTTTAAAAGAACGCAAAGAACAAGTCAAGAAATTGGTGCACGTTTGCGGTGGGGCGTAATCTTTGCCATGAACCCATCAAAATGGTCCTCTCAAGACTGCCCACCTTGGTGTTCATCATCATCATAAAGTCGAGCCCACGAGGATGAGCTTGGTAGAAGAAGAGGGGGGGCTCCCCTGCTGCCAGGTGCGGGCGCGCACGAGGGTGGTGCGGCCGCGCACCTGGGTGGCGCGGGCGCACCTGCCAGGGTCCCTGTTCCGTACCCTTTTACCCGCGGCCGCGCCTCTCCTCTGATGTAACTGCGCCTTCTGGGGTCTCTTTTGGGACAACCTAACTAACTCTTCTTTTGTATCTTTCCTATATATAGTTTTTCCTTCTATTTTAGGAGGAGAGAAAAAATTAGAACAAAATTAGAATTAGTTTTTGATCAATTAGAGAGAAATTTAAAGACAGAAACTCTAGGTTTTAGTGATAGAAATTCATGGTGGATGATTGATGATTGAAGCTTTCTTTAATTCCTTTGATATTTGATCAAGATTGTAATATTTCCTTTTCTTTAATTCAATCTTTAGTTTGATCTTTAGTTTGATTTCAATTTGTGTTGAATGTTCAAGTTTGATTGAAGATTGATTGATTTGTGTTTTATTTTAGCTTGTTTGATTTGATCATGATGAATTTGTTGCTTAGTGTTATTTTGATTTTGATTTCAATGGCTAGTGAGTAGATATCTTGCTAGGGTAATGGTGAAGCATGTATGAATAATGGATTAAAGCTCATTGGGGAAAATTGATGGAGTTGACTATGTGACTAAATTGGTTGATGATCTTGTGCATGTGTGTGATTAATTATAGAGTAGCTAAGTTTTATTGTTGCACTAGATTGCATTGTAAGTTCACATTGATACGGACAATTGATTTGTGGCTTGCATTTACACGATTGATGTGTCTTGTGATGTTTCCTAGCTAGAGTTTATCGTAGTTGACGCTAGTTAGACCTATAGGAGAATAGCTTGATATGCTCTTTTGGTTGCATGATTGATTTTCCCTCACATTGCTTGACGTAGTCAATTTGACCTCCCAATTAGTTAAATCCGTTATGATTACATGTGGATCCTAGCCCTAGTCTTTATTACATTTGATTTCTTCTCGTTTATTAGTCGTCTTTGTCCTAGCATTAGCATTCACACCCAATCATTACATTTCGGAATAGCTTGACCATAGACAATAGATAATCGCCCACCATTCCTTTGGGTTCGACCCTCAACTTACCATTATACTTGTGTAGGGGTGTGTGGAGTGTTTACAAATTTTTTTTGGCCTCGGGTAGGGGTTAGTTTCAACGACCTAGCTTCAACCCACGCCACTTCTCTGCCGCGTCACTTGTTCAATGACGCAAGGTGCTTAGCATGTCGGAGAGGGCTGGTACCCCTTGGCAGCCTCATGCGTTCCTAGGGAAATTCTGTGAGGAGGAGCTGCTGCCATTATTAGCTCTGACCCCTATTTTGTCTAAGGTGGCGACGGTATGATTTTCACCTTTTACCTTTTACTAAGTAGCCCCCAAGTGATATTTTACTGACTTTGGTTTTCTTTTGTCAGGCTCGGCCTACTAAGTTTGTGCCATCTCGTATGTCCATCCATTTCCAGGAGACATACGGGACTATCGAGGAGATGATTCCTCCGGCTCTTGAGGATCAGCGCTTCGTGGAGCGGTCGATTCCTTGCCACCAGACTCGCATGAGTTTATTAACTTGCAATTTGTTCATATCTATCATGCATTGTTACTGACTTTATTTCTTTAACAGTTCTCGCGCGAGGTGGTCACGGGGATGGCACTGTATATAGACACCTTGTGGAGCCAGCTTGTTCGGATGAGAAACGTAGCTACGTGTCGTCGCGATGACGCTGTTTAGTAGGTAGCCCTTTCTCCTTATTTTTGTATTGTCATGCTTCTATTTTGATTGTTTCTGACTTGGTTTCTTCTTGCAGGGTCAGCCCATTCCTTCTCGTACACGGACGAGACCTGAGGTCCGGAGAAAGCCAGCGAGGTCTTGCTCGAGACGTCACCGTACTAGTTCTGGCGGTCGGGGTGGTCGTTTTGAGGGTGCCCGGACTGAGGCGGTGGAGGGCTCGGGCTCTTCAACTGAGGGCGCCGTTCTGAGCCGGTAGGCCAGGGTGAGGCTACCTCAGCTCCTAGAGGTGGTGGGATGTACGAGGTCAGCTCGTCATCGCAGCAGCCTCATCCTCTATCATTTCATCAGGGCGACCTTGGGTGGACAGGTCCTGTGCTGAGTTTTCCTCCTCCTAGAGAGACTGGAACTGGAGCTGGTGGAGAGCATACTCCTCGTGCTGCGTAGTTTTATGATATGATGTGCGTCTCTCATCATTTGCGTCCTCCAGCGCCGTAGTTTGTACGTGTGTTTTTTATTATGATTTGTATAGAACTTTGCCTAATTGATTCATTTATTAGACATATTTGTATATACATATTATTATCTATTTATTATGACTTTATTTATTTATCTTGCATTTATTTTTCATTTTTATGTGCATATTTGTGTGTGCAAAAAATTGTGATAAAGATAATTTTGCGCAAAAAATTCCGTCATTTTTATTATTGATGGAGGGTATCCGACTTCTCCCCAAAAAAGAAAGAATGAGAAATAAAAATTGGACTTACAACAAACTTAAAATTAAGTCTGGATAAAATACGAAAAAGGAAAAAATAACGAATTTAATATATGGAATTAATTTATAAGGGTATTAGAAGGGATAAAATCGTAAAGCCATTGTTCATGTTTGAATCAGCCAAAAAAACGCGGTTTTCGAATAGCTTCGCTGATAAGACACATCAGTGCCACGTGGCGCCACGCGTTTTGCGTTGGCGCCAAGCGTTGCTGCTGGCGATTGGCGCCAGACTCTGGCGCCAGACGACAGAATCGTCGTTTGGCGCTGAAGAGCGCTGACTTCGAATCCTTTCCGGATTGAAATTGTATCGATGTTATGTATAAAAAGCCCCCTGCCGATTTTCTTCATAATTTTAGCAGATTAAACATAGTCTTAGCTTTTGAAAAAATAATCATGTCTTTAATTACTAAGAGTTTTATCAACTTCACTCATGAATGGTGTTAGTCTTTAATTGCCAAAGAGAGAAAAGAATTAGACTTTTTCATATGGGAGGTATCTATGGTGTTAAGGGAGTAGATCTTGATATAGACTTCATTCATACCGCCTTAGAATATTAGGATACATATACTCATTGTTTTAGACTAGGGTGTGACGAAATTAGCCCTGTACCGGAAGAAGTCGATGCTATCTTAGGCTTCCTTTCATTAGATCTTGCGGTAATCCCTAGAATAGATGAGTATTATTATAAGGATTTTGAGCGCATCTGTAATTTAAGAGACAAAGATCTAACAAATATTGTAGATGGTAGAATAGTTAATTAGAAAGAATTTGCGTGCCATTACTTTGATAGACCTTATTTTGAATATTTTCATGTTTATAGAAAAAGGGCTTTTTTCTTTTGCGTAACCAATATCTTCTCACTAGTGGTAGAACTAATGAGGTCCGGGCAATCATATCAACTGTTTTGGAGAACATCGAATCTAGGAGAAATCCAATGCCATTAATTGTTGGAGAGACTATGCTTAGTCTTGATGAATTGAAGAGAAATCCAAAAGCACCTTTTCGGGGCTTTCCAATTTTATTACAGGTAGAAAAATAAAATTTTTAATTACAGAAATCAAAAACATATTTTTGTATAGTAATATTAATTTATTTGCATTGAAATTTTGCAGATGTGGCTAATGGAGAGACTATAATTAATTAGTCCTCCCGACAATGTTGAAAATATACTCCAAATTGCTCTGTGAGGCGAAAGAAACGCTTCTCTAAGATGGGGCGCCATGAATAGAAAAAAGTCTTTGCCTCTTACAACTTTGCTATCAAGTGGGTCATCCCTTGGTGGAAAATAGAGAAGATGGTTGGTGTCAACAAGTAACCTTTCTGTCGTCTTCCAAGCTTAACCAAGATAACCTTTTATTATCCCTGCAGGGTAAAAAGACAGTACGGCCTACTTCAAACAATTCCTTCTGGGGATATTCGTCGTCCATATGAATTCCCTGTTTCACAAGAAGTAGAAAAAAATTGATGCATATTGGAGCGCTAGACCTTTATGGGAAGTTATTACCCAAAAGTTTCCTCCTTCCCTGCCCAATGATGTAAAGAGGTGGCTTCTCAAGAAACCTTCAAAGGACATAAAGAAAGATCAGAGTAAAACCAATGTGAAAAATCGTCTAGGTGAAAAGGTGATTCCTGTTAAGGAACGCTTGGGTGAAAATATTGAATTCGAAACATCTATGATGCCTAAGAAGAGAAGCTCTACAAAGGATAAAGGGAAAAGAAAAGCTGACACTTCAGAGAGGAAGGTTTGGGTAGAGAAGAAACATGGAGTCCTAGCTAAGGGAGAAACTATTTACTGCAAAATTGAATGTAGGTCCTCTAAAGGATGCCTACTAGCTAAAGCCATGGACGATAAAAAGGATGTGGATAAAAATTGGAAGTGGGAAAAGAAAGAGAAGAAAGATTGAAGCATTGCGCTTAACATTCAATTTATTAGACTTAGGGCCTTTTCTCATTGACTGAACTGAACTGAACTTAACTTAACTGAATTGAGCTGAACTAAACTGAACAGAACTGAGCTGAACTGAACTGAACTAAACTGAATTGAACTGAATATTTTATAAGAGAAGGAAATTAGGAGCTGAACTGAACTAAACTAAACTGAACTGAACTAAACTGAGCTGAACAGAACTTAACTGAACTGAACTGAGCTGAACTGTACTGAACTGTACTGAACTGAATTTCAACGTAAGAGAATAGACACTTAGTTTTGAATTTAAAGTTAATTTGTTTTTATTAAGCTTTATTTAAATTCCATCAATAATGTAATTTCTTAGTTTATTTTATTAATGAAATTTCAGCTTTTTAATTAAATCTACTCCTTTATTAAAGCAATGAAAACAGAAAATTTTATTTTCCAGAAATTTTTTCGAGTACGGAAGTCGAAATTTTTTCGAAAAACACCGGAATATGCCCATGTACTCCCAGAAGTGCGGCGCCATTAGTTTATGCCTAGTGCCGCTGCTGTTCATCGACCGATGACAGGCTTTTTTCTGTGACGCCGATGTTTTGTCGAATTTCTTTTTATATCTGGGATGTGAGGTTTGCGAAAATTAAAGTGGTTGCACCTGTAAAGGGTTGCCTACGTATCCTTTCCTAAGGAATCATGCTAAACGTAGCTCTCTTGAGTATCCTACTAAAGTAATTATGGGTAGTAATTTTTAAGTTGGTAAATACTTTTCATGTTCGAGGACTCATTGCCATCTATATCAGTTAATTTTGCTACACCTCCTGGTAGGATTGTTTTGACAGTATAGGGTCCGGACCAATTAGGCCTAAATTTGCCTCTTGGATCCAAAACATTTTTCTTTATGCTTTTAACACCAAGTCTCCTACTTTGATGTTTCTTGTCTTGCCCTATTATTAAAATGCCTAGCCATACGAGTTTGATAGCATTGAGTATGATATAGAGCTTCTAGTCACTTTTCATCAAGTAGAATTAGCTCTTCATATCTCGCTCTGGTCCATTCGACTTCATCGAGTTTACTTTCTAGTGCAATGTGTAGAGATGGTATCTCTAGCTCTACATGTTGTACGCCATCCATTCCATAAACCAAGGAGAACGGTGTATTTCCTGTTGATGTGCGAATTGACGTGCGACAACCCCAAAGTGCGAAATAGAGTTTGTCTGGCCAATCCTTGTAATTTTCTGTCATTTTGTCGATTATAGTCTTTAGGTTTTTATTAGCTGCTTCAACTGCTCCATTTGCTTGAGGTCTATAAGGAGAAGAATGATGGTGTTGAATGCCATATTTTTGTAACAGTTATTCACACTCAGCTTGAAAGTGAGTTCCATTGTCACACATCATTTCATGTGGGACTCCATATCGACAAATGATATTCCTTTCGATAAAGAGTGCTACAGTGAGTTTAGCATATGATTGTGCTTCAACCCACTTTGTGAAGTAATCAATTGCTACTAGGATGTATTCATGGCCGCTTGTTCCTGGAGGAGTAATTTTACCAATAATATCAATTCCCCATGTAGAGAATGGCCATGGTGAAGTGTAGGTGTAAAGTAGAGATGGAGGAACATGTTGTAAATTGGCGTAGATTTGGCATTTAGGGCATCTTTTCACATATTGATGACAATCCCTATTCATGGTAGTCCAATAGTATCCTTCTCGCATTATCTTTTAGACTAGTATTTTTCCATTAACACGGGTTCCACAAATGCCTTCGTGGACTATCCTCATAGCTCTTTGAGCATCCTTTTTCCCTACACATAAGAGATCTCGACACTTAGGTGCCCTTTTATGAAACTCATTGTCTATGAGTACGTATTGGGAAGCCAAGAGTCTTAATGCTCGTTTTGCTCTTTTGTCAGCATGAGGAGGGTATTCTCCTTTAGTGACATAGTTAAACATATCTGTGTACCATGGTTCTTCTTCTTCTTCTTCTTCTTCTTCTTCTTCTTCTTCTTCTTCTTCTTCTTCTTCTTCTTCTTCTTCTTCTTCTTCTTCTTCTTCTTCTTCTTCTTCTTCTTCTTTCTTCTTCTTCTTCTTCTTCTTCTTCTTCTTCTTCTTCTTCTTCTTCTTCTTCTTCTTCTTCTTCTTCTTCTTCTTCTTCTTCTTCTTCTTCTTCTTCTTCTTCTTTCTTCTTCTTCTTCTTCTTCTTCTTCTTCTTCTTCTTCTTCTTCTTCTTCTTCTTCTTCTTCTTTCTTCTTCTTCTTCTTCTTCTTCTTCTTCTTCTTCTTCTTCTTACTTCTTCTTCTTCTTCTTTTTTTTTTTTTTTTTTTTTTTTTTTTTTTTTTTTTTTTTTTTTTTTTTTTCTTTTCTTCTTCTTCTTCTTCTTCTTCTTCTTCTATAGCTTGAATATAAGCCGGTTTGTGCCTTTTCTCTATAGTTAGAGGCATTTATCGATTTCCGTAGGAATCCTAACCATTGAGGCTAGTCTTGCCAAGGCATCGGCAAATTGGTTTTCCTCTCTAGGTAGATATGTGTATTCTGCCTTTTCTAACTGATTGGAGAGAGTTTCTAGATAAGTTTGGTAAGGGGTTAGACTTTCTCTCCTTACTTTCCATCTTTTAGAAATCTGGTTGATGATCAATGAAGAGTCCCCGAATATTCGTAATTTCTTCACTCCTAACGCCAAAGCTATTTCAAGGCCTACCACGCATGCTTCGTATTGAGCAGCGTTATTGGTGACGTCAAAATCTAGCTTTATGGAGATTGGAACATGCTCCTCTTTAGGTGATACTAATAATACTCCAATGCCACATCCCTTTTGGTTGGAGGCTCCATCAAAGTATAAAGTCCATGTATCATCTTTTGTGACCATCAAGTCTTCGTCTGGAAATTCATTGTCGTGTATTGGCGTTGAATCTTCTATTAGAAAGTCTGCTAGGAAATCTAAGACCACAGATCCCTTGATAGCCTTTTGAGACATGAATCTTACGTTGAACTAGGCTAAGTTGACTATCCATCTTGATATGCGCCCATTGAGTGTAGACTTCTCAAATAGGTATTTTAGTGGATTCATTCGGGAAACTACAAAGGCTGTATGCACGAGCATGTAATGTCTTAACTTGGTTGTGGCCCACATCAATGCGAGGCACAATTTCTTAAGCGGTGTATAGCGTACTTCATACTCGAGCATCTTTTTGCTTAGATAGTAGATTGCATTTTCTTTACCTTCTACTTCTTGTGCAAGCATGGCTCCCATTGTCTCCTTGGTGACTGTTAGGTACAACCTAAGAGGTATTCCTGGAAGTGTTGGTGCTAATACGGGAGGATTTGCGAGATAGGCTTTAATCTTTTCAAAGGCTTTTTGACACTCATCGTCCCATATTACTGGTACATTCTTTTTGAGCTTTTTGAATATTGGTTCACATATTGTTGTTAATTTTGATATAAACCTACTTATATATTGCAACCGGCCAATAAATCCTCAAATCTATTTCTCGGTTTTAGGCGGTGGCATTGACATGATTGCCTTGATCTTGGTTGGGGCTATCTCTATTCCTCTAGAGCTTGTGACGTATCCCAAAAGCTTGCCTGAGGTGACTCCAAAAGCACACTTGGATGGATTCAACCTCATGTTGTATTTCCTTAGCCTTTCAAAGAATTTTCTTAAGGCTACTTGATGGCCTGGGCGATCTTTTTATTTTACAATCATATCGTCCACATATACTTCAACTTCTTTGTGCATCATGTCATGAAGTAAGGCATTCGCTGCTCGTTGGTAAGTAGCACCCGCGTTTTTCAACCCGAATGGCATTACCGTGTAACGGTAAGTACCCCATGGTGTTATGAAGTTTGTTATCTCCATGTCTTCTTCTGCCATGAGAATCTGATTGAATCCTGCGTATCCATCCATGAACGAGAGAAGTGCATGATTCGCTGTATTATCTACCAAAATATCAATGTGTGGTAAAGGGAAGTCGTCCTTTGGACTTGCCTTATTTAAGTCTCGATAGTCTACACATATTCTTACCCTTCAATCCTTCTTAAGAACTGGGACGACGTTGGCCACCCATTCGGGGTATTTAGATACCCTGATAAAATCTGCAATTATTTGTTTTTTAACTTCTTCTTTTATTTTAAGAGCTACGTTGGGTTTCATTCGACGCAACTTTTGTTTTACAGGTTTCATTCCTGGAATTAGTGGTATAGCGTGTTGAGCTATTTCTCTATTAATACCTGGCATATCTTCATATGACCAAGCAAATACATCGATAAATTCTTTAAGTAGATTAATTAAATTGGTTCTTTCTTGTTCATTAATTGTTAATCTGATTTTAACCTCTCTTTTAATGGTTGAATCATTTGAGATATCTACTGTCTAAGTTTCCTCAATTATCGGTGTTTTCTTTTTAAGTGTTTCCATTGCTTTAATAGTTTGTTTGTCATTTTCATTGTTAGTTAAGCAATGCTCGTCATCTTGGGTTAAAGAAAACACGAGGAGTAAGCAGAAGAAGACATATTATTGAATTTGGAAATCATTACATCGAAAAGGGTGATGTCCTCAGGGACTTGATTAATAACTATCCTAGGAGAAGAAACAGAAGAAGGAGGGGGTGCTACAACTAAGGACTTGGATGACTCTATAGGGAAGGACTCTAACTCTAACTCTGACTCAGACGACTCTTCAAACATTGGTCCTTGCCTTGTCGTTATGGAGATTTTCCTTCCACTTGGAGTAGTCACCTTGACTGTCTTGCGCCACCCTTGTACTGATCCTTCTGCTGGAGTGATGACCTTTGAGGTGTCAAAGTTCTCGCTTTGTAGGACCATTTAGATGAGCCAGGATTTATCCTCTATGTATCTCGGCTCATCTTTTTCTCGCCCAAATAATAATCCCATGACATTAAAGTCAAACCATGGGGTGCTTTCTCCTTGTGGATAGGAGTTGGGATTTCATCTAGAAAGTATAAATCTAAGAAAATTTCGAATCCCGGTTGTCTTATGCCATTTACAATAAAAGGTTCGGAAAATTCATAGCATGGATAGTCCTCTCCTTCTTTTATGAATTATCCATTGAGAGTAAGAGGATACTAATCCATTGGGATTGCTTTCTTTTGGATACGAGCGTTCCTACGCGCCTTAGACCTTTTCTGGGCTCGCTTAAGATCTTCCCAAGTCGGCTCGAAACCAAGTCCGAAAGTATCTAACTTAGGGAGGCCAGGTAATTCCAGCTATTTTTCTATTCCCTTCTTCTTTCCTAGAGTCATTTTAGGAAAATGCCCTTGTTTCTTAAGAATAGAATTTATCGTCATGTTGGAGTGGGGGTCGTGGCAGAGAGGGGTTCTTTCATCCTCCTCGATTAAGGAGACCTCTTCATTAAAGCCCCATAAATCTTCATCGTCTTCATCGTGCTCCACATTAATGATTGGATTTTCTATAGCTTTAATCCTCATGGGTGAAGCATCAATTGTGATAGGAGTTCCTCCACCTATTGCTTTTACCTGTTGGTGGACAGATGAAGGGACTGCCTTTAGGTGATGAAGCCAAGGGCATCCTAACAATAAGTTGAATGAAGATTGAATATATACCACTTGAAAGGTAGTAGCATGTTCAATTGCTCTCGCAGTTATATTCATGATAATCTTACCAAGAGCTTGACGACGAGTGTTGTCATAAGCTCTTATTCCTTGTGTTGACGGGGTTAAATCTTCATCCCTTATGCATAACATCCTCGCAGTTCTGAGTGGAGAGATATTAATTGTCAATCCATTATCTACTAGAGTCATTGGGAAGTTCATTCTCTTGCAAACCACTGTGAGGTTTAGTGCCTTATAATGCTTGTCACCTTCTGGGGGTAAATCTTTGTCAGAAAAGGTGATCAAGTTGATAGGACTAGGGAGAACACTCCTAAGGAAGTTAGCCAACCCCTCAGGAATGGTGTCAGAATCTATCCCTATCTTATCCAAGGCATTCATCATTGCCAACCTATGTTCTCGAGATGTAGCTAGAACCTTCCATACGTTCATCTCGACCTTGGTATTCTTGAATTGCTTAACAATATCATTTTCTTCTATGATGGGTATGGGAACCTGCTGCGTAGTCGGCATAGGTTGTGTTGAGATGGGAGGTTGCGTTCTCCTTGATCTTATGAGGACGTCCATAGGTGAATCCTCTTCAACCCAGAAATCATCTATTGAATATGACACTGAAGGTGGAGGTCTTTCCACGTCTTTTACGTAGACATCTTCTTCATCGCTGTCTCAAACCCCATTAATACTTATGTGTTCTTCTTGTGGGATTTGGACTAGATTCTTATCATCAATCATTTTATGAATTAAATATTTAAATTTGAAACAATTTTCAATAGTGTGTCCTCCTAATTGATGGTATTGACAGTAAAATCTATCTGTCCTCTTTAGCAATTCAAATGGTCTCGGTTCGAGAGGTTTAACCTTACCACTCTTGGAGAGCATTTTGAACAGTTTAGCGTATAAAGTCCCAATTGGAGTATAGAGTTTATTGCTCTTCTTGGGTCTGTCAGTTACTTGTAGAGAGAAGGCTTTCTTCTTCGTGGGTGGAATTTTATCATTCTTTTTCTGAAGCTCCTCTGCTTGTTTCTTTGCAAATTCGAGTGCCTCACGTAGCAAATCTGTTCCATCCCACATGGACCATATAAGAATTTGTACATCTTCCTTGCTTGCTGGTTCAGGAAAGTCATCCATGGCATCGAAAAAAAATCTCCTCCTCTTTTACGATAGCATGAATTCCTTCAATAGGCTTGATGAGGGATGAGGGATCAACCTCATTTTCCTCATCAGAGATGGCCAAGGAATGAGCAAGGGGTGCATTGTCGATGCTTGGCTTCTTACTGGCAAGGGGCAATGGTAGTTTGTTATTATCAATTAAATCTTGGATAGGTTCCTTAAGTTTCCAACAATTTTCAGTGAGATGGCCCCTACCTTGGTGATATTTGCAGTGTGCATTGGGGTTCGAATTAGTTGTCCTTTTCTTAACTGGTGGGTCCCCAAATGGTCCAATAGGAGTTATAAGGCCTTTTGCATTTAGTCTGTCAAATGTTGTGTCATAACTCATACCTATAGGAGTAAAGTTCCTCCTAAATGGTTTCTTTTGTCCTTGGTTGTTCATAGCAAGGACTTCAATCAAATTAAAGGTGCTAACATTGTTTGAGTTGGTGGTTTTGGAAGAAGAAGGATTGTCGTTCTTCTTGCCTTTCTAGTTACGGTTAGAAGCTTTGAACTTAGCCAGTTCGTCTTCAATATTAATTCCAATGTCATAGACGGCCTTGAAGGTATGTAGATTATTTTGATATTTCAGATGCTTGGAGTACTTCTCTTGAAGGTTCTTGATGAAAAACCTCCCAGATTCTTTCTCGCTTGGTACTTTAATAATCCTAGCAGAGGTTTCTCTCCATTTGCTGAAGAAAGAAGTGAAACCTTCATTCTCTTTCTGCTTGAGTATTTCAAGTTCCTGTAATCAGTTTCAACTTGATTGTTTCACTTGTACCTATCAATGAAAGCGTTCACTATTAATTTCCAAGTAGAGGTTCTCTCTTTATCAAGGGAGAAAAACCATTGTTGGCAAACGATTTCAAGAGATAAAGAAAATAAAGAGGGAAACACATTCTTATCAATGCCCTTAATACTCATTATTGTTTCAAAAGCTCTTAGATGAAAATAAGGGTTGTTAGTTGCCTTGAATTTCGGGATGTCGTTGGCATTGAAATTCTGCGGAAGAAGCTCCTTGTCCACCGAGACCGCTTGTGAACTAATGCCTTGAAATTTGTAGTCACTAGATAGCATGCTCAAGCTTTCGTGCATGAGGTCCATTTGTTGTTGCTTTATAGGGTCATTGATTTTGAGGGTTAAAGTCTTCAACGCCTCAGTCACATCAGTCAATTGATTCCTAAGTTCATTAACTTCCTCCTGAGTTGCCATTATCTTCTTAGCTTTCCTTTTTTGAGCGATTGGTTTGTCGAAAAGTTGAACTTGAATGAAAAGGTTGTCTTTGATCAAACGCCCTTCCTTTCTTGACTACGCGCTGTAAATTAAACCATTTATTTTAATGACTTGACTCAAATTGACTTTGACTTTACGGGTTTATAAAGAAAAAGAAAAAAGCAAAAATAGGGTGTATATTTTTGGGAATCAAGTATAGGGTTCGAACAAGTGGTTTAATTGGAGGATTCATATCCGACTTAGCCCCCTAAAAAAAGGACGGAAAACACGTGCATACAAGACTTCCTTAGACATGGTCAAAGTGTAAATACATATTAGTGTGTGCTTTATATGGTGAGTGCAAGTGACATGCTTTGACTCTTTTGTAAGCCCATGGGACTTAGTGCTTAGACTCGATTAAGGACTTAACAAGGTATTATTATTAATAAAAGTAATCGAATTGCTTAGCAAATTGTTTAATTAGACACAAAGTGATGACTCGAGCAATATACCGAACTGTCGCCAAAACGACAGGACTGGCGGCACAATCTGCAGTGTAGCGACAAACAACAGAGCTGTCGCCAGGCGCTACACTCCACAGTGTGACGGTGTAGTCCAAATCACGGCGCCATTGCTGGAACGTTTGATCTGGGACTGCTTTTGGTATTATTACTCTACAGGGTATGCCTAAAGTCGTACTAAGTCAATTCTGATTAAATTATTAGACTTTAATTACTCAAATTAATTAATTAGACAAAGTTATTTTTAGTCATTAATCAGTTTATTTAGTCTTAACACAAGTCAAACAAACGATTAGGGAAAACACATAGAGTATGCACAATAAATAATGCACAATTAGTCAAGTAGGCACAATATAATGCAATGAGTTCGCAACCTAACCATGGCTCTAACTCTCTAAAGTTTGGGATATTGGTTAGTCAAAGAGGGTCCATGGTTAATTGTCCGGATGCAGCGCGCGGAAGCCTTACCTTTTGAAGGGTTGGCACGAGTGGATGGGACACCGCGAGTTAAAAACTCGCTTCCATGGTTTAGTGAATTCAACATTCTCGGATGTACCCTTTGTTGCAAAGAGCGTTTAATCAGGTAGATGGAGCATAAATTCCCAGAGGGTTATGTACATATGTAGAACAGATATGGGTTTCAGAAAAGTGAGAAAAACTCAATCAGGAAGTAGGATCGAGCAAACAGTGCTAAAAACTAGTAAAAATTAGAACGCATATTTCTGGCTCGGTATTGGAAAAACTTGGCGCCAGCGAACAGAGGCAGCGCCGCGATTTGGCTCTAGCGCCTGGCGATAATAGTGTCGCCTGGCGCCAGAATCAAATCCTCAACGCTAGACTCTATTTTCTAACGCTAGTTCCTACATGCCTCAGTAGCTTTCTGTGCTCGATAAAATTTTCTAGTTTCGAGCAGCATTATTTCGATCCTAATTGTGAAAGATATTCCTTAAATTTCCTACGTGTAAAAATCCAATGTTTTTAACTCATTACGGATGGTCTTTCCAATGAGATCTTTTTTTATGCATATGCCAATAATGTTAATCAAAATTACGCACATGAAATACTTAGAATTTTTCGAGTCTCATCCACTCATTCTAAATCATTGCCAAAATAAATTTTAGGAATTAAAATAGAAATCTTCCTCAGTGGAGTCGCCAAAAACTGTAGGGAATATTTAAAGCATTACCCCAAACTTTTACCCCACTGTGATCATACATTCAAGTACGGTGGCGTCCAAAGGGAAGGAAGTTAGAGCAAAAGAGTCGCCAACAAGTTTTAGGAACTTGTAAACCGTTCACAAGGTAAAGGTTACACCCCTTAACGATCCAGGAGATCGTCAACTCTAATAGGTTTGGAACCATGACTTGTAGTTCGGGGATAAAGGTACAAATCCAACCTAAAAGAGATTGAATCTGCCCTAATAATAGGCCTCTACTTTATTCTGATCGTAATCATGTGCGCTTTCTAACTAACATGCAATCAATAGGATTAACCCTAAACATGTTTATCTATGTTGGTGGAAATATTAATGCACAAATAAGACTATTATTGGCGATCACTTTAATTATAATCAAATTAACCCTAAACAAGATTATTAATTATCTTATTAAGCATGATTATAAGTACCAATTCCCTTTAAACATGCATAAAAGGTGTGATCAAGCAATAACAATAAATATAGAGCAACATAATAATAATCATGAATAATAATAATCATAATAATCATAATCATAATCATAATCATAATCATGTTAAAGCATAATAATAGCAAGATCCTAGGTATGATACTAACAAGATTAATAACAAACCCTAGCATGTCACTAAGCAATAAAGATCAAAGCTTTAGCCCTAACATGATACCAACATGAATATTAGGAAAGAAAATAGGAAGCATCGCGGGAATCATAATAAGCATATTTGACATTATAACCTTTTCCCTAAACATAATACTAGGAATAAAAAACACCCTAACATGACACTAGGAATCATAATAACAACCTAGACATGATTTCTATATCATAATATCAATAAATCAATTAAAGCACTTTCTTGGATGCCTCGTATCTCTTTCTAATAACAAAATACACGCGTTAGTAACTTCAAGGAAAATAATAAACAAACAATTAAATTAAATAATAGAAATAGAGATTTGGGACCAAACCCTCATAAATTAAAACCTTTCACGTCTAGGGAGAAGGCAACTTCGAACTTGGCTAGGTGTTTCTAGATCTTGTGAATGCGGAATTTTGTATGCAAAAGGCTAGTTTAGAAAAGAGAGAGAGAGAAATCAAGAGATTCTTGTTAAGAGTTGGTGATTTTTGATGATTGAAAATGGAGGTTTTAGGAAGCAATTTATAGAGAAAATCAGCCGGATATGATAAAAAAACGAATCAGAGTTCCGAAAAGAATAAAACAACGTGGCGCCAAACGCTGGACTCTAGCGCTAGACGCCAAACCTGGCGCCAGGCGCTGGTCCTGTCGTTAGGCACTGGAAACAAATTTCCACGCGTTTTCTTAATTTGATAAAATTTAGCCGTACGAGAGGGCAAAATCGTATTTTCCTATAAAACACTTCTTTTATTCTAATTAAAAATGTAAAAAGTCAATAAAGTCAATTTATCAATGCTAATTAAATTAGGAATGAAAAGAACCTTCTAGAAGAATCTTAAAGACTATAATTAATCCTAATTGCATTAAAAATGATAAATCAATATTAGGCCCTCCACTAGATCATTGGGCCGCACATAAATACCAAATCGGGCCCAGTTTAGTAATTTGGCCAATACTTCCTCATTATTCATCGGAATTGGGATTATAATATATCGTTGGAAAGCTCTTTTCGAACCCAACCCAATTACACTATTATTGGACCCTTTCCATGGACCAAACTTAACTTTTTTAGTTGTTTTCTTAAAATAGGTTTTCAAAAATAGAGAGAAAGAAAAGAAATAAAAACTAACCGCAACACTAGACTTTCCACACTTTCACCTCATTCGATTATGATTCGACGTGAAAGGTACTCATCACTGGGTTTGGTTTTGGGGAGACACAAATGGGTGTCTACACCAGGTAGTTCCATTTGTTTTGCTATCTCTTTTTTCTTTCCTAGAGTCATTCCGGGAAAGTGTCCCTGTCTCTTGAGAATAGCATTTACCGTCATATTGGAGTGGGGGTCATGAGTAAGAGTGGTCCTTTCATCCTCCTCATTTAAGGAGACCTCTTCTTTAAATCCCCACAAGTCTTCATCATCCTCATCGTGCTCTACATTAATGATCGTATTTTCAACAGCTTTAATCCTCATAGGTGAAGCATCGATTGTGATGGGGATTCCTCCGACTATGGCTTACCTGTTGGTGAAGAGATGAAGGGATTTCCTTGAGTTCATGAAGCCAAGGGTGTCCCAACAATAAGTTGAAGGAAGCCTTAATATCTACCACTTTGAAGGTAGTGGCATGTTCTATCGCTCTCTCCGTCACATTTATAGTGATTTTTCCAAGTGCTTGGCGACGAGTATTGTCGTAGGCTCTTATTCCTTGTGTTGACGGGGTTAAGTCTTCATCTCTTATCCCTAACATCCTTGCAGTTCTGAGTGGACATACATTCATTTCCGATACGTTGTCTACAAGAGTCATTGGGACGTTCATCCTCTTATACACTACCGTGAGGTTTAGAGCCTTGTAATGCTTGTCACCTTCTAGAGGTAAATCTTTGTCAGAAAAGGTGATAAAGTTGATAGGACTAGGGAGATCACTCGTAAGGAAGTTAACTAACCCTTTAGAAGTGGTATCAGAATCTATCCCTATCTTATCCAAGGCATTCATTACTGCCAACCTATGTTCTCGAGATGTAGCTAGAAGTTTCCATACGTTCATTTTGACCTTGGTCTTCTTGAATTGTTGGAAAATATCATTGTCCTCTATAATAGGTATGGGAACTTGTTGCACGGTAGGAATAGGTTGTGTAGAGATGGGAGGTTACATTCTCCCAGATCTTGCGAGGACGTCTGTGGGTGAATCTTCTTTATCCCAAAAATCACCTATTGAATATGACATTGAAAGTGGAGGTTCTTCCATGTCCTTAAAGTAGACGTCTTCATCATCGCTGTCCCAAACCCCATTAATGCTTATATCTTGTTCTTGTGGGATTTGAACTAGCTTCTTATCATTAATCATCTTCTGAATTAAATCTTTGAATTTTAAAATAGTTTTCAATGGTATGTCCCCCTAATTGATGGTATGGACAATAGAACCTATTTGTCCTCTTTAGTGATCAAAATGGTCTCGGTTCGAGAGGTTTAACTTTACCATTCTCGGAGAGCATTTTGAACATTTTAGCATAGGAAGTCCCAATTGGAGTATAGATTTTATTACACTTCTTGGGTGTGTCAATTACTTGAAGAGGGAATGATTTCTTCTTCTAAGGTGGAACTTTAGCACGCTTGCTTCAAAGTTTCTCTCCTTTTTTCTTTGCTAATTCAATAGCTTCACGTAACAAGTCTATTCCCTCCCACATAGACCATATAAGAATCCGTACTTCTTCCTTGGTTGCAGGTTCTTGTTCAGAAGGGAAATCATCTATGGCATCGAAAAAGGTGTCCTCCTCTTCTTCGATAGCATGAATTTCTTAAATAGGTTTGATGAGAGATAAGGGATCAACATGGTTATCCTCATCAGATATAGCCAAGTAATTAGAGAGAGGTGCATTGTTAATACTTGGCTTCTTGCTTGCAGGGGGCAATGGTAGCTTATTATTATCAATCAAATCTTGGATAGCTTCCTTAATCTTCCAACAATTCTCAATGAGATGACCCCTACCTTGGTGATATTTGCAGTGTGCATTGGGGTTCTAGTCAGCTGTCCTCTTTTCAACTGGTAGGTCCCCAAATGCTCCAATAGGAGTTATAACACCTTTTGCATTCAGTCGATCAAATGCGGTGTCATAACTTATACCAATATGAGTAAAGTTCCTCTTAAATGGTTTCTTTTGTCCTAGGTTGTTTATAGCAAGGACTTCACTCAAATTAAAGGTGCTAACAATATTTAAGTGGGTGGTTTTGGAAGAAGAAGGATTGTCGTTCTTCTTGCCTTTCCAGCCACTGTTGGAGTTATTGTTAGCAGCTTTTTGTTTAGCAAGGTCGTCTTCAATGTTAATCCCAATATCATATACGGCCTTGAAAGTGTGTAGATTGTTTTGATATTTAAGATGCTTGGAATACTTTTCATGGAGGTTCTTGATAAACAACCTCACGGATTCCTTTTCACTTAGTACTTCAATCATCCTAGCAGAGGTTTCTCTCCATTTATTGAAGAAAGAAGTGAAACCTTCATTCTCTTTTTGCTTGAGTATTTGAAGTTCCCTATGGTCAGTTTCAATTTGAATATTGCATTTATACCTATCAATGAAAGTGTTTACAATTGATTCCCAAGTAGAGGTTTTCTCTTTGTCAAGGGAGAAGAACCACTTGGAAAACGGTTTCAAGAGATAAGGAAAATAAAGAATGAAATACTTT
This sequence comes from Chenopodium quinoa, assembly GCF_001683475.1. Classification (NCBI taxonomy): domain Eukaryota; kingdom Viridiplantae; phylum Streptophyta; class Magnoliopsida; order Caryophyllales; family Amaranthaceae; genus Chenopodium; species Chenopodium quinoa. The sequence continues at coordinate 121,576 of NW_018744722.1, forward strand.
TCTATCAATACCCTTAATATTCATCATTGTTTCAAAAGCTCTTAAATGAAAGTAAGGGTTATCAATTGCCTTGAATTTTGGGGTGTCATTGGCATTGAACTTCGGCGGAAGAAGCTCCTTGTCCACCGAGACCCCTTGTGAGCTAATGCCTTGGAACCTGTAATCATTAGATATTTTGCTCAAGATTTCTTGTATGAGCTCCATTTGTTGTTGTTTCACAGGGTCATTAATTTGGAGGGTTATGGTTTTTAGAAGTTCAGTAACACCAACCATTTGCTTGAGCTCATTAACTTCTTCTTGACTCGCCATTATCTTGTAGGCTTTCCTTTTCCGACCGATTGGTTTGTCAAAAAGTTGTACTTGAACGAACAGATTGTCTCTGATCAAACGCCCTTCCTTTCTTGACCACGCGCTGTAAATTAAACCATTTTTTATTTTATCAATTTGACTTAAATTGACTTTGACTTTACGGGTTTGTAAAGAAAAAGGAAAAAAGAAAAAGTAGGGTGTAAATTTTTGGGAATCAAGTATAGGGTTTCAAACAAGTGGTTTAATTAGAGGATTAATATCCGATTTACCCCCCTAAAAAAATGACGAAAAACACGCGCATACAAGACTCTCTAAACATGGTCAAAGTGTGCATACATATTAGTGTGAGCTTTATTTGTGAGTGCAAGTGACATGCTTTGACTCTTGTATAAGACCATGGGACAAAGTGCCTAGAATCAATTAAGTACTAAAAAAGGGTGTTGTTATTAACAAAATAATCGAACTGATTAGCAAATTGTTGAATAAGACTCGTCGTGATGACTCGAGCAAAATCCTGAACTATCGCCAAAGCAACAGGACTTTCGCCACACACTGCAGTGCAGCGCCAGACAATAACGTTGTCGCTCGGCGTTGCACAACAGCGTGTGGCGCTACAACACAAATTTTTGCGCCATTACTGGAGCTTTAATCTAGGACTGCTTTCAGTATTTTTGCTCTATGGGACATGCCTAAAGTCGTACTAAGTCAATTCTGATTAAATTATTAGACTTTAATTACTCAAATTAATTAATTAGGCAAAGTCCTTTTAGCCATTAATTAGTTTATTTAAGGCTTAAACACAAGTCAAACAAACGGTTAGGAAAAACACATATAGTATTCACAACAAATAATGCACAAATAGTCAAGCAGGCACAATATGATGCAATGAATTTGCAACCTAACCATGGCTCTAGTTCTCTAAAGTTTAGGATATGGGTTACTCAAAGAGGGTCCATGGTTACGAGTCCGGATGCAACGCGCGGAAGCCTTACCTTATGAAGGGTTGGCGCGTGTGGATGGGACCCAGCAGGTTAAACTCGCTTCCATGGTTTGGTGAATTCAACATTCTCGGATGTACTCTCTGTTGCTCAGAGCGTTCAATCGGGTAGATTGAGCATGAATTCCCAGAGGGTTATGTCTATATGAAAAACACATATGGGTTTTAGAAAAGTGAGAAAAAACTCAATCAGGAAGTAGAATTGAGCCAACAGTGCTAGAACTGGTCGAAATTAGAACTAATATTTCTTGCTCGGTATTGAAGAACGCAGCGCCATCCAACAGAGACTGTCGCTGCGATATAGCCCTGCCGCCTAGTGATAGAATTGTCGCTCGGCGACAGAGCCATATCTTCGGCGAAAACCTCTGTTTGCTAGACGCCAGTTCCTACATGCCTCAGCATCTTTCTGTGTTAGTAAAATTTTCTAGTTTTTCGCAGCATTATTTCTAGAGACCCTACTCTAGTGTCCAAGTCCCTAACCATACCCTCAACTCTCCCTTGCCCCCTCTCAATCCTATCTAATTGGCTCCTAAAAGCCGAAAAGTCATAAGGGGCATTGGGGTCAATGTTGTAGTTGGTTGAGGAAGTGGGAATGTCATATGTAAAGGGTGGAGGTGGTGGGTAGTGTGGAGAATGTTTATGAGGTGAGTGGTCTATGGGAGATTCGTGGGGTTGAGGTGAAGGGTGAGGTGGTTGAACCTCACCTTGACCGTTAATCTCGAAAGTATAAGAAGGCTTCCTCTTCTCAAATTTGGTCAAGGTGGGGTTGGGCAAAGTGAAAGCACTATCCCTCCTACCCGATTCCCGTTGAATCACCCACCAAGTCTCGCCTCCCATGACATTAATCCAATTAAGGCCACCTAAATAGGGTAGGTTCATAATAGTTGGGCCGGCTACCTTACCGTCGTTGTTAGGGACAAAGTTAAGGTGTTTGATCGCTATGTGAGTTACTAGGCCACCAAAATAAATGGGTACCCTAGACCTACCCGCCTCGGCCGCATTGGCTACCCTTTGGAAGTGGTTGGCCATCTTATGGACTACGTTGAGCTTTTCACTCCTAGGATTCATATATGACCCTAACAATTCTAGCTCATCCCGCCTAACATTGGCGGGTTCATGTCTTCCAAAGATGGTAAGGCTAACAAACCGTTGCCAAAACTTTGGCACGGGATGTTGTATCCAAGTGCCCTTGGAATTTTGGAGGTTCAAATTAGCATCCCCCGTAAGGGATCGATAGACAACGGCAATGTTATCTTGGGGAGGTTCAATTGGCCTATCCGATTTTAACTCAAAAATTTTGCCAAATTCTTTCAAGGTCAATCTAACATCATTATTAAGTAATCTAAATTGAACATGAGAAATTAAAGCGTTAGATTTTATGACATTAAAACTAGAAATGAATTCCAAGGTTAAGTAATCATAAGTATCATAATGCATGTTGAACAAACCACTCATGTCAATTCCCTTGAACAACTTTTCTACATGTTTGTGCCTGCCTCGACTTGAGATTGATCATCCTTTGCTTTTGCTCTTGGGTGGTGATGACCACCCTCTCCCATCCTGAACTTTACAATTCCGGGTCAATTCTAGCCTCTTGTTGCCTTGAGCTTCCCCCCTTACAGTCCTTGATCTCTTGAGAGCCATTTGTGATGAGAAAAGGTAGGAATTAAAGACTTTCTCTCTCTTAGGGTTTTGAGAAAATTGAGAGAAAGTGGTAGAAATTAGGTGTAGATTTTAGAGAAAGATGAGAGGATTAAAAATATGCAAAAAATTTTGAGTTTTGATGGAAGAATTGGAGGTTTTAGAGAGAGAAAGTACTGGGGAAGAAGATGAAAGAAGAAGAAAGTGAGGAAAGAAAGAAGGAAAATAATTTTAAAGGGTCGACCAAAATTAGGCGCGCCCGATCGGGCAAGCCTTGCCCGATCGAGCGGACAATATTGAAATCCAGAAGCCTGGTTGCGCGCCCGATCGGGCGCGAATACGAACAAAAATTTCGCCCTTTCACTTGCCCGGTTTGGCAAGCTTCGCCCGACATTTCTTTTCCTACACTCGATTTGTGCCTGATCGGGCAGCCTTGCCCGATCGGGCGAAATAAGCCCGAATTTTTAACTTCACGTGCGCGCCCGATCGGGCACTGTCGCCCGATCGGGCCAATTTAGGTCCAATTTCCAACCCCATATGCGTGCCCGATCGGGCAGCCTCGCCCGATCTAGCAAATTTAGTGCTGAAAATTATCCTTGCTTGCACGCCTGATCAGGCGAGCTCCGCCCGATCGGGCCCGTGCCCAGTCGAAGTTACTTAGCTTTTCTTCGATTTCTTTTCGTCTTCAAATTTTTCTAAGTCTCTTTACCTCTCAAACCTGTACATGTATAAAAACACCTATAAAAGGTAAAATTTCACTCTACTCGCCTCTCTAAAATAAAAATAAAAATAAAAAAAAGGAAAACTAGACTAGAAAGCAAGAAATACGGGTTGCCTCCCGCAAAGCGCTGGTTTATGTAGGTCCCGCACGACCCTCTTACCACAGTGAAACTCAGAGTGAATCGGAATCACTTAGGTGAAGTATATCAACTGCACCAATTTTAACCCCCTCATGATATAGCTTGAGTCTTTGGCCATTAACCTTAAACTCGTTACCATGTTCGTCAAAAACCTCCACAGAACCGAATTTATTGGCCTTTATTACGACAAAAGGACCCGACCACCTTGACCTTAACTTTCCAGGGAAAAGTTTAAGTCGTGAGTTGAATAGTAACACTTTATCACCTTCCTTGAATTCCCTCGGAAGGATCATCTTGTTGTGCCACTTCTTCGTCTTCTCTTTGTAGACTCGAGCACTATCATAGGCCGTCAACCTAAACTCATCGAGTTGATTAAGTTGAAGTAACCTCTTTTCTCCCTCTAGTTTGGCATCTAGATTAAGCTCCTTAATAGCCCAATATCGGGAGATGACATGCTTTTCCGTACACGAGTCTATATGGAGTAGTACCTATAGGGGTCTTGAATGCAGTTCTGTACGCCCAAAGAGTGTCGTCCAACTTGTCGCTCCAGTCTTTCCTTGACTTTGCCACCACCTTCTCTAGAATAGCCTTGATCTAACGGTTAGAAACCTCAACTTGGCCACTAGTTTGGGGGTGGTAGGCTAAACCTGTCCTATGGTAGACATCATACTTTTTGAGGAGGGTGTCCAACTTCCGTTCATGAAAGTGAGATCCTCCGTCACTTATTATAGCTCTGGTACACCAAATCTTGGAAAGATGGTCTTCTTGAAAAGTTTGTGGACGACTTTGGCGTCATTGGTAGGAGTAGCGATGGCCTCAACCCACTTGGATACATAGTCTACGGCGACAAGAATATACCGATTCCCTTTTGAAGAAGGGAATGGTCTCATGTAATCAACACCCCAAACGTCAAAAATTTCAACTTCTAAAATTCCTGTTTGGGGCATCTCATGCCTCCGCAAGATGTTGCCAGTCCTCTGGCAAGAGTCACTAGCCTGCACAAAAATGTTAGCATCCTTAAACATCGTAGGCCAATAAAAACCTGACTCATTAATCTTGGCCACCGTTTTAGTGGGAACATGATGTCCTCCATATGGTGAGGTGTGGCAACTAGTAAGCACACCGTGGACTTCCCATTCGGGAACACACCTGCGAAATAATCCATCTGCACACTCACGAAATAAAAAAGGATCATCCCAAAAAAAATGTTTAACATCAGGAAGGAATTTCTTTTTTTGTTGGTAAGACAAGTCAAGAGGTAGAGTACCACCCACTAAATAATTAGCAAAATCCGCATACCATGGGTGTTGCTCTACAACTGCATAAAGGTTGTCATCAGGGAAAGAATCATCTATAGGTAGAGAATCCTTACCCTCCTCATACCTGATACGTGACAAGTGGTCTGCCACTACGTTCTCTGCTCCCTTTTTGTCTTTTATTTCTATGTTGAAGCCTTGGAGAAAAAGAACCCATCGGAGTAGCCTTGGCTTCGATTCCGCCTTAGCTATCAAGTACTTCAATGTTGCATGGTCAGTAAAAACAATGACTTTAGAACCAACAAGATATGATCTGAATTTTTCTAAAGCATAAATAACAACAAGGAACTCCTTTTCCGTAGTGGCATAGTTGACTTGGGCTTCATCCAAAGTTTTTCTAGCATAATAGATAGCATGCAAAACCTTGTTTTTTATCTGTCCAAGCACGACTCCTAGCGCAAAGTCACTTGCATCACACATGATCTCGAAAGGAAGGTTCCAATCGAGAGCACATATGATGGGTGCCGATATCAAAGCCTACTTAATCCTGTTGAAAGCCTCAAGACACTCGTCAGTAAAAATAAAAGGGGCATCCTTGAGCAAAAGCTGCGTCAGTGGTTTAGCAATTTTAAAAAAATCCTTGATAAAGCGGCGATAAAACCCCGCATGACCCAAGAAACTTCTAACTCCCTTCACATTAACTTGGGGAGGTAATTGCTCAATCACATATATCTTAGCTTTGTCTACTTGTATGCCCTTATCAGATACAATGTGACCTAGGACTACTCCCTCTGTAATCATGAAGTGACATTTTTCCCAATTAAGAACTAAGTTGCACTCTTCACATCTTTTTAAAATTTTAGCGAGATTAATTAAGCATGAATCAAATGAAGAACCATATACGCTAAAATCAGAAAAAATGCTCATCATACAACGTTGAAAAGTGCCATAAGGGCATGTAAAAGTAGTCTTTTCCTGATCTTCAGGGTGAATCGAAATTTGGAAAAATCCCGAATACCCATCCAAATAGCAAAGTAATTTATGATTGGCAAACCTCTCAAGCATTTGATCTATAAAGGGAAAAGGGAAGTGGTCCTTTTTAGTGGCGATATTTAATCTACGATAGTTAATGCACATACGCCACCCTATTACAGTTCTAGTGGGAATTAATTCATTCTTTTCGTTTGTTATCACATTCATCCCACCCTTTTTTGGCACTACCTGTACAAGACTTACCCATTTGGAGTCGGAAATAGGATAGATAATACCTGCATCAAGTAATTTCATAACCTCTTTCTTGACTACTTCCTGCATGTTAAGATTTAATCTTCGTTGGGGTTGAATGCAGGGCTTATAATTGTCCTCCAGATGTATCCTGTGCATACAAAAGTCAGGGCTAATACCCTTGAGATCATCAATACTGTACCCAATAGCTTTCTTATGGGTTTTGAGAACCCCTAGAATTTGGGAAGTTTGTAGGTCAGTAAGTGCAGTACTGATGATCACGGGGTGTAGTTCTTGTTCATCCAGAAAAATATATTTTAGATGAGCAGGGAGAGGTTTTAGCTCAGGTTTCTTGACCTCTGCAGGTTTTGATTCCTGAACTAAATTTACTACCTTCATCGTTTCCTTGGGGCTTAACTCTTTTAAGGAAAGAGCCTTTTCAATATCTTGTATCTGATTACCCCAAACGCTTGCATTGTCACTAGATAAATTCCCGCAGAGAACTTCCTCTAGGGGATCCTTCGCAAGAACTTGTGGCAAGATGTCATCACAAATATCATCCATTATATCAATTACATCAATATAGCAACAATTTTCCTCTAGCATAGGCCCTTTTAAAACCTTCCCTAAATTAAAAGTAACATTGTCGTCACCTACAGAAAGGGTTAGTTTACCATTTTTAACATCAATAATTGCTCTTGCAGTATGGAGAAAAGGCCTACCTAATATAATGGGTATTTGTGTATCCTCTGCCATGTCTAAAACAAAAAAATCAACATGAATAAAAAATGTACCAACTCTGACAGGTACATCCTCTAAAATACCTAAGGGGTATTTAACCGAACGATCTGCCATTTGCAAAGTTATATTAGTAACTTTTAATTCTCCCACATTAAGTTTAGCGCAGACAGACAATGGCATGACACTAACACTAGCACCCAAATCATACAAAGCTTTATCAATAAAAACATTCCCTATATGACAAGGGATAGAAAAACTACCGGGATCCTTTAATTTAGGAGGGGATTTGTTTTGCAATAAAGCGCTACACTCCTCTGTGAAAGCTACAGTTTCTACTTCATTAAAGGCCCTTTTCCTAGTCAGAATGTCTTTCATAAATTTAGCATAAGCAGGAACTTGAGTGATTAAGTTAGTGAAAGGAACTGTTACCTGGAGGTTTTTCACAACCTCTAAAAACTTACCAAAATGTTTATCAAACTTACTCTTCAGTTTTCTATTAGGCAATGGAAGTTTGATAATCGGGCTCTGCACATCTCCTCCCTTATCCTGCGATTTACCCTGCACAGAAACATTAGTAGAGTTAGTATCTATTTGTAGCCCTGCAGGGCTAGCAGGATTAGCGTTTGGTATAGAGGAATCTAGATCAGGAACTGGTCTATCTTCCTTTGGCAAAGGAGGTCCATCATAATGTGAACCACTCCTTAGAGTGATTGCATTGGCATGATTTGTAGGATGGATTGGTTGTGATGGTAGAGCTCCTTGCTGACGGGATTGTAGGGTAGATGAAAGTTGTGCAATTTGATTGTCCATGATTTTATTATGGGATAGGATAGAATCGATTTGCGCATCCCTACTCTCCATATGTTTTTGAATATTGGCAAGTATTGCTCTAATTTCTGTCATGGCAGGGTTGGAAGATGATGAGGGTGATGCTTGGCTTTTCTGGCCGGAATTAGGATGATAATATTTTTGTTGTGGTGGGGTTTGCTGTTGTGGTTGTTGTGGAGGTGGAGGGTTTTGAACATTGGTACTCCGGTACGAAAGATATGGATGGTTCTTATAACCGACATTGTAAGAATTGGAATATGAGTTATTCTGCCTATAGGTTTGAAATGCATTAACTTGTTCCATAGAGCTCCTACAATCTTGCTCCCAATGACCTACAATTCCACAATTTTCACAACAAGCTTTATTATTAGCAACAGTAGAAACATTAGCTACAGAGTTAGGAGCAACAGTAAGATTACCTAATTTTTGACAAATAGACGTTAATTGAGCTTGAAAAAAGGATACGGAATCGACATTATGTTTTCCTTTATTTTCAAACCCTCTCGGATTCCCATATTGGGAATTGTGTATTTCCATGTCTTTGATAACCTATGTTGCATCATCCACATTTAAATTCATGAACCTCCCACTAGCTGCAGAATCTAGCACTGATCTAGAAGAATTTCCAAGTCCATTATAGAATGCTTGGATCAATTGCCACTATGCTAAATTGTGGTGAGGGCACTCTCTCTGTAGATCCTTGAACCTCTCCCAAGCCTCATATAACGCTTCGTCGGCCTCTTGAGTGAAGTTCTGAATAACACTCCTTAGCACCGCTGTTCTCTCGGCAGGATAGTATTTATTATAGAAATTCAAAGCAAGAGTTTCCCAGTCAGTAATGCCAAGTGCATTTCTATTCAAACCATTAAACCATAATTTAGCTTTGCCACATAATGATAAAGGAAAAAGAATCTCCCTGATTTGGTCTTGCGTAACCCCGGCTTGTCTAATGGTGTTACAATATTGGCAGAAATCTGCGATGTGAAGATTAGGATCTTCACCCTTAGCTCCACTGAATTGCTTCCTCTCTATCATAGTGATAAATTGGGGCTTGATCTAAAATTGAACTCCATCTAGAGCTGGAGTGGGAGTAAGGTGCAGGAAGTATGTGTGCTTCGGTTGCGAGTAGTCACTAAGTTTCTTCTGGGCCGTCATCTCTGATTCTGAATCTGAAGGAATATCTATGTCACTAGAATCAGAGGGAGGATCTCTGATTAGGAAAATTATGGTTTAATTGGAGGATTAATATCCGACTTACCCCCCTAAAAAATTATTGAAAATACGCGCACACAAGACTCTCTAGACATGGTCAGAATGTGATATGTTATGTGTGTGCTTTAATATTGAATGCGAGTGACATACTTTGACTCTTGTGTGAGACAATGCGACTATGTCCCTAAACTCAATTATGGACTGAACATGATTACTGTCATTAGTAAACCGATTAAACCGTTTTAGCAAATTGATTAGTTAGACTCGCCATGAAGACTCGAGCTAAAACGTTGACTGTCTTCGGACGACAAGACTATTGCTAGACGCTAAGGATTAGCGCCAGACAACAACATTGTCATCTGGCGCTAATCACTGACGTATGGCGCCATTGCAGGAACCTTGATCTAGGACTGTTTCAAGTATTTTAATCTAAAGGGACAAGCCTAAAAGTCGTAGTAAGTCAAGTTCGATCAATTTATTGAGACTTTAATCACTTATTAATTAATTAATTAATTTAGCAAAGTCCTTTAGTCATTAATTAATTTATATAACTCATTCACAAGTCAAACAAACGGTTATGAGAAATACATATAAATTATTCACAACAAATAATGCACAAGTAGTCCCATAGTCACAATATGATGCAATGAGTTTGCAACCTAACTATGGCTCCAGTTCTCTAAAGTTCATGATATGAGTTAGGGAAAGAGGGTCCATGATTATGAGTCAAGATGCACCGCGTGGAAGCCTTACCTTAGGAAGGGTTGGCGCAAGTGGATGGGACCCCGCGAATTAACTCGCTTCCATGTTTTGGTGTATTCAACAAACTCGGATATACCCTTCGTTTCCAGGAGCATTCAATTAGGTAGATGGAGCATTAAATCCTAGAGGGTTATGGAGCATCCCTTCGTTTCGGAAAAAATGGAAAAACTCAATCAGAAAGTAAAGTCGAGCTAACAGTACTAGAGAACTGGTCGAAAAAGAAGGTAGATTTTCGGCTCAGTATTGGAACAATTTGGCGTGAGAAAATAGTGTATATCACCAGAAGATGCCACTTTCTCCAGTCGACAAGTGCTGTCGCCAGGCGACAGCGCCATTATTCGGCGTTGTCGCTGTTTTCTCAACGCTAATTCCTACATGCCTCGGCAACTTTCTGTTCTCGAATTTTCCAAATTTTTTCGTAGCGTTATTTCGACTTTAGTTGTGAAAGATATTTCTCTAATTTCCTACGTGTAAAAATCCTATTTTTTGATTCATCACGGATGGCCTTTTCAATGCGAACCTTTTTATGCTTAATTCAATAATATTAATCAAAATTACGCACATGAAATAGTTAGAATTTTTTGAGTCTCATCCACTCATTCTAAATTATTGTAAAAATAAATTTTAGGAATTAAAATAGAAATCCTCCCCTGTGGAGTCGCCTAAAAACTATAGGGAATATTTCAAGCATCCCCACCACTGTGATCACACATTTAAGCATGGTGGCGTCCAAAGGGAAGGAAGCTAGAGTAAAAGAGTCGCCAACAAGTTTTAGGAACTTTTAAACCGTTCACATTGTGAATGTTACACCCCTTAACGATCTAGGAGATCGTTAACTCCAATAGGTCTGGAACCATGACTGGAAATTCATGGATGGAGGTACAAATCCAACTTGAATGAGATTGAATTTGCCCTAAAATTAGGCCTCTACTTTATTCTTCTCGTATTCATGTGCACTTTCTAACTAACATGCAATCAATAGGTTAACCCTAAACCTGTTTAATATATGTTGGTTGAATATTAAGGCACAAACAAAACTATTATTGGCGATCAATTGAATTATAAGCATATTTGCCTAAACAAGAATATTAATTATCTTATTAAGCGTGATTACAGGTACAAATTTCCTTTAAACATGCATAAAAGGCGTCAAGCAATAAAGATAATATATAATATCAAGCAACATAACAAAAATTATCATCATAATAATAATATTCTCAATCACAAAGCATTAAAATATTAGCAAGATCCTAGGCATGATACTAACAAGATTAATAACAAACCCTAGCATGTTACTAAACATTGAAAATCAATTAGCCCTAACATGATACTAACACGATATTAGGAAAGAAATAGGAAGCAACATTATAATATTAGAAATATTAGTTAACCCTAAACATGATACTAGGAAGATGAAAACATTCAAACATGACACTAGCAATCAACAAAAAAATCTAAGCATGATTTCTACATCAAAATATTAATAAAGTAATCAGAGTACTTACTTCGATGCCTCGTACCTCTTTCTAATAACAAAATACACGCGTTAGTAACTTCAATAAAAATAACAAATCAAAACAATTAAATTAAATAATTTAAATAGGTATTTGGGACAAAACCCTAAGAAATATTAAACCGTTCACGTCTAGGGAAAAGGCAACTTCGAACTTGGCTAGGTGCAGTGTGTCTAGAACTAATGTATGAGGAATTTGAGGGAGGGAAGGATTAGACAAAGAATAAAGAGAGAGAAAGCTTCTAGCTTTTAGTGAAAGATGATGGTTGTGAATGATCAAAATCGGGGAGATACGACCCCTATTTATAGAAAAATAGCTCGGAATCAAATCAAGTATTATACGGAATAAAATACCTCATGTCGCCAATGACAGGAGTCGGAGCTAGACGACAGGAGCAGCGCCAGACGACAACTGTCAGCGCCACGCGACAACTGTTAACGCCAGGCCACAACCCTTTCATCTCGCGCTAAGTCAAAAAGTACAACGAGCTTTGTACGCGGAATCATCTTCTTAAAACGATTAAGTAGGTAATTCCGCGTGAAGAAAATCAAAATCATATTTGTAACAAATCATATATTTTATTCAATATTAAACATCTTTAAAAATATAATTATCAATTAATCTCATTAGAATTAAAAAGAACCTTCTAGATATTCCTAGAAGATTAAAATTAACGTTAACTACGTTAGAAATAATAATTAATAGGCCCTCCTATAGATCATTGGGCCACATATAAAATCATTGGGCCTAATTTAATTTTAATCATAACTTCCTCATTATTCATCGGAATTCGGCTTATAATATATTGTTGGAAAGCTCTTTTCGAGCCAAACTCATCTACACTGTTATTGGACACTCATCATGTACCAAATCAAATTAGACTCGCTATTTTCGTAAATAGAGTAATAAAATAAATATTTTTGAAAACAAAATAAGAGGTATTTTAATAAATAACATCCTCATCACTAGACTTTTCACACTTTCACTTCGTTCGATAAACAAATGACGTGAATGGTACACATAACCAGGTTTGGTTTTAAGGAGAAACAATTAGGTGTCTAAAAGGCGTTAGAAAGCGTTAAAAGCCCCACCTTGGGGAAGGTTTTTGTATAGGCGCATGCGGACATAAATATTGGATCGCGGAGCCATTCGACAAAGGGGATCCAGTTCTTGGGCACGGCCACCAAACTTTTATCCCTCCTAACCCTCCTGACCTTGAAGTATTCAAGTTGGTGCGCTTGGTCAGTACGGACGGCTGGCTTTTATAGTTTTTGATCCCCAAGCTGAGATGGATTTGCTTGGCGTTAAACCGATTCATCCGCAGATTGAACTTTGCATCCTTTGTTTTTATGCGGTAGAATAGGTTCTTCTAGTCTCGCCATTTTGACACACGATCCATCATCACCATATAGTCTTTCGTGGTGATAAGAATGAACCAGTCGTCCATGTGCTTCCTCAGGCAGGTCATACCGTGCATCTCGCAGAATACGGGAATGTCCGGCTTGATGCCGTTCTGGATGCAATTCAATAAGTAGCAAAAAATATTTACCCAGCGCTTTGGCATCAGCTAGAAAAGAGCGATATCGTACTCTTCCAACACTGTACGAATGAAGGGATGAAAGGGGGAAAGGAGTTGGACGTCTAGGGTGGCTCGGTAGATGCTGAATGATCAGTGTTGTGGCCACTCATCCTCCTAGACGGCTACCAAAAGAGACCTTTTTAGGGCCATAAGTTCAAATCCTTCCCCCAAATAAAGGAATACCTTGTATTCATCCAAGCCTTCATTAAGGTAGCCTAAGGCCGTGCTACCCACCGTATCAGCGTACGGGTCCTTGAATGTATCAACATTGGCAACGCCCTCCTCGACCACTTCCTCGCCCTCGACCACGGTCTCACCCTCGACCATATTCTCTGGCTCCTCTTTTCTAGGATGAGGAGTAGCTTCAAACTCAGAGGATAAAACTATGTCCAAATGGGCAGCCTTGGTCGAGCTCCTGCTTCCAGAGCCATGGACGCCCCCAGAGACAGCCGCAACTTCAGCTTTAGGAACTAAGAGACCCTTTGACAAGGGGTGAACTAGGTTATTGAAACTAATCCTCCATTGGTCAAACTAAATTTATAAACACTTAACCAACCTAAATACTAGTATAAAGGCAAGTTAAGGGTCGAACCCAAAGGAACGGTAATGTTCAAGCGCTCTCAATTATGTGCCAAAGCTAGGTCGGAAACAAAGGTAAAGGTAAAACAACAACTCACAAAACAAACAACCAAGGAAATAAAACACTAGGAACAGGGATCAACGAGTAATCATAACAATTGCAACAACTTGGGACAAACTTGCCAATCAATGGTTGTGAAGGCTAATGAAAAGAGCAATCAATTGGAATCAAATAGCTATCTCTTAATCGTTAAGCTAGATGTCTCTATGAATAACAAACTAAGAGAATCACAATCTAAATTAATCGATAACTGTAATTCCTAAATCAATTGTTCGTGTCATTAGCAATTACAATGCAATCTAGTATAATTCTCGAGGCCTAATCGAATTACACACATGCACAACTTCCATTAATCACTTTAATCTCAACAATTAATCAACATAATTTCCAAATTAATCACAATCAATCAATCATGCATGTTTCACCCAATTCTTACCTAAACTACTACTCAAGAATCATCATTACACTAATTAAGAATCACTCATCAAAATGAAGCCAAACAAACATGAAATTAAACTAAACCATAAGATGAGGTAGAGTTAAAAATGCTCGTTGATAATGGAGAAGATCTTCAACACAATTGTCACCATTGAATATTCAATCTCTCAATCACCATTAAAATTCCTCACTTTCTCTCTCTAAAATCTACTCCTATACTAACCCAAAAACTAGAGAGAGAAGCTCTCAAGTAAGCTAAGAATATGGTTAAAATTATGTCTAAAAACTTCTTTCAAAAATCGGTTAAAGAAATGTATTTATAGAGGCGCGGAAAAGGAAATCGATCAAAGCTGAAAACAGAGAAGAGCGCCCGCGCGGGTTGAAGTGCGCCCGAGCCCGAGTCACACGCGCCCGCGCGGTCGGGCTGCGCGCCCGCACGCTTGGCTTGCGCGCCCTCTCCGATTTGGGTTTCTTCTGACTTTCTTTGCGGCTCGTGCGCTTGATATTGAACCCGCGAATTCCGGATGATGCATGATGGTATAGGCAGTAAGTTTAAGCACTTTTGGTGGGTTCGAAACCACTTCTTCATGGGAGCACGGCTCGAGAGCGCAAGAGCTAGAACATGGAGCATCCACTTCCTTGCATCTTGTGCTTTACTACAAGAAAAATCTCTTTTCGTAGCGATTATTACGTAGCGATTGTACATTCGCTATAATATACAAGTATGTTTGTGAAATAATTAAGGATGTTGTATCATTTTTACAATCGCCATGGTTTTCCCATATAAAATCGATACGGAAAACATAATAATACATATTAACACTATTTTTACACATTTATATAATTTTGAGAAATCGTAACATTTACAATCGCCACTAAATCCTAAAAATCGATATGAAAAGCCTTTTCAACACTAAATATATAAATATTATTTGACAAAGAATACATAAAATATTTCATAGCTTATTGGTGAAACATTTAATATAAGAGTTTGAGGTTGTATGTTAGAATCTTGTAAAGATCATACGCGTGTTTTTTTTTGAAGAAAATAAGTTAAACATTTATAGCGATTGTAATCGCTACAATAATCACCACGATTGGATGTAGTTTTTCGTATCGATTATTGAGGCAACCCCAGCGATATTGAAAACCACTACTAAAGGCTAAGGCAACGGGGGATATAGTATCGAATGACCATTCATTGGGAAAACACTTTGTTGCAATTACAATCGATACTAAAGGTTAAAATAATCGCTACGAAAAGGTTATTTTCTTGTAGTAAAGCTATGAGCTTTCTCCAAAAGCATCTTCTAACTTAAAAATTCATCAATTTTGAAACCCGAACCTCATATAATTCCTACAACCACAAAAAGAAGAGAAATAAAGGAGCAAACACAAGAAAAACCATAAAAATACAAAACAAGAGAGAAAAGGGAAATAAAGGGCAAAAGCATAAAACTAAGCATTTTTTAATAATGAAAGCTATGAAGAGAAGGTGAAAACAACCTAAATTCTCATCATATGAGTGCCATAAATGGCGCTATCAAATTCTCCCAAGCTTATCTTTTGCTCGTCCTCGAGAAAAATAAAACCAAGGGAAAAATGATAAGCTTATATAAACACACAAACCAAGAAGAAAGGAGACAAGAATATACACTAACTCACTTTCGTATGAATTACGGTCAAATTTTGCAATAATTGACAAGCCATTTAAACCCCTTGATCACCCTAGAGGATGAGTAATGATCTCGTAAAGGTTTCCTAAGAGGTTAGCCCATAAATCTCACAAACCAAACAAACAAGGCAAAGCACAAAAAAGAAGCAAAAAGCAAAGAAAAGAAAACAAATGTTCATGAGTGGACTTTTTACAAATGTACATGCATAAATGAATGCAAATCTTTCTAAACAAGTAAGGGAGTGCATGTTCTATGATATCTAAGGTTGATTGAAACATAGGACATGGTAAGTACAAGAACTGATGAAACGCGATTCACTTTCATCTCAACACATTTTAGCACATTCACCCAATTAGCTTCAAATCTACTTTTTAGTGAGCATCTCTATAGTCCCTCGAAGGAACCGGAAAAACAAATAGATTTGAGGTTTCTTGACATCTTGACATTGAATCCCCTCTCCTTAGGCTTTAACTTATAATGCCCTACCCCGATATGTGACTCAACCTCTAGGTCAAAAAGGCATTCCCGTAAGGGCAAAAGAAGTGAGGGTAGGTTTAAAATTTATAATTTTGTGGTATTCCTAATTAGTGAAGCAAAAAGGTGATAAAACCTTCTCCTCATAACCAATTAATCTCCAAAAAAATAAACTAACAACCCCAAGCTTATTCAAATCTATAACCACAATCATATATACAAAATGCATAAGAACACTTTCCCTTAAGCTTGAACGAAGAATTGTCCTCAAAGCTTATAATAGGGAGAAACATTTACATCAAAATGTTTTTCGAATTTTCTCATTTTTCACTTTTTAAAATTTTTTTCAAAATCTTTTGAATTTTTTTTGCTTTTTCTCATTTTTTTCAATATTTTCATTTTTCATTTTATTTATTTTCCTCGCCTCTTTTGACTATGGACGGCTTTTTCAACTTTGCATTTGAATGTCCTTGCCTTTTTAACTTTGGACGGCTTTTTCATTTATTTACTTTCCATTATTCACAAGATATACGAAACACAAGCTTGCTTACAAATATAAACCAATATTCAAACTTATATACCACAATCTCCAAGAGCATGATTGTTTACTTCAGAAAAACAAAAAATGGAACAAAAAGAAACAAAAGGCTCAAAGTTCTAAAGATGTGGTTTGAAAAGAAGGGAAAAAGCTCAAATGGTTAGTAAGTAGGAAAATAGAAACCCAAGAACTAAAAATAAAGAATATTATCCTAGAAAAAAAAATACCACCCCAAAAATATCAGATGCCTTTTTCCTCCCTAGATGGTTCGGTCTCGTGTTTGAAAATTATGAGTCAACATTCAAGATTAGGTCCGATATAGTCAAGGATCCATGCCACTCATGCAAGTAATAGTAGAAGGCTTGAAAACAATGAAACCTCACATGGCTGTATAAAAAACTTACTATTAGTTTCGAATTCACGAAAAGGGAGCAATTACAAATTTTCAAAAACAAAAGAATCCGGCTTCAAGATTCCAAAAGTTCTAAGCGACTACCTTAGCATACTCTATCCTAAAGTCCACCAAACATACTCTCAAACCGTGCACACTGTTACCATTTTAGAAGAAAAGCATTCAACTATGCAAGTCCTAAAGTTTTATGTCTAAAGTAAGAACAAAACAAAACACATTGAAAATTTTCCTTGATAAAAATAAAAATCTTTTTGGAGTTTATCAAAATAAAATAACATGAAAATGCATATACAAATGTGCATGGCATATATGAATCAAAATCCCACTAATCAGAATAGAATAACCTTTCCCAAGCTTGAATGAGACAACATGCTCAAACATAAATCAAATATTCCATAGGAAGGGAAAAGAAAGAAATCAAACAAACAATACCAATACATGTCAAATAAGGCATCAATTTTTAGAGAAAGAACAAGGAAAGATATTACTGGATGTTAGGTGGGTATAAATACCCACAAATGACCCAATTTAACCTTCCAAAGCAAAGTTCATCGATCATTAAATCTTGTTTTCCATATGTTAGCAATTGTGGAGTTTACTTCCTCGATTCTTGATTCAAACCAACGCACCAAAGTATATCAAGTCATGTACCTAGAAAAATGCACACAAACATTTCCATGAGAGAAAATCTATTCTTAAAGAAAATAAAATGAAATCAATAAAAACACGGGTTACTTCCCAAGAAAGGCTTGCATAAGGTCCAAGCTTGACCGCTCTAGAAAATAATAATTCAACGCAAGCAAGAGCTTGTCAAATTCACTACAACACATTTCATAAGATAGAAGGTAGGCAAATGAGTAAAAAAGGATGTGCAACAAGCTTAGTGCACACTGTAAGAAGGGTGATCCCATCGTAAGAGGGTCCTTCCTTAGATTCCCATGGTCATTTAAAAAGCCTAGGACTTTACACTTTTTAGGGTGTATTAGGATTCTAATTCCTGACTATTTGGGGGACCTTGAAATAGAATCGATTCTATCGTTACGCTTTTTCATAAGAAACAAGTAGGAGTCACCAATGAGTATTGGGAAAACTCATAAACCTCGTTCATGTCTTTCTCCCATGTGAAGTTCATGGAATAATTAGCAGGAATCGTAAGTTTACCCATGCCCAAATTGGTCTACATAAACTAGAAATGAGTTTGGGAGCGAGGGTACTAAAATAACGTTCCCTTTAGGGGGTAACCACTATCCTAGCCCTAATGTGGCCTCTACTAGCTCTTCCTTTTTTACAATTTCATCACCAAACAATTTATGTAACTCGATTCCTAAAACTAGTAAGTTGATTTTATTTACACACGTTAGTTCACGTAGGAAATGCATTGCAACGTCCTTACTCTTTATTTAATCAATTTTGTGAAAAGAACAAGAAAATAAACAATATTCGCCTTGGCTTAAGTGATCAAGCAACAATTAATTATCCAAATCTAATCTTTATTTAACGCAAGATACTACGTGGAATTGATGAATTAGTCCTTTTAACGTGATCAAACAACACTAATTAATTAATTAAAGTTCTTTTAAACAAGAAAATAAATATGATTTATCTAAGTGCTCGGAAATTTACCACTTCTCTTTGCTAGATCTCCGTTTAGAAGACTTATGGACACCTTCTTTTTCGGGAACCTCCACAGTAGTAATAAAATATCAAGGGATGAGTGTTTAGGACAAGAGGGGTTAGGTAGCACAAGTTCACAAGTATTCCACCAGAGTTTTAGGTTATTTTTGTGTCTGTGTAAGCCTCAGATTAAGCCTCTATTTATAGGGAATAGATAAGATTAGGGTTTTAAGCATTCTGCCGCAACAGGTGTCGTGCGTAACTGGATGAGTTGCGCGCGACATCCTAGCGCAAGAAATTTAGTTACGCTGTTATGGGCCGTCTTGCGCACAGCCTTATGGTAATATTCAATTTTATATTTTCGTAAAATTCCGAATCTTCTGCGAGCGCATCTCTAAAGGTTGCGCTGAGTGTTGCGCGCAAGTGAATTAGTTGCGCGTGCTTGCCCAGCGCAACTGATTGAGATATGCGCGACTTTTTCTGCAGCAACATTCAAATTTAACCTAGACGCTACTAAATCCGTCATTATTGGGTTTTAAGAATGGGATTAAGTCTAATTATGTTCAGATTTAGTTAATTGGACCTAGTTTAGCTTTGTTCTTTAGTTTGGCTTAGTCTTTATTGTTTTGTGGCTTAACTAGTTATCCATAAGCATTCTCCACTTCAATCCAACATGAAGATGGTTTTATTTATCGTCATTGCACTTCTTGTCTGGACAAGAGGCCAAATGTAGATGTCTACAGTTAGCCCCCACTTTGATAAAGTCTAGAATAGACGATGATCAAAGTAGTCAAGGAAATAAATCCAAGACTCATTCTGCGAAGTTCTCAAAGAGTAGATAATCTTTCAAAAATGTTTAAGGATGTAGATAGATTTGCTAAGTCTATGAAACAAGTACCTATTAAGGCTAGAAAAAGTTCTTCCTAATCTTAACACGCTAAAGAATCTAATTTGATCCTTTGCAATTGTAGAATGCTTTTACAAGTAAAGGTGTTCTGAGTGATGTCAAGTCATGAGAATAGATCGGTTTTAAAAAAGAATAAAAGGGATGATTTCCTCTCAATCGTGTCATCGTTGGTCTAAATTTCCTTGATATGTCATTGAAACTATAACCTGACTTTAACAAAGTAAAAATATGAAAAAGGTGTTTTCGACATTCAAGCCTAAATGGTCCGGTATTCGAGCCGGATGTCCACAAGATAGAAATAAATGTCTCAAGACTAGAGGCACATGTCCAAATCCAGTGAGAGGGAAGAAAGTCAACAACTCTCTCAGCAGTTTTATCAACAAGATGAGTACATGTGTCTTAGGACTGGGGGCACGTGACTACATAGGCGCGTCATCGTCTCGTCGCTTCTTTATACAGGGGGGGGGGGATGGACACCCTAACTGTCTGGTAAGATACTAAACTTACTAACTACCGTATTTTCTTCCAATCAAAAAGTGTATGTTCCTGATGGTTTGGCGCGCCTGTCGACTCGTGAGCTAACACCTAAAGTAATCCTCTACTATTTAGTTCCGAGAGTGAGATCTCGCAAAGCTTGAGCTCAAGTGAATTTTTACGCAACACCTACGGCGTATAATTTTGCGCCGTACGATACGTCATTTGCATTTTTACGATGCATGAAAACGCCTTCCTTTTTGCTTCGGACGTGAAAAAAGAAGAAAAGGTGGACATTTATAACGTCAGTATAGTAAAATGACAAACCTGTCTATGGGTGCTTATACGCAAAGCACCACCACGGAACGTTTTAAGACACTCTTACGAAAAACTTTCAAAACGTATGCTTAGGTAAGGCACAAAGCACGGTGTGCATGCAAGAATGATGCAAAAACCTTACAAAGAAGAGAACAAACTACAAAATTCAAAGTAATTTAAAAGATTTTGATAATTTGTGCGCCATTACATCTAATAATGAGCAAAAACCGTTAGAAAATAATCAAACGGATCAAAATCTGGATACTGGTCAGCCGCGCGCAACTCAATAGGTCGCGCTAGCTAGGCACGCGCATCATTTGGAGTTGCGCTGGTTTGTCACGCGCAACAGATTCAGTTGCGCGCGACACTTAGTTCAGCAAAAAGAAAATTTGCAGAGCGCGATTCTTCATTTCGCTCTCTCTCTCCTTTCTTCATGATTTTCGCCTCTTTCTCTCTTTCAAGAACTCAAATTTTCTTGTTTTTCGAAGCTGAAGGAAGTAGATCTCGTCTCTTATTCATATTTTCCATAATCCAATGAAATTTTTTTGTTAAATTTCATTTGATTTTCGCTTAATCGGGACGATTTTTGAATCGTTAAACCCTAGATTTTAAATTTGGCGGTTTTTTATTTGGTCCATTATTCTTGAAATTTTTTGTTCTATGTTGTAATGCTATGTTTAAGGAGTGTTTTGCAACAAATTGCATGAAAAACTATTAAGTATTGAACCTTATATGAGCTTTTCTTTATTTAAGTTTGTTCTTGCTCTTTTCCTTCGAATTTCGCTCGAATCCATCGCATTTTCTTGCTCATTTTGGTTACATTTGCGGATTATGAAGTAGATTATAGTTATGGAACTAGTATTACTTTCATAATTCACATTTTTTGAATTTTGAATTTTCGGAAAATGGCGCGAAGCATACTCTTAGCTTGTTTTTTGCCATGTTTAAACCTCAAAATTCTTTAGTAGACGATAATAATGTTTGTATTACTGTTATTCTTCTAAGAGTAGTTGATTCTTTGAGATTTTGAAATACAATCCCTTGAATGCTTAGTTGAAACTGTTATAGGCTTTTGTGGGTGTTAGAAGCCCCCATTTACTGAGTTTAACTGCAGGCACCGTAGCCCCCAAGTATGGGTGGCATTCAATTTTCGTGTTTTTCCCTATCGCCTGCCGAAATGGGTCTACAACATGTGTATTAGATTAGTTTTAGAAAGAAAATAAACTATTAAAGAAACCTTATCCAATCATAGCATGGACTCGCCTCCATTCGTCGATGCTGAGGAGATTCTATAGGGTCCTGACGAGGCGGTCCGCCCTTGAAAGAGGGTGACCCGTCCTCGAGGGGAGGTCTGGGAGCGACGAGTCGCAGCCGATCGACGTCGCCAGGAGAATTTGGTTTAGGAGGCTCCTCCCAACTAGGACCCTAGGGTTCTTAAGTGGGACCCAGACCATCATGTCTCGATCAGAGAGTGGCACCATCGTTAGTTCTATGCGCCTTCGTTTTTCTCTATTATTTTTGTTTTTTTTTCCTTTTAAACCATAACCGTTTTTTTATTTATTATTATTTTTTATTTTTTCATTAGTTTGAGCCTAGCATGCGTCTATACGGCTCTAGTGACCTGCGAGCCCGTTTTGCAAGTTTTCCAGAGGTGGCAAAGGAGATTGTTGAGCTTTCGGGGATCAGCCCCTAGCTGGAGGCTCTTTGAGATTTATCGAGTCAGCTTGTTTCGTCAGCTTTCCTCCGTGGATTGCTAGAGTTTTCATGGGATTCCACCAACACTTTATGGGGTGAGATGACGGTTACCTTTTTCTTAGTCGCCAGGATGCTTGGGGCTACTCGTTTTCCTATGGTCACGATTAAGAAGAGACGAGCCACTTCAGCCGGCAACTTTCGCTAGAGGATCCTTTCGGCGACTCGTGCGTCGGTGAGTATTTTAACTACATGTGCATCATTTGATTATTTATTTATTTATGGAAAATTTGTCAGAAACTACACGCTTAATAGGGGTATTTGGAAACAACTACCCACTAAAAAATTTTATCAAAAAAACTACCCCCTAAATTTAAAAAGTTAGAGTAGCACTACCCATTTGCATTTTCCGGCGAGAATGTCCGGCGCATGGGCCCACTTTTTCAATTTTCTCTGAAAAGACACGATGCAATGAAAAATTGGACCTTAATTCTTTGAATTAAAAGCAATAAATTCAACCAATTTTAAATTATCCCCAATTTCTAAGAACCCTAATTTTTCAATCGTTACACCCTAAAATCAAAATTCATAATTAATGGATTAAAAGAGAAGAATTACCTATGAATTGCATACCCTACTTGTTTTCACTTCTTCAATTAGGAATTTTCAAAAGAAAAATTTAAAAATTTTCAGAATTATGAATTGCATGCCGAACTTTCTCGTCAAAAATGCAATTGGGTAGTGCTACTCTAACTTTTTAAATTTAGGGGGTAGTTTTTTGATAAATTTTTTTAGTGGGTAGTTGTTTCCAAATACCACTATTTAGCATGTAGTTCCTGACAATTTTTTCTTTATTTATTTACTTTTTGATGATTTTTCATGTGGTTGTGTTTATAGATCGATCTTCGTCCTTGGAGTTTGATCGTCGGAGTCACTGAGGATGTCCGGTCTGGCATGATTCGTTGCCATTTCCGGGCCCTTAATCAGGGACTTCCAGTCATCTAGAGGACAGACGCTGGGTTTTTAGGCGAGGGTGTTCTCTGGCAGTTTGCATTTGAGGATCCCAAGGGTTCCTGTGGATCCTCCGATCCGGATGTTACGTCCGGATTTTCTTTCTATCAAGGATTGGGCTAAGGCGATCTTAAGTTATTCTGCGGAGCAGCTCGTGCTGCCGAATGCATTATATCTGACTTTTATTGCATCCAGGCTGACTCCTGTCCCAACTTTTGTTCTGGTTAGTACTTTGACTCTCTTTTGTTATATATATTTATTTTTTCGGAATCTTGACCCTTTTATTGTATATTTAGCGGGTCGATCTAGGTGTTTGGGTGCCTCCTACGGCAGAGATCACATATACTGATATTGTTGGGTCGGTATTTCGTGAGATCCTTCCAGCAGCGGAGGATTAGAAAGGGATACAGTTTGATCCTGAGACGGTTGAGTTGGTATGTTCCTTATGCATATGTATTTATATACTACATCCGGTTCATTTTAGTTGCAACAAAGTACAACTTTGCGCAAATCTAGGCAAAACTTTTAAGGGGCTTAATGCATGTAAAGATTAATTAATTAAGGGAGTTAAAATGAAGGGAAACCATATGGTCCCCTTTTTTAATAAAGTAGAACAAGTGGGAAAGTTTTGTGAGGTGGAGATTCCCCACCCAAAAAAATCTGACTTTTCACACGGATAGGAATTCCCTCCCATTTTTCCAGCCAATTTTAAGATGGACTCCCCTTTTTTTTGGTTTCCCACAAATTTCCCTCCCAAATTTTCAAGGAAAATTCAAAATTTTAGCCAAATACCCCAAAACCTGTTTTTCTTAACATTCAAATAAAATCCACTTATAAAAAGAGGACTTTCCAAACCACATAACAGTTTGTTTTTCAAGCAAAAGGAAGATCATGGAGGGGTTGGGGGGGTTTTGGGTGAATAATTTAATGTTTACAAAACACAAGCCTACAAATTACACAAGCCTACAATTAGTTTTAAATTAGCCTAAATTCACAGTGCTAAGTTAAACAAAAGTAGCATCCATGTTCAGTTCTTCTAGGCGCCGTTGAAGACCATCCAAAAAATTCCAGCCACCATTTCATCACCTTCAGACAGCCTAAAAAAAGGTAAGGGACTCATGGAAGAGTTCTTTGAAGAACTCTTTTTTAATGAAAATCAATTGTACAACGAGGAGCAGACAATGGCAACATGGCATCATTTCACAAAAGAAGAATGTGAAGAAGACAATAGCAACTCAGAAGAAGAAGTTGGTTATGATGCAGATGATGATGGTGAACAACATGGTCCACTGCATATGTATGGCAGACAAAGCAGAGAAATGACAGTGGAAGAAAAGAGCCAACTAGTTGATGAGATCATGCTCAATATGGAAAAAGGGTAGACTAAGAACACACACAAGCACAAACAAACCAGCACTCACTGACCATCACAAAATAGCAATACTGAAATTACTTCTTAGTCACATTACCCCAATTCCTGCTGAAGGGGACCCTTCATTTGAAGACATGAAACAATGGATACACATTGATGAAAAGTGGTTTTTTAGAAACCCAGAAACAAGGACATTCTATCTTCTTCTAACATAATACAATCCATACAGAGCGCAACAGTCCAGAAGGTTTAAGGTGAAGGCTATGTTTTATGGGGCATTATAGAGAAACCATTGTATGATGCAAACAAACAACTCTTACATGATGGGAACTATGGTCTATTCCCTTTTGTCAAGTATGAAGAAGCAAAGAAAGAGAGTAAAAACAGAGACAAGGGAACCATAGAGGCTAAGGCAGTCCATAGTATTAACAAGGAAGCAATAAGGGACATGCTACTTAATCATGTGTTGCCAACAATACATGAACAATGGCCCCCACAGCTGCCCAAGGACATAATTATTCAATGGGCAATCCTAGGCCTCACCAAATACCACAAGATCTAGAATTTCAAGAAGCATGTCAAGCATATGGATTCAACATACATTTTATTTTTCAACCAGCTCAATCACCAGACATGAATGTTCTAGACTTAGGACTATTCAATGTCATTCAATCATTGTAGTATCACTCATTCCCTCAGAATTTAGATGATCTAATCAAAGAAGTTAAAATAACATTCAAAGGATTTGATCAAGAGTTGAATAAATAAAGTTGGATTACACTTCAATCATGCATGATTGAGGTATTAACAAGAAAAAGGAGGAAACAACTATACACCACCACACATGAAAAAAAGAAGTCTAGACAGGCAAGGTATTTTACCAGATTTGCTTCATGTAGACAAGGAATTAATTGCAAAAGTTGTTACCTATCGTGATTCAATTACAATCCCAAGTACTAGTGCAAATGAATTCCAAATGGAAGTTGATGTAGATTGAAGAATACAAGGAAGAAAACTCAAACTAGCTAAGCCAAAGAATGCACCACATAACCAGTACAATCTTAACATGTTTTTTGTTGTTTTTGTTGGTATTGGTTAGGTCTATTTGAGGTACATAATTAAGTTACACATTCTTAGAAAGTCTTGTACGCTAATTAAGTTTGGTTTTGTAAAAATCACAACCTTTTGTTATTAATGCAAACAAAACCTTTTTTGGGTACTAATCATCCATCAGAAAGGGTTACAGTTATCTTTCAAGGCATCAATGAGTTATGGTACCTCAATAGAAACCTCAAACAGAGGTAACTAGAGCAGCCATGACACTCAAATAGCTATCAGATGAGTCCCTTCATCATTTGGATGGGATTCAATTTGATGCAAGCTGTGGGATGGGGGGGACTCAATGCATCACACAAAGGGGACTCATCAACAAAATCATACCAACAGTCCACCAACACAACTAATCAAGTCGACCAACAAACCAATTCATATCCTAACAACAATTCATACCCAAACAACCAACAACTCATACCCAAACAACATATCCAAACATAACAGGGGACTCATCAATTCATATCCCAAACAACATTTCATAACCAAAAAACCAACAACTCATACCTAAACAACATATCCAAACATAACAGGGGACTATTCAATTCATACCCAAACAACCAATAACTCATCCCCAAACAACATATCCAAACATAACAGGAGACTCATCAATTCATACCCAAACAACAAACATTAGCAGAAATAGCATAACAAAGAACAGGGGTCTCATCAATACCATAATTAACCACAAATTAGAACAAAAGAAGAAGATTAGGGTATTAGAAATTACGCTGCCCAATTAGTATGGGGAAGGGACTACTGGGGGGTAGTAGATCTGGAGGTTAGCCTCCAGTACGTCATCTGGATCCTGCCCCCTAGTAAGCCGGCTCTCAAACGCTTAGTACCAGCGCCAGGCCTAGAAGTACTCCCACCCATCATGGGATGGGAAGCAAGAGGCTGAAGGACTTCTCCAGCAGTCAGCTCCTGGAACAAAGAAGACCCGGTTTCAAAATTGGCGTCTAGTGGTGGTGAAGCAGCTGGAACAGCCACCACAGTAGCAGATCCACCCTATTTGGTGGAAACAACCTTCCGATTTCAGCTGTGAGGTAGTGGAGCAGGCCTTTTAGACCCAGAACACTTTGTCGGTTTCTCATCCTCGTCCCTTGAGATGTATTCAGCAAGCTTCGCCCCTACAATATTTCTCTGAGCAATTACAGAAGCACGACGAAGTGGCTTCCTCACACAAGAACCACAACGAGGTATGTGCGTGGTTGTATCATGTTTAGGTGGGGATCGTGTGGATCCAGAAGAAAGGGACTCATGGCTTACCAGATCTATAATTTTAGGTTGAGAAGAAGACATTTGAAGAGTGAATTAAGGTGATTCCTAGTCAAAAACCAAGAAAATGAAGAAAGAGAAAGATGAAAGAACCTAGATTTTTTAAGGAGAAAGAGGAAGCGAAGAGAAGAGAGAATAAGAGATTAAGAGAGTGAGAGATTTAAAAAGGTAGGGTTTGGGAGGGGGTGGGATTTCCGAAAAAAATTTCCAGAAATTAATTCTCTCAACCATTTTCCAGAATTGAATGCAGATTCAATGATGATGGTTGGGAGATGAAGGAATTTAAAGGGGAAGGGGTAAATTTAGTGGGAATAGTTAAATAAATTAATTAAAACATAAAACTAAGCAAATGAAATTAGGAGTGTTAATAAGATAGATTAGGAAAAAAGTAAAGGCATATATGTCATTTTACAGCCCAAAAATTACCAAATAAGGAAAAAAAAAAATTGTTACAAGTAATTTGGACCACCCCAAAATGGAAATTGTTGCAAGTGAAATGAACCGGAGGTAGTATATTTTTTCATATACATTTGTTTGTTAAATGTCGTAGAATTTTGGAATAGGTTCCGCGAGAGACCGTGAATGGCATGGTGAGGACTTCGCGCGCTTTCCGAGTTGCTTATCGGAGAGCTCTCATCACTTTGTCATGCCGTGATCATTGGATGGTCGCGGTAAGTTTATTATATATTTATTTTTCTTTTAACGAACTTATCACACATTTTATGTATTAATCTTTGTTCGGATTTTTCAGGATGTGCAGCAGCCGTCTGGGAGTCGCCGAGCATCCAAACCTCCTTTGTAAACACCTTTTTTTTTATTAGGAAATAGATGTACATTTTTTTTGTACATATGACACTTTTTTGTATATATATGTCATTTTCTTTTGTTTTCCATGTGTACATTTTATTTATTTTATATTATTTATTTATTATTTTTACCATATTTTTTTATAAAATTTTTTTTTTAAAAAAAATTTCCTAGGGAGGGAAAGATTCCAGACTTACCCCCTTGAAAAAAATAACAAAAAAGAGATAAAGGAAGGAGAATAGGAAAAAGAAAGTACAAAGGAAAAGAGAAAAGAAAAAAGTAAAGGAAAATAAGAAAAATAAGAAAATATCAAGGAAAAGGACACAAGGGTTAATAAAAGGTAAGCGTATTATTTGTGTTAAGATCTCGTGAGATTCCGTCATTATGTAGTCATAATGCGGAAATAATCCTAACTCACATGCCGCAACAGATCGGATGTGTTGCGCGCAATTGTTGAGCACATGTAAATTGGTTGCGCGCGCCACCCGCTGGTGAACTTTCCTTTGAGCGATAATTATTGCTGAAATTTTTCCCCTAATGAGTCTATTTAAACATGGTTTCATGTAGGCTTTTGTGTACCTCGCATTAATTCGTAATATCATAAGAAACTAAAAATAATTAATCTCTCTAAATCCTCTCTTCTTTATTTTTTTTTTTTTTAGAACAATGTTTGAAGCAATGGGTCACCTCCCTTTCAACCAAGGACAAACTATCTTTCAAAATTTACTACCTAGACCCTCTATTGAACTACATGCAACTAGTGATAAATTTTTATTTTCTTAATGTTGTCGTCAATCACTGGACTCCAACCACCATCTTTTCATGTTTAAAGGGATGAAATTGTCCCACTTCCTGGTGAGTTTAAGGCCTTGCTAGGCTTCCCTACAAATACTCTCATTGTGACCTATGCGCCTACCTTGGTTGATCCCAAACCTACATTCCAAAGTATTTTTGGTTTCTCTGACAATGATATAACTAACATTGAAACTGAAGAAGGCGTGAAATTGATCCAATTTATTGAACACTTCGTCGCCCCTCGTGACAACATGACTAAACATTGCTTTAAAATTCGTGCTTTATGTTATTGTCTTGTTATTAATTGTTTACTTAGGACAGGCAAAGAGTATGGAGATTATTCCATGGTGTCAATAGTAGAGCAAATAGAGGGATGTCATTCACCCGCTCCATTGGCATAGGCGGAAACCGTTCTATGCTTGAATCGCCTTAGAGGAGACCCTAACAAAAACAGTTTCACAAGAATTCCACTCCTATTATACGTACGATTTTTTTTGTCGTATTTCAGCGCAAGTCATGAAGTTGCGCTGGCATGACCAACGCAATCTTCTGCGTGGCGCACGAATGGCGCGCGCAACAGATTTTAATGCGCGCGCCACCTACTTGTGTAAAATCGCAAACAAATTTTTCTTTTTTATTTAGATTTGTTTCATGGAGCGTTAATGAATTGTTGATCAGCCACAAAACCTTGAGGCTAATGGAGTAAGGACATTCCCTGGATGTCGAATTCTCTACAAACATAAGAATAATGGACGTCGTTTTTCTATCACGGGGTTCCTAACATACGCTTTGTGATTCCTTGGTGGAACATAAGTAGTATGGTTGGGAATAGTTTTAATTGACCTTATGTTATGCTTCTAGGCCTATCTAGTACTTCTTATATCTTTCCTTGCAAGGTAATGAGACAATATGGGATGAAACATATTATTCCCCCGCAATATTGTGATGCCCCTAACGATGTGATCTTTAAACCTAAACGAATTTCTTGTTGGATGGAATATTGGTCAAGTCTCCCTACATGGGTAGTACACAACCCTACTGCGAGTATTGTATTATCTTCCTTTTACAAATCTTGGATGAATGCGGCGGATAAAGGCGAATTAAACAAGGCTCGATCTTAACATCAAGACGCCACGGCTCGCAATCCACCTAAGCTTTTGATGCATTCAGCCACAACTACTCCTCCTAGTGGTCAAAACAAAGGAGTGAGAAGAAAATTAGACTTCTCATCTCCTAAGGCTCGTTCAAAGGAAACAAAAAGGAAAGCTCCCTCCAAACTCGCGCAACAAGGTGTGAAAATTAAAGAACCTTCACCAAATACTGGCAAGAAAGCTTTAATTATCATAGGAAAAAGGAAAACAGGTTGCAAAGGCCGCAATCCTTAAACTGAAGAACAATGTTTGGGTTAAAAAGAAGAGTGTAGGGGAAAGCTCAAAGGTTTCTAAAAATACTGCGATGGAAATTACTCCTCCATCATCTGTGACAATCGAGGACATAGTAAAACCTTTGAGTGTTACACAATTTTATCATTAATTTAATTTCAATAAAGTGTAATCAATACTATATTTTTTTATTATTATTTATCATCTAGTTCAATAATGTCTCTTATTTTGAATTTTGAATAAAATGATCTTTTTATATATTTTTTTATTTTGAAATAGCCGAATCATTACGTATTCGTATTACGAAATCAGTTCTTTGCGTAGTTCTTTGCAATTATTATATATTATTTTTATTTTTTCTTCAATCTCTTATGTAGAAATTAAATGAAAAAATTAATCAAACTTTGTAAAGACAAAGCTTAAATTAAAGTTTAATTTTTATATTTCCGAGTATATGTTATTTTCGATAAACGCCTTCTTTTTTATCGCAAGTAAAAGTCGCAACTTTATTCAAGCGTAAAATCTGGGTTCGCAGTTCGTCATCAGGTGGCGCGCGCAACATCCGAGGTTGTGCGAGCCTATCGAAGCAACTGAATTTGTTGCGCGTGACACCTGCGAGCGCGACACATGTACTTTGAGTGGTTTTTTTTTAAAAGAAAAAGATTTATTTTTTGCATGATAACCCCCCAAGTGTGAAGAGTTTTTTGTGATGTTCAAAAAAATCTAAACACTTAGAATGATTTATTATTTTAAAATTACCCCCCCAAGAGTTATGTGCTGTACCGTGTTATTCGGTAAAGTGCATAACAATTAGAATAATTTGATTGAATGCTAAAAAATATGATTTATTTAGTGAATGAACGAGTTTATCCGAATTTCATATGTTATATTTTTAAAGTCTATCTACGTTTATTAATTGGCGAATTTCATCACCTACAATATCCATTTATCTGACGGCTCCTCCTAATAGGATTTCAATTACGCGGTAGGACCTATCCAATTAGGCTTGGATTTCCCTGTTGAATCGGTTGGTGGACCGCTAACCTCCTTCGGTACAAAGTTACCTTCTTTGATATTTCTGGGTTTTACCCTTTTATTAAAATGACGCGCAATGCGCCGTTGGTAGACTTGTACATGATGCAAAGCTCTTAATCGTCGTTCATGGAGGAATAAAAGCTCTTCATACCTCTCTCTTACCCATTCAGCTTTCAGTAGCTTACATTCGATTATGAAGCGTAGGGATGGTATTTCTAGTTTGACTGGTTGAACAACGTCCATTCCAAAAACTAAGGAGTACGGAGTTACTCTTATTGATGTTCGTATGGACGTCCTATAACCCCATAATGTGACGTGTATTTTATTCGACCAGTCCTTATAATTTTCTGCCATTTTCTTAACAATGACAGTTATGTTTTTATTTGTTGGTTCTACAGCTTCATTCATTTGACGTCTGTATGGAGATGAGTGATGATGTTTTACTTTATAACGAGTTAAGAGGGTCTCGACTTCAGCTTTGAAATAAATCCCTGATCACTGATTATTTCATGTGGAACTCTATATCTACAAAATATGTTTCATTCGATAAACTTTAGGACATGTTTAGAAGTGATATTCACGTAAGAAGCAGCCTCAATCCACTTGGTAAAGTAATCGATGGCTACTAATACGTACTCGTGCCCTCCTACTCCTGTTGGAGAAATTTACCAATTATTTCAATTCCCCAAGTTGAAAAAGGCCAAGGGAAAGTGAGGTTGTATAGTTCGGATGGTGGAAGGTGTTGTAAATTAGCGAACATTTGGCACTCTAGATATTTTTTAACATATTGTATTCAATTATGTTCCATAGTGGACCAATAGTACCCTTGTCGTGAAATTATTTTTACAAGTATTTTACCATTCATGTGAGGTTCATAAACACCTTTGTGAGTATCATACATAAGGTGTGTGGATACAGGTTTGTATATATACAATAATCTTTGACCATTATGTCTTTTTTTGCATAATTGACCGTTTACTAGACCGTATTGTGCCGCAAGTGTTCTTAAGGCTCGTTTGTCTTTCAATGAATTATTTTCAGGATGTGTGCCATGGGTAATATATAAGAGGATATGATAATTCCAAGGATTATCTCCTTTAATGTCATTTATTTCCTCTATTGCGTTGAAATATGCTGGTTCTTCTCTTCTATCAACGCATAATGGCATCATATTTAAGTGATCTGGAATGTTGATCATTGAGGCTTATTTTGCTAGCGCATCTGCAAATTGATTATCATCCCTTGGGAGATATTTAAAATCAATATGTTCAAAATGCTCGATGAGTTCCTCTAGGTGTACTTGGTATAATATAATTGTGGAGTTCTTTATTTTCCATTTTTTCAGTGTATGATTTATAATCAAACTAGAATCTCCATATAGCTCTAATTTTTTGCACATCTATGCTAGCTCCTGCTTCTAATCCAATAATGCACGCTTCACATTCCGCGGCATTATTAGTAACCTCAAAGTCTAATTTGACAGAGATTGGAGTATAGGTGGTTGTTCAAACAAATACTATATCGTATTTTGTTGAGAAATCACATGAGTGGTGTGTGGTAACATATAATGTCCTAATTTTTTTAGTTGCCCACCCTAATGCTAGACTTGTTTTTTCCTAGGTTCTATATTTTGTTTCATATTGAATGAACTTTTTACTTATGTAATTTATTGCACGCTCGACTTTTTCTACCTCTTGTGCTAACATGGCTCCTGTGGCCGTGTTTGTAACTGTGATAAATAGCCTAAGAGGTAGTTTGGGCACTGATGGTGCTAAAATTGGTGGACTTTTGAGATAATCTTTGATTCTCTCAAAGGCCATTTGGCATTTATCGTCCCATTCATGTTTTTCCTCTTTCTTCATTTTTTTAAAATATTGGCTCACAAGACATAGTTAATTTGTCGATAAATTGACTAATGTACTGTAGTTTGGCATGGAACCCCCCCAGTTTCTTTTTCCGTTTAAGGGGAGGCATGTCAACAATTTCCTTTGTTTTATAGGGATCGATCTCAATACCATGTGTGTTTACTACGTATCCGAGTAACTTTCCAGAAGTTACCCCGAAGGATCATTTTTGTGGATTCAATCGCATTTTGTATTCTTTTATGCAAGCAAAAAATTTGCGTAAAGCTTTTATATGTCCCATTCTATCTTTGGACTTTACGATCATATCATCCACAAATACACTTCTATTTATTTAGGCATCATATCATGCAAGAGAATTGTAGCCGTTCTTTGGTACGTTGTTCCTGCATTTTTTAAACTAAATGGCATGACTGTGTACAAATATGTACCCCACGGGGTAATAAAGCATGTCTTTTCTTCGTCTTCTAATGCCATTAAAATTTGGTTGTAACCTGCGTATCCATCCATAAAGGATAACATCGCATGTTTAGCCGTGTTATCTACCAATATATCAATATGTGGTAGAGGACAATCCTCTTTAGGGCTAGCCTTATTAATGTCCCTAAAATCGACACACATGCGAACTCGTCCATCCTTTTTGGGGACTGGGAAGATGTTCGCCACCCATTCTGGGTAATTACATACGCGAATGAAACCTGTGTCTTATTGTTTTTGTACTTCTTCTTTTATTTTTAATGCGACATCAGGTTTCATTCGTCGAAGTTTTTGTTTTACTAGTTTAGAGGTAGGGTTCAAGGGAATGTATGTTTAGGGATTTCCCTATCTATTCCAGGAATGTCCGTGTATGATACAGCAAACAGGTCTTCGAATTCTTTGAGCGCCGATATGAGAGTCGATCGCTCTTTCGGATTTAGTGTTAAGCCAATTTTGACTTCTATTTTGTTTTTACCGGTTACTATATTGACTATTTATATTTCTTCAATAATAGGGTTCTTTTTTTCTCGTTCATTCATTAGTTCAACTAATTTATTAATATTATCATCTTTGAAAGATTGATTGTTAGAACATTCGAAAAATTCAAGAGAAGGCATACACTCAAAAATAGAGCTCATATTATTAAAATTAAAAGAGAGTACATCAAGAGAAGAATCCTTTTTAGGATCCTTATCCTTTGAACAAGAAAATAAAGAATCAGTAATGGCCACAAGGCCTAGATTTTCAGCTTCCCTAGAGTCTATGCCAGATTATCGTCTGATTTTTCAAACATCTTCCCTTCGCCTGTTGTGATCTCCAGTTTACCGCCTTTGTGATTGGTCCATTTGAAATATTTCCTCCATCCATGCTCAAAGGTTTCATTAGAATGGGTGATCAACGAGGTTGGGTCAAAAGCTTCATCTTGAATGGCATTCTGATTGGTCATTGTAGCGACATGAGTTTGCTCTAGTGCAAATAGCAAGTTAAATGCTTCCCCATCATAGCATCCTGGAGTTGGGCGTTTTGATTCAACGATTCTAAGACCCTCATTCAAGAAGTAGCAATCATGGAATATTTCAAATCCAGCCTTCTTGATTCCTTCCAGAAATAATGGTTCTTGAAAGTCGTTGCACAGGTAATCTTCTCCCTCCCTAATGAATTGTACATTAAGGGTTTGTTGGTAGGATGGGAATAAAATGATTATCTGTTTCTTTTTGTTGTGTCTTCGTGCTTTGTTTTTCGCATCGTGAGACTCTAATTCATCTTTTGTTGGTTTATATCCCAATCCGAAGGAGAAACTTTTCTTTGGGATGGGAAGTAAGAGAGATTTATTCATTCCCATTCCCAAAGGAATCCTAGGAAAGTAACTACTCTTGAATAAGATGTTGTTTACTATCTAGGTGGAATATGGATCAAGCTTCAATGGCTCTTCAAGGCTTTCTTCCATTTCAATTGTGCAGATTAGCTCCGTGGCAAATCCCCACATGTCCTCTTCATCATAATCATGGTTTATTTCCAAAATTGATTGGTCATTTATAGCTATTTTGGGTGGAGAATCATGTATAGTCATAGGAAGCCCTTGATAGTTCAACCTAATCATTTGATGAAGTGAGGATGGTATTGCAATAAGCTCATGTATCCAAGGACGTCCATGTAGAAGGTTAAATGTTTATAACATGGAATTCAACCATCTTTTAAATTGGGCCTGTGGTAATTGGTAGCTTAACAGTTCCATACACCGATCTTCTCGAGTTGTCACAGGCCTTAATACTTTGTGTTGTTGATTGACCATCTTTTTCAGGATTAAGGCCTAAGTATTTTGCAGTTCGTAATGGGCATAAGTTTACATCTGACCCATTTTCTACAAAAGTAAGAGGGATAATGTATCCCTTGCACTCCATAGTTAGGTATAATGCATTGTTGTGGGTAATGGTTTTTGAAGGCAAATCATCATTAGTGAAAATGATTGATTTGTCGGATTTCTCGCTAGTAAGCAAGCTAACGAGATCCTGAGGGGTTGTGTCTGTGCTTACAGACAAAGCCGTTAGAGCATTCATAAGAGAATTCCTATGTTCTTTAGAAGTACTTAAGAATTCCCAAATGCTAACATTTGCCTTGGATTGGCAAAGTTGTTTAACCAATGGATCTTCCACCTCAAGTGGAGGTGGTATTGTATTTTGCACTTATCCTTGAGTTTGATTTTTTGTGGCCGAAGATCCATTTCGATGTGGTGGGGCTTGATAAACTCGCCCTAAACGAGATAGATGATCTATCTCGTTTTGACTAATTGTAGGACTCACAAACAACCTTTCTTCTAGAGGCTTTGGATATGCTTCCATTTCAAGATGTTCCATGAGTTGTGCTTGATGCCATTTTTCATGCAAGGAGAGATTTGATAGGTCTTTTGACTTCCCCAAGAAATGATCCAAATTAAGAGCACCATTTGTCTCATTTTGTAAACAAGATGGAAGTGGGATGGCAGCATACTTGGAGATATATAAGTCTTGAATGTTGTCGTCCCATAGTCCACATACTTCATTAGTTGCCCCTATGAGTATTGCGGCGAGAGGTTTTTTCTATAGGTGTGATATAGTCCAAAGGATTGAACGTATCAATTCCCATATGGTCCTCATCAATATGAAACACCCCTAATGGGGATGTATTATTGTTAGGTTAAGGCGTGGGAATTCTCCCATCATCTTCTAAATCTTGTATTTTGTGCTTTAAGACTTAGCAACATTTAGTATTGTGCCCAACGTCTCTATGATAAGCACAATAAGCATTACCATCCCATTAAGGAAACCTTCTTTCTGGTGGAGTGGGTGGTGTTGGCCCTGTTGGCGCAAGAAAGCCTCTTTCGGCTATTTTTTCTAATAACTCTTTATAGATTACAGAAAATGGTGTAAATTTTCATTCTTTTGTCCATCTCCTTCTAGGATCATTATTGTTGTACTGATTTGTATTATTGTATTGCATGGTGGTCGCAAATACATCAATAGAGGATGATGTATTATCATTCCCCTTTTTGCAGTTATTCTTAGGTTGATGATGATAATGGGGTTCATTTTTTTTCTCTTTAGCAAGATCATCTTCAATCCTATTAGCCACATAATAGACCTTTTGAAAAGTGTCTAAACCAAGGTAGCGTAGATGTTTGTTATACTTTTCATGACAGTTGTCAATGAATTTTTGTGCCAACTCGAGTTCAGGTGGCCTTTGGGCAAGGTGGGCCGCCTTTTCTCTCCATCTACCATAGAAAGAAAGGAAACCTTCATCGTCGCCTTGCTTAAGCATTTCAAGTTAACGTAGAGTCGATTTGAACTCTACGTTACTCTCATATTAGGTACTTGATCGAGGGTTGAATAGGTCGTTAAGCTACTACCCTAATCAAAATAATCATTTATAATACCTAAAATTACACCAAACTAGTTAGTGGCAAGTAAAGGGTCGAACCACTAGGGAAGCACACTAATTCAACATCAATAATCACTAATGCAAGAGTAAAAAGGGGACTGTTTTTGTTGGTTTTGTTGAGTAAGAACACTAAAACTACAAATAAGCAAGAAAATGATGATTAAAATCAAGGGAAAATGATTCTTGGGATACGGAGGTGTCAAATGTGATCAGAAAGAGGGGAAAAATAATTATTATCATGAAGAACACGCCAAAGAACACAAGATTCTACCTAAAGAATTCATTTTCATGCAACAGTCTAGGCAAATCAATGAAAAATGTCTATACTAATAAGGATCATTCTCAAGCATCCTATTAGTTACAATCAAATCAAGAGAATAAAGAAGCACAATCCATAAAACTCCACTTTAATAACTCATTCTCATGCAATCATTAAAATAGAGATGATCTTAATCTAGTTCAAATCACTTTCATGCTTAAAAACTAGAAAACATCAAATAAAGTGCAACAATAATCTCAAGCTATCAAAAATCATATTTATTTATCAATTTATGGCATGAGTTCAATCCAACCATCATTATTCATCCAATATCATCACATATTATCCACCCCCTTCCCCTAGCTAAGAAATTAGCCTAGAGAAGGGAGATTAAACTTAATATCAAAACTAGAAATAAACTCAAGAAACACAAAACAAAACATGATTAAGAATAATGAAATAAAAAATAACTAGATGAACTAATAATATTAATGAAAATAAGCAACAATAAAGCAAATAAATAAAGTAAAAGAAAGGATTAGAGATTACTAAAGTGAGGATTAATGAAAGATGAAAACTTGAAGGAATTGCTTGATTGAAGATTAAACTTGACCAATAGTTGAATACTTGGAAGAAAATTGAGCAATAATCTACTTTCTCTCTCTAAAAATTATCTAATCTAACCCTAAGAGAGAGAAGCTCTCCTAAAACTAATCTCAAAAATGGTTGTTCAAAGTTGAAAGAGTATTAACTCCAAAAGGGGATTTATATACAAGCCTAATCCAAATAAAATAAATAAAACTAACTAAAATAAATAAATAAATAAAGGAAAATAAAAAAAAGGAAAATAAAACCCAAAAACCCCCAAAATCCCATCAGACTCACGAATCCCGCAAACTCCCTTCATTTTGTGGCTTCTCTGATCTTTGATCTTCTTCACCATCAGCGCATCATCAACCATCATCTTTACCATTCAATCATCATCAACTATAATCGAGCATCAAATCGTGGCCATCCAATTTTCATTAAAATAACGTGAGAAGTTCGTGATTGAACCCACGTTTGCGCACCCGCGAAGACGTCGCGCAGAGGTCGCGCAAATGCTACTGCCTTGAATCTAACTTTGGACTCCATTTGTGCGCCTTCTGACAGGGTTGCACGGCCACAAATAGCTTCAATCAAATTGGACCTTAATTGAGGTTTGATTGTTTGCAAATGGTGAAAGTAGGGGTCGGAAATAACAACGGCCACAAGGTGCTAGTGTTAGCTGCGGTGAGTATGGTTGTTACGGCCATTGGAGCTGCTGGGTTAGCGGAGATTGGTGTAGGGGTTGAGTGCAAAAGTGGAGTTGTGGTGGTTTTGGTGGCTGACGGGTTGCGAGTTGCTTGGGATTGGTGGTGAAATAGGAGGCGCAACAGGTGAGGTTGGTTTGTGGTGTTAGTTGCGTTGATGTTGTTGTTATTGGGTGGATGTGGTTGAGATGGGTTTGCTGATGTGAGTTGCATTGGTGATTGCTGGTTGCTGGTGTGCGTGGTGTTAGAGTGAGGGAGGTACGAATTTTGGGGTGTGAGAACAGGGGGTTGTGTTGTGAGGTGAGGGAAGAAGGGCAGCGTTGCTGCTGGTATTGTGTTGTTGTTGTGGAGTGCGTGAGGAGCAAGGGAGTAGGGGAGGTGTTTTGGGTGAATTGAGGGAGCAGGGGAGTGTGGTGTAGGATCGGGAGATGGAGTGGTGTACGGTAAGAGTGCAACAAGAGGGGCAGCAGCTTGTTTGTGCAAGGAGTATTGTGCATTTGCCACAATCCTCGGACCTTGAACTCGAACCTACACACAAACAAACCCGAGGATGAAACCGAGACAAATAAAAGGAAATAAATTATAAAAAAGAAACTAAATAAACTAAAATAAAATTAAGACAAATAAATAAAACTAAAAAAAATAAAGATAAACAATAAAATCATATAAATTAAAATATAAAAATATACTAAAACTAATTAAATAAAGAAACTAAACAAAAAACGCTAAAAATAACCAAAACACTCAAATAAAAGACGAAAGACAAGAATAAGAAAATAATAGAAATAAAGGACTAAAAAGAGTGAAATTATACGGAAAATAAGCCGGAAAATGACTCAATAAACACACTAGAAGTGACATAAAAGTCACTTATCAGTAATGAAAGCCAAAACTACATCTTCCCATGTTGTTTCGAATTTCGGATCTATTGGGAATATTTCAAGCATTACCCCAAACTTGAACCCCACTGTGATCATACACTTAAGCATGGTGGCGTCCAAAGGGAAGGAAGCTAGAGCAAAAGAGTCGCCAACAAGTTTTAGGAACTTGTAAACCGTTCACAAGGTGAAGGTTACACCCCTTAATGATGTAGGAGATTGTTAATTGCAATAGGTCTGGAACCAAGACTGGAAGTTCAGGGATGAAGGTACAAATTCAATCTAAAAGAGAAAGAACATGCCCTAATAATAGGCCTCTACTTTATTCTTCTCGTATTCATGTGCGCTTTCTGACTAACTTGCAATCAATAGGTTAACCCTAAACCTGTTTAATCTATGTTGGTTGAATATTAATGCACAAATAAATCTATTATTGGCGATCACTTGAATTATAATCAAATGAATCTAAACAAGAGTATTAATTATCTTATTAAGCGTGATTACAAGTACACATTCCCTTTGACACTAAATGTTAAAGATCAAAGCTTTAACCATAACATGATACCAACATGATATTAAGAAAGAAAATAGGAAGCATCATAACAATCATTCTTAATAAAAGGAACTTATTTATTACCCTAAACATCATACTAAGAAATGCATCTTAACATGATACTAGGAAAAGCATCCTAACATGATACTAGGAATCAAAATAACAACCTAAGCATGATTTCTATATCATAATATCAATTAAATAATTAAAGTACTTACTTGGATGCCTCGTACCTCTTTCTAATAACAAAATACACATGTTAGCAATTTCAAGGAAAATATATTAAATAATTGAAATAGAGATTTGGGACCAATGAACTTGAGGTAGTATATTTTTTCATACACATTTGTTTGTTAACTGTCCTTGTATTTTGGAATAGGTTCCGCAAGAGACCGTGAATGGCATGGTGAGGACTTTACGCGCATTCTGAGCTGCTTATCGGAGAGCTCTCATCACTTTGTCATGTCGTGATCATTGGATGGTCGCAGTAAGTTTATTATATATTTAATTTTCTTTTAACAAACTTATCACACATTTTATGTATTAATCTTTGTTCGGATTTTTCAGGATGTGCAGCAGCCGTCTGGGAGTCACCGAGCATCCAGACCTCCTTTGTACACACATTGTTTTTGTTGATTAGGAAATAGATGTACATTTTTTTGTTGTATATATGACACGTTTTTTGTATATATATGTCATTTTCTTTTGTTTCCATGTGTAAATATTATTTATTTTATATTATTTATTTATTATTTTTACCATATTTTTTTAATGAAAAAATATTTTATAAAATTTCCCGAGGGAGGGAAAGGTTCCTGACTTACCCCCTCAAAAAAATTAACAAAAAAGTGACAAAGGAAGGAGAATAGGAAAACAAAAGTAAAAAGGAAAAGAGAAAAGAAAAAAGTAAAGGAAAATAAAAAGAAAATAAGAAAATATCAAGGAAAAGGACACAAGGGTTAATAAAAGGTAAGCGTATGATTTGTGTTAAGATCTTGTGAGATTCCGTCATTACTGTCGCGCGCATGTAAATTTATTGCGCGCGCCACCTGCTGGTGAACTTTCCTTTGAGCGATAATTGCCAAAAAATTTCCCCTCATGGGTTTATTTAAATGTGGTTTCTTGTAGGCTTTTGAGTATCTCGCATTAATTAATAATATCGTAAGAAACTAAATATAATTAATTCTCTCTTCTTTATTTTTTTTTTTGTTTTGAACAATGGTGAAAACCTTTGAACAACGTTTGAAGCAATGGGTCACCTCCCGTTGAACCGAGGACAAACTATCTTTCAAAATTTACTACCTAGACCCTCTATTTAACTACATGCAACTAGTGATAAGTTTTGAGTTTCTTCATGGTGTCGTCAATCATTGGGACTCCAAGCACCATTTTTTCTTGTTTAAAGTGGACGAAATTGTCCCACTTCCTGGTGAGTTTGAGGCCTTTCTGGGATTCCCTACAAATACAATCCCTGTGACCTATGCGCCTACCTTGTTTGATCCCAAACCTACATTCCAAAGCTTTCTTGGTTTGTCTGACAATGATATAACTAACATTGGAATTGAAGAAGGCGTGAATTTGATCCAATTTATTGAACACTTCGTCGCCCCTCGTGACAACATGACTAAACATTGCTTTAAAATTTGTGCTTTATGTTATTGTCTTGTTGTTAATTGTTTACTTAGGACAGGCAAAGAGTATGGAGATTATTCCATGGTCTCCATAGTAGAGCAAATAGAGGGATGTCATTCACCCGCTCCTTTGGCTTTGGCGAAAACCTTTCTATGCTTGAATCGCCTTAGAGGAGACCCTAACGAAAACAGTTACAGAAGAAGTCCACTCCTATTACCCGTACGATTTTTTTTTGTCGTATTTCAGCGCAAGTCATGAAGTTGCGCTGGCATGACCAGCGCAATCTTCTGCGCTGCGCGCGGATGGTGCGCGCAACTGGTTTTGATGCCCGCGCCACCTGCTTGTGTAAAATCGTAAACAAATTTTCTTTTTTTTTTAGATTTGGCTCATGGAGCGTTTGCGAATTGTTGACCAGTCACAAAACCTTGAGGCTAATGGAGTAAGGTCATTCCCTGGACGTCGAATTCTCTACAAACATAAGAATGAAGAAGAATGGACGTGGTTTTTCTGTCACGGGGTTCGTAACATACGCTTTGTGATTCCTTGGTGGAACATAAGTAGTATGGTTGGGAATAGTTTTAGTTGCCCTTATATTATGCTTCTAGGCCTATCTAGTACTTCTTATATCTTTCCTTGCAGGGTAATGAGAAAAAATGGGATGAAACTAATTATTTCCCCGCAATATTGTGATGCCCCTAAAGATTTGATCTTTAAACGTAAACGAATTGCTTGTTGGATGCAATATTGGTCAAGTCTCCCTAGATGGGTAGTACACAATCCTACCGCGAGTATTGTATTATCTTCCTTTTACAAATCTTGGATGAATGCGGCGGATAAAGGCGAATTAAACAAGGCTCGATCTGAACATCAAGCCTCAACGACTCGCAATCCACTTAAGCCTTTGATGCATTCGGCCACAACTACTCCTCCTAGTGGCCAAAACAAAGGAGTGAGAAGAGAATTTGACTTCTCATCTCCTAAGGCTCGTTCAAAAGAAACAAAAAGGAAAGCTCCCTCCAAACCCGCGTAACAAGGTGTGAAAATTAAAGAACCTTCACAAAATACTGGTGATAGGGATAAGATAGGTCGTTAAACTACTCCCCTAATCAAATTAACAATTTATAAAGCCTAAACTTACACTAAACTAGTTAGTGGCAAGTAAAGGGTCGATCCACTGAGGAAGCACACTCAATCAACATCACAATTACTAAGCAAGAGTAAGAAAGGGTGTATTTTTGTTGGTTTTTTGGGTTGTAAACACTAGAACTACAAACAAACAAGATAAAGATGATTAAAATCAAGAGAGAACGACGCTAGGGGTTCGGGGGTTCAAACATGATTAGAAAGAGGGGAACAATGATAGTTATCATGATGAACATGCCAAAGAACACAAGATTCTACCTAAACAATTCATTCTCATGCAATAGTCTAGGCAAATCAGTGAAAGAAGTCTATGCTAATTAGGATCATTCTCATGCATCCTATTAGACACAAGCAAATATAGAGAATAAAGAAGCACAATACATGAAACTCCATTCTAACAACTCATTCTCATGAAATCATTAAAATAGAGGTGATTTTAATCTAGTTCAAATCATTTTCATGCATTTAAACTAGAAGGCTATCAAATAAAGTGCAACAATAATCTCAAGCCATTAAAAATCATGTATTTCATCCACAAAACTAAGAGTAAACACAATAATCTCATGAAAAGGGGGAATAAACATGATAGCAAAACTAAGAGTAAACACAAGAAGCATGAAATCAAACATGATCAAAAATAATGAAAATAACAAAGATAGATTAATCCACAAAAAATAAATATAAATAAGCAACTAGGAGGTAAATAAACAAAACTAAGAGAAAGGATTAGAGATTACTAAAGAGGCAATAAATGAAAGATGAAAACTTGCAAAGTTGCTTGATTGATTGATTGAAGGAAAAGCTTAAACCAAAGTTGCATACAATAAGATAACTTGAGCAATACTACACTACCTCTGTCTAAGATTAGGGTTAATTGTCTAGGATCATGAGATAATCCAATACCATTACATAAAAACGATCTAAATAACCACCTAAAATAAACCGTACAAAGCAGCTGGAATAAAAGAGATGGTCCGTCCCAACAGTGGAAAGGTTCGGCCGGACCACAGGGTAGGTTCGGCCGAACCCTGGGTAGATTTGGTCGAACCTCCCCTGATCTTGGTCTGGTCGAACTTCTGAGGTTCGATCACTCCTGCAAATCGGCCATTTTCCAGCTTGAAACTGCCAAGGTGGTTAGGCCGCACCACAAAGTAAGTTCGGCCACACCTTGGTTCGGCCACACCTTCAGGTGGTTCGGCCGAACCTAGTTGATTCCTCCTTCCTTCAGCTTCACTTGAGCTTCATGCTCCTTCTCCACGGCACGTCATGCATTCCAAAGTTCATCCAAGAAGGCCAAGAACCTACAAAACGACAAAGAAACGCTAGAAAAACCAATAAAAAGAGAAAAAAGGAAAGGAAACACGCGAAAAGAATGGAAAAGGCAAAACTAAGGGAATAATGCTTAAAAAGGCTCAAACAAGTGCAAATGAGGGGAGAATCCTTAGAGAAAAAGGATGGAAAAGTGGCATAAATGCCACTAATCAACTGGCAAGAAAGCTCCAATTATCAAAGGAAAAGGAAAACAGGTTGCAAAGGCCCCAATCCTTAAACTGAAGAACAATGTTTGGGTTAAAAATAAGAGTGTAGGGGAAAGCTCAAAGGTTTCTAAAAATACTACGATGGAAATTACTCCTCCATCATCTGTGACAATCGAGGACATAGTAAAACCTTTGAGTGTTACACAATTTTATCATTAGTTTAATTTCAATAAAGTGTAATCAATACTATATTTTATTATTATTATTTATCATCTAGTTCAATAATGTCTCTTATTTTGAATTTTGAATAAAATGATCTTTTTATATATATATTTTTTTTTTTGACATGGTCGAATCATTACGTATTCGTATTACGAAATCAGGTCTTTGCGTAGTTCTTGGCAATTATTATATATTATTTTTATTTTTTCTTTAATCTCTTATGTCGAAATTAAATGAAAAAATTAATCAAACTTTGTAAAGACAAAGCTTAAATCAAAGTTTAAATTTTTATATTTCCGAGTATATGTTATTTTCGAGAAACACCTTCTTTTTTATCGCAAGTAAAAGTCGCAACTTTATCCAAGTGTAAAATCTGGGTTCGCAGTTCGTCATCAGGTGGCGCGCGCAACATCCGAGGTTGTGCGAGCCTATCGAAGCAACTGAATTTGTTTTGCGTGACACCCGCGCGCGCGACACATGTATTACGAGTGTTTTTTTTTAAAAGAAAAAATTTTATTTTTTGCATTATTTCCACCCCAAGTGTGAAGAGTTTTTTGTGATGTTCAAAAAAATCTAAACACTTAGAATGATTTATTATTT
The DNA here is from genome assembly GCF_001683475.1 of Chenopodium quinoa. NCBI lineage: Eukaryota > Viridiplantae > Streptophyta > Magnoliopsida > Caryophyllales > Amaranthaceae > Chenopodium > Chenopodium quinoa. The sequence continues at coordinate 166,282 of NW_018744722.1, forward strand.
TTAAATTACCCCCCCCCCCCCAAGTGTTATGTGCTTTACCATGTTATTCGGTAAAGTGCATAACACTTAGAATCGTGCGATTGGATGCTAAAAAAAATGGTTTATTTAGTGAATGAACGAGTTTATCCGAATTTCATATGTAATATATTTAAAGTCTGTCAATGTTTATTAATTGGCGAATTTCGTCGCCACCTATATCCATTAATCTGACGGCTCCTCCTAATAGGATTTCAGTTATGAGGTAGGGACCTATCCAATTAGGCTTGAATTACCCTTTTGGATCGGTTGGTGGACCGCTAACCTCCTTCAGTAAAAAGTCACCTTCTTTGATATTTCTGGGTTTTACCCTTTTATTAAAATGACGCGCAATGCGCCGTTGGTAGACTTGTACATGATGCAAAGCTCTTAATCGTCGTTCATTGAGGAATATAACCTCTTCATACCTCGCTCTATCCCATTCAGCTTTTAATAGCTTACATTCGATTACGATGCGTAGGGATGGTATTTCCAGTTTAACTGGTTGAACTACGTCCATTCCAAAAACTAAGGAGTACGGAGTTACTCTTATTGATGTTCGTATGGACTTCCTATAACCCCATAGTGTGACGTGTATTTTATTCGTCCAGTCCTTATAATTTTCTGCCATTTTCTTAATAATGACAGTTATGTTTTTATTTGTTGGTTCTACAGCTCCATTCATTTGACGTCTGTATGGAGATGAGTGATGATGTTTAACTTTATAACGAGTTAAGAGGGTCTCGACTTCAGCTTTGAAATAGATCCCTGATCACTAATTATTTCATGTGGAACTCTATATCTACAAAATATGTTTCATTCGATAAACTTTAGGACATGTTTAGAAGTGATATTCACGTAAGAAGCAGCCTCAATCCACTTGGTAAAGTAATCGATGGCTACTAATACGTACCCGTGCCCTCCTACTCCTGTTGGAGAAATTTACCAATTATTTCAATTCCCCAAGTTGAAAAAGGCCAAGGGGAAGTGAGGTTGTATAGTTCGGATGGTGGAAGGTGTTGTAAATTAGCGAACATTTGGCACTCTAGATATTTTTTAACATATTGTATTCAATTATGTTCCATAGTGGACCAATAGTACCCTTGTCGTGAAATTATTTTTACAAGCATTTTACCATTCATGTGAGGTTCATAAACACCTTTGTGAGTATCATACATAAGGTGTGTGGATACAGGTTTGTCTATACACAATAAGCTTTGACCATTATGTCTTTTTTTGCATAATTGACCGTTTACTAGACCGTATTGTGCCGCAAGTGTTCTTAAGGCTCGTTTGTCTTTCAATGAATTATTTTCAGGATGTGTGCCATGAGTAATATATTGGAGGATATGATCATACCAAGGATTATCTCCTTTAATGTCATTTATTTCCTCTATTGCGTTGCAATATGCTGGTTCTTCTCTTCTATCAATGCATAATGGCATCATATTTAAGTGATCTGGAATGTTGATCATTGAGGCTTATTTTGCTAGCGCATCGGCAAAATGATTATCATCCCTAGGGAGATATTTAAAGTCAATATGTTCAAAGTGCTCGACGAGTTGCTCTAGGTGTGCTTGGTATAATATCATTGTGGATTTCTGTATTTTCCATTTTTTCAGTATATGATTTATAATCAAACTGGAATCTCCATATACCTCTAATTTTTGCACATCTATGCTAGCTGCTGCTTCTAATCCATTAATGCACGCTTCACATTCCGCGGCATTATTAGTAACCTCAAAGTCTAATTTGACAGAGATTGGAGTATGTGCTCCCTCTAGACTTATGAGTAAAACTCCTACTCCACATCCCTTTTGAATTGATGCATCATCGAAGTACATTACCCATTTGTCATCTTATGTCATGAGAATCTCTTCATCCGGAAGATGAGTAGTTTCTGCATGACTTGTTTGAATTGGATGTTGGGCAAGAAAGTCGGAGTTTCTGCATGACTTGTTTGAATATCATCCCATTCATGTTTTTCCTCTTTTTCAATTTTTTAAATATTGGCTCACAAGTCATAGTCAATTTGTTGATAAATCGACTAATGTATTGCAGTTTGCCAAGGAACCCCCTAATTTCTTTTTCTTTTAAAGGGGGAGGCATGTCAACAATTTCCTTTATTTTAGAGGGATCGATCTCAATACTGCAAGTGCTTACTACGTATCCGAGTAACTTGCCGAAAGTTACTCCGAAGGCGCATTTTTGTAGATTTAATCGCATGTTGTATTTTTTTATGCGAGTGAAAAACTTGCGTAAAGCTTTTATATGTCCCATTCTATCTTTGGACTTTACAATCGTATCATCCACATACACTTCTACTTCTTTATGCATCATATCATGCAAGAGAGTCGTAGTCGTTCTTTGGTAAGTAGCTCCTGCATTTTTTAAACCAAATGGCATGACTGTATAGCAATACGTACCCTAAGGGGTGATAAAACATGTCTTTTCTTTGTCTTCTTTTGCCATTAAAATTTTGTTGTAACCTGCGTATCCATCCATAAAGGATAACATCGCATTTTTAGCCATGTTATCTACCAATATATCAATATGTGGTAGAGGAAAATCTTCTTTAGGGCTAGCCTTATTAAGGTCCCTAAAGTCGACACACATGCGAACTCGTCCATCCTTTTTAGGGACTGGGACGATGTTCGCTACCCATTCTGGATAATTACATACGCGAATGAAACCTGCGTCCAATTGTTTTTGTACTTCTTATTATATTTTTAATGCGACGTAAGGTTTCATTCGTCGAAGTTTTTTTTACTGGTTTAGAGATATGGTTCAAGCGAAAACGTCTTTGAATTCTTTGAGCGTCGATATGAGGGTCGATCGCTCTTCCGAATTTAGAGTTAAGCCAATTTTTAGATCTCTTTTGTTTTCATTAGTTCCTATATTGATTGTTTCAGTTTCTTCAATGATAGGGTTCTTTTGTTCTCGTTCATTCATTAGTTCAACCAACTTATTAATATCTTCATTAGATTGATTGTTATAGCATTTGAAAGATTCAATATAAGGCATGTACTTGGAAATAGAGCTCATATTATTAGAATCAAAAGAAAGTACATTAAGAGAAGAATCCTTTTTGGGATCTTCTTCCTTAGAACTAGAAAATAAAGACTCGGTAATGGCAATAAGGCCTAGATTCTCAGCTTCCCTAGAGTCTATAATAGATTCCTCGTCCGATTCTTCAAACATCTTCCCTTCGCCTGTGACGGTTTCCAGCTTATCGCCTTTGTGATTGGTCCACTTGAAAGATTTCCTCCACCCATGCTCCAAGGTTTCATTAGAAGGGGAGATCAATGAAGTTGGGTCTAAAGCTTCATCTTGGATGGCATTTTAATTGGTCATCGCAGCAACATGATTTTGTTCTAGTCCAAATAGCAAGTTAAATGCTTGCCTATCATAGCACCCTAGATTTACGTATTTTGATTTAACGATACTAAAATCGTCATCCAAGAAGTAGCAATCGTGAAATATTTCGAATCCAGGCTTCTTGATTCCTTCCAAAACTAGTGGTTCTGGAAAAAGTCATAGCATGGGTAGTCTTCTCCCTCCCTAATGAATTGTCCATTAAGGGTTTGTTGGTAGGATGGGAGTAAAGTGACTATCCCTTTCTTGTTGTTGTCTCTACGTGCTTTATTTTTCGCATCGTGAGACTTCAATTCTTCTTTGGTTGGTTTATATCCCAATCCCAAGGAGAATCTTTTCTTTGGGATAGGAAGTAAGAAAGATTTCTTCATTTCTATTCCTAAAGGCATCCTAGGAAAGTAACTACTCTTGAGTAAGATGTTGTTTACTATCCGGGTGGAATATGGATCAAGCTTGAAAGGTTCATCCAAGTCTTCTTCCATTTCTATTGTGTAGATTGGCTCCGCGGCAAATCCCCACATGTCCTCTTCATCATTGTCGTGGTTTATTTCTAAGAGTGATTGATCATTTATTGCTATTTTAAGTGGAGAAGCATGTATAGTCATAGGAAGCCCTTGATAGTTTAAACTAATCATTTGATGAAGTGAGGATGGTATCGCAAAAACCTCATGTATCCAAGGACGTCCAAGTAGAATGTTGAATGTAGGTTTTATGTCCATAACGTGGAATTCAACCATCTTTTGTATTGGGCCTGTGGTAATTGGTAGCTTAACAGTTCCACACACCGATCTTCTCGAATTGTCATAGGCCCTAATGCTTTGTGTTGTTGATTGAAAATATTTTACTAGATTAAGGCCTAAATATTTTTGAGTTCGCAATGGGCATACATTTACAGCTGACCCATTGTCTACCAAAGTTAGAAGGATGTTGTATCCCTTACACCCTTCAGTTAAATATAATGCATTGTTGTGGGTAGTGTCTTTTAAAGGCAAATCATCATTAGTAAAAATGATTGATTTGTCATATTTCTCGCTAGTAAGCAAGCTAACGAGATCTTGAGGGGTTGTGTCTGTGCTTACAGACAAAGCCATTAGAGCATTCATAAGAGAATTTCTATGTTCTTTAGAAGTACTTAGGAGTTCCCAAATGCTGACATTCGCCTTAGATTGGCGAATTTGATTGACCAATGGATCTTCCACCTCAAGTGGAGGTGGTATTGTATTTTGCATTTGACTTTGAGTTTGATTTTGTGTGGTCGAAGATCCATTTGGTGGTGGTGCTTGGTAAACTCGCCCAGAACGAGTTAGATGATCTGTCTCGCTTGGATTAGTTGTAGAACTCATAAACCAACTTTCTTCAAGAGGCTTTGAGCGTGCCTCCATTTGAAGATGTTCCATGAGTTGAGCTTGATGCCATTGTTCATCCAAGGAGAGATTTGATAAGTCTTGTGACTTTCCCAAGAAATGATCCCAATCAAGCACTCCATTTGTTTCATTTTGTAAACAAGATGGAGGTTGGACGACGGCATACTTAGAGACATATAAGTCTTGAATGTCGTCATCCTGTAGTCCACATATAAGTCTTGAATGTCGTCGTCCCGTAGTTGCCCCTATGAGTATTGTATTGCGTGGTGGTCGCAAATACGTCAATAAGGATGATGTGCTATCATTCTCCTTCTTATAGTTATTTTAAGGCTCATGACGATGATGGGGTTTATTTGCTTTTTCTTTAGCAAGATCATCTTCAATCCTAGTAGCCACATAACAGACCTTTTGAAAAGTGTCTAAACCAAGGTAATGTAGATGTTTGTTGTACTTTTCATGACAGTTGTCAATGAATTTTTGTACTAATTTGAGTTCGGGTGGCCTTTGGGCAAGGTGGGCCGCCTTTTCTCGCCATCTACCATAGAAAGCAAGGAAACCTTCATCGTCGCCTTGCTTTAGCATTTTGAGTTCACGTAGAGTGGATTTGAACTCTACGTTACTATCATATTGGGTAATGAAACATGAAACTACATCTTCCCATGTTGCCTTGAATTTTAGATCTAGCCCATAGTACCACTCTCTTGCGGTTGGGTCTAGAGATAAAGGGAAAGTTAAAGCATAAAGATTAGGATCAACTCCCTTTAATGTCATGGTGCCAGTAAAACACATTAAATGATTTTATGGATTATTGGTCACCTTAAATATTGGCAAGTCCGTCGCTACGAACTTTTCTGGTAAAGCAAGTCCTGCGGGAGGAGCAAAATTTTCTGCGTCGAAGTACTTGTTCCCCATTGTAGAACGAAGAACTAGCTTCTCCAACGACTTTTCTTTGATGGATAATTATTCCATCTTTTCTTGCAAGGCTAACTGTTCAACATTTTTCTTATTAGCCTTTTCAATTTTCTTAATTATTTTCTCCTCGGCTTCTTGAGCCTTTTCCTTTCTCAAACGAAACATCTCCTCTTGAATTTCTTCAATGGTTGACATTGTTTTTGGAGTAGGACTAGTTGTCGAAGAAAAATAGTTTGAAAGGAATTGATCTTTGGATGGTAAACGTAGAAGGCGAGTGCCCGGGAGTCTTCTTTCCCAAGATTGAAAACTGGCCCTAAAAGAAGTACGAAAGAAAAAGTAAACTGATACGCTTGTTTAGAAGGGGAAAAAAGAAAAAGAAAATGACGCAAGATATATTCGAACGGATAACATCACCCTTAACAATTCTTGAATAAAGATATCGTTTTGACGAGTCAATTTGTTTTTTGAAAAATCAAAATTGATTCGTACAATGGGCGCGCGCAAGTGATTCAGTTGCGCGCGGATGTCGCGCGCAACGAAATGACTTGCGCTAGGAGGGGTCGCGCATCTCAATGAGTTGCGCGCGCCACCTGCTCGTATGATTTTTTTTAATTCGAGCGCTTTTTTTAACCTTTTTTTTTTGCATTGTTCTTTTTTTTTATTTTTTTTTATTTTACCCTTCGAATATCACTCTAAATCACGAAGAGACGACTTCTTAATTGGGAACCTAGACCAAACTAAAAGTAAAAAAAAAAAAAAAAAAGACTATCCTAACACGTTGCATATAGTCACATGATCACATAAGCATGCCACAAGTCAAGATTCACGTATTGCCATTCTAAGGTCGAAAAAGGCTTGGGTGTCGAAGGTACCATATCTTAAGAAACTACGCACAAATCAATCACTCAACGAGTTGACCTATGACATCGTCCTCCCAACATTTTATTGGTGATATGGGTGGGATGATTGTTATTGATTTCGGATAGAAGCCTAGTGTTGGCGACCCCTAGTCAATGAGCCAATCCCCTATGTTTAAGTGTGATATTCTTATGCATGATGCAATGTTGCTTGTTTGGTTTTTACTTTTGTGCAAAAGGAAGATATTATGTGTTCAAGTCTCGTTCTCTAACTAGAGATTATCCACGTTAGTTCTCGTTACAACCCATAGCCAACCTGGTGTTGGAAACCTTGGACCATAACTACGAACTAATCATGTAACCTCTAAGTCCCAGCAGAGTCGCCATTGTAAGGAGGGTGATCCCATCGTAAGGGGTACTCTCCTTAAATGCCCATGGCCCTTTAAAAGCCTAGGACTTTACACTTGTTAGGGTGTATTAGGATTTGAATTCCTGACTATTGGGGGACCTTGAATTAGAAATGATTCTATCATACACGCTTTTTTGTAAGGAACAAGTAGGAGTCGCCAATGAGTTTTAGGAAAACCCATAAACCTCGTTCATGCCTTTCTCCCAAGTAGAGTTCAAGGGAAATTTAGCATGAATCATAAGTTTACCCATGCCCAAATTGGTCTACATAAACCAGAAATGAGTTCGGGAGCAAGGGTACTAAGATAACGTTCCCTTTAGAGGGGAATCGCGATCCTAGCCCTAGTGTGGCCTCTACTAGCTCTTCCTTTTACACAATTTCATCACCAAACAATATATGCAACATGATACCTAAAACTATGTTAATTGATTTTATTTACACACATCAATTCACGTAGGAATTACATCGTAAGCTCATTATTCTTATTTAATTAAATTCGTGAAAAGAACAAGAAAATAAACAATATTCGCCTTGCCTTAAGTGATCAACCAACAATTATTTTATTCAATTCTAATCTTTAAATAACGAAATATACTATATGGAATTGATTAATTAATTATTTTAAAGGTGATCAAACAACACTAATTAATTAATTAATTAATTAATGTTCTTTTAAACAAGAATATAAACGTGATTTAACTAAGTGCTCGAGAATTTACCACTTCTCTTTGCTAGATCTCCGTTTAGAACACTTATGGATTCCTTCTTGTTGGGGAACCTCCACAGTAGTAACAAAGTATCAAAGGGGTGAGTGTTTAGGACAAGAAGGTTAGGAAGCACAAGTTCACAAGTATTCTCCCAGTGTTTTAGGTTATTTTCTGTGTGTGTTTAAGCCTCGGATTAGGGTCTTATTTATAGGGAATGGTTAGGTTTAGGGTTAAGCGCATTCTGCCGCAGCAGGTGTCGCGTACAACTGGATAAGTTGCGCGCGACAGTCACGCGCGAGTGAATAAGTTGCGCGCGGATGATGCGCGCAGTTATTTGTCTTGCGCGCAGCTCTATGGTAAGATTCGATTTTCCAATATTTTGATATTCTGAATCTTTCGCGAGCGCATCTCTAGAAGTTACGCGGACTGCTATGCGCAACGGAATAAGTTGCGCGCGACAGCTGAGCGCGACTTTGTGAGATGCGCGCGACATTTTCGGTGGCAGCTTAAATTTTAACCTAAACGCTACTAGATCCGTCATTATTGGGTTTTAAGCACGGGCTTAAGCCTAATTATGATCGGGTTTAGTTAATTGGACCTTGTATTGGTCTTGTTCTTTTATTCGGGCTAGTCTTTTATGTTTTTTTGGCTTAACCAGTTATCCATAAGTATTCTTCAATTTGATCCAACGCAAAGATAGCTTTATTTATCGTCATTGTACTTCCTGTCGGGACAGGAGGCCAAAAGTAGGTGTCTACAGCTATCCTGCTACTTTGATGATCTTCCTCAAGCTAAAGGATACCGCCTGAAGACGTTACGCTTGTATCTGCCTCCAATTTCCGCTGTGATAGTCTTCTGCAAGCTAGAGAATACTATCGAAGATTTCTTTTCTTGAAACGATCTTCTACCGCCTTGTGACCATCTTCCGCAAGCCAGGGAACATGATTAAAGATTGCTCCGCCTAAAGCCATCCTCATTTGTTGCGATAATAATCTGAAGAAAATTACCAAAGATAAACGCATGTCGATCCTTAATGTTGCTTGAATTTTGTTATTGATGCTTTGGGTGATGACAATCCTCTTTTATTTAGGAATAGTTGCCAACACCACTCTTGTATGATGTATGACAATCCAATTTAGGGAAAGTTGTCAATGCCACGTAACAAATCCATCCTTGGAAATGTTTTCACGATGAAGCGACAATTCGTATCTCAAAAAATTTTCTAAAATCCAATTTTGGCAAAAGTTGCCAATGTTTCGTAACAATCTGTTATAAGAACCTTGCTACGATCAACAATCCACATCTTGGAATATAACTCTTGAAAGCAATCCACCTTGGAATTCGCCAATGTTATGCGACAATCCTTTTAGGAAAATATTGCCACTATTGACAATCCGCGTCTTGGAACATTTGCAAAAAAGAGTCGAACGACAATCCACTTTGGGGAAATTTGCCACTTACTAAAATGAATGACAATCCACGTTTGAGGAACCTTTTCCGAAATTTATGATGAGTAGAGACCTATGACAATCCTCTGGGAAACTTTTCCATAGGGAACTGGGTGTATGACAATCTAATCTCGGAAAACTTGCCAATGAATCGATGAATATATGACAATCTGAACATGGAAAAATTTGCCAAACAGAGAAGGAGCACGACAATCCACGCTTGGGAACTTTTCCAGAGATGATAATCCAATCTTGGAAAATCTGTTGTTGAAGAATATGCGCGACAATCCATATTTGGAAATATTGTCAATGGAGGATGCCAATCCAATCTTGGAAAAATTATCGTATAAGTGCTTGCTTTTGAACCAATGCCTTGGTGCTTGTAATGAGCCAATGCTTAGGCGCTTAAGCTAAGTGAGACAATCGTCGTTAGGTCAATCACTTACTGCGCTTTTAATCGAGACAACTACTAATCATGTCAATTTTCTTATATGGGCTAACTGGCGTACCAAGGAACCCGAAATTGTTGTGTAAGGTCCGCATAATCCAATATGGGACCACGCATTTCGCCGCTGCACCGGCACTCGCCAGAACATATTGTCATCCCGTTCTCGCTCTGTCGGCAGGCGACAACCTTGTCGTCTAACGCTGGAGTCAGCTTTATATTCACGGTTTTTCGAAAAAAATCTTGGAGTGTTCTTGCTCACTAGAATATACCTACATTTATATTTTGGACTATAGGACTTTGCTTGTCTTTCTTTAGGGTTGACCTAAGGTTTAGTGTTGCTTGACTCATTGACTTGACATGACTTAAGGTATAAACTTAACATAATGATGACTCACTTCGTGTGACTCGTGTGTGCATAGTGTTGACTCATGAAGCTCAATATGTACATGAGTCGAAATGCAGAAAAATTAAATTTTCTGTCATATTTGTTGAGGGTACCGACTTTCTCCCAAAAAAGAAAGACGCGAAAAAAAGAAAGAAGCGAAATTTTTGAAGGTGCATGTTGAATGAGCTTAATCTGTTAATGTTGTCTCTCATAGTACAAGGATATTGTAACATCTTAGACTATCCTAGTTGACTCGATAATGAAAGTATTTAGGTAACTTAGGTGCGGAGGCTAAGTACTTCATACTTTTTGATGCAGTGATGATTGATCTTGATATGACAAGGCATGCTTCTGCGTTATGTTAAGATTTCATGCTAAAGGGTTCCTAAGGGAAGTATATTTGGTCATGTATCTGTATTGTGTGTGATAGTGACACTAAAGTTAGGCCGCAAGGGCTAAGTGTTTTGAAAAATATATTGAAAATAGTCCAATGGTGGTGACTCTTAGGCTGGGTAGGCTAATAATGTAAGGATCAAGCCCCCAAGTCTAGCTCTAAGTGAATAAGGATGATCATAGGAGATCCCCTTGATATGATCATGATTAAAGTAAATATGAATGCATTTTTATTATGACCGCACCTCGATGTGAGGTTGCCTACGTATTCGTTAGGAATCAGGCCGAACGTAGCTCTAGCCGAACCTCGCACAAGTGTGTGTATACTTCAAAGAGGTCTTTTCAGGGTTGTAATGTGGTTAGGCTAAAGGTTTTAAGAAGAAGGGGATAAAGGCTCAAAACCCTAGATAAGCCCCCAAGGTGTGCAACCTTGCTTTTGATGCTTGAGGATTTTAACTCTTTTTAAGCTCTCTCTTGTTTTTTTTTTGCTTTTGCATTTATTTTATTTTTGTAAGTGTGGGCAATCCCAATCATGCGGTCTATCACTCACTTGGCATTCATGTTTCGTAGGGACAGTACCGAGCACTCGGTAAGAAACACAATCCGCGACGTTTTCTTATCAAAGATATATCAGAGACATTGGAACACTTGCCCTTTTTGCACTTTTATTGTTTTTGCTATTTTAATTTTTTGATTCACTCAAGCTTTTTAAATTTCATAAGTTACACACCATCCCATCCCAAGGTTAGGTAGATGTGGGTTGAAGAAAGAAAAGTCAATCGTTAGATGAGGCTCAAAGTGGTTTATAAAGAATTGATTGTATATTTGAAGAGTGAGAGAAGATATGAGCTACAAGGGGTGCCTCAAATCATTGGTATACCTTGTGCTTAGTTCGACATGGATTTTTTGTTTTTTTTAAGCGATGTAATGAACTGATCATATGCACTAAAATAAATGCTCATTTTATTAAAATGGAACAAGAATAAATCTACAAATTAAATCTAAGGAAAAAAAAGTGCCTATGCTAGACTTATTTGGGAAGGAAAAAATAAAAAAGAAATAGAAAAAGAGGTCATGAAATCTTGTCGTTGAAGCTCGCCTCTTGTCTTGTGTCGTTTGCTTTATCATCACCCAGCCTTCTTGCTAGCTAGAGGCAATGAGATCTTGTTTGCTTCTATGAGATCTTGAATGAGATTTTGAAACCTATAGCATTCATCCGTGGTATGACCGTTTCCTTGATGGTACTTGCAATAAGAGTTAGGACTCTATCTCGAAGATAGATTTTCTGGCGTTGGATCTTCAGTAGGGCCGATAGGTTTGATTAATCCTCAACCATAGAGACGATCGAAAACAACGTCATAGGTCATTCCAATGGGTGTGAGCTCTCATTTGGTTTTCTTTTAAGATCCTTGATTATCCATGGCTAAGACTTCACTGTGATCAAAGGTACTAACATTGTTACTAGAGTGGGCATTTTCGGAAGAAGAAGGATTGTTGTTCTTTTTTCCTTTCCAAGCACTGTGGTTACTATTGTTAGTATCTTTTTTCTTTGGGAGGTCATCTTCGATTTCAATACCGATGTTATATACGGCCTAGAAATTATTCAAATTATGTTGATATTTTGAATGCTTCGAATTCTTCTCTTGGAGATTCTTGATAAACATCCTTACGGATTCTTTTTCGGTGGGCACCTCAATAATATTAGCGGAAGTTTCCCTCCACTTGTTAAAGAAAGAAGTAAAGCCTTCATTCTCTTTTTGTCTTATCATCTCAAGTTGTCTATAGTCAATGAAAGCGTTTTTTTATTCCATCCCAAGTAGAGGTCTTTCCTTTATCAAGAGAAAAGAATCAATGTTGACAAACGGTTTCTAAGGACACTGAGAATAAAGAGTGAAAATATTCTTATCAATCCCATTAATGTTCATTATAGTTTCAAAGGCCCTTAAGTGGAAGTAAGGATTATCTGTTGTCCTGAACTTAGGGATGTCATTGGTATTAAACTTCTGCGGAAGATGCTCCTTGTCCACTGAGACCCCTTATGAGCTAATGCCCTGGAATCTATGGTCGTTGGATATTTTGCTCAAGCTTTCTTGTATGAGCTTCATTTGTTGTTGTTTCACAGGGTCATTGATTTCAAGGGTTAAAGCCTTCAACACCTCAGTCACTTCAGCCATTTGCTTCTTAAGCTCATTGACTTCTTCTTGACTTGTCATTATCTTCTTAGCTTTTCTTTTTCGACCGATTGGTTTATCAAAAAGTTGAACTTGAATAAAGGTGTTGTCCTTGATTAATTGCACTTCTCTCCTTAACCAAGTACTGTGGAAAGGGAAATTAGGGATAAGTTTTTTATTATTTATTTTGACTCAAGATCTATTCAACATGGAAGAGAATGGGAATAGATTGGACCCCCTACTCGAATGACGGAAAACGACTCATGCATGAACCTAAGACATGTTCATGATGACATATACAAAGTGTGTGCTAAGACTAGTGAGTGTAGGTGACATGTTAAGACTCATGTCATGACCATGTGGCTAGACTATGTGACTAGACTCAAGCAGAGACTAAGTTAAGACTTCATGTATATGCATTAAACTGGACATGCTGTGGTATTTTTGTCATAACTTTTGATCTGTGACTCTGATTGGGACGAAACCAACGAAAAATTAAAGATATCACTCGGGGCTACAGATCCATACGTTGTACAACTCGTAGTTCTTCCTAGAACTCCGGCAATTACCAAAACAAGTTGACGCTTGTGCAGTATACGGGAATAAAAATTCGGGTAGACTTAAAGGATCTATGACTCAATTGGTTAGTTTATTAAGACATATTTACAAACACAAGTCAAACCAAACGGTTAGGAAAAACACATAGAGTATGCACAATAAATAATGCACAAGTAGTCAAGTAGGCACAATATGATGCAATGAGTTTGCAACCTAACCATGGCTCTAATTCTCTAAAGTTCGGGATATGGGCTAGTCAAAGAGGGTCCATGGTTATGTCTCCGGATGCACCCCGCGGAAGCCTTACCTTTGGAAGGGTTGGCGCATGTGGATGAGATCTCGCGAGTCAAACTCGCTTCCATGGTTTGGTGAATTCAACATACTCGGATGTACCCTTTTTTGCTCAGAGCGTTCAATCAGGGTGATGGAGCATGAATTCCAAGAGGGTTATGTCCATATGTAGAACACATATGGGTTTCAGAAAAAACAGAAAAACTCAATCAGGAAGTATAATCGAGCAAACAGTGCTAGAACTAGTCGAAACAAGAAGGCAAATTTCTGGCTCGCTATTGGAAGAGCACGGCGCCAGACAACAGAGTCTGTCGCTAGACGACAGAGCTATTTCATTGGGGACATGCTCTATTTTCTAGACGCTAGTTCCTACATGCCTCAGCAGCTTTCTGTGTTGTTAGAATTTTCCAGTTGTCGCAGTATTTTTTCGATTCTAGTTGTGAAAGATATTCCTCAAATTTCCTACGTGTAAAAATCCTATGTTTTTTTACTGATTACGGATGGTCATTCCAATGAAATTTTTTTTATGCATATGACAATAATGTTAATCAAAATTACGCACATGAAATACTTAGAACTTTTCGAGTCTCATCCACTCATTCTTTAAAATCGCCAAAATAAATTTTAGGAATTGAAACAAAAATCCTCCCCAGTGGAGTCGCCAAAAACTGTAGGGAATATTTCAAGCATTACCCCATACATGAACCCCACTGTGATCATACACTTAAGCATGGTGGCTTCCAAAAGGAAGGAAACTAGAGCAAAAGAGTCGACAACATAATAATAATAATAATAATAATAATAATAATAATAATAATAATAATAATAATAATAATAATAATAATAATAATAATAATAATAATAATAATAATAATAATAATAATAATAATAATAATAATAATAATAATAATAATAATAATAATAATAATAATAATAATAATATTATTATTATTATTATTATTATTATTATTATTATTATAACAATCATAATAATCATAATTAAAATAATCATTTTCATATTTAAAATATAACATAATATTAATTGAACGATCCTAGGCATGATACTAACAAGAGTAATAACAAACCCTAGCATGTCACTAAACATTTAAGATCAAAGCTTTAACCCTAACATGATACTAACATGATATTAAGAAAGAAAATAGGAAGCATCATAACAATCATACTTGATATAAGGAACTTGTTCATTACCCTAAACATCATACGAAGAAAAACATCCTAACATGATACTAGGAATCAAAATAACAACCTAAGCATGATTTCTATATCATACTATCAATTAAACAATTAAAGTAATTACTTGGATGCCTCGTACCTCTTTCTAATAAAAAACTACACACGTTAGTAACTTCAAGGAAAATATACAACAAACGATTAAATTAAATAATTAAAATAGAGATTTGGGACCAAACCCTCAGAAATATCAAACCTTTCGCGTCTAGGACGAATGCAACTTTGAACTTGGCTAGGTGTGTCTAGATCTTGTGAATGCGGAATTTTGTTCATAAAGGGTTGGTTTAGAAAGAGAGAGAGAGAATCAAGAAATTCTTGATGAGAGTTGATGAGAATTGATGATTAAAAACGGAGGTCTAAAGACGCTATTTATAATGAAATAGTCCGAAATAGATAAAAAGAATCAGAATTCAAAAAGGAATAAAACACGCCTCTATCGCAAACAACAACAGCCTGTCGTTTGACGACGCAGAAGGTTATCCACGCGTTTTCTATTTTTTTTTTAAATCAAGTCGTAAAAGTCCGTACAAAGGGTAAAATCGTAATTTCACAAAAAACACTTCTTTTATTCCAAATAAAACTCATAAAACATATTTATCAATCCTAATCCCATTAGGATTCAAAAGACTATAATCAATCCTAATAGCATTAGGAATGATAATTCATAATAGGCCCTCCTCTAGATCATTGGGCCGCATATAAGAACCAAACAAGGCTAGAGCCTCGGCATTTTTCTTTTCAGCTTTTTCTAACGACTTTTCTTTGATGAATAATTGTTCCATCTTTTGTTGCAAGGCTAGAGCCTCGACATTTTTCTTTTCAGCTTTTTCAAGTTTCTTAATTCTTCTTTCCTCGGCCTCTTGAGCCTTTTCTTCTTCCAAGCGAGCAATCTCTTCCTGGAATTTTTCGATGGTTGACATTGTTGTTGGACTAGGACTAGTTGTCGAGGGAAGGTGGTTTGAAAGAGATGGATTACTTGATGGTAAACATAGAATACGAGTGCCCGAGAGTCTTCGTTCCCAAGCTTGAGAACCGACCCTAAAGGAAGCACGAAAGGATAAGTAAATCAATACGCTTTTTTAGAAGAAAGGGAAAAAAAAAAGAAATGATGCAAGATATATTCGAACGGATAACATCACCCTTAAACAATTCTCCAATGAGTCAATTTGTTTTATGAGAATTCAAATTGACTCGTAACAGTGGGCGCGCACAAGATATTAAGCTGCGCACGCAACCGAATCTCTTGCGTTGGTAGGGGTCGCGCAACTTATTAAGTTACGCGCGCCACCTGCTCCTAGGATTTTTTTTTTAATTCGAGCGCTTTTTTTTTGTCATTATTTTTTTTATTTATTTTTTCATGTTACCCTTCGAATACGACTCAAAATTATGAAGGGATAACTTCGTAATTGGGAACCTAGAACAAACAAAAAAAGAGAAAAAAAAGAAGACTATCCTAACACGTTGCATATAGTAACATAAGCACATAAAGCATGTCATAAGCTCATATTCACGTAATGCCATTCTAAGGTCAAAGAGGCTTGGGTGTCCAAAGGTACCATATCTTAAGAAACGACGCATAAATCAATCACTCAACGTGTTGACGCATGGCATCGCCCTCCCAACATTTTGTTGTTGACATGGGTGGAATGATTGTTATTGATTTCGAGATAGAAGCCTAGTGTTGGAAACCCCTAATCAATGAGCCAATCCCTAATGGTTAAAGTGTGATATGCTTATGCATGATGCAATGTTGCTTGTTTCGTTTTTAATTTTGTGCAAAAGGAAGATATTATGTGTTCAAGTCTCGCTCTCTAACTAGAGATTATCCAAGTTAGTTCCCATTACAACCCATAGGCAACCTAGTGTTTGAAACCTTGGACCATAGCTAAGAACTAATCATGTAACCTCTAAGTCCCCAGTGGAGTGGCCAGTGTAAGGAGTGTGATCCCATCGTAAGGGGGTCCTTCCTTAGGTGCCCATGGCCATTTAAAAGCCTAGGAAATTACACTTGTTAGGGTGTATTAGGATTTCAATTATTGACTGTTTGGGGGACCTTGATTTAGAATTGATTCAATCATTACGCTTTTTTATAAGAAACAAGTAGGAGTCGCCAATGAGTATTGGGAAAACTCATAAATCTCGTTGATGTCTTTCTTCCATGTAGAGTTCATGGAATAATTAGCATGAATCGTAAGTTTACCCATGCCCAAATTGGTCTACATAAAGAAGAAACTAGTTCGGGAGCGAGGGTACTAAAATAACGTTTCCTTTAGGGGGGAATCGCTATCCTAGCCCTAGTGCGGCCTCTACTAGCTATTCCTTTTTTACAATTTCATCACCAAACAATATATGCAACGCGATACCTAAAACTAGTTAGTTGATTTTATTTACACACGTTAATTCATGTAGGAATTACATTGCAACGTCGTTATTCTTTTTTTAATCAATTTTGTGAAAAGAACAAGAATATAAAGAATATTAGCCTTGGCTTACGTGACCAATTAACAATTAATTATTTAATTATAATCTTTATTTAACGCAAGATACTAAGTAAAATTGATTAATTAGTCCTTTTAAGGTGATCAAACAACAATAATTAATTAATTAAAGTTCTTTTAAACAAGTAAATAAATATGATGTATCTAAGTGCTCGGGAATTTACCACTTCTCTTTGCTAGATCTCAGTTTAGAACACTTACGGACACCTTCTTGTTCGGGAACCTCCACCATAGTAACAAAATATCAAGGGGTGAGTGTTTAGGACAAGAAGGGTTAGGTAGCACAGGTTCACAAGTATTCCGCGAGAGTTTTAGGTTGTTTTTCTATCTGTTTAAGCCTCTGATTAAGCCTCTATTTATAGGGAATGGGTAGGATTAGGGTTTTGATCATTCTGCCGCAGCAGGTGTCACGCGCAACTGGATGAGTTGCACGCGGCATCCTAGCGCAAGTAATTTAGTTGCGCTGCTATGGGCAGCGCAACTGGCTGTCTTGTACGCGGCCTTATGGTAAGATTTGATTTTATATTTTTGTAAAATTCCAAATCTTCCGTGTGCGCATCTCTAGAGGTTGCGATGAGTGTTGCACGCAGCAGAATTAATTGCGCGCGCCTGCCTTGCGCGACTGATTGAGATGCGCACGGCTTTTTCTGCGAAAGCATTAAAATTTAACCCAGATGCTTCTAAATCCGTCATTATTGGGTTATAAGCACGGGCTTAAGCCTATTTATGAATTGATTTAGTTAATTGGACCTTGTTTTGCTTTGTTATTTAGTTTGGGCTAGCCTTTTGTGTTTTGTGGCTTAACTAGTTATCCATAAGCATTCTCCACTTCAATCCAATACGAAGATTGTTTTATTTTTCGTCATTGCACTTCCTGTCGGGACAGGAGGCAAAAAGTAGATGTCTACACACACCGATGAGGACAGAGATGCCAAGAAAAGGAAGAAAAATCAAAAGCAAATTCAATAAAATAGAAAAATTGAAAAAGGCACCCCCATTTTGCCACCGGTTCAGTCCAAACCGGTGGCAAAAATGGGTAAAAAAAGCCAAGAGCAAACCGGGGCAGCTAATTGGCACCGGTTCACTTCAAACCGGTGGCAAAAAGTAAAGGCCACCGGTTTGAACCAGTTTTAATGTGAACCAGTGCTAATTTTTTTAAAAAAATAAACCGCCTTTCCTCCTCCTTCCTTCCCTCTCTTTTCATCTTTCTCTTTCCTTTTTCATTTCGTTCAGCTCACCCTTCACTGTTGCATTCGGCCCAGCAAAAAGCCTCACTGCCCTTCTCTCGGTTTCCGACCACTACAGGCGCCACCTTCAACGGCTATTAAAAAACACTCACTGCCCTTCTCTTTCTCCCCTCAACCCCCTTAATTCAAGGCCTGAGGTGTCCACGTTTATTTCGAGGCCTGAGGTTTCCTCCATCACCAAGCCGCACCTGTCAATGTTTTGAAGCCGCGCCACCGCCCTGAGGTTCCTCCACCAGCGAGTCGTGCCATCGCCCTGAGGATCCTCCACCACCGAGCCGTGCCCTGCCCTGAGGCTCCTCCTCCATCTACTGTCCTCCTTCTCTTCTTCCATTTAAGGTTTTCCTTTTAATTTTTTTTGTTTTTTTCACATAATTTTCCAATTACATACTTATATTAATTTCTTTTGCATGTTGAACCATTGTTAGCAAATTAAAATTTAGGTTTGAATATAATTTTTCTCAATTTTAGGTTTGAATATAATTGGGAAATTGTGAAAATATTAGAGATTAGTAACCTTGTTACTCAATTAGTTGGATTTTATTATGTTTTAATGGTTAAGTTAATTTGTTTTGTTGGATAATGTTGAATAAATTAGAGAAATATATATTAACCTTGGTGTATAGGATAGCTCCCGCTGAAATATCGCCTAGCCCTCAGGGTGCGCACTCACTGCCGAGAAAATAGCTAAGAAGGGCTCTCCAGCCTGACGGAGTCAGCCCGCAGGGTTGACCAGGCTGGACCCTCCATAAAGGAGATAGTACGCCTATAAATAGAGGGTAAGGTACAGCGGAAAAGAGGTTAGACACTCAAGTTATTATACTTTCTATATCTCTGAGTACACTTTCTCTCTCTAAAAACTCTCTAACTTAAGCTTCGGAGGGGGTTCCTCGAGCCACTTTGGAGGGCAGTTTACGTATGCTGCCGTGTGTAGGTTGTTGACGGGACCCGGCTCACCCAGCAGATTCCTTGGATCCACACCTGGAACAATTGGCGTTAGAAGGAGGGGAAGGATCATCTAACCTGAGGTTCGCCAGCTGAGTTAGGGACTAGTTGACAAACCACCATGGCCGGAGAGGAAGATGTGCAAACACCCATATCCAAAGCGAATGAGACCAACCAAACACCACAAAAAACACCCTCAGTAACCCTCGATCCAAAAGGATCTACCAAAAATCCCAAATCGACCATCTCACAGAAATCCAACCCCATCGGATCAACATCAGCTGCAGCTAAAGCGGCGTCGAACCTAGTCGATCCGACATGATCCAGTTCCGTTATCAAATACGGAATGTCGTTAACAGGCACGAACAATGAGCCTGTTGTTTCAGCACCTGTAACCTAGAAACCGCAACACGTAAACATGTCAACCATCTTGCATAACCTCTCTAAGTGCAGTAAGGAACAGCTGGCAGCAATGACGGCGGTCCTTACCAATATGGGTAAGGGAGCGAGCCCGTCACCAATAGTGGCAACTGCGGAGCCCGCAGTAAAGAAGCCAGCGCCCACAATCCTCACCCCCGAGCAGAAGCAGCTCGTTCAACTGAGGAAAAAGTTATTAGAGTTGGAAGCTCGCAATCTAAACCGAGAATGGAGTGTGGAGGAAGTAACCCAGGCTCAGACCATCACGGAGAAGCAAGTTCCACGCAGCAGGTCGCCAGCCTCAAAGCGGGGACCCAGCTTGGAGAGAGACAAGCGAGCGCGAATCCAGGTTGTTCCAAATGATTCCCCATTTTGCCGAGAGATTCTGGAGGAACCAATGGAGAAAGTAAAAATGTCGAGTTGTAGATACAATGGAACAACAACACCCAAGAGTCACATATCAGCTTTTGAGAACCACATGGTACTCTATACCATGACGGACTCAGTTTTGTGTAAAGCGTTCCCGCCAACCCAAGAGGGGCTGGCAGCAGAGTGGTATGGAGCCATTCCCAAATGTTCCGTATACTCGTATAATAAGCTAAAGAGAATGTTCATGGAGCATTTCATAACCTTGGTAGATAGAACTAAGATGACAACTGAGCTGATGTCGTTAGTTCAAGGGAGGGACGAGCCCCTGAGGGAGTTCATCACCAGATTTAACAAGGAAGCAACAACCATCCCTAATATGAGTTAGGAGGTAGCACTATTGGCAATGCAGAGCAGTTTGCTACCAGGCTCACCATTAAGAGCGTATATAGGGCGTAAGAGCCTCAAAACATTAGCTGAAGCGCTAAGTAAAGCGCATGAGCTCATCAAAGCAGACAAAACTGACAGAGCAATGCTGAGTAGGAAGGTACCAGGTGACTCAGATAAGCGGGCAGAGGCTACCCAGGCAGAGAACACACCCAGGGCTGACCAGCCGAGCAAAGCCGTAGAGAAGCGGATAGAGTAGTTGGGGTGAGAAGGTCGGATCCAAAGAGAGAGGCAGGGTCTGGAAGGTTCGACCAATATACCCCACTAACCCACTCAAGGTCTCATATCTTCAGCATGAATAAAGCTGATGATAAGTGGTAGAGACCCCTAAGGATGGTCAATAGGAATCGTTATACCAGCAAATGGTGTGACTTTCATAGAGACCATGGCTATACCACCGATGAATTCACAAACCTAATAGATAACATAGAGGATCTAGTCAGGAGAGGATACCTGAATCAGTTTAAGTAGTGCGATGACCCTCCCAAAAGAAGGGACGAGGATAGAACAGGTCGCGCTGACCGCAGAGGAGGTCATAGGGGTCCCGCTGGGGACAGGGACAGAGATAATAAGCAAGAAGGAAGAGTATATGTGATCAGTGGAGGACCGGTGCATGGAGGAAAAGTGAACAAAGCACGGGCCGACCTGCGGGCAATGATACATCAAATAAACTACAATGAGAAGTGCAAATTGCCACCCCTTCCCCCGCAGCCACAAGCCACGTTTGACGAGTATGACCAAGAAGGCATAATTTACCCTCATGATTATCCTCTAGTGGTGACAATGAGAATTGCAAACTGGGAAGTGGACAGGATATTGATAGATGGAGGCAGCTCAGCCAACATCATCTACATCAGCGCGTTCAACGAGCTAAAGTTGGACAAAAAGGAATTGAAAAGGGTGAGTTATGAAGTCACCGGGGTTAATGGATCAGGGATTACTCCGGAAGGTATAATTGAGCTCTCAGTTCGAGTGGGGCAAAGGTCAAAAAGACTTGATGTTCGAGCAGAGTTCCTTGTGATAAACTCTCCTTCGCCCTATAACGTGATCATGGGAAGGCCGCTCATCCACAAGATAGGCGGAGTGGTATCCACCTACCACCTAGCCATGGCTTACACGACTAACGAGGGACGGTCAACAAACCTCAGGGGAAGCCAGAAGACAGCTCAACAATGTTATATAACTTCCTTAAAGCAGCCTGCAAAGACCAGATAGTAGTCAACCTCAGAACGAAGGTCTACTGAGCAGGCTGAGAGGAAGTCAAGAAAAAGGAAGCGCGAAGAATATCACAGGGAGAAGGATAAACAGAAGTTAGCAATTGAAAACTTTGAGCCTGCAAAGGAGGAGATGGCTAGACCACTTCCCAGTGGGGATCATGTCACAGTTGAGCTCACAGAAGGTGACCCCTCGAGAACAGTAAAAATCGGGAAAGACATCGATCCTGGAGTAGGGGTACACCTGATCATAGAGCTGCTGAGAAGGAACAAGGATATTTTCGCATTCTCTGCAGATGAGATGCCCGGAATTGACCCAGCAGTCATGGTCAACAAGCTGAATGTGAAGGAGGATATTAAGCCGGTCAGGCAGAAAAAACAAAGCTTCTCCACAGAGAAAAAGCAAGCAATCCAGGAGGAAGTGGAGAACTCTTGGAGGCAGGATTCATTGAGCCTTGCGATTACCCAGAGTGGTTAGCCAATGTGATCATGGTGAAGAAAGCAAATGGCCAGTGGAGAATGTGTGTTGATTTCACAGATCTCAACAAGGCATGCCCAAAAGACTGCTACTCGCTGCCGCGGATTGATCAGCTGGTAGACTCAACCAGCGGGCACGCCTTGCTAAGCTTCATGGATGCCTTCTCAGGGTACCTTCAGATCAGCCGGCATGAATTAGACCAGCAATAAAACCGCATTCATCACTGAAGGGGGAGTGTACAATTACATAGCTATTCCCTTTGGGCTGAAGAACGCTGGGGAAACCTTTCAGAAGACTGACAAGCTCAAGTCGTATTCACCTAATAAAAATAAACCTAAATCCACTAACTATGTAGATAGGGAAGAAGGGTCGAACCACAGGGAAACAAGTCAATTTACTCGTAATTAATTAAATGCAATCTAAATTATCAAGTAACAGTTTGTTGTAAAAATGTAATTAAATATTAAAAGTAAGAGTAGGAAAGGAATAAAAAGGGTTTAAATCAATAAAGGGAAACCTAGGGCATAGGTTCACTAATAAACAATATTCCAGGGCAAATCATAATAAGCAATCATCAAGCATCAATTAATCAGATTATAAAGGGCTTTCGCAACGTATTATAATCACGGAGTTAATTTACTGGTATTAAATCTCATCAGTCGAATCTCGACTTAACCATTTATAAATTAGTCCGCCTATTGAAACTAAGCCTAAACATCAATTCTTATGTGTCAAATCTCGAATTAGTATTGCTAAACTCATACAATTAAATCTGGCCAAAACTAATTGCATAGCATTAAATCAATCAATAGGAAATTAATCAAGCATTGATAATCAACAATCACAAATTTACCCCTTCATATTATTTATTAGATCCCTATAAACCCTAGAAATAAAACTACTCAAGCATAATTAAATCTAAACTAATCAAATCAATAAAGCAAGACATAATGAAAGAATTAAATAAAATAACTAAAATTAAAAGAGAAGAAATTGTTACCAAAAGAAATCTGGATTAAGGAATGGAATTAAGAACAATTTTAAGAGAGTTTAAGAGAGAGAAAATATTCTAAGTAGAGAGAGAAAATCTAAAAACGAAGGTAAACAAAAATTACGTACAAAAATCGTGCTTAAACCTCCCTAAAACAAAACCTAAAAGTCTCTAAAAAAACACGCGCCCAATTGGGCGAAGGGCCGCCCGATCGGGCCCGCCTTTTTTCCTACGCCGTTGCAGGTCTGCCGCGCCCCATCGAGCCTATGCTAACCTGATCGGGCGTGCCTTTCTTCTTGGTGCTACTTTGTGCTCCCAACAATGATATATTAAGGAGCATCTGACTAAGCTCCCAACAATGATCAGCCCAGAGTTAAGGGAAAAGTTGCAGCTGTATATTTCTACATCAATTCAGACAATCGCAGCTGTGCTACTGGTAGAAAGACAAAAACAACAAAGGCGAATATACTTCATGAGCCATGTACTGACCGAGGCAGAGCAAAGGTACCCATTGGTAGAGAAACTGGCCTTCGTAGTGGTAACAACAGCAAGGAAGATGAAACCATATTCTGATATAATATGTAACTAAAGTAAAGGAACTAAAGTAAAGGAACTGGCAGCTCAGCTAGTTCATTTCCATATAGACTTGGTTCCCAGAGCAGGAAACTCCTAGGCTGACGCTTTGTCAAAGTTAGCCACTTCTACCATGCAGAGCCTCACGAGGACGGTAATGGTAGAAGTCCTGGATGAAAGCAGTATCGCTGAAAAAGAGCAAGTAAACTGCATCAGGCAGCAGCGAACTTGGTACACAGACATCCTAGCATCCAAAGCTCACGGCTCGTTACCAGATGACGAGGTGCAAGCCAAGAAGGTTAAGAAGGACGCCAACTGGTACGTGGTAATGAATGGGGAGCTTAACAAGAAGGGCTTCTCGAAACCAATGCTGAGGTGTATCCCAGAGTGGGAGCAAGAGAGGATCATGGAAGAAGCACACTCGGGGATATGTGCCAACCACATTGGTGGAAAGGCATTGGGAGTAGAAGTCCTCAGAAGAGTTGCGTACCGGCCAACTCTGATGCAAGACGCACTGGCATATGTGAAAAAGTGCAACAAGTGTCAAAAATATTCCCCAGTTATAAACCAACCAGCAAATGATCTAACCCTGATCCTCAGCCCGATCCCGTTTGCTCAGTGGGGAATGGACATATTGGGACCTTTCACCACTAGGTCAGCAAGCAGGAAGTATCTCATTGTGGCAGTAGATTATTTTACCAAGTGGATAGAGGCTGAACCCACTAAGTACATAAAGGCAATCCAAGTAAGGACATTCATATGGAAGAACATCATCACAAAGTTCGATGTGCCACAGTGCATATTCTTTGATCATGGATGTCAGTTCGATTGTGACACCATCAAGGATTACCTAGAAGAAATGGGCACCAAGTATGAAAGCGCCTCATTCTGCCACCCACGGAGTAATGGCCAGGCGCAGCAAACAAGCTGATCTTAACATCCCTGTAGAGGAAGCTGAAGGAATACAAGGGCCTATGGGCAGACCTAATCTCAGAGATCTTATAGGCAAACAGAACCAATGATTAAAATTTGGTATGTTTTAATGGTTAATTTTAAGTTATTTTGATGGGTTATTTTGAATAAATTAGAGATTAGAAACCTTGTTATTAAATTAGTTGAATTTTGGAATGTTTAAATGGTTAATTTTAAGTTGTTTTGATGGGTAATTTTGAACAAATAAATTAGATATTAATAACCTTGTTGCTAAATTAGTTGAATTTTGGACTGTTTGAATGGTTAATTTTAAGTTGTTTTGATGGGTAATTTTGAATAAATTAGAGATCTGTAACCTTGTTAGTTTAGCAATTTTGAATAAATTAGATGAATTTTGAACAAAGTAGTGAATACATAGTTTAGAAATTGTTAGTTTGATTAATGATGTGTTTTAGCTTAGAAATAAATTAGTGAATTGACATTTTATGAGAAAGAAATAGTACATACATAATATTTAAACAAATTTTTGTTTTTTTAATAGATTCATATGTGAATTGAAGCACGAGTTTAGCTTGAGGACTACATATTGAGTTCAAGTGGGTAGTTCATAAGTGTACATATATTATACTTGCTATATTGGTATGACTTATTAACTTTACTAAGCTATATTTGTTTCTATTTATCCATTTAATAAAAGTTTATTCTTGATATTGCAACTTGTGTATTGTTTAATTGCAAATAAATACAACAGTATATAGAATACTTGCATTAACATATGCCTAAATACCCGTTCAAGCATTGGCGTATCCAGGAATTCCGAACTGTGGGTTCGGAATTTTAAAAAAAATGATGATCATATATTAACTAAATATTCAATACATAAGTTCATTTTTTTTTAATTACAAATGGATGGATTTTACAAAAAAAAAATACAAAAGCATTTTTCGAGTTTTCATAGTTTGAAAGCGTGCTAATACATTACTACTTCTATAAATCTATATTTCTATTGCAAAAAAAACAATATTACATATAAAAATAAAAATAAAAAATCTCAAGTCCCCAATAAGCACAAATTTAACAATGTAAACTTCTTCTAATTATCAATTAAAAGACCAAGTAAAAATTTAAAATTCTAAGTTTCTACAATTCAATTTGTCAACAATTCAAGTATTCAACAATATATCAAAACCAATTAAACTAATCAGTATGTAATTAAACTAATTATCACAAATTTTAATAAAATTAACCATTAAATAAAGATTTAAGAATTAAGAGGAGTAGAGGAATAAGAGGTCTCACAAACTCACGAAGAAACTAAAGAGCTCGAAAAAAATTACAAAAAAAATAAAAACATAAAATGAGATTAACCATTAAATAAAGATTTAAGAATTAAGAGTAGAGGAATAATAGGTCTCATAAACTCACAAAGAACGGAAGATCTCGAAAAAAATATCAAAAAAATATATAAAAACATAAAATGAGGGCAGCAGGAATCGAACCTAGGACTTAAGGAGGAGGTTCAATGCTCTAACAATCACTCCCTTACCAATGTGCCAGGCTTTGACATTTGAATATTTATCTCACATAAATTAGTTTTAACCCTTTTTTATTTTATTTTTTAAAAAAAAAATAATTAAAACTTATAATTTTTTTCCGAAAAATCTGTGGGTTCAATGAACCCCCTTGAACCCCCTAGATCCGCCCCTGCGTTCAAAGCTTTCTCATTAGGAGAAAGAAGTCAGTCAGGGACAAGCAGCCTACTCCACATCCCAAGGAGATGACTACGCCTGCCCTTGACTGGTCAAAGATCCTTCTTCCCCAGATGGGCACAAGGAAAGTCATTCGTGTTGTTCATCCGGATGGCAGCAAGAAGACTTTCATCGATGCTCGACATGTTATCGACCGAAACCGGAATCAGCAGCTGTCTGAGTCAGCCTCTACTTTTAACTTTCCAGACAGCTTCAAAATTACATCCATAAGGAATACTCAATCCTTACATGAGAGCCATACAGGCGGTAATACCATCCACTCTGGCCCTAAAATGATTGGGAATGCCCCGTACGTACCCCCAATGGTGTACGGCCAATATTCTCCACATTTCATGCAGCCAGCCCTCTTTAGAGGTTAGGCGACATACAATGTCAAGCCTTTGGACTGGCAGCTGCGTCTGCTCAAACTTAGTGAACAATTTTCTGTGTTCACCAAGGAGATAACTGAGACGGGACAGTCGCCCAAGGTTTAAAATGTGTTGGTGGGTGCCTATGATGGTACCTCTAACTTGGAGGACCACCTCATGGCCTACTCCAACCTTATGCACATGCAGGGGTTGGATCATGTTATGTGGTGTCACTGCTTCCCGGATACCTTGAAGGGCATAGCCCAATAATGGTTTGGAAACCTGCCAGTCGGGTGCATTGACAGTTTCAGGAAGCTTGCTTTCCTGTTTGCCTCCAACTTCTCAATGAACATCCCTGCCAAGAAAAGAAGTCTTAACTTGAGTCCATAAGGCAGGGAGAGAGAGAAGGGCTTTGCTCCCGTGTCAGGCAGTTCAATCTAGTGAGAATCCAGATCTAGGGACTGTCTAACGAGGTAGCCTACACAGACTTCTTTAAGGGTCTGAAGGGTGGATTGGCCTTTAAGTTCGACCTTGTCCAAAAGAGGGTTTTCACCCTTCAAGAGGCGTTGATAGAGATGGAGAGCTTTATTCAAACCACTGACCTCTGCTCATCCAACTAACATTCGGAATCCAACCAACATTCGCACTACAAGAAGTCCGAAAAGCAAAAACAGAGTCGGTCTACTTAGCCGGCTCAGAAAGTTGAAGAGTGCAAAAAGAGAAAAGAATTTTGGGCGGTTGATAAGCCTGATGAGCCGTCCAAAAAAAAAAAAAAGAATTCAAGTCGTATGTCTCACGGTATGAATTCAATAAAGACCGCCACACCATCTTCATGGAGGTAAAGGATCGTCTAACCATTGAGAAGCCGAATTCTATGAAGAGTTCCATTCAGTCGCAGAACAAGAATAAATATTGTCACTTCCATGAGGAAGTAGGCCATGACACCAACGACTACTATATCCTCAAGCAGACATTGGACCGTTTGGCTGACAAGGGCTTGCTGAAATCCTACGTCTTGAAGTCTAAAGCGGCTTCCAAGACGAATCCAGGACAGTCGTCTAAGACTGCCCAGCCTACTAGTAGCTCGGACACCGTCAAGGATCCGCTCTATACTATAGCAGGCGGATTCACAAGCGGTGGCCCGTCCATTTGGGGCACCAAGGATCATCTGAAGAAAATGATCCACTCAGTTGATGATGGAAAGACGTCTACTAGCGGAACATTCCCAGACGTCCTCATCACTAAGATGGACTGGGGCAAAGTTCGTTGGCCGCATGACGACTTATTCGTCATTGAGTGTAAGGTCGCCAACAAGCTAGTTTGTCGGATCCTTATAGACACGGGTAGCTTCTCTGATCTCATCAGCTACAAGTGTCTGTCTAAGCTTAGCTATAAGATGGACAATCTGCACGACATCTCCCATCCACTAGTTGTGTTTGGAGGAGCGGTCGTGCACCCAGTCTAACAAACTGACCTACCCATCCGGCTTACGTAGAAGGGAAAAGCGCAAAATACGATCATCCGATATTTGGTGGTTAAAGAGCTGACTACCTATAACATCATTCTTAGCCGATCCACTCTGAATGAGTGCAAGGTCGTCATCATCCCAGCTCTCATGCTTCTCAAGTATAAAAAGGATGATGGCTCTTTTGGCTCCCTCAACGGGGATCAGAAGATGGCTAAGGAGTGTTATCTCTAAGACGTCAAACCAACGGCTGCTGCAGTCAGACGGCTGAATGAGCCAATAGACATTGACGATGTCAAGTACCCTGATTCAACTCCTCAGCAGCCGCAAAGAAAAGAAAATTTGGTCAGCCGGTGGAGGTGAAGAAGAAGAAGAAATAGCAATCACTGACCAGGGAACAGTCAGATGATCTCCGTCCCTAGTTGGCTGGCGAGCACATTGATATTACTTTGGACAACAGCCGTTCAGAGCAAACTGTTAAGGTGGGGACGGCTGCCTTCGAAAGGTTGGGTGCAGACTTGCACCTCCTGTTGAAAGAATTCAAAGACATCTTTGCCTTTGAAGTGAAAGAGATGTCAGGCATTAGCCTGAATCTTGCGGTCCACAAACTCGTCGTGGATCCGAACAAGAAACCCATCCAACAAAAGAAAAGAAATCACGACGAGGAGAGAAGTCAGGCGGCAGCTGCCGAGGTCAAAAAGTTATTAGACGCTTGGTTACTTTGGCCATGTAACTTCCCTGATTGGGTTGCGAATGTTGTGCTAGTAAGGAAGCCGAATGGTACTTGGCGCATGTATGTTGACTAGACTGAATTGAAAAGAGCATGTCCATAGGACAGTTATCCGCTTCCAAAGATCGACAGTCTGGTCAACTCTACAGCCGAGCATGCCTTGATGAGTTTTATGGATGCCTACTCTGGCTTCCACCAAATGCCCCCGTGGAAAAACGATAAAGAGAAGACGACATTCGTTATTGATCAGGGGTTATTCAGTTATACGGTGATTCCGTTTGGCTTAAAGAATGCGCCGGCTAATTTTCAACGGATGATTAATACAGTCTTTATCAATCAGATTGGGAGGAATGTAGAGGTGTATATTAATGACATGATAGTTAAAACCAAGCTACAGATGGATCATGACGAGGAGAAAGACTAGGTCGTTGACTAATCCTCCCTCGGTCAAACTAAATTTATAAACACTTAACAAACATAATTACAAGTATAGAGGCAAGTCAAGGGTCGAACCCAAAGGAACGGTAATGTTCCAGCGCTTTCAATTGTGCGCCTAGTATAGGTCAAAGACAAAGATAAAGAGAGAACACTAACAACTAACAAATAAAGAAACCAAAAAAATAAAGCACTAGGGAATAGGGATCGACAAGTAATCGTGACAATTGTAGCAACTCGGGAACAACATGAAAATCAACGATTGCGAAGACTAATGGTAAGAGAAATCAAAAGAGCTCGACAAGCTATCTCGTAGAGGTATAACTAGCGCCAACTACGAGAGACACTAACTAGGAACGTCACTAACCAAGCTCGACAATTGCAAGCTACAAATCAATGTTCCGTATCAATGTAGACTCACAATGTAATCTAGCATAATTCTCAAGGTCTAATCGAATTACACACATGAACAATTTCCATTAATCACTTTAATCTCAACAATTAATCAACATAATCCCCAAATTAAGCACAATCAATCAATCATACAAGTTTCACCCAACCTTAGCCAAACAACTACTTTAACATCATCATCTAATCAATTAACAACTAAGGAATTCAAGAATCAACAATATATGATGAACAACTACACTAATCAAGCATCAAACATTAAAATCAATCCAAACAAACTTGAATATTAAACAAAGCAATAAAATGAGATAGAGTTAGAAATGCTCATTCATAATAGAGAAGATCTTCAACACAATTGTCACCATTGAATCTTCAATCTCTCAATCACCATTGAAATTACTCACTTTCTCTCTCTAAATCTACTCCTAAACTAACCGTAAAACTAGGGAGAGAAGCTCTTAACTAAGCTAAGAATATGATCAAAGATTATCTCTAATTGCTTTCTAATTACCTCTAATTAATCGGGTACAAGTAGATATTAATAAGAGGCGCAAAACAAAACCGAGAAAAGCAAGGACTCGGGGAGGCACACCCTCGCAGAGGGGTTGCGCGCCCGCACTTCTATGGGTTTCTTACGTTATTCTCGAGGCTCCGTGCGTTCTCTAAGGTACTTCGAATGACCGCGCAACATGATGATGATGATGAACACTAAGAGTGGTAGTTCCAAAAGCACTTGACAGTGGGTTCAACACCACTCCTTCATGATAGCACGGATTAAGAGCGCAAGAGCTAAAATTTGGAGAATCCACGTCCTTGCATCTTGAGCTTTCCTATTGCCATAAGCTTGCTCCAAAAGAATCTTCCACCTTAGTAAACCACCAATATCAAGATCCAAACCTCGTACAATAACCTGCAACCACGAAAAGAGAGCAAATAAAGGAGAAAAGACTAGAAAAAAACTATCAACATGCACAAAACCATAAAATAAGAGAGAAAAGATAAAACAAAGAGTA
This sequence comes from Chenopodium quinoa, assembly GCF_001683475.1. NCBI lineage: Eukaryota > Viridiplantae > Streptophyta > Magnoliopsida > Caryophyllales > Amaranthaceae > Chenopodium > Chenopodium quinoa. The sequence goes on from NW_018744722.1 coordinate 197,139, forward strand.
AAAGCATGAAACTAAGCATTTATTAAGAAGGAAAGCTATGAAAAGAAGGTGAAAACAACCTAAATACTCATCAAATGGGTGCCATTTATGACACCCATCAGATCACCTTGCTAATCTCCGATAAACATTCACCACACTCAGGCAGCATAAGGTCATGTTAAATCCCAAAAAAATGTGCTTTTGGTGTTGAGTCTGGGTAGTTTCTCGTATTCCTGATTGATCAGGAGGATATAGGCTAACCCCGAGAAGATACATGCGGTGATTGACATGAAGTCACCCCGCAGTGTCAAGGAAGCTCAGAGGCTTACCGGTTGCCTGGCTGTTCTTGGGAGATTCCTTAGTCGATCAGGTGACAAACACCTTTACTTCTTCCAAGCAATAGGGAAGAAGACTATATTTGAATGGGGAGATAATGATGAGGTGGCCTTTCAAAATTGAAAGAACATCTACACTCCTTGCCAAAGCTTGTTAGCCCTCTTCCAAAGGAGACGCTTTATATGTACTTAGCCATCTCTGATTATGCCCTCAGTGTGGTTCTCCTTTCTGAAAGAGACGGTATTCAGATCTTGATCTATTTCATTAGCCATATTCTTAGAAATGTTGAACTCTGGTACCCCATGGTCAAAAAATTTGGCCTTGCTCTTTACATGGCTATTAAGAAGTGAAAGTCTTACTTCTTGGCACATCCGGTGGTGATCTATATAGATCAACCCCTCAAGCAGCCAATGACAACCTTGGAGTCATCTGATATAATGCTCAAATGGGCTATTAAAATGCAAAGTCTTGAAATCACCTACGAACCAAGAAAGCAGTGAAGGGTAAGGCGTTTGCCGACTTCATTGTCGAAATGACAAGGCCGGTTGCTCGGATAACCTTGATCACGTTTGGAAGGTGCATGTAGACAGGAGCTCTACTATGAAAGGATGTGGTGCAGGAATAATCTATCAATCTCCGAAAGGGGATAAATATGAATATGCACTACAGTTCAAGATCCAGGCCTCAAATAATGAGGCAGAATATGAACCCCTGCTGGCCTGCATCCGCATGTGCAAGGCGGTAGGGGCAACAAAAGTTAACGCATGCTCAGATTCTCAGTTGGTCGTTAGTCAACACCATGGTGAGTATGAAGCCACCTATCCGGCTATGATCAAATACTTGTAGGCGGTCAAAGCTGAGGCTGGGACACTTGAAGAATTTCATCTAAGTCAAGTGCCTAGGTTCGAAAACAACCAGGCGGATGCTTTGTCAAAACTGGCATCTTCCGCTCCTATGATACGCCTAGGTCAGTCTTTTGGGAAGTTATGGAAAAAAGGAGCATATCTGATGAAGAATCCATTGGAGTACTTGACCGAAGCTCTACCTGGATGGATGGCATCCGAGCATATTTGACAGACGGCACGCTCCCTGATTCACCCTAGAAGGCAGCCGTATTGAAGAAACATGCTGCAAACTTCAAGATGAAAGACGGAGAGTCGTTGTTGAAGTGTGTCACCCCAGAAAAAGGGAAAGAATTTCTCAAAGATCTGCACTCGTGATATTGTGCCTCCCACATAGGCGACAGATCCCTGGCTGTCGGGACCAGGCGGCAAGGTTACTTCTGGTCCACTCTTGAGGCAGACGCCATTGAGATGGTCAAAAAATGTGACAAGTGCCAAAGATTTAGCAAACTCATCCATCAACCGATAACTAACCTGACAGCCCAGTCTCGTTTTCGGAATGGGGCATGGAACATTCTAGGTCTTTATACGCCTACACTAGGCGGAAAGCACTATATTCTGGTGGCTGTGGATTATTTCACCAAGTGGGTGGAAGCAGAGGCGGTCAAGAGCATCAAGACAAAGGATGTCATCTCTTTCATTTGGAAGAACATCATCACCCGGTATGGGGTACCTATGTCTACGGTGTTTGATAATGGTCCTCAGTTTGAGACGCCTCAACTCAAGACTTGATTGGGAGATCAAAGGATCTCACATTGTTTTGCATCAGTCGGTCGACCCTAAGCAAACAGCCAAGTTGATGCCTTCAATAAACTCATCTCAAACGGCATCAAAAAGAAAATTGAAAGAGTCGATGGTTTGTGCGCTGAAGAGTTAATTCATGTCCTATGGGCCATCCAGACGACTGAAAAAAGGGCAACTGGTGAAACCCCATTTCTCATGGTTTTCGGTGCTGAACCCGTCTTGCCCATCAAGCTTTATGAGCCAACTCTACGAGTCATGCTCTACAATGAAAAGGCAAACAAGGAGGCCTTGCGGCTAGCATTGGAATCACTCACGGAGCCCAGGGGCAATGCTGCCTTGCGTCATGAGATTTACCGTCTGAGAATGACCTGTGCTTATAACAAAATAGTGCACAAACGGTCCTTAAAAATTAGGGACTTTGTGTTACGAAAGATGGAGGCAACCAGTAGGGCTAATGAGCATGGGAAGCTAACTCTTAATTAGGAAGGCCCCTACAGGATCTACAAGGAAGTGAGAAACGATACTTACCACCTGGAACTCCCAACGGCAAGCGGCTTCCCAGAACTTGGAATGTAGACAACTTGAAAAAGTACTAATTTTGAGATTTTTGTAAACTTTTGTAAATAAAAAGTCTATCAATGAAAAAAGTTGTTTTTTGTTTTCAAATTTATTAATTACCTGGTATATATGCACGCGTAATGATAAAATACCACCTCTACAATGCACAAACGGTCAATTGAATTAATTAAGCTAAGTTTAAAACTTAGTGGCTAAATTAATGCTCAAACTATGAGGCCAATGGACGGATGCTATTTTATTTTATAAATTTGTCTGCTCCAACATGAGTAAGGCATCCGGTGATGCCCATTTGGGTGGAATCATCGCAGAGAGTATCTCCCTCCCGGGTAACCAAGTGCTCTACATACTCATGCAGACAGCAAAAATTGAACGACTTAATTGGTTAACTTATAGCCGTCTGGCAAAAATAATCTAAAGAACGATTAAGCTCAAAAGTCGGATGCCTAGTGACATCTGCCGATAATCGACTAAAGTTCTAACTTATATTATTTAATGAAATTATACAAGTTCCCCTAGTAGGGCAAAGGGACATTGAGTATAATGGATTTTAAATACCCCAGGTGGAGGAGATAAAGCGCATCAGTTACACCGCCTGGCCTGATGGTTGCCTGCTTAAGTGGTTGGACGGATGTGCGATTGGTTTGGGGCAATCACTACTGTGATTGATTGACTTAGGAACTTCCCATACTCTCTAAAGTATCACAAGTTCCTAAGCCAATCAATCGGCAACGTAGTAAAACCAACCACATAGCCGCCTAGGGTCAAGTACATCCGGGACGATACTTGTCGCATGCTCTTAGTAAGTTAGGCAAAAAACTAGCAAAAATTTCGGCATATATATAAGAAAAATTTAAGTGCAAATTTAAAATTCAATAATGTAAAACCGACTCAGTCGGCACTTTCATAAATAAACCCGTCCACAAAGGCCGGGGAGAAACGTTGAATCGGATTACCATCCGGGAAGAAATAACTTAAAAATTGTTGATTCAAACATTCAAATACTCGGCATGTAGGCCGGAAGAAACAAATTTGGCAAACTGCCTCTGAAATCTAGGGTTGGCCCGCCTGGTCTTGCTGCTTGGGCTGCTCTTCATCAGACTGGAGCTCAACCGCCTCTCCTGCTGCATGAAGTTCCTTAGTAGGCTCCTCAAGCTCAGTATTCGCCTAGGCTTCGAACAACTCAGGCTCTGGCTGCCCTTTCTCTCTCTTATACACGACATCCTCAACGTATTAGAAAGCCAGCGTCCAAATGCCATACTCCTTCCCTGTATAAAGTGCATTCCAAGTAATCTTCATCCAGGTGTCGGAGTTGGTCTCATTCTCAGCAACCAGGCGATTTTACTACGCCTCAATTGTAGCTTTGATGTTCTTCTGGACTGCTTAGCTTCCTACTTCAGACGCTAAACCTCTGCTTTGAGATCAATGTTACAGAGCCTTAAGGTCGTCTTGAGCCTTTTTTAGAGAGGTCTCAGCATCAGTGGCCTTCTTCTTAGCCTTCTCCAAAGCTGTAGTCAGGCCCCTGATTTGATTCGCTTGTTTCAGTTCCACAACTTTATATTCAAGTTCATTTATTGTACATTAATATTGTGCAACATCTTCATAATCCCTAGCTGATCTATTAGCTCTTTTTTATCTCCTCTCTCTTCCGGGTGTATGGCCGCTTGAGTTCATCAACCTTGAGCATAGCCTGCAGACGCAAATGGTGTGAAAAAATACAGGCGAGGCTATACTTATTACTCAAAAAGAAACAGTCATACCTCAAACATGAGGCTTAGGATGCGTTCCAGGTTGAACATCTTTATGCATGGAATGGCGTCCTCTCCTTTTTGGAGACAGCTGCAAGCATGGCCTTAGCATGCGCCTGCACGTCCGGCCATCAGGGGGATTGATCTGCATCATATATGAAAGTGGGTGAGTGAGCTATATAGGCGCCACTAGCATGTTGCCGGCAGTCTAACGAAGAGGTCTATTGAGAGTGAGATTTCACTCGCAAGGGCCAGCCAAGCTTAGGCAGAGATTCGAAAGGATTATATGTACCTTCAGAAGCCTGCAGGCTTACATCACCCACAGGCGCGAAGAGGCCGGATGGAACCAGAGAACCTCTGGCCAGGTCCAGGCCAATTCCAAAGCCTCCTAAGGTAACTTTTTCCCCCCGATGCGCATGACGGTTTTTCCTAGAAGAATCCTCTAAGGTCGTCTTCCCAGAAGCAGCTTTGACAAACTTACTAGGGATGGAGGTGGTGTCGTCTCGTCCCCACTTAAAAAGATTCTTGGTGAAGGACTTGGGGACCTTTCCACCCTGCAAAATAAAATTATTTATCAGGCATGTAATCGTCAATCCGTTAATGAATGTCGAGGTCAAGGGTCAGACGGGTTCTTACCTTAGCTTTTAACTTAGCGGCTCTAGCTTCCGCCAGATCCTTGCGGATTTGAGAGGAGGACCGTTTGGGGGTCTTCTCGTCAGGAAGCATCCTCAAAGCTTCTTCTGCAAAAACAAACAAATACTCTGTAAAATAGCATAATTGGTTGATAGAGCAATAGAACAAATGGAATTTTGCCGGATGTGCAGCAAACATACGCTTTTGAACATTTTGCTCAACCCGCAGGCGGACTTGAACGCCTCGTCTCTAAACCACGCGCACATGGGTATCAAATTTTTTGGAACCTTTATTATGTTCCGCATGAGAGAGTCTCGGGTTTGAGCTCAAAGAACCCCGTATCTATGATTTTGTCATAGTCGGCCCCTGGGATCCGGGAAAGAGCGCATTTCTGACCAAGAAGATTAGGTTTCTTATTATACCAGCGCAGATCACGGTTTTCCCGCCGAGTGGGGGCAGATAACATATAGAAATGGCGTTTTTTGTTGTCATACTTGGACACTTTGTTTTAAGTCATTTGGTATTGAGGATAGGTGGTCAAAGTGTACCACGCTCTCCAACCGCTTGGGTTGCGGCTAAGATAGTGTATACGTGCAAAAGCCTCCCAGTTGGGGTTCAGATTCTGCATCTCGCAGGCGGCAACGTATCGAAGGATGTTAGCACATGAGTTTAGGGTCAATTTCCAGATACCTAGACCATAACCTCTAAGGATGGCCTTCACAACGTCATGAAGGGGGGAACCGGAGGCCAGAAAGAAACCCCGCCTCATAACAGCCAAAGTAAAACTTGGCGTTCTCCTTATAATCCTCAGGCGGCACCCGGATCGTATATCCTTCCCCCAAGGGCCATTTGAGTACAAAGTTTTCAATCCCCTTCACCATGATCGCTCTATCTTTAGTAGAGACATGGATTTTAAAGGGGTCGTCCTTATCATCCCATTTCTTCCTTTCCTCAACCTCGCTATCCTCAAGCGGGGAAAGAGGAGCATCACTGTCATCCTCAGGGCTAGTGACGAGGGTTAAATCGGTCGCTACAATCTAACTCTCAATCAAACAATACTTATACGAACACCCTATAACCAAGTACAATGGCAAATAAAGGTTCGGTCCACGAGGAACGAGAGTAATTGCAAATCAATCTTAAACCTAAGCTAGTTCGAAATCAATGGAAAATGGTGTTCTAAAATACTACTAATAAGATGGAATAAATCAATAAACTAAGACACTAGGGAGAACGGGAATCCGCCTAACCATTGGTAACTAAGCAACAAGGAATCACAGAGACAAACGGGATATGCAAAGACTATAAGTCTGATCAATATCATGTGATAGGAAGACAACGGGCAATACTAAGCTTGGATTTCTCATGCACTTAACATTACTCGATACATAATCAAACCACATTCAATAATGAAATACTCAATTCACAATCTCTTGTTCAAATCAAGAATATCATGCAATCAAATTCAAGATTCTAGGTTAGCTACTCCTATTATAATGAATTAACATGCAATCGCATATAATCAATTTAATCACAATCCGTTTATCAAAATCAATCCTCAATTACATAGATTACCTAGGCCGAGTTTCATCCCGAAACCCTAGCTAGGAGACTACTCACACATATTCATAATCAAAGCAAAAATGAATTCCAAAAGCATAATAGATATAAACATGAATTCTGATTAAGGAATAATAAAGCTTGATTAATAAACAAGAATGAATAATACCAATTGTATTGATGCGAATCAATGGAAAAGTTCATAACTTTGATATCCGTCGTCAATGAATAATACAAAGAATCTTCGCAAATCTTGCTTCAAATCAATCCAAGAAAACTAAAATCTCTAGAAATATCTCTAAGAAAACTAATGACTCTCTAATACTAAGAACGTTCTCCAATAACTCTCTACAAAGGCTCTCAAAACTATCTCTAAAACTCTCTCTGGAATCCTCTTAAAGTCGGGCCTTATATACGTCTTCTAATTCGGAGAAGTCAAGCGCGCAGTTAACCCTGGATCAGCACGGCCGTGCTGAATTTGGCACGGCCGTGCTAGCTTGTCAGTAAGTAAACCGGATTTCTTCTTCAAATTGGCACGGCCGTGCTATATATGGCACGGATTTCTTCTTCAATATGCTCTAGCACGGGGCTCATACTGAAGCTGACACGGGCACGGGCAACATCTGGCACGGCCGTGCGGGTGCGTGGATACTGACACGGCCGTGCTATTGGCTTGCACGGCCGTGCTGCCTTGCCTGGGGTTGCTTGCTTATAGGCCAGCACGGGTGTGCCTATGGTAACACGGTCGTGCTGCCTGTGCTATGTAATCAATGCACGGCACTTGAACTTCCTTAACTCCTCGGACTCCGGTCAAGGCTAGCTCGGTTACGCATCAAGGGCTCGGGATCCGATTAAACTCGGTTGATATTACCTGAAAACACATCAAAAACAAACCGAAAACCCGTGAAGCACGTAATATGGGGAACGTAAGCATAACAAGGTAATAATCGGCCAAAGCGGCCCCAAATACATCCAAAATCATCCTAAAATATGCTCTAAAGCGCGCCCTAAAGTACGCTTGTCAGCTAGACCCAGAGGCGGAGTTCCCCCCCCCCCCCGTCTCTCTCTTGAGAGACCTCTTCATCGGCTGACCCCAAGCCAGACGAAGACTCTTCCCCGTCTCTGTCTTAGGGGCCAACCTCATCAAGTTCCATTTGGGAGACGGCTTCCTCGTCGTCTCTATCCTCAGCATCATCCAAAATGGTATCACTAGGGGTCTTAGGGATCCCAGACGGGGAATATTCTCCCGAATCCTCATGCATCTCCTCCCCCTCAACCGGGGTCACTTCATCGGACGGCACTTCCAATGTATTGTCTCTTCTACGTCGTGTGGTGGATGTTTGTTTAGTTTCAGCCATACATAGACGGTCGGTTGGGGGGATATACAAAATTGCTCCATGCACCCAAAGCCGACACTCCTAGTCCTAGACTCAGCCGTACTAGGAGACCGACTAACTACCGACCTAGGTTGTGCCGTGTGTGTTGGTGATGAGTCCATGTATTGAATGAAAGTACAAAAATGAAAAAGAAGAGCTGAAGGGGGTAGAGACGGTACCTTAGAATCTGACTCTGGAGGGAGACAAGCGACGTTGACTGGCTGTTGTATGCTGATTGAATGTGACCTTGCTTGTGTATGGCACAAATGGTTACTAGACCGACTGGGGCAAGCGGAAAAGAAGAGAAGTTTGTGTTTACACATACGGGAGTCAGAGTCTCTCTCTAGATTTCTTTTTACTTTCTCTCTCTAAAAAGTTTTGGAAACGTCCAAAATAAGGAGGGTAAAACTTGTATTTATAGAGGGGTAAATACAGGAGCATTCTTGTAATTTCCCCGGAATGTGAAAGGTTAAACTTTCGCAGTAAGAAAATAAATAAAATAAAAAATTAACTGAGTGACGTGTCACAGATGCCATGTGGCGAGCCACGTCACATCTGTGAAGGGCAAATGTTTTGGGTAATTTTACCCATGCCACGTTGGCCAACCAGGTTGTGACACGTGTCAGATTAGTCCAAATTGGACCAATCTCCATTTAACACGTGACATTCCCAGAATATGGGAGAAAAGACTACCTTCAAGGGCCCAAATCCCAAGAAAGTCGTAATTCGGCGCAGCCCAACAGAATTAGGTCAGAGTGACCTAATCAGGGGCACATTTCCCGATGACCCTATAAATAGGGAAATTCACCCCATTTTGGGGACATCTACAATTTATTACATGATACCCTACATTCTCTTCCATTAGAGAAAACACTTGATCTCAGATTCCGAGAAGAACTCCTTTACTTTCCGCACCTTTTTACATTCTTCGGACATGTTCTAAAACTTGATCATTGGAGACGAAACTCCAACCACTTGGAGTCTTCGTTATTTTGCAGGTACAAGCGTAGTCAGACCAGTCTTCGAGCTGTAACTCTCCCGAGGGACAAAAATACCCAAAACATAATACTTATTAATCTACTATATTAGGTCTAGATTTATCAATACACTATATGTTTTTACTACTAATATTATTGCTTCCTTATTGACACTTTTTTTTTTTGTTTTTTTGTGTTTAGAGAGCCACAAGGGCGGATGATGAGAATCGATCCCAATATCTATTAGAACCAGGAGGGGACCTCTAACCACTTAAGCTATCCCTCACTCTCACTAACATGCAATCATATAAAAACATATTGTTTCGCTTCATCTGTCCTGAATTATTGGTACAAAAGTTATGAATCCTTGATGATTGACTTTGAAAATCAACTAAACGTGGTTAATCAGATACATATTATCACTGAATTACCTTAGTCAAAAGACATTATTGAGTTTATAAAATGGGGTTTTTTTTTAATTGAATTAATGGGATGATTTCTTCTTTGCTATATGAATTTATTGAGCCAATTAGAGGTGAACCTAGGGATGGCAATGGATCCGTATCCGACCCAGAACCGTAGATCCATATCCGTTTTCACGGATATGGATCCTTAAAATTTGGACCCAACGGATCAGGGTCAGATATGGATCCTATCCTGAAAAATGGATCTGGATACGGGTCCAACCAATATATCCGTATCCAGATCCGTTGACCCATTTTTTTTTTACTTTTATGTAGCAGGCCTAAAAACCAAGCCCACAAGAAGTTACTGATTCTAAGTTTCTAACATTCGAAGTTTCCTAATTCCCAAACGGCAAACCCTAATAGGCTAACACTCTTCTCTCTCCCCCTTATTCCCCAAATTCAAACCAGCAAGTCGACGACTGGGAGTCAAGCCTACTCTGCGGTGACTGCGAGTTCGACATCAGTCCACTTTCTCTCCAATGACCGCCGCAACAATCGGAGCCCGTCCTTCTTTTCTCTATTTTTCGATCTCTGTATTACTTTAGCAGTCCTTTTTCATTTACAATTTCTTTTTTTAAAAAAAAAATAAATTAGTACATGTCCATCTGGTTTAATGAATTTGTCTTGTGTTTTGGTAAATTTATTTATGGTTGAAATGAAATGCTCATGTTTCGGATGTTATTTCTGTATACATTAGAAATGTGGCTAGTTGGTTTGCTTGTGATGGTGGTAGTTGGTTCTAAATATCTGTGCATGTGATTGTTGGACATGGGGTTATTTGCTTTGCTGAAGATTTGGATGAAATTCGTGCTTGGTTTAGAACTTGAGATTTTCTACAGAAAATTGTAAATTGATGTGTAAAATAAGTAAAATGTGCTAGATCCGTTTTGAACCCGTTTTGGACCCGGATCTGTAAGATCCAACTGATATGGATATGGATCCTTCTTTTTCATACCCGACGGATCCGGATCGGATCTGGATCCCATTTATAAAAACGGATCTGAATCTGGATCCTGTTGGATCCGGTCCAGATCCGACCCGTTACCATCCCTAGGTGAACCATTTAAAGATTGCTCATATATTACTTTGGCGAGATGGTGCTCATTTCCATTGTCAAGACAAAGTCCATTTAAGTGGCATCAAGATTATGATAGTATAAAAGAAATAGAGCACTGCCTGTATAGTTCAGGGCACAAGAGGGAAAAGCAGGGAGAATCATAGCATTTCATCATGTCTAGCAGAAATTGACGCTGATAAATCAATAGACGAATCTAGAAGCATTGTCGGAACTACATACATCACATGTTTCCAGATTATTCACTATGCAATTGTAAGATGTTGCCTTGGCATTAAAGGTTGGTTGTTCAATTAACAGCAAAGACAGTCTGCAGGCTCTTCTGCATTAAAATTTAGGACAAATGTCAATTTTACAGGAATATATCACAAATCACAATTTTAGGCAATGAGATCTGAGATAAACTGAAAAATCCCACATTCATTTCCCTGATCCTTTCATAAGAAATAAGAAAATCAAAAGGAAGCTTAAGGGAGTAAAGGAAACACCTATGCCTCAGAAGCCCCGGAAGCCTCACATGTCTCTGATTTGTCCAGTTCTGAACTCAGAATACGGTGGAGTAGTATATCAACTCTTTGGCTTCGTGATTTATGACTGTACCAAATCAAACAAATAAAATTATTTTATAATTATGCACTCTGTCTGCTTCTGAAGTAGAAGAGTTTTCAATAGGCTATTCCTAGATACATACCCAGTATATCGACGATGATATTTTTTTCTATTGTCCTGAAACAATAATAAAACAATGATAGTTAGCGTCAACTAATAAATACCATTCTAGAGCAAGGTGCAAACTCAAGGTTAAATCAAGCAGCAGCTTAATAAGTTAATAGTACCATGGTTCTGTACAGCATATAAGTAATCATTTAGGCAATAAGAACAGCTAGGAAATGGGAATTGCCTTCAAATTTACCACCCGAAATCACCAACCAAAGTTAAGAATATGTATAATGTACAACAAATTCAGTAATTTTACAGATGTTATCAACAGTTACCAGCTAAAAGAGCAAGGTAACACTTTCATCCGATGTAGTTGCGAACTAGTGGTCACTATGCAATCAACTCAAGGACAAAGATCAGCAAGAGATCAACATAATCGCCAACTTTTGATTACACATGCAAGGCATGGCGATATAAGGGCAAGTCTGGAACTATACTTAAAAGCTAGTTACAAAGGACTTTGGTAAGATCCCAATAATGAAGTTTGCATGTATGGTGTAATAAAGTTTTGAGTTAAGCCTTCGTCAAGAGTCCAAAATTGAGAACTATTGTTGAGAGTAAAGTAACCTTTTCAATATGGAAGATTATAGTTGCTTGATCAAGTTGATTCTACAATACTTAGTATATCCCTATCTTTTCTGCTTTGATTTTCCTAAACTTGGATCCCATGCTCTAAGTTAGTACATAATCCTAATCATTATAACTAAAAATATTTTTTGTTTATAGTCCAGATTCCAGAAGAATATTTCAGTTCGAAAATAAAGATTTATGCTCTTTGTAATTTTCAACATTACAACCATCCTAGAAACAAAATATGACATGCCAAAACCCTGGAGCACTTCAAAGTTCAAATTCAAAATTCAGTTTTTCACCAACAAAATAAAAATAGATAGAAAACCGATACTTAAATTGAATATTTCATTTGAACGCAAGTCATAAAAACAATGTGCAGCCCTACCTCTTAAAGTTGTTGCTACATCAAAAATAAGACACCACTAAAGTGGCTAAAGCACTACCTTTGACAGCAGAATTTAGACTTAGACAAGGGCAACAACAATAAGGAACTTTGAGGTATCCTTTAACAAGTACTGCCTCTGTTTCATGATAATGGTAACACTTTCTATATGGGTGTTTAAAATTAATGGTTACACTTTTCTTTATTTCATTCTACTTTTGGGTGGATGACCGACCTTTTCAAATGCATTTATTTTCTTATATTTCTCAAATTACTTGCAACATTCCACTAAACCTATTTTAAATTTTTTAATTGTTCTTTTTCTTTAACATTCCACTAAATCTATTTTAACACTTCTTTTCGTACAACATTCAATTATCACCAAAACCTATACTTTTCTCATACATTCTAATCATTTCTCCTAATTATTCACAACATGATGTGTAACTATTATAACAAAAACGAGTATATTTGACCAGCTCATATAGTGATGTACTTCAACAAATATAAATTCTAATCAATTATTAGCTTCTTATCCATGTTATATAGACACAAATAGTAGAATGTGTTACAATAAGAAAGAAGTTCAAAGGATAAGTTAGTTTGTGAATGACACTGACCTTTCTTGCTTCAGGTTCTTCTTCTGACTCCTCAAGCTCCAATTCTGAGAAGAATGCTTCCAACACAAAAGCAATGATCTGAAACCATAATCAGATAACATTTTTCATTAGTTTAGTCACAATATAAAACACCGAGAAACGTTACCAATGATAGGAAAGAATAAAATTCTAGGACACTGAGTAATATTTAGTTCATAAAATAAACATTGGACTTAACTTTTTATGTTCTAAGAAAATTAAAATCAAGGTCTAGGCTCTATAAGGTTATAATTTGCACACAGTCCAAAGATAGAGACTTTTTTTTTTTTGGGGGTGGGGGGGGGGCATGTGGGCAAAGTAAGTTGGCCAAAATTTGAACCTTCTGTTCAGGGTAAGGGGTAATTGGGTTAAAATGTAACAAAGTCGTAACCAATGGAATAAAGTAACAGCGTAGAGAACAAAAAAGAACAGGCATATATGGAAAATATAAAAAATATCAAGGAACGGAGGTTTGACAACAACCAACCTGTGTTTTTAGAACATGGACTCAAAAGGCTTGGAATGCTCAAGTAATTTAGAACACAGGCCTTCATTTTATATTGTTATTGATAATTTTCTCTCGAAATAAATCCCCTTCCTAGTTTCCTACACTTGTTATCTTCTTTCTTAGAGCAAAATAAAAATCCAACATCCTTCAATTCTTTTAAAGTCAATTTCTCATAAATTCTCTGCCTCTCAAGTAAAACTATTTCCAATACAATGAGATCATAAAAAAAGAAAATTACAAAAAATACCTCGAAATGATTTAAATGAAGTTCTCCGGAGTTTATTATCCAGGAGTATTAAAGTAGGAATTAGTCTGATAAAGTACGATAAATAAATAAAAATCAACAAATCCATTCAAAAAAAGTTCACAATTTTTATATTATCTTACGACGTGACAATAAAATTTCGATTGTTTTAGAATAAAACCCCAATCTGTGCTTGAGTTCAGATTCAAATTTTGATTCAATTCCATTATCAATCAAATAAGGAATAGGTCTATTTTTTATTTATTTTTGGTTCTAAAACTCGCAGTTCTAGTAGTCGACTCGGTTCTTTCAAACTATTTTTCATTATTAAGAAAAGGTAACAAAGATAAAATACGAGCTTGTTATATAGCACTAGTAATTAATCATTGTTGTTTCAAGGTCAATCTATTCACCCGCCTAGAAAAAATTTTACTTGTTCACTAATAAATCGACTAATTTTTCTTTGTTCACTAGTTTGTGAAAGCTAATGTAGAACATCAATGTTAAAAACAAGAGTAAGAGGAAGCTGAACTTAGTTTCGTTGGAGAGAAGCATGTGTTGCACGGGAAAGACGGGGATTGACGACTTCAGTTGATTGTAAACAATTAGTAATAGCATAAATAACACAACTGTAGAGAGTGAAAAGTAATGGGGCAGAGTGACGTAGGGCATCAGAAGAAATTAGCTGCAAGATGTTATGAATCGTGAAAAAAAGGCTACAAAAACTCCATGAGTTATTCTTGAAAGGCTGAGATAAACCAGAGGTGTAATAAATACTCCATATGAGTTATTCTTGAGAGGCTGAGGTAAAACTAGAGGTGTAATAAATAATCAATCAACCAAAGCCTTAATCCCATAAGGGAGTTTGTGTCAAAAAAAATAAAAAAAATCCCATAAGGGGGTCGGCTTCATGAACCAAAAGTGATTTTCCGTATAGTTATCCACAAAATATTTCAGGTGTAATAAATAAGTTTGTACCAAATTGCACATGTTGATCAATGTTCTTAAATCAAAGGAGATGCTAAGTATACTTCAAAAAAGAGCTGAGGCTAGTGTTTACTAAATGTAAAATAAGCAACACTGTGGAGAGAGGTAAAAACTAACCAAAAGAACAAAAAAAAGACGACTTACCAAGTTCAAGATAAGCATCACCGTGATGAGGTAAAAACTAACAAAGTACATCAGGCTCCATGAAGTTCTTGTCAAGTCCCAGTATGTCTGAGGAAAAAAAAAAAAAAAAAAAAAAAAACAATTCCCTTTAATAAGTATGTTGCAGTTTTTGTTGCTCATGCAATGTTATTATGCATGGTACATCAATGAATGAGTATCCTAGAGTTATCGTAATCTACCATATAACCTTCCAACACTTTGAAAGACAAAGTATAAAAGTGTCATAGGGCTAACCAACATCTAATCAGTATTTCAGTATTATCTGTAGAAGACAAAAAAAATTACATAACAAACATAGCTCATTAAAAAATCCTGTCATTCTTATGATAGAGCTAAGGGGAACATAATTAAGCTACAGCAGCAGCAACATATTTAAGTAGCCTAGTGTGGGTGACAACTTACAACAATACATGCTGAGTACATAACCTCATTTATTGCATCAACAATGCAACTTTACATAAGTGCACAATTAAAGTGTTTTGATAGTATTTCTTATTGTACTAAACTGTAAGAAGTATTGCAGCACACCCATTTAATCCCAATTTCAGTTGGGGGATCCATGTGGGAGAAAACTCACTTGCTGTTGGTCCACGAGGCCATGGGCAGTTGTTATATGAAAAATTATCTTTATAATGCCCTTGATAAGTGTTTGTTCATTCAAACTAGAATATGTGAAAGTTTAAGGTACCCTGATTCCCTAAGGGCTTTTTCTTCATGGAAAATCAATAGGCATTTACTTTTTTCATTGTTGCGTTGATTGGCTCGATGGCCTTAAATATGGAGTTTATGATGCGGATTTCAATCAGAATTAGCAAGCAACTCTATGAATTATATTGATGAATTCAATGAGCTTTGTGACTAAAGTTTAAAGAATAAAACTGTAATTTCCGCAAGAATAAAGGGTCTCTTCCTAGTCGCAACTAAAAGATGATCACGAGCTGCAACAATTTTTTTTATTACCATTCAAACAAATTATTACATAAGAAAACAATTAAGTTTCCTATAATAAATAAAATTTATCTTAAAACAAATAGTCATACATGTGCTTGAAACAAGAAAAATCCGCTCAAGTGAAGTGGGTTTTCAGTTTATAGGTACATCATATCATTCACGATCGTAATTAAAATATAATATCATTCAAATAATTCGTATCAGAGAATTTTTCTAAGGAGAGAGGCATTAAGGCAAGATTGAAGCTATAAGTTTGGAGTTGTTTGTCTGAACGCTGAAATCAGCTTTTTGGGAAAGTTAATGGCAATATATTCGGTGAGTATTGGAGTTTAGGTGCAATCTGGCCATATATTAATAAATTTATCACTTTCCAACAAGAGCAAAGAATAATCACCTTATCTATTTCTTGCTTTAACTACTGCAATAACATTATATGAAATTTAGGCTACTAGAATATGACACCAGATTTGGTGGGGTCCTAAGAAACACTGGTAATTTGATTCACAATTTACCCTGTTGGCAACAAATTAATATCATGGCAAGTCTTCTGCAAGTGAAGAGAATTCTAAATTCGGGAAAGGGGGTGGGGGTGGAGAAGAAAAGCATTTAGCATACTTCCAAAAGTTGCAGATAAATATCAGATTCTTTATTGAAATAGATCTAGAGCGCTATCTCAGTTTAAGTCAATCACCATGACAGTCAAGGATCATCCAGAAGACATATAAATGCACCACAAATGGAACGGTTACGCTACACTATTGAAAATTGAGAATTAAGGAACTCAGGTAAGCCTTAATTCTTTAACAAAACATGGAAGACAAAAGAAGTGATACCTGCATCCAGGCTTGCCAGTTCCCCATTACTACTAAATTGAACGTTGTCACCATAGCATTTGGATAGTCATTAAAGTTGAAGAGCAAATAACTGTTGTAGTTAAGAAAATCAATACATAAAAAGTCTGAATAAAGACTTAGGCAAGGAAAATAGAAGCTGACTAGTTCCTGTCCCATTAATATTGAGAATCACACGACTTTCAAACAGGTGACCAAAGTTTTGCACAAATTATGGGAAAAGGATACTCGTTTTCAGCAAGATCAGATCCTTCTAGTAAAGCATTCCCTGCGTTAACAATCCCGCCAAAAACCTGTCAAACAAGAGTATGAGATTATTTAAGGGAACCAACAGAAGATGCTGCACTGGGATATACCGAGGCAAATTTAGCAAAAAAAAAAAAAAAAAAGGAAAACCATAGGAAGAAAACAGCAGGAAAAAAAGGACAAAACAATATTTTACTGGACATGCAGAATTTGCTGATTACCAGTACAAAAAAAAAAAAAAAAAAAAGGTAGCTTGTATATAGCACTTGTAAGGAAAAGGTTATTTATGAAGCTATAACAATATTTCTTATAAAGAACGAGGAATACCTGTATTGGCAAAGATTCTAAAATACCATTCGTGGATAATAGAATAATACTTTGTGCAATAATAACTCACACTCTCTAACGTATCTTTTACATTTCAGAATCTAATAGCCCATTTAAATATAAATCAAAATAATAAAAAAATACTTCAAAACTGATATTGTAGGGAGATGGAAATTACAAACATTAGATGTATCAGAAGACATGAAATTTCAGTAGACAGAATTACACACCTGAACACCAAGAGAGCTATAGATGCACATGACGCAAAAAACAGTCCCCAGATATGGCATCAAGCTTGGAATCAAAGTCAAAAATGTTGCTACAAAGGCCCGATAACGTTTGACTCGCATTGACAATCTTACTAAACGTAAAACTCTAGCAAGGATAAGATAACGAATCCTGTTTTATATTAGGAAGAAAACAATGATCCATCAAAAATCAATATTGTGAAAAAACTTTATAGCAAGGAAGATAACAATAACTTCACAGAGGAAAGGGAACAAAAAGATCAGGAACAATAAAAAGGGATCCTACACTTCTTTCAGCTAGAAATGGACTACCCAGTTCACCACACATACATCTATTACATCTAAAATGAGCATCAAATTGAATAAAACCATACATACTGGTATGTAACATATATACTGCCCCATCAGATACTCATAATTATAGTTAAACCGCACTCATCTAGTCATCTAAAGGTCAAAAGATCAGCCCCACATCTTAAGCACTTACTGTGTAAAATAAACAGTGATGAATATGAAAAAGAAATAAAAAGAAAGTGGTTTAGTACATTAAATTCTAAAATAAAAGAAACCCAAGTGTCTCCTGGTAGAGCATAGCATACGAAGATTACAGAGATTATTGTGTTAGAATAATGTCCTTCAATCAAGGTGATAAATAGTTTGAAGGTTCAATCACAGACAGTTAATTTATGTCAAGTGACTGAAATATTTAGTTGTAAACCATTTAGCAAGTACTTTACGACACACTCCTAGCTGAATCTATTGGGTCACACACAATAGCAAAGAACGAATCAAGTCTAGAGGTGGATTAGAAGCCCAATAGTCACACACCAAAAAAAAGAGAACTAGGGAAATGTGCATGGTCTTCAGTGGCGGATCTAGAATGGATTCAGTTGGTTCAGCTAAACCCATGTCGGATCTAGAAGAAAAACTGATTAGTTTCTTTAATTATTAAAACAATGAAACTATTTAAGTAAAATATGTTAGCTATTGCAGCAGCACAGCAGTAGGAGCTTGACTAACCTAACTCATAGGTCGTGGGTTCGAATATGCCAAGCTCTGTTTTTGGTTTTTTTTTTTTTTTTAACGTGTCTATGTTCTTTTGCTTACCCCAAAAATGTTAATCCTTTGAAGATCAACCACATTCAAACAGATTCCATTCCTAATTCCCCCTGTCTCTAATTTATTCTTAAAAATTATAACTTCTAGTCCATGTCACATTGGGTTCAATTGTAGTTCTTTCGTAAGTTGTATTTTTTTTTTAACGTGTCTATTTTCTTTTTTTCTTTTGCTTACCCGTATACCCAATCACCTATTACCTCAAAAATGTTAATCCTTTGAAGATCAACCACATTCAAACAGATTCCATTCCTAATTCCCCGTCTCTAATTTATTCTTAAAAATTTTAACTTCTAGTCCATGTCACATCGGGTTCAATTGTATTTCTTTCGTAAGTTGTATTTTTTTTTTTACATGTGCACACCCAAATTATTATTTATAGGTTGTAGTTTGGATTATGCCCTTGTAGTAGATTTTACTACTGTAGATGTGTTTAGTGACTCCAAACCCATAACGAACAATTACTAGAACCGCCACTTATGATCTTGAAACTTGTGTGGCTGTGTGCATGATTTCCCTAAGGTGGTTATCTAGGGTTTTGAATCGAACCTGAGGCTTCCTACAAAGTGAAAACATACATTTGCATTCAATTTCCTATCAATACAAGAACCCTAAAGCTAAACTCCACAAGTAGATTGTATATTGTTTCTTCGTCATTCTAAGCTAGCAAACTCGACAACGATTCAATATGTGTCGTGTAAATATCAATAGAAGGACAACATTTGACGTCCTCACACTGCAATTGATTGGATCGGCAAGGAAGAATACACAACAAAGGTATAATCAATTTTTTAAAATCCACGATCAATACGTGTAGATCCTTTGATGTTATTTCCCCGCAAAATCGTATATTTATTATAAAAATCCCAACACATTGAACCAATGACCTTAAAACAAGATACATAGAGCATCCAGCCTGATTAGATAATATGAGAAGTATAACACATAGATTTGGAAAAAATATTTTAATGAAAGATAAGCATAGTGAAACTACTATGTTCCAAAGTCCAATGTACTAGGGCTAATATTATGCAGAATAATGCATTCACAATCTGGAAACTTTTAATGTTACCATTCTCCATTGGATAGAAAGCTTTGGCCTTCTGGTGTAGCAAGGGTCACTGTTTCGCCAACAACTGCAAACATTTTGAAAAGATTCAGGTGAAGGGAAGCAGAGTGCTTGAATAAGTTGATCAATTAAAAGATCATATCTTTAAGTAACTTTGATTCAGAAGAAAAATGTCACAGCACAATATTTCCTCTTTAGACTGCCCAAAATACAATATAGATGCTTCAGCTGTGTTCAGTTGTATAAGTCAGGAATGTAAAGCATGTTTGTTCAGCATGCCAATTTTCCGAATCTATCTGTCAGAATACATTTTAGGCATCAACAGCCATCAAGTCACTGAAGTTCTACAGCTTATTTGATAACCATACCACTAGTGCAGAAGTGACCTTGAGATATGCAATTAAAACTTTGGCAGATTCTCCTACTAAGGGTTAGGGGTAGGGTCAGGGTGGAAGGTGCCCAAATGCAGTGACAGATAAATCATGATAGATAAAGAAATAAATTAAATGTGAAGCAAAACAAGTTTGATCATCAGAAGATTACCTATTACACAAGTTATGACAAAATCAAAGCGGTTTTGTCCATCCCTCCAATAATTCACAAAACCATGTGCATATATCTTCAAACCCATTTCAAGCACATATATCCAGCCTGTTACCAAAAAAAGGGGGTTTTACCAATTATTTAGGAAACCATCATAAAGGTAGACAGTTTGCAGTTTAGATAAACATATATGGATGAATAAAAACGGTTATGATAGATGATCAATTAAGCAATAGTATATCTGTATATGTATAAGTGAGCTATATAATATGTGCATAGTTTACAGTTGTCATTTATCCCTTAATTACAGCCTTTTAAGAGTAGAATAACAAAACTTATGAGCACAGAAAACAAGAGCAAGATGTATGATAAAATACTAGGTTAAAGAGAGGATGAGACTTAGATAGTGTTCTTTTCACTTGAATCTCACTTATCAAATTGGCATTGAACTTGTCTAATCTTGTTTGAAATGAACTTATTAACCCTTACTTGATCTTTTTGGACCTTCTTATTAGATCTTAATGGTATTTATTTTAGCTCTTTTTTTTTGTGAATATATCTACCCTTATCTTACTTGTAATTATCAGACCTTATTTATCTAATCTAAACTTATATGAATTTAATAGCCCTTATCTTACCTGGATTTATTAGGCTTTAAACAAATCTATGTAGCTACAGTTTTCCTTGAAGTGGGTGGGCTAACTTAGTGAAAATAAGGTGAGGAGAGCAGAGCCTTAATGTGGTATAAGAGAAATAGTGAGGAAAAAAAAATAGTCTACATTAGTGTCTTCAACTCATAATAGAAGTATCAAGAATCTTTTGGAGGACTTATTCTTTCAATTTATTTAGAAGACTACCTTGTGTGTTGAAGCAGTCTCTCTACTGAAATAACATTGCATACATTTGTACCTCCATCCATACTGCCTGGTGACAGCTTGAAAGCATATTGGTGCAAAAATTCTTAACATATTTGTAATCCTATTGACAGATTTTAGGTTTTAGTAAAAGTTTAGTAAGGAATGATACTCCTATGTCTACTTATCGATCTCTAAATTCTCTAACCTCACTGATTTCCAATGCAATAATCCCGTAATTCATAATATAAAATGACATGCTCAACAGAAGCTACACTGCAAAAATTTACTTGAACATTTGGCACAATAATTTCATATAGGATCCAAATTAAACGTAATTTGTTTAGGATGTTCTAAGTCCATACCAAACACAAATTCTACCACTTGCCAGAGTTGCTGAGCTGAACTATCAGCTATGTCAAGCTGCACAGTTACCATCATAAATGCATTATAAACTCAAAGCATCACCAATAAAAATCAAAGTTGAAAAGAAATCATAAAGGCATGAAAGTGCTTCAGCTTCAGGAATTATTTTTACCGTGGTTTCAATGATAACTGCTATCAAATTTATCACAAGGATGATAACAACAATGTTTGCAAAAGTATCACTCCGAATAAAGGTCTTCAACTTTTCAGAGAAAGGAGAGTAGTAAATTGACGGCATTGCCTCAAAACACGATGGCTGCATGAAAAGGAAATATAGCATATGACCAGAAAAATAGTGAGTTGCTCATATAAGAATCCAATGGCATGACATAGGTCGTCAAATTCTTCTTCATTAATTTGCTCATATAAGAAAAATAGTGAGCTGCTCATATAATTTGGCCAAACGTCGAACAAACTTACACAATCTTCTTTTGCAAACTTTGTTGCAATGGCATGACATAGGTCGTCAAATTCTTCTTCATTAATCTGCTCAAGAATAGGAATAAAGTAAACAAGTTACTGTAAAGAACAAATTTCCATCACAACTGTTATTAAGGAAATCTATTATAGCATGTAGAGCAACTTAAAATGATAATTTAGTACCATAAAAACAACCTTAAAATCATGACTATCATCCAGCTCGTCAAATATCAGTTCAAAGTCTTCTTTTGATATTTTTGGCAGCGACCTGAAAACAGCACAAATTTACACAGGATTTATCACACAGCAGAATCAAGAAAACGGGTTACGACTCATAAGATGTATGCCAAAGTAATGTGTATTGATTCCTTAGATACAGTATGTTGACTCCAGATCAATAAGAACACAGCATGACCAAAAAAAGTGCTGAAAAGTAGGACCAAATTCTTAAACTGACGAAATCAAGAAGAAAGAGAAATAAGCAAAGTTTAGATTGATAACAACTAGACGCGATGCAGAATCTCCAACACGGTGCTTTAGTACAGAATTACATCCTTTTTCAACCATCAACATGAACATATCTTTGAATAATCTATAGCATTAAATGCAAAACAAAAAGAAAGAAAAGGAAAAAGACCAACATTTTTTATATTCTGAGTAATTTAGTCATAGAATAAATTCCAAGTCATTTGATGATAACTAATCTCAATTATCTCTAACTCACTATTTTCATTCCAGGGACAATGCATCCGCTCCACAAAAGCTTCCAATCACTTAGATCGTTATTCTTCCCTGTAGATGGCCAAAACTATTATTGGGTTTTATATATAAACTCAAGCACTTAATCCATCCTTAATTTCTGTCCCTCTTTGATCATTTAGCATTTGAACAACAACTTTTTATTTAATCTAGCACATGGCGCCTAAATGTTTGAATGGCCCTATATTAATCTTTGTTTTACTTGTAAATTTTTATTCTTACTTCCTTATCAGGGTGTTCCCAATATATTATTTTTTTTTTTTTTTTTTTTTTTTGGACAAATCTTTTCACTTTGGGAATTTTTACCATACTCCCTTTGACACCCATTTTTTGTAAAATTCAACACTGATAGGAAAGAGCTATGTTACTTTAACTCTTCATTTTACCTCAAGTACCTATGTCGGATCCTCAACATTTAGACATGAGTATGAAATTAAGTTTAGATCAAAATCACATAATTTTCTCACAAAACAGCTGAGTCGAACACTTGGACACGTATCCGTGTCGTGTCGGTACTTGAGTCTGAGTAACATAGGGAGTGATAGTGTTTATAAATAGAAAATTTTGTTAGAACTAATCTTTTAAGTAGCTCTCTAGTGAAAAATGTCCTTCCATAAAAAAGGGTGAAAATTAGGACCTTAAATAAAAAAAAATTATTGTAAAGTGGGATATGTCAAATCTCTAGTGTTGACTTGTTTTACATATTTTTACTTTGTTTTCTGCCCTTTCTCCTCCTCAACCACCACGCCAACTAGCCCACCGGTAGCTATCCTCCCCCGCCACACCAAATCCCCTACTTCCTCTCCCTCACCTTAACTCTCACACCCCAAATCTCATTCTTTACTTTATCACCGGAAACAACTGCTAATCACCCCATCCAACCTACTACAAGCCATCACCATCCCCGCTAGATACTGCCCATAGACTCCTCTCTTCTCTCACGTATTTTTTCTAATCTCTTTCAACGCTACCTCTATCCTCTCTTCAAACCCACAATTGTAGCCACATTGTGCTATCTACTAGCGACCCGCTCCTACCCAGCTTCCACCCATACAACTCTCTCATTCTCTCACCCCTTTATCCCCAACTGATTGTGGATTTAATCTTATTCACATATTTGTGATGAACCTACTTGATCCGCCAAGTCAACAGCAACCTACTCAAGTGTATACAAGGGGGAAACAATATGGCAAAGGAGACAAACAGCAGAACAGTCAGCAGCAGGGTGAAAGGCCGTTAGAGGAAGGAGACAAGGAAGTTTAATGAATCACTTGGTGGAGTGGCTACACACAAGAGCAGACTGATTTTCTGATTTCAATAGAAGACATATACTTACCTCCGTTTTTTATTAGTTTACACGTATTCCTTTTTAGGAAGTTTTTTTTTTAGTTGACACGTTTCCTTTTGGGTAAGTTTTATACCTTGCTTTTTAAGTGTACCCCTCTTGCTTTATCATTCTTTCTCACAATCTCTCCTCTCCTTAATATGTGTGCCTAAATTGAACGTGTCAACTAAATAGAAACGAAGGAAGTAGCAATTAAGACTAGGATGCTTTTTGAGCAGTGTTTGTAATATATAATGAATGGGAATGGCGGGAGGAGGGTATGTGAAATTTGTGAGGAGAAAACTTGAGAGAGTAGCTTCCTAAAGTGGCTATTTGGAGATCAATAGCCTGAAGCTATTACTTCTGTAAGTTGTAACCATTACATTTTCAATTAAAATGAATTAAGCTTCCTGCTATCTTACTTTGGAATTCTTTATCAACTTTCTGTCGATTATTGAATCCATTACAATTATTCATGTAGCTCATGATAGAAAAGAAGGGTTAAATTTATTCAATAGATTTTATTTGGTTCAGGTGAGGTTCAATGGTGCAATGGAAGAAATTGGAAGAGATAACGTTGAAAGAGGATACATATGGTGATGGTGGAGGGAAAGTGGTGTGATGTTGATGGAATGGTGGTAAGATGGTGGTGGATTGCTTGGCATGATAGTTAGGGAGGAAAAACGGCAAGAATTCAGGCAAAATTCAAATCATGTGCTGCACAAGTGAGGGTCAACACCAGAAAAACCATGTTAATGCTCAAAATCTGGCTAAAGGTCCCCTTTCACAATTTAAACAAAAAAATAACCATTTAAAGCCCTAATTTGCCACTTTTTTTTATATATGAAAGGAACATTCTCACAAAAGATCTACTTAAAAAGGTCTCTTTTGTCAAATTGACCTACAAAATACATTTAAAAAATAGAATTATGCAAATTGGAATCAGCTAGTGATATTCCCAAGCAAGACTAAAGCATAACCACCAGTCCACCAACCAAGGTACAAATCACAAAGCAAAGAAGTAAAAAAATCATTCTAAAGGGTTAAAATATATACCTATATTTATTCAATTCTTCAAATAGACAAAGACATTGCTCTTGATTAAGAAATCCAAGATTCTGCAAAGATTAGAGAAGATGCTTTGAAATTACACGTCAATAATAAGCTAATGATTTACGGGAAAAATAGTAACATGAAAGATGTAAAATCGCTGACGAAAGGTTATGAGAGAGATACACATAACTTCTAGGCTTCTAGCAATTGCAGAGTAATTTAAAAGAGGTAGATCAGCCCCAACACTTTATCATGCAATCCACCCCTTTGTGTATTTGAAAGGAATAATGCAGTAACATTACTCATGCTGAATCTACCATTGTACTCTTATTTATTTTTCAGGCAATTTCTCACTGAAAAAGCAGCACCTAACAGGTAACGCCTTTGTAAATCAGGAAGTTACATCTATCTATGCTTGCTTTATTTGAGATATAGTATATTGTTATATAATTAAAAGAGCAAGACCATGAGATTGGTAAAGTGATGTCTGGACTATAAAGAAAGATGGAAAGCCAGACTGCCAGAGGCGAGACATAGTTGGAGCAAAAGCATACCCCCCCCCCCCCCTCCCCCTCCACCCACTTGAAAGGCAGAGAAGTATTCATTTTTTTTTTCTTCTTTTAAAGTTTTCTATTGGTCTGACCTTTGCTATAATCATTTGGCCCTCTTAGGCCCTTAACAACCAAGGCTAGCTTCGCCCATGATGGAAACATCCAAAAGTGGATCAATAACACGTTAAAGAAGGCAAGCATCATATATTTTATAAACAGGATTAGCCAGAGTTTCATGAAGCACATCCTAATATTTGTTCTTTATTTTAAATCATTAATGATCCCTCACTGCTCTGCTGATAAGTAACATGAGCACCTAAAATGGAAATGATATCATGAGTTTATGACATACTACAAAATGAGAAGGATGCATGAACACTGAACAAAGACATGATCTAATAGATTAGGTCGGCTGGTTGGCCTACTTACCAGCCTTTATACATGTAATGGAGAGGAGAGGGATGAAAGTGAATCTGGACCCGACCCGGATCTGTAGATCCCTTTTTTACAGATAGGTATGGGCCTTCAAAAATTGAACGGTTGGATCCGGGTCCATTGAAAAAAACAGATCCGGGTCAGGTGTAACAATAATATCTGGACACAGATTTGTTAACCCATTTTTTAATTTCCCCAAAAAAAATAAGTTTGACTCGAACATTATTGTTTGTAATGGGTCTAACTATAACTGTCAACATTTTTTTTTGTTTGCTCACATGTACTTGTTTCGTTGTTTATTATGTTATGTTATTTTGTAGAACAAGTGTATAAGTTGGTTGTTTAATACTTTTGGATTAGTTGTATAACTTTAATTTAAGTATTGAACATAATTATCCCTGACGAAAGCTTGAAATGCATTTCGTTGACTTGAACATTATTTTAGTTGTAAAAAAATTAGGCAAAATGTGCAAGACCCATTTAAGACCCGGATCAGGTGGACCCCGTGAGATCTGAAACTGGATTTCCATTTTCCATATCTGGGTCAAATCTGGATCTAGGGTAGAATTGTAGAAAAACGGATCTATCCATGAAATGAATCCCCCACTCCCATCCAAAATTGAAAATTATATTTCTCAAGTCTTCTAGCACATTATAATGGAGAAAAATACAGGCATTACACTTACATATCTATCCATCAAACGAAAGGCTTTAAGCAGTATATTTTTCCTCATACTGTCCATCTCAGAAACTTGTTTGGCAAGCTGCAAAACCAATAATTTCACGACATTGTGAAACATGATATGATAATCAAATAAATAAATAAGATAATCACTTTTAAAGCAGGTTAACACACCTCACTTTTAAAGCTGTCATACACAACGGCAAGAATCAAGTTTGTGACGAAGTAGACACCCAGTAAGATGTACAGAACAAAAAAACAGGGAATACCAACGTGAAGCCCTGAGGTAGAAAACACAATAAAATGCAACAAAAGAGATGTGATCATAGACGGTAAATACAAAAAAAAAAAATTGAAACAAAAAGGGAATAAAATGTAATCAAAATTCTTGAAGACCTTACTGCAAGGCTAGAAACAGGAAGAAAACGAACCAATCACCACAAACCAACATGAAAATATTACATAACCAACTTTTAAAAACTCAATAATATAAGAAACTACACTAATGCTCATACGCTTTTCCCTTTGTCATTTTTCTTTACCAATTCAATTAATTTTTAGTTAAAATTTTAAATTACCTGTTGACATCATCAATATAATCCTTTGCACAAAGGTATGTTTTTCTCGAAAAACTAATAACATTAAGCTGGAAGACTCATTGGGAACCATGGATGAGTGAAGCAGAGATAAATTCATATATTTCTAAAAACAATAAGCTAATTCTAAAGCTGAAAAAGATATCTGAGCCTTGGAGGAACATTTATTTTTTTCATGACAATTCCTTGTTCTTCTTTTCCCTTATCAAATTAGTTATAATTCATGGATTAACTACACATTTTAAGGGCTCGCTCCAGAATTAAAAAATTAGAATCTCATCTAAATGCAATGTTGTTTAAAGAGATACTGAAAATATTCTATATTAAAGATAAAGTTCAAACAAAAACAGAATGAAGAAGTTAAAAGCCCCTCAAACCATCATGGTCTTTCAAACTCCCTCTTTTTTTTTTCTTATTGCTATTGGAGCCTTAGATTCAAAAGGTGTGAGATGCACCAAGACACAAAAGATCCCTACAGCGGCTTAGGCACAAAATTAAAACCAATGACAAAGGCAAACCACACACCTACTAGATACGAGGCACCCATTTATTACAATACTTTAAATTGTTTTTTCTCATCTTTAGACATTTGCATACAAAGAACATCACCATTAAAATAGGATTAAAAGCCCTAGCATTTCACAAATCGTTACTACTTGCTGGTCAGAAACCCAAAAAAAAAAGATCTAATGTTTACAAATTAATACTTTGTTTAAACAAGTTAGGTTGTATACTACACGATGAGTGCTTAATGAACTTATGCACACTACACCAGCAAAAGAGCAGCATCTAGAGAGTTACTAGTTTTTACAAGATATCAGATTTTAAAGAAGTAAACCATTCTGAGAAGTCAATCTCACTTGTATGCAGGAATCCAAACATCAGGACTGTTGGAAGTTGTGAATAGAATGAACATTTGATACAATGTAGTGCCATATGACGTAAAAACTTCGGCTCCCTGTTGAGTATCTTCAAACATAACATAAGCTATCCAGCTTGAGAACAAGAGAAACACAAGTGTGAGTGCCTGCATTTATTGAAATTACATTAAATGAAAGGTTTTCAAATATAGAGGTGATGAGGATTTAATACAAGGGATTCAAAAGAATTAGCAGATGGATAACCTAGAAGATACCTGCAATAGTACTTTTAGGCATACATGATTTAGGATCATATAAAAACAACTGGTTAATAAAACAAGCAGAAATGCCAGATGTTGGATTACTAACCCAGACATTGAGATACGTAGGAAGCATCCCAACTAGAACAACAACACTTCTTCTTAATTCCCTACAAACAAAAAAATCAGAATTTAGAGAATAGGATTTTGACTCTCATTATAACAAAACGTCACTGTAACATTGCAGTTACAACGAAGCACAATATTTATCCTTTGGTTTACTTGCAAGGACACCACTACTAAACAAACTATTAATTAAATTACTTCCTCCACTTCTCTTTTACCGGCACATTTTTGACATTCGACATTATTCACATAAGTTACATTGACTTCTTTCTATGATTTATCCTTGAAAAACATACTCATGTAAGATCTTGTTAGATACGTCTCGACGTCTATTATTCTAATATCAATTTTTTTTTAAAATTTTGAATATAAATAATTGAAGACATTAATGTTTGAAGTTATGCATTGGCAAATATGTCAAATATGTCAAATAATATGAAACAGAGTAATTATGTAACAAGAAACTTTTTTATAATTAGTAGTTTAGTACTACTTATGTTTCGTAATGTTCTTAACATTTACAGTTTGCACAAGAAATAAGACTTGGGAGGGAGAGAGTAAAAAGGTGGTTGAGTGCAAGAAAAAGGAACATTGAAGTAAAGGAGTAATAAAGTGGGTGGGTGTAAGAAAAAAAAAAAGTTAAAGCAAGTGAGTAGAAAGGTATAAATATTTTGGGGTAAGGGGTAAAATGGTAAAGGGAGTTGCCAAATATAAAATAAAGTAGATATGTTAAGAACATTATAAAATAGAAGTAGTATATAATCGTTATCAAAATGTAAAATGATTTAAGTGTGTTTTACACAAATTATAAAATTTTGCTTCATCACCTAAACCAAAAACAAGGTTTGTGTTCATGCACTATTACAAATAAATAATAAAGAAAAACGTAGGTAATCCATGTTTCAAGAATTTTGATTTAAATCTAGAACATATCAAGCTCTAGTAAGAAAGTAATGTGAACCCATATTAAAAATGGTTTTGAAAATTCACAACCAAATATAAGATTTAAGAAGTTGGTAATCTCTAACTCTACCACTATTCCCTAATCTTAAAGGTTTTTTATTCAAAAATAAATAAATAGGCAGTTGTGTACAATATGTCCCAATGTAAAGTTTACTCTTCATATTTACTACTACTTTTTCAAGGACCAAATGACTCCAAGAAAGTGACAACGCTTGGACAAAAGATATAGAGGTCTCCTACGTGTCCTTTATCATTTTCTTATGTGATGCTGGGACTTATCACTTTTTTTTTTATTAGAAAAGCCGAAGCTAGCATTATATAGATAGGGAGTCCATAAGAACGCAAGGAGCGATTGGTTTGGGACAATGATTCTCCCAAATTTGTTCGACTCCAAACGGACCTAGATTAGTGACATGAGATCAACAAACATAATTAAAGCAATAATTCAAAGCTAGGATATCTCCTCCAAAAGGATTACATTGCCCTTAAAGAAACAATTAATTAGCAGTTGGCACTCTTAGCAGTCCAACTCGATAATCACATTCCCCAAACCAAACCTTTTACCAAGACGCAAAGCCATGGAGACAACTTTAGCCTCGGAAATTTCAGAGGACCAGAAGGCCCTGTTCCTCCTCATGGCTGTGACCAGAACACTCCCCTCATGATTTCTAGCTACAATCCCAAGACCCACCCATCCTTCCACCTGCAGCGACACATCCACATTAATTTTAATAGTACCTACAGGGGGAGTGCACCACTTCTTCTGACTTACTTGTGTCAACGCGGCCCAAACACGGTGTGAACACCAGCAGGCAGCTGTGAATCGGCAAGAAACGTTATCGTAAAGATAAAGATCGCCTCTGACTTGTCACTTAATCTAGCCGTACTTGTGTCAATGCTGCCAAAACACGGTGTGAACACAAAATATATATAGGACTTGGGATTGAGAAAACGACCAAACATCCTACGACAAGTGTAAAAAGGAAAGCACTCGTTTACCCCTTACTATGCCTGTTTGAAAGTAAATAAATTTGCAAAAAGATCTGATGATTTGTTGATTTAATCAAAGGCATTTGATTTGGTAGGTGGGAGAATGATTTAATTTTTGGTGGGAGCTGTTAAATTAGTGGAATCATATTAGGATTCTAATGTGATTTAACTAATTCACTAAGTGATTGTTTAATTTTGTAAGTGAGGGTAATATTGACATTTTAACTTAAAATACTTACTATAAGTGGATTTTTTGGAAAGGTTGTAACTAATAGGAAGCAACCAAAAATAGTAAAAGTGGCAAGTAAATGTTAACGGAGGTAGTATCAAATTATGGCCAGAAAGATGTTACAATTATCTCACTGTATAGCAATTTCAAACAAAGGTAACCAATGAAATTTGTACACACCATAAGAAGAAGCTACAAGAACCAGTTTTAAGTGCATTACATTTGTGAGCACAGCAGTGTTACACAATTATGTTGTAACGATAATTTAAGGTAATTAGAATAAGCAAAACAAGTAATACCTGATATAAAGAATGAAAAAAAAGACTCGTATATAAGGAGCAACCCTGAAAGGAAGAGAGTTGAAAGCCAAAGGTGATACATAGAGCCCAAATATCAGCACATCAGCCGCCAATACAATAAGGAATATGACCTGAAAAGAATTATAGAAGATTTAAAAAATAAAATAAAAGAATGCAGTCTCAGTTCATGAAGTCGTAAAACGTTCTTTTAAACTAAGCCAAAGCCAAATTAGGGTAGATGTTGATGATATCCTTTATCTGTGGAGGATACCATATAAGCTTGGAGAAGGACACAAACATGTTTTTGAACTCCATAGGAAAAAATATGGAATTTGAGGTGCACATAACATAGATATTAAAACCCATAGTGTATCAGTCCCAAAGTATTAAGCTAATAAATAAGAAAGGTGATTCCGCTGATAGGAGACTTGCGACATAGATACTACTTAAGCAGCTGAACAATCATGTTCAGCTACAAATGGATTTTAGCCATTAAATTGCTGGCTTT
Organism: Chenopodium quinoa; assembly: GCF_001683475.1. Lineage (NCBI taxonomy): Eukaryota > Viridiplantae > Streptophyta > Magnoliopsida > Caryophyllales > Amaranthaceae > Chenopodium > Chenopodium quinoa. The sequence continues at coordinate 228,433 of NW_018744722.1, forward strand.
TCTGGTGGAGTTTCACGATTTTCAGTTATTGGTCAAATTTGAGTTCAAATTTTATTGTCCTTGTACCTAAAATTGATCTGTCAAAGTAAGGGATTACTGCCGAATCTATCTCCTTACAACTGCGTTGTTAATATATAAAAGACAGGATGAGGTAGGTATTTCTCGATGACGTTTTGATAAATAAGGATTTTGGTAAGTTCGCTTATCGTATGTTGTTAACCATTGTGTGTTGATGTAATTGATGCTGTAATAGGAGCTCCGTTTGTTGAAACAAAAAATAAACGTAAGTATTAATTGGAAAAAAAAAAAAAAAAAAAAAAAAGGGAACCTAAAATCTCTAAATGACAATATTGACTAGTCATAAGTAGGACTCAATCTTACTTGAGGAAAACTGAAAGAGTAGAGAAGCAAAATCAACAAGAAGAGATTGCATATGAAAGTGAAGCACAAATACCTGTAATTTATTTAGAGACTTCTTCCAATAGATAAGTGGACCTTCATATGCAATTGGAAATAATATGTGGACTAGTAGTAATACTAAAGTTATAACCTGCAAAATGATAGAAGTTCCAAAAATTTGCAAAAATATTGAGATGTTAAAGTTCTCAATTTAAGCAACATGGGTCAAAATGAGATTCATACCTCAATTACAAGAGATTCAACGCCGGTTAAGTAAGGCAGTTGACCAAGGAAAAAATAATCCCTATCATTACAAGAATGTTCACTATATCTCCCGCACCATAAAGGTCTCTGTAAAGGTTTTGAGCACAGGAAAAGCCAGATTTCAGAACTGAAAATCCTCACCAGTCACAGCATTTTTATTTATTAAATTATTCCCTAGAGATCCTATATTAAAAACACTGAAAACAACATAGATGAGATTAAAGTAAATAACTAGTCACCTCAATAAAATTTAAGACTATCAATGCGAAATAATTGAGCGTCCAAAGAAAATCGAAACGAGTATAAACAAAATACAACTTTGCTAAATTTTCAAAGTTTGAATCATCTAGAATCTCCTCTGGTAGACCAACACCATCTTCTGCCTGCAAATTTAGCATTATCAGATGAGAATTTAAACTGCATTTGTCACAATTCGTTAATAGACAGAATATTTAATTGATATGTGAAATGGAAACCATATCCAAAGCCCAATTTTAAGACAGGAAAATCCCATGGAAAACAGAAACGGTACACATATATCTACTGAGGATGATAAATCCTTCTACCTAAGATGGGAGAACAAGAATGAACAAAAAAAAAAATAACTCATAAATAGATCTATGAGAAGTATTAAAGCTAAAAAAACCCATCACTCTGCACTACAATTATTAAGTATCAATTACTCATGTTATCCGACTTTTTTTGGTTCTCCAAGAAGCAAATTGGTTTTTTTTTTTTTTTTAATAAACAATAGATCGTTACAATTCCATCATTGTGGGATGCTAGAGTGAACTGAATTTGTAGGTACTAATGAAGATAAAGTATAACTACAACAATGTCTTACCCCAATAAGGTTGGGATAAGTTGCATGAACTAAGAGTGTATATATTCTGGTTATCTAGAAAGATGTATTTCCTCCTTTCTTTTGTGACTTACACTGAGTCTCTAGCAAGGTTAAGTTGTTTAAAATTCCCTCCATCTAAGTCATTTTAGCCTCTTAGACGTCCCTTGACTTCTTATAAAATTCTCACCATCCATTTTCTTTACCCTCCTTTATAGTGCGTCCTCTAATCACCCAAATTAAGATACTTCTCCCCTATCTCATCCTTCATAACTCTTATTCTACAAATTCCTCCAAATATTAAATTCCTAATTTTATCCATTATAATGTTGCCACACGTCCATCTCGATGCACGATGCATCCCTATTCAGCCCATCTTCTTAATATGCCCTTTCTCAAATGCCTAATATTCTAAGCCTGTATCACAACAGTGTCTTATTGCCATCCTATAAAAATTTCCCTCAAACTTAAAGCACACTTTAATTACAAAATAACCCAATCACCGCTCTTCATTTGATCAAGCCAGACATTTCGAATTTGTAACTTCATACTTCTTACTTTTTTGTTATACTTACAACACTTTTGACTTTAGTACTATTCACATATGCTACTTTAATTATCTTTGATAATTTACTCACTCTATTTTTTTATATTTGCATGCCTTTGACTATTACAATACACACACTGTCCTTTTAATTTTTTTACTATCATAGAATGAAAAAATGTTATACGTAATATATCATTAGATTAGTTAAAATGTCTATCTTCATAAATTAATTTTTTCTTACAAATTTTACTAATAGACAAATTAAAAATATTAATGGTCAAAGTTATGTATCAGCAAATGTGTCGATGAAAGTGATACAATTATACAAATATTTTTAAAACGGAGATTTGTCTTTTCATTAAGTTTCATATTTCAAATTTTTACACATTGCTAATAGGAAATACAAGTATGTCTCAGCAACCATGAAATATTTGTGTTAAGTATAAAAAAAAATAAAAACTAAAATAAAAGGAAGTAAATAACTTAATAAACCATTCCCAAAAAAAAAAAAAAAATAATAATAAGTTTTGTAATAGAAAATACAGCTTTATTTGAAAATAATAAGATGCAATTAACTTTTCTAGAAAAATTGGACAATAAGTTGTACAATAATGCATGGAACTTAATGAAAAGACACCATCAAAAAATATGTTTAAAGTCGAATCTTAAAATATTGTGTCTTAATACACTATAATTCTATAAGTTTATAAACATTGTTAGCCTAGTGATCTTTGAATTGAAAAGTGATAACCTAGTCACAATCCAATATAATATCTATGCTTAGCATTTCAAAATAGAATAAACTCCATAATAATGGTTATACATGTATTTTTGTGAATAATTTACACAAATAGCTAACCTTCCACCATTTATATTAAACAAGTTAGCATTATAGACATCTTGTATTAATACCCCAAATTCTTTGTAGAAATTGCATTGTTTTGAGCTATTGATTTGATTCCCAAACAATTTTTTTAAAAAACAATATGCAACTACATTTCACAACAATTTTTCCTTATTAAACAAAAAATATGAAAGTCAACTAATCACACCTATCAATTTTGTTCTTCATATTTGAAATCTTAGCAATATTTATAATATCCTACTATTACTACTAATATATAAAACATAACATAATCATGTAGGATTTTACTTGATTCGTCTTAATGAGTAGTTAATTAATATCCAACTATTACTTTTTTACAAATATGTAGTCAAACTAATGTGAAGTGTACGGTCAAAATAGGAAGAATTTAGGATCAAGGGGGGAATTAGACATAGGCACAGTGGCTTATTATTTTAATTTTGAAAGTAGACTCGTAACCAACTTGTCCGATTTCCACTTTCCTCGACCTTCAGTTTCGAGTCTAAAGCTCCTACGGAGCGTGATTCCCTTCTTGTCAGGTCGAATTAGACTAAAATAAATTCACAAATTAACCTATATCAAATACTTACCCGCACATGCACAACATCTTAGCATAATCTACCCTTTAGGCCCATTCTCTTGGCTTAAAAATCATAACTTATGCTTCTTTTTTTTACTTGCAACACTTAAATTTTCACGCTTGCGGATGTATTAATTTAATCGTTTTACCAGTATGCAAAAATTATAAACATTTGATATTAAAATAGTAGTATTAATCAAGACGAAACTAACAAGATCTCATATGATTATATTTTGTCTTAGCTATAAATCATCAATGCTAGTCAAAGAGAAGCAATTGAATAGTGTAAAAAGTCAAACTATTGCAAGTATAAACGGAACAAGTATGAACTTATTAATTGTGATCTAAACTTAAGTGAAGCAACTTTAATCGTGATGTAATTCAGTCCTATACTAGGCTTTTTTTCCAACTGAATTCAAGTTATCTTATCACACCTCAAACTAAACATCATCTTAATCCATCTCGATTCGTTAGCCAGATCTTATCTCAACTTAAAAGACCATACCACATAAATAAAATTGGGCCTTAGATAGTCAAAAATCATAATCTAACACTTGGCCTTTTTAAAAACACGGAGAAAGTGATGCTAACTAGTTTAGTTGGTAAAGTTTTACCATGACTAATCAGCTACATAACTACCTTTGTGTCACTATAGATCATAAATATACTTCAAGTCTTCAATTCACTATCGGAAAAAGTGATGCTAATTGCTAAATAGCTTAGTAGGTAATTTTTTCCGCGACTACTCAGCAACATAACTACCTTTGTGTCACTTCATAGATCAAAAATATACTTCGACTTGATGCTAATTGCTAACTAGCTTAGTTGGTAAGGGTTTACAGCGATTACTCAGCTACATAACTACCTTTGAGGCTTTGTGGAACTTTATAAATCAAAAATATAATTCAATTCAATTCAATCTCAGAGAAATCATCATCCGAATAAACCCCGGAGAGAAGTTAATCACCCCCATCAAACAATGAAACAACAGACCTACATTGTTACTGTGCAAATCATCTCTACAATTGGAAACAATACTGCTCGTTGAACTACTCAAATCTAAAATCCAAGAAATTAATTTAAATCAAGAACAATCAAAAATGAATAAATAAGGAAAAAGAAGTACCAGATCAACAAGAGCAGCAGCCCTTTCATAAACAGAGCCACGAGTAATTGCAGATCTCCGATTCAACACGGTCGTGCGACTGCTACTTTCTCCTTTCAGAAATGGCGTATTCATTGTTTATCCAATTCAGATCAGCAGGAAAAAGCTGATTGATGGAAATTGTAGAATTACAGTTGACAAAGGAGATTTGAAAAAAAATATATTTGGGAAAAGTGGGAACACTGAAAACAAAGGTTGGTTATTTACTTATTTTATCCCGTACGAGATTTGTTTTATTGAATAAGAATATTCTATTATATTATACCGTACTATTTAATTATTTTGTTGAATTTTCTTGGTATGAAAATGTCATTTGATGTGACAGGCTTCCAATTCAAAATGTAACAATTGGATATGGAAATATTTCGGCTCCGTTTTGTAGAGCTGCTCTGCTTTGAAATTTGCTCAAGTCTGCTCTACTTTGCTTAATAATAATATATAATATTTAATAATAATAATATTATTATTATTATAAATTGAAGTTATCTTCATTCTATAATTACAATTTTATGAATTAATATACACAAAAAAAAATGGAGTCAGGATAATTTCTTACAAATTTTATTATTGTGCGATTATTAAGGAGTTACATTTTAAGGGAAATTTAAAAATAGGGTGTTATGTATATGAAGAGTTTTTCAATGAAACTAAAATTTAATATATGGAAATTAATGCATGGAGTTTTTAATATTGATGGATGATGGCACATCATATGCCAATTGGCAAAATTGATGACACATGGAAAAATAGCATGTCTTGCCATGGGTTTTAATAATATATATTGATATTGATATTGTAAAAGCTTTCCAAATGAGGAAATGGAGCAAGTATTTAAAAACGGCCGGAAAGGAAAGTGGAGCAAATATTTAAAAACGAAGAGAGTAACCTCTAATTTAATTAATGAATATTTGGCAAAAAAAAATATTATTAATAAACAAAAGAAATATATAATGTTATGTGAAATTGATAATATTAATAAAAGTTTGTTAAGACGGCAAATGTATCACCTTTATGTGATGGGGGTTATAAGCTTGAATCTAGCTCAAAGCATAATTTAATTTGTTAAATGAAGTGGCAAGCTTACGTGACACTAACACATATAACTTCAGATAGTAACATGTAGGGGTGAGCGTAGTAGGGTATCCTGTAAAATCTCAGGACCCGGAATCGGAACCTGTTGCAACAGGTTTCTAAAAATAGGAACCGGAACCAGAACCTGTTGAACAGGTTCTTAAAAATTGGGAACCGGAAGGGGTTGTCAGCTTGTCGCCGACGGAAAGGGGGGCTGGCAGTGAAGCTAACTGAGGAGGAAGGGGTGGATGGAAGGAGGCATTATGATGGATGGGCACCACTAACGAAAACCGTAACAGAATTTAGACAGAGGTATCAAATGCTCTTTTAGAATTTGATGCATACCAAAATAAAATAAAATAAAATTTTAAATGGGTATCAAAAGCAAGATAAGGCCATTTTCAAGATACAAAAAGTCAAAATTTCCAAAAATTTTATACCTTTTTGTCAAAAAAAAAAGAATAAAATAATAACTTATGTAAGTATTACGGAATACTTTGTGTACTTGCTTGATTGGTATTGAATTTAGAAAATTAGTATCCAACAAATCAACAAACATTAGTGTGTGATTAATTTCTTACAAATTTAATTGTAGTTTATTGTGCAATTATTTAGAATATACACTATTCTATGGGAAAATTAAGTACAAATGTTACACATATAAAGAGTTGTAGGGTAATAAATGATGACATATAAAGTGACACATAGTGCTCTGACGCCAAGTCATATGGAAGGAACAGTAACACATGGTATTAGCATGTTATCCCTTTGAGTTTTAATAATATTATAGATTAGATTTTTTTTTTCAAAGCTAAACTAATATGAATATCCTTATTTTAATCTCATAACCCACTAAATTATACTTCGTACTATTAACAATATTTCACTTCATTTTAAGTGTATTAAATTATTTGTTAATTCCATTTAGATTCTTTGCACTATTAAAGAGAAATTTCTATATATATATATATATATATATATATATATATATATATATACATATATATATATATATATAGTCATATGAGGTCTAGTTTTATTCGTTTTGATTAGTACATTATTAATATCTAGTTTTTGTAAATTTTGCTATCATGAAATTAAAAATATTTGTAATTAAAGAGAGTGAGGGATAGCTCAAGTGGTTACAGTTTTCCTCCCGATTTCAGGTAATCATGGGATCAATTCTCACCCCATCCTTGTGGTTCTCTAAACACAAAAAAATTAAAAATAAAAAAAGAATTGCAATAAAAAAATTTATATCGAAATACGTAAATGAGACTAATATTATAAAACGAACAGAGTATAAAAACATAGGGAAAGTATATTTACTTATATTATCATTTTTTTTTGGTTTTTTTTTAATGTAGTTGACTAGTATGAATTGTTACGGGTACCTAGATTATTCGACTTAGATCCAAACTTCACCTGAATTAAAAATTAAAATTATGTTTTTTTTTCTTTTATAACTAGAATGTGCCCGTGCTAATGCACGGGTTATAATTAAAGATAGGATTAAAAAAATAAAAAGTATATAGATACAAATGGTATTTACTAAAACCAAAATAATAACAACAAAAACCCAAAAAATAAAAAAATAAAAAAAACAAATTGATTACAAATTACAAAAAAAAAACAAAAAAAACAAAAATAAAATAAAAATAAAAATATATATATATTAAAGTCTTGAAATATTATGCTAAATGAATCTAAGTCTTCAATTAGATTGTCCACGCATCTCTCGTTTAAGATAATAAAATTCTTCCTCCCATCTTACTTGTAAAACAGATGCAACTATGATATCATCATTTCCTATCTTAGGAACATGTAGTATGAAAGTGAATGTATTCATCAATCGTTCACTCAGATACTCCTCTAGAAAGTAGTCTCCAAATTCCTAATCATAAATAACAAATGTAGCCATTATGTCGGTGAGTAATTCCTTAATATATATGATTAAAGGATATACTTACATTATCTGTCATCGCTTGAATACTTGATATTGGACAACCTATAATCATCTCAGCATATTGGCCAAAGAGTGTAACAGACATTATTGTATTTGTAGCGTCACCAATTTTTACTTTGATTCTGTATCTGTTATTATTGATATGATATAATTAGGTGTAGTGATATGTAAAGCAGGTTATAATTATATTTTTTAAATAAAATAAAAAAAGTGAAAACACCTTGGCCTACTAAAAGAGGGGTCACACTCCATGCACATATCAGCTCTCCTTAAGCGTCGAGCACGTGATTCATACCAAATAGGCATAGAAGAATCAATGATAACACCTTTGCTACTACTCGAAACTATTTTACCTTGAAACACACATCAAATATTAAATACCTCATGTATAAGAAAATGAAGTCAATAATTGTTGATATACATACAGTATGAGCCGCTGAAAACTGATTTAACTTGATCCTTTTTGCATTAAACACCATTTCCATTTTAGAGATACTATTGGCTAATATCTGACTCCAGCTGATATGTTTTTGGACATATCCATCATCCGCATACCTATATGAGTTATTTAAGTACATAAGTATGCAATATAAACTTACATTGTATAATATGATGTTGTTAGGCTTACCAACCATGTAGATCATCAGTTTCATCAATATCAGGATCAATAAAAAGTCTAGTACGTCCAACAGTCGAAAGATATGCACCTATTGGAAGGTTAGTAAAAGTATTCAAAGCAATGATAATAATGAAAATGACACCATGGTCTTTCCATGGTTATCTAAAATTAAAAAACTTATTTTACCATAATAGGAGTCAACTGATACCGTGGATGCACCCAACACATGATCCTGATTAAGCTCATTGAATAAGAAACGACCTTGATCATGAGCAAACCCTTCCCATAAAGTTAGCCTCATTGTTTCCATGTTGTAAATCAAAATATATCATTAGATTTTATTTTATTTTTTTTTAAAAGAAAAAAAAAACTTAACATTGCATAAGTTGTTATAATTACATAAACATATTGTAACTTTTGTAATATGCTCTTACTTTGTGTTGCAGAGTAACACATCTCTTTTGAATTGTTGTCTCCCACCCGAGACTCTATATGATTCAGACACATATATAACCAATCCAATAACATCTGTGTATATTCATCATAAAGAAAAAAAGATCGGATATGACCTTCAGTTGTTGTTACTATGTTTTATTAAAGACTATCTGCATCTATATACTCAATAATTTTTAATCCTATCTTTAATTATAACACGTGCATTAGCACGTGCACATTCTACTAGTAGTAGAATCGTGGTCAAGGGATCAACATTGTTATTGGTAATCCTCAATTAAGAATAAATGTTGTTATAGACTTGTATAAAAAGGTTGTTCATATAATTGTCTGTAATGTTTGATTTTTTAGAGTATGTTTGTACAAAATTAGTAAAGTTCGGAGTAATATTTATTTTGTATTTGTTTTTGTACAAAAAAATTAAGGTGGCAAAAAAGAGGAAATGGTTTTTTTTTTTTTTTTTTAGAAAAATGCAATATATATTCTGTTTTTTTTTTTTTACAAAATTATTTAAGTGGCAAAAAAGAGGAAATGTTTTTTTTTGAAATAGATAACAATTGCAATTTATGTAAAAATTGATTTCAACGTAAAAACTATTGATTAGCCGCGATAATATTAGATTTTTTTTGGAAGAAATATTATGCAATATTTATTCAGTATTTTTTTGGCCAAAAAAAAAATTAGGTGGCAACAAAAAGAAAAAAAAAATATGAAGAACCTTTATTTTTTTTTCTAAAGAGAAAATTCTGTTTTTTTTTAATTTATTATAAGATTAGTAAAAGAGATAAAATTAGAACTTAGTAAGATATAATTGAGAGTATTTAAATGATTGATTAAGATTAATTTGAAATACATTCATAAAATTTATACAGTGAACAAATACAATCAAATAATATAATCAACCAAAACCGATAATCAAAACTATCAAAAACCTTGAAACGTTCACTTTTTTAGTCAATGTTTTTACCTTGATCAACATCTTTCAATATACATAACAAATTATAACCAATTTTATTACATAATATGATGACGCATTCCTTATTCACTTAACAACTTATAGTAAATGATTGACGGGTAATACACTCAATCAGGACATACAATATTGTAACAAAAGATAGACATTATGTAATGTCTAATCGATAATGATTAATGTCTAATCAATACTGATTAGGAATCACCGCTTACATAGATTATTAAAGTAGACCACTTATGAGACACTTGGTTGGGGTATTGGAGGATAGACAATATTGTTACGTAGTATTAAGAATTTAATATTGGAACTGCACTCTAGAATATGCATTGTATATTCTAATCGATTTTGGCTAGATTACAGTATTTATCTAGCAAACAAAATACAATATTTATCTTTGCTTTTCCTTTTCTCATTGCCACCAAAGGTATATTGCCTCTCCATCTCCATGAAAACTCTTCTGTTTCTCCAACAACCCATGAAAACTCTTGTGTCTCTATTATATTGCGTTGAAAACTCCCATTTTTCTCCATAGTTTTGCGGGAACTCTTAGGTTTCTCACCAACATGTCGAAAGCTTAACCCGTCTCAGATCATACTCGATTGTTTCTCCATTGTTTTACCTCCCAAATTTCTCCATAATTAAGCTCCAATTTTGTTCCTAAAAGACTCCCGTTTAATCTGCTAAAAAACCCCAATTCTATTTTTAAAAATTTATCTCTTTTCAAATTGAGGTTATATTCTCATGATAACGATTTCTGACAGATACAGGAATTAAAATTGGGAAGTATATCACCTCAACTTCAACTATTATCATTAAAAATTAGTAATTAAAAAAAAATTAGCAATTTCAAATAAATTCAACAAAATTGATTCCCGATAAATAAAATAGATAACATGCAAATTACCTCAATTCTATCAAACATATCATTCATTGTCAACGATTTCCCACTGTAACACCAATCAAGCTAATAATTAATACAAATCATACTTGCATATATCAACGCTTGCCAATTCTCACTCAATCCCAACCGTTCTCATGTATTATAATCAAGCGAAATCATATGCGACCAATAATTAAGCTAATTATACCAAGTTCTTCAATCAATTAATTCTTTTTTTTTTTTTGAAATATCAGTCAATTAATAATTTATGTATTATAACAATCATATTGATGCAATCTGCAACCGTAATTAATTCAATTCCCGCAAAAGTAACCCAAAATCGGTAAATTTGTTACTTGAACTCAAATTCCACACCAGATAGGAGACAGCCCATATAAACACATGACCCTGCATCAGACTCAGCTATTTTTCCATAGTTCTTTGGTTAGAAGTGTTTATATCCAATTACACATAGACATTAGACATGACTAGTCGAAGTAATACGATATTGGTGTTATGTAAGGACTTCCATAGAGCCATATAATGGTCACGAATGCAATGAATGTGAGAAGAACACCGTAATTACTTCCTCTAACCATAAAATCTAATTTAATTAAACTGAACATATATATAGTAAGTTGAATTGCTCCTAGAAAACTACCTTTCCTATAAATAGATATACATTACCCTGCCTTGCTCAATCAATCAAATTAATGAAATAATCAAATAATGCGTATCAAATTCAGGAAAGAGAATGAAAAATTGAGAAAGGAAGGAGACCTTGGTCTTTGACATACTCTGACAAAGTTTTACAATCGGAGCAGAGATGATGAACTGATGATATGAAAGAAGCCAAGAAGGAACCGTGGCTGATGACGCACCAATACTTGATAAAATGGAGATGGTTGGAGTATTTTTTTTTTCAGTTACCCATTTTTTGGAAAAAGAGAATAGGAGAGTGACATGAACAAACTGCTATATATAGAGTACGTGCTATTTTTTAGGGTGACAAATTTTTTTTTTAAATTTTAAATTAGGGGATTGTTGGAGGGATTAGATGTTTTGGCGGGATTGAATGAGAAAGCAGGGTTGGGGATTTGTTGCAACCTCATTGAATCGACTCCTAAATTATAATATAGATAAGAATGGATCAGTCTTTAATATTTCCAATGATTTTGTGGTGAAGAGTATAGAGATTGTAGATTGAGATGCGAAAATCTTGCAATAACATGGACCTACAGTAGACGTGGTTTGGTGAGGGAATTAATTATGGATTACTCCCTTCGTGTTTAACAAGTGTTACACTTTGACCAAACACGTATATCGAGACATTATTTTGACCATTAACTTATCTAATAATATATTACTACTTCCTCCGTTCTTTTATTAGAGTCTCATTTCTCATTTTTCACTAGAATTAAGGTTTTTATAGTTTCCTTAAACCATGTGATAAGAAGTATCAAAGTACATCTATACTTATCTATTAAAAAGTATTCCTAAAAATGTCAATGTGTCACTTGTATCTCATTCTTACACCAGCATAATGCCACATCATCATTCAATATGCCACGTGTATTTCTAGCATATTTTTGTTTTATGTCATGGTTAACCAAAAATGCATACAATAAGGTTTGAACACAAGACTTCATTGAATGAATACCACTTATTACCATCCAAGCTATAAGCTAATGTTGTTTTATCTATGCACATAAATATATAAATACATATTAGAAATAAAAGCAAAAATTATTCAAAACTATTTATTATTGTTATTGTAATATTATAATTTTCGACAATAAAAAAATTCTTACAAGCTCTTTAATAATAATAATGATAAAAATACTCAAAGTACCACTGTACACACCTAAAAATGTCTCCCCAAAACCAAACCCGATGATGAACAACCTTTCACCTCCACTATTGGTCGGGTTTAGTATTTAATCCCGAGAGTGCTTAAAAAATCGTATTTTATTAAATTCATATTTTTGAACAGTCCATGGATTAGTCTTGATGTTTGGTAAAAGCACAGTTTTAATTTCAGCCCAAACATATTAATTAATTTTTAGCCCAAGCCTTTTTTATTTTATTGTTTTATTATTTATTTTAATTTAATTATTTTCTTATTTTAGCCCGAATAATAAAAAGTCAGAAAAGGCCCGAAGTTATCAATCGGCACTTAAAATGCCGAAGGAAATTAGGGTTAAAAATGTATTTAGACGGAAAAACAGGTTGGAATTTCCCGCGCCACGGCAGGTACCTACCGTGTCACGGGAATCCTTCCCGTCTGACGGTGGGATTTCCCGTGACACGGGAGGTCTGCCGTGACACGGGACATTCCGTGTCTTTTCCGCGTAAACCCTTAACGCATTTTTTATCCCGTTTTCTGAAAACTTCCCGCGTCACACCAAAAATGTACCGTGTCACGGGAAAGTGTACCGTCTGACGGTGGAGCTTCCCGTGTCACGGTACATTTTGACCGTGTCACGGGATACTTTTTTAGGGTTTTTATCATTTTAGGGTTCCGTGTGCTCCCTCAGCACATTTTCCCTATAAATACCCCCTCATTTCTGATGAACGGGGCACCGAGTAATTCTCTAATTTTATTTTCCCTCTTCTATGCTTTAGCCAAAACACTAGCCTACCCTTTTCACTTCAAAATTCCTTCTTCAAGTACTCAAAAGAGTTCATACTTTACTCGTGGTTCTATCCTTAAGCCAAGGCGTGAAAGGTAGAATTGTTTGAGGGTTTGGCCTCAAAATCAATTTTACTTTATTTAATTTATTTAATCATTGCTTTATTATTTCCTTGAAGTTACTAAATCGTTTATTATTTTGTAGTTGCAAACAAACAGAATCAAAGTAAGGATCATGCTCCTTTTATTTTTATTATTTTTCTAACGATTTTATGTTGTTGGAATTGTGATTAATTTGGTTTTAATATTAATGTTGTTCTACTATTTTTATTATGATCACCATATTGCATGTTTAAATGGAATATGTAATTGAAAATCACGCCTAAAAAGATAATTTGGACAACCGGTTTAGGGTCCTTTTAATCTTATTATTAATTGAAGTGATCGCCAATATTTTAGAATTACGTGTGCATTAATATTAAACCAATTTAGTTAAGTAATAGTTTGGAGCGAATTGAATTATTGTTTGTATGCCTTTGAGATCACAGGAATGCTTTTCACTATAAGAATCGAGTAGAGGCCAATACGTGCGAATGTGACTCCATGACTCACTTCGTACCATCATCCCCGATCCTCCTTTCGTGGTTCCGAACCATATGGAGTTAGTAATCTCATGGATTATGAATGGGGTGTAACCTTCACGGGTCAATCGTTGTTGCCTTCGTTGTCCCTTATTCGTGGTTGCCTTTTATGATCCGTGAACGGTTTACAAGTTCCTTAAAAACTTGTTGGCGGCTCCCTACTTTCCTTGTCCCTAATCGTATATGTCAATTCCCACTTCCTATGAGTGCCAAGAATATTCACCACATGCTTTAAAGTAGGCGCACTTCGAACGACGCCTACAACCACCCAGAGCAACGCTCGGCCGAACACTAGTTAAGTGGATTAAATAACAAGTGAGAGAAAAAGAAAAAAGAGATTAATAAATTCCAAAAAGTAGAAAAAGTGAGAATGAGGATAGAGAACAAATGTTGGTGGATTAACAAATGCCAAAATTATTTGGCACAAAAAATAAGTAAAATCTGAGGATAATTTGGGGACTAAATTAGGAGAATGAGGTTAAAATAGTAAATAAATAAATAAATTACTAAAAAGGAAAAGATTCTAACAATGAGACTTTAATTTTGATTTGCCAAAAAAAGAATAGTAGACTCTAATATAAAGACGGAGGGAGTAAAATCATAGGAAATTTTATAATATAAAAGTATTCATTATACCGAATCCAACAATATATTATAACAAAAAATTTGTTTTTTATATATTGGTAAATTAATCAAGTCAAAACCATTGTGTGAATAATGAAAAAAGTCAAAGTGTAACACTTATTAAAACATGAAGGGAGTATTATTTACTCCCCTATCATCAAAATAAATGTTTTATGTTTTACACTTATTATATATTCTCAATTTAGTAAAAAAAAAAAAAAACTCCCCTCTCTCATCCTTCCTCTCTCCAAATCCCTATCCTCCATTGTTGACTTTTAAAGTGTCTTCCACTTATTTTAACCGCTAGAATGCTCCAATCCTTGTTTCTTTAAAGTTTATTTAGGTTTTATAATAATACTTTCTTCTTTTGGGAGGATCTTTTCTCCCTCGAAAGAAAGGGTTTCCAATCTCATTTGGAAGGCAAGGGTTTTTTTACCTCCTTCGAAAGACAAGGGTTTTTCGACCTCCTTCGAAAGACAAGGTTTATCTTCTCTTTTCGGTGGAGAAATTTCTTAGTTTTGAATCCATAACATTAGATCTAATATATTGTCGTGAAATTATTTTGTTGGTGAAAAAGTTATCAAGTTTTCGAATGTAGACAGATGAATCAGAAGAAAACATCATCACGACTACAATGGATCGTTAGATTGTCTCTCCAACAAGTTTATTTTTTCTGGTGATATAAGCGGGAGATGTTCAACAGTGCAAGATGTACTCGACGATTGTAGATTTTATGAAGGAAAATTTTATTTGATTCAATATCTGATGTATTTGTTACCATCGAATCTCTATTGTAAATATCGTATGACTTTTAATTAATGAAATACTTTTTCTATTAAAAAAATGTATTCTCAATTTACTTCCTCCATTTTATAATTATCGCAATATTTTGACTTGTACATTATTCATAAATTTATTTCACAAACTATTGGGTTAGTCCTGCCTGACCAATAGTTGTGTCAGTCGCGCGGGCTTGTTGGCCCGGCTTTGTTTTGTTCAGCCCATCAACTTTATTAATGATGTTCAGTCCAATTTCTTTCAATGTTTTGTTTGTCCAGTCCAATATCTCTCAACATTTATATTTCCTCTTTCTTCTCTTTTTCCAAAATAAACCGCCATTAATTTGAAGTTGTGAATAGTTTGTGTTTGAAGTTTCTCTATTTTCCTTCTTCTTTGTTTTCTCTTCAGTCTTCTTCGATTTATATTCTCTGCATTTTATCATCGTTGTTTTCTCATTGTTCTTCATTTGTTCTTCGTTTTCATCGTTGTTGTATGAAAGATTTTAGTTGTACTTATTACCATCGTAAATCAACAATGAGGTCGAAGAATCCTAATAAACCTCCGTTAACTGCTGAAGATATTGGTTCTTCAAAGTCGAATTCTGCCTCTAGGTATACATTTGATCGTTTTTTTTGTTGATTGTTTTCGTTTTGATTTAGGTTTCCAGTCGAATTCTGCTTCTGATGAATTTACTGTTGATCTTGTTATATTTGCTTATCATTGATGATTATGTTAATTTTGATGATTTTATTTTTTGTTTTATTGGAATTTACTTCTTCGATTGTTTATAATTGTTGTTGAATTTCTTTTGTGTAGGTTTATAATTTTTTTAGGTTTTTAGCTCAATTACAACTTCATCTATTATCCCGTGTAAAAAATTTCATTGTTGATTTGCAGAAAATCGCCGAAGAAATCGACGAAGAGAAAGTTAACTGCCGAAACTAGGTTTGTTTTGTCGTTGCTGTAATATATTTGTTTTAAATTATATCTTCTAATTGTTCAATAATATCCTTTATTGCTTTTGTTGATGTCTTATATTTATTATGTGTATAATATCTTGTTTTGCTTTACTATTGTTTTACTTTATAATGAGTTCATTTTATGTTTGTTGTTGATATTCTATATTACCTTATGATTTCATTTATTGTTGGACATTGTATCCTTTATTGGTGTAAATATATCTGAACAAGGGTTGAGACTAGGTCGTTGGAATAATCTTCCCTAGGCCAAACAAAATTTGTAATCACTCAACACACCCTTATAACTAGCATAGGAGTAAGTCGATGGTCGAACCACTAGGAATGGGAGGTGAATGCTAATGCTAAAGCTAAGCTATTTCGAAGTAATGAAGTAAGGTGTGTATATT
Organism: Chenopodium quinoa; assembly: GCF_001683475.1. Taxonomy (NCBI): domain Eukaryota; kingdom Viridiplantae; phylum Streptophyta; class Magnoliopsida; order Caryophyllales; family Amaranthaceae; genus Chenopodium; species Chenopodium quinoa. The sequence goes on from NW_018744722.1 coordinate 245,099, forward strand.
CTAAGACAATCAAACAATCAAAATGAAATCAAGTATATCAAACACTAGGGTTTAGGATCCACATATACTTGTTGTGGATACAATTAATTGGGATTGGATTTGACTAAGTAGAGTGTTGCGAGGGAAAATCAATAATGCAATCAAAAGAGTTTGATAAGCTATTCTCCTAGAGGTCAAACTAGCGCCAACTACAAGAGACTCTAGCTAGGAACTTCACAAACCAACTTAATCGACAAATGCAAGCCACAAATCAATTGTCCGTATCAATGTGAACTTACAATGCAATCTAGTGCGAGTAACTAGGTTGATCCTCCTAAATTAAACACACACATGCACATAATCAATCAGCCAATTTAATCACAACATCAACTCCATCAATTTCACCTAATTAGCATCAATCCATTACTCATATATGCTTAACCATCACCCTAGCAAGTAGACTACTCACAATCCATGGAAATCAAAATCAAAACTAAGCTAAACAACAAATTCATCATCATCATATTAATCAAGCTAAAATCAATAAAAAAAATCAATTAAACTTGAACAATTAACAAAGCAATTGAAATCAAAGGCTAAAGATTGCATAAAAGTAAAAGAAATCCTTACAAACTTGCTTCAAATCAATGGAGAAAATATTTAGAATCATCAATCTTCAATCTTCAATCATCAATCAAGAACTTCTCTCTCTACAAACTAGAGTTTCTCTCTCTAAAAAATCTAACCTAATTCCATTCTAATTCTAAAAGAACTAACTCTCCCCTAAAAATAGAAAGAAAATATTTATATAGTAAAACTAACAAATAGGAGGTAGTGATGGGTGTCATAAATGGCACCCATTTGATGAGCATTTAAGTCGTTTTTACCTTCTTTTCATAGCTTTCTTTCTCAATAAATGTTTAGTTTTATACTTTTTCTCTCTATTTTACCTTTCCTCTCTTGTTTTACGGCTTTTGTGCATTTTGATGGTTTTTTAGTCTTTTCTCCTTTTTTTGTTTTATTTTCGTTATTTTAGTTGCTTTTCCTTTATTTTAGATTTTTTTTGGATTTAGTTTTCATTTTATTTTATTTTCGTTTTCTTTTTCATTTCATTTTCTTTGCTTTATTTTCTTTTCATTTTATATAGTTTTCTTTCTTGTACTCTTTTCATTTTCATTTTATTTCTCTGAGTTTTGTTTGTTAATTTTGATTTTATTTTACTTCATTTTATCCTTGGTTTCATTTGTATTTTGTAGGTGGATATTTCAAATTCAACTCCTTGCGCTTGCAAAGCCGCGCTCTCAAGTCAGGGTAGTATTAAACCCACAATCATGGTGTTTAGGGACGGCCTACTTTAGTGTTTATCATGACCATGCTATGAGGGTGATGCTCGTGCCCACCGACTACCCAGCCAATCTCGCACTTCCCCTGCTTCAACAACAACCAAACAACAGCAAGCCCGCAACTGTTGTCCCTGCCCTCTTCACACCACCACCTCTAGCACCGAAACACCAACAAAATACAACTCTTGGCAGCCCCGACATAACCCAAAACAGCCATTAATCAGCTACCGTTCTCCCGACCAGCCACAACCACCAACTCCCCTCACACCTTACCTTCCCCTGTATCCCTCCGCAAGCCGCGTAACCCACTGCCTTCACCTCCAACTGCCACAACCACCAGCCACCAGTTCAACTCCCTAGTTCCACAACAATTCACACCACCAGACCTGCCACCAATTCACTCCACCATTCACGCAACTCCCTTATTTCCCCAATTCACCAACAACAACCGCAATTAACACCTAATCAGCCACCATCGCCTCCACTCATCTCCTATCCCGTAACCACCACGCAACACCAAGCGGCTCCATACGCTTCTCACGCAGGCGCACTACTTCAATTTGAACCTCACTTAATGCGGCCGCGCTTGCATTCATCGCGGCCGCGCGTATCTGGGTTTGAAGGAGGAGCGTGGCAGGGAACTTAACTCTCGGCCGTTGATCGAACCATGATGATGATGATTTGGGGTGATGTGCGAAACAGGGGATAAAATCCCACTCTTATGAAGCAGCCAAAACCGAAACTTTCTTTTATTTCCCTTTTATTTTTAGTTTTCCTTTTTACTTTTTTTTTTCTTTTATTATTTATTTTGTTTTCATTTCCTTTTCTTTTATTTTTCTTTTGTTTTCTTTTTTCTTTTATTTTCTTTTAATCTTTGTAATTATAAATACCCATTTTTGGGTTAGAGAGAGAAAGAAGTAAGAATTAGAATTAGAATTAGATCATTTTTTTTAGCTTTGTTGAAAGCTTCTCTCTCTAGTTTTAGGGTTAGTTTAGGAGTAGATTTTAGAGAGAGAAAGTGAGGAATTTCAATGGTGATTGAGAGATTGAAGATTCAATGGTGACAATTGTGTTTGAGCTCTTCTCTATTATCAATGAGAATTTTTAACTCTATCTCATTTTATTGATTTGTTTAATATTCAAGTTTGTTTGATTTGATTTTGATGTTTGATTGTTGATTAGTGTAATTGTTCTCTATATTTTGATGATTCTTGATTTCTTTAGTTGTTTGTGACTAGATGATGATGTTAGTGTAGTTGTTTGCTAGGAATTGGGTGAAACTTGTATGATTGATTGATTGTGCTTAATTTGGGAATTATGTTGATTAATTATTGAGATTAAAGTGATTAATGGAAGTTTGCATGTGTGTAATTCGATTAGGTCTTGAGAATTATGCTAGATTGCATTGTAAGTCTACATTGATACGGACCATTGATTTGTAGCTTACATTTGTATATTGAGCTTGATTAGTGATGCTCCTAGTTAGAGTCTCTCGTAATTGGCGCTAGTTTGACCTCTAGGAGATAGCTTGTTGACTCTTTTGATTGAGCTTGCCACTAGTCTTCACAACTATTGACTTGCATGTATTTCCGAGTTGCTACAATTGTCATGATTGCTTGTTGATCCCGTTCCTAGTGTTTATTTGTTTGATTCTTCATTTTGTTTGTTGGTTAGTGTTACCTTTTATCCCTAGACTTCGACCTAGCTTAGGCGTATAATTGAGAGCGCTTGAACATTACCGTTCCTTTGGGTTCGATCCTTGACTTGCCTCTATACTAGTATATAGGTTTATTAAGTGTTTATAAATTTAGTTTGATCGAGGGAGGATTAGTTCCAACGTCCTAATTCCACCCCTCGTCAGGTAGTTAGATCGCCCAAAATAGACCTGTACAAGCGCAGCTGCGCAAAACTGGGTACGAAACAGAGAGCCTGCGCCACCAGGACGCACATGCCTGAGCCCGCGTCTAGGAGCAGGGCAGTCTCCTTCACCTTTGACTTGCTCTTCCTCGTGCACTCCACTTGATGATGTTGATGAACACGGAAGGAGGAAGTCTCCAAATAGCCCCACAGTAGGTTCAACACCAAGATTGGTGTACCCACTGCTTGCATGCACGAGCTAGAAGACTTGGCATATACACTCCTTCAATCTTGAACTTCAAATGGTAGTCAAGAGGCATCTCAAACGATGTAAAACTTGGGAAGGAGACTCGAGAATCTTCGGATTACGATCATAACCTGAAAAATGAACGAAAACAAGCAAATAAAAGAGAAAATAACAAAATAAACCAAGAAATGCATAAAAATAGAAATTCAACTAAGAAAATGCAAACTAAGGATATAAAGAGCAAAACTAAGGGAAAACTAAAGAAAAGAGCTATAAAATAGCATGAATTTCACCCTAAAGAGAACCAAATGAGTGCCATAAATGACACTCATCAAATTCCCCTAAGCTAAACTTTTGCTCGTGCTCGAGCAAAACAAAGCAAGAAAGAATAAGGATGAAAGACTTATTCAAAAAAAGAAAAATAAAGACATGAGATGGGAATATACACTAAGTAAGACTCACTAACGTAGGAATCATGGTTAATTTTAGCTACAACAAGCGCTTTAAACCCTAAAGTCGCCTATGAGAACGAGTGAGGTCTCGTAAAGGTTTCCTAAGAGCTTAACCCATAGCTCTTTGAAATAAAACGAGGCAAAATCATTAAAAGAAAAGAAGGTAAATAAAAAATTCAAACAAATAGCTCTTGACAAGGATTTTCGCAAACGGTAAAATGCAAGTGATTGAACACTTTTCTATATGATAGGGGTATGCATGCTCCAAGATATCTAGGATTGATTGAAATATAAGGTATGATAAGCGTAGAGAACTAATGAGGCGCAGTCCACTTTCATCCCAACCAATCTAACTGCGTTCTCCTAATGGCTTCAAATCTTCTCTTAGTAAGCGTCTCTATGGTTCCTCGAAGTAACCGGAATAGAAAAAAGTTTGAGGGTTCTCGACATCTTGACCTTGCATCCCTTCTCCTTAGGCTTTAACTCATAATTCCCTCCCTCGGTATGTGACTCAACCACTAGGACGAAAGGACTTTCCCAAAGGTTGTAACGTAAGGGCAAAAGGTTAGGGGTAGGCCTAAAATTTAGAATTTGGTGGTACACCTAGGTTGTGAAGCAAAGATTGGCCAAACCTCGACACCAAAACCAAGAAGTCACCAAACAAAAACAAACTAACACCCTCAAGCTTATTCAAAGCTATATCCACAATCATATATACAACAAGCGTAAGACGCTTTCCCCCCCAAGCTAGAAAATAGCATTGTCTCCAATGCTTAAAATAGGGAGAAACGTTTACAACAAAACGTTTTTGAACTTTATCATTGTTAGGCTTTTTTTTTTATTTTTAATTACAACATTTCAATTTTTCACTTTAATTAGTGTCCTTGCCTTTTTTTTTATAATTTTGGACGACTTTTGCATTTATTCATTTGCCATTATTCACAAAATATACAATTCACAAGCTTGCTTTCAAATAAGAACCAAATTCCAAACTCATAAAACACAATCTCCAACATCATGACCAATTGCTTCACAAAAACCAAGAATGGAACAAAAAGAAACAAAAGGCACAAAGTTCTAAGGATGTGGCTTGAAAAGAAGGGAAAAGGTCCAAGTGGTTAGTAAGTAGGCAAATGTAAACCCAAAAACTAAAAATGAAGAAGGTTATCCTTGAAAAGAAAAATTACCACCCCAAAAATATGCCTTTGTCCTTCCTAGATGGTTCGGTCTCGTGTTTGAGAATTATGAGTCAAGCTTCAAGATTAGGTATGCAAAGGTCAAGGATCCACGTCGCACAATCAAAATATGATGAAGGCTTGAAAAAGAAGAATCCTCACACAGTTGTAGCAAAAACTTACTAAAGTTATTAAATCCACCAAAGGAAGCAACTCCGTCTTACCACGAACCAAAAGAATCTGGCTTCAAGGCCCAAAAGGTCTAAACCGCTACCTTAGCATACCCTATCCTAGAGTCAACCGTGAATACTCTCATAGCATGCACATCGATAAAGCATATGAAAGCACACATTCAAAGGAAAAATCCCGAATTGTAGAATGTCCAAAGATAAGAGCTAAACAAGCAAAAAGAAAAATATTGTCTCAAAATCTTTTTGTTTGTTTTTTGTTTTATCAAAGAAAGAAAAGGAAACTTAGAGAGAAAAGCACAAGAATGTGAGCAACACAAGTAAAACCCAATCGTCAAACAAGTGGTCATTCGACAACAACGCCAATGACCCCAAACACACTTGGTGTTACAAGGCAAACATCCTCGAACAATCAACTCATCCTAAACTAAACCTATTCTATGCAATCAATAAAGAAGAAGAAAGAAAAGAAAAAGAAAGATCTCACCGGGTACTCTAAGCAATGCTAATGAGTATAAATGAAAGGAAATGCAAACCTTCAGGATGTTCCAAAAGCAAAAGTAAAGATAACATACCAAGAGAGAAAAAGAAGGCTATATACAAAAAGGAAAATGTTAGAAACTTCCAAACAAAATCAAACAATATCAGAGGTGGAAAAAATGATCAGAGAAGCAGAGAAAGAGAATCATAGAGCAGAGAGAAATATCGTTCAATCAGGAAACAATCAACCATCACGAAAAAATTGTCAAGAACTAGACCAACAACATATCATCATCATCAGAAATCATCAGACAAAGAACATCATCATGAATCATCAGTAGAAAACAATCGCAGGAAACAGACATCATAATAAATCATCATCAGAGAAAGACACCAAGTTGAAGACAAAGCCATAGTGAACCATAAAAGCAAAGGGGAAACAAAAGAAGCACATCAGACATAAGAATATTCCTCCAAGATTAAAATGAGCTACCCCCCAAGCTAAAACCAAGCAACAAGCTGGAATAGAAACAAAAGAAAAGCAAACAAGCATAAAAGGGAGGGTAGCTAAAATGGTATCACTCAGCACTGTGGTAAGGGGTAGAATGAGTACTCCCCTCAGCAACCTCAGAAGAAACATGGTTAGCGACATCATCCATATGCATAGGGCTACTACCCTTCAACCTACTCACCCTCTCGACTCTATCCCTAGCAAAAAGGTGGGACCAATCATCAAGAACCGGGTTGCCCGATAGCCCCATCGGCCAAAAGTCCTAGGATCAGAAAATGGGTTAGGGTTAGCCGGATCATATGCAAATCCCATCCTCCCGACCTCTTATAATCGTAAGAGGTCGAGGAGGTCCCCTTAATAGCATCGCGAGGAACATTGCGCCCCTCCCAATAGGGATAGCACAACCTAGGGACAATGGACTCATCAAATGGCTCCCATTGAGGCACGGGTCCTTGTTGGACTGGGAGGTACGGGTAGTTAACATAAGGCTCGATATCCCCCCTCATGACATGCATATCATAAACTTTCCTAGCATGTTAATCATAGCCTAAAACAAAGTCATTCCCCAAAGGTGAACAATTTAATACATTTGCAATGGAATCGATCTTTGCATGCAAAATAGACAAGTCACAAGTAGAGATAGAAGATGAAGAAGGGGGGATCAAAGATATACCTCCCCGAGACACCGGGGGTGAGGTGGGAGCAAGAGGGACATATGGATTGTGGCGGAGATTTGGCAAAGGAGCTCTCTTGAAAGCTTGGTCGATCGGCCACTTGTTAGGTCCCCATGGAAGAGGGGAGTCTAAGCATCTACCCATAGCCTCGGGGTTAGGGATGGGGCACCAATATGTTGTCTTTGTAACTTTCCAAATAAACAAGTTGTCTTGAGTAGTGCGCTCCAAAAATTGATAAGTCTATATATATATATATATATATATATATATATATATATATATATATATATATATATATATATATATATATATATATTTATTCCCTGTCCCACGGTCATATTTGTGCTTATTTGAGCTCTACGAAGCTATTTTTATTACTAATATACATTTTCTAGTGTTTTTGTAGATATGATATCATTTTGCAGGAATTTGCATAATTATGGAATTTTTCTAGCTTTTTAAGCCACTACAAAGACATTGGAATTTGATCGTATTTTATGATCGTATATATATTTAAAGCCCAGAGCTGAGTTAAAGAAATTTGGTTCGGTGATATAAGGGCTCAATTTGTGAAGAGGTCCAAATTAATATTTCGGACCAAGTAATGAGCAAGCAAGTTAAGGGTTTTGGGCCCAAAGCAAAAAGAAGCTCAATCTCCAACGGAAGTCAGCTAGACAAAGTTATATAACAGACCCAATTGGGCAGCCCAACATCCGATGAGTCCTAGACTCCTATGTCGACTGCTTCAAGTCTTTTAGAGTTATATTGTGAGTGGGATTTGTGGGCATTTTCTTGTTAAAAGGGAGTACGTAGTACAGGGGTAGGGTAGGTTAGCTTTTTCATTATTTAGTTTTATTTGTTTTGTGTTTCATTAGTTTAGTTTTAGTTTTATTAATTTGTTATTAGTTTTAGTTTTAGTTTTCTTTTCACTTTCTCTCTTTAACTTTTCTTTCTCTCTCCTCTTAATTAAACTCTTAGTATTACTTTCTCTCTTGTTTCTCTCTCTACAACTCTTGGTTTAATTTCATCCTTTATTTAATCTCTTTCCTTGATCATGTCTTGTTTAATTGCTTTGTTTAGTTTATATTTAATTATGTGCGAGTATTTTTCTTTCTAGGGTTTATGGGGATCCATAAATAATATAAAGGGGTAATTTATTATTGTTAGCTGTCAATGGTAGATTAATTTCCTATTGATTAATTTAATGCTATGCAATAAGATTTGTGCAAGTTTAATTTGTATGAGTTAAGCAATATTTATTCGAGATTCGAGAGATGAGAATTGATGTTTAGGCCTAGTTTCAATAGGCAGGTTAATTTATAAATGGTTAAGTTGAGATTCGAGAGATGAGATTTAATGCCGGTAGATTAATTATGTGATTGTAATACGTGGCGAAAGCCCTTTATGATCTGATTAATTGATGCATTGATGATTGATTATTATGTTTTATCCTGGAATATTATTTATTGGTGAACCTATGCCCTAGGTCTTTTATTCATTGTTTCTCCTCCTACTTTTATTCTTTCCCACTTTTACTCTTAGTAGTTTAGTTTCCTTTCGATAATAATAATTTGTTACTCTATAATCTAGATTATATTATTTAATTAGGAATAATCTAGAAATCACAAAGAAATTGAACAAATAGCACCATCACACTCAAACAATCCAAATTGCAAACTCCAAACCCCAATCCAAAGAGTACCCAAAAATCCCAACTTTTTTTTTTTTGGAAAATAAGAGAAATTTTATTACCAAAAGAAAAAGTTACAACTTACAAAAGCTAAGTTATAACAAACACCAAACCCCACAAGACCAAGAAACAGGCCAACCAACACAAAACAGTTCAAGCTCAATTTCCTGCCACCTTCTAGGAAGGGTTCAGGAGAAAGAGACAAGAATACCCCAAGCATAAGCTTCCAGCCACCTTCTAGGAAGGGTACGGAAAATAAGGCCCAAGAAACCAAAGACAAGCACCGAGAACCAGCAAAAAACCAACACCCCTGCAAACTGCAAAAAGCAGACCCCCACCTAGACTCAGTTGCAAAAGCAACAGGATTAGACAAAAGAGGGTAAAACACAACCTCAGGGAAAGCCACAAAACAAAAAAAACACCAAAACCATCAAAAACAGCAGTACAAACAGCAACCAAGTATAACAGCAGCACTGACAGCAACAACAGATAGCAGCATAACAGTGCAGCAGAAAAGACAGCAAGCAGAGCATAGCACCAGCAGCAACAGCTGCTGAAACAACAGCCAGCACAACCAGCAGCAGAAGCTGCTGCACAGAACAGCAGCCCTCAGCAACAACTGCTTGCTGAACAGCAGTAGACAACAAGCAACAGCAACAGCAACAGCAGCGCCAGCAGAGCAAACAACAAGCAGAGCAGCCAGCAACAGAAACAGCAGCAGAGCAACAGCAGAACAATAGGGCAGGCAACCAGCAGTAGAAAACAGCAGCTGCAGCACAGCACCCAGCACCCAGCTGCTAACTAGAGCAGAACTAAAGCAGGCAGCAGAGCAACACAGTCAGCAACAACAAGGGAAACAACAACAACAACTAAGTTTCAGCAACAGCAAGAGAGCAGAAGCAAACAGCAGAAACCAGCAGAAAAAAAGTGCCACAAGAACAACAAAAACCAGACAGCAACAACTCCAAAAAAACCAGAAACCAGAACTCAAAAGTTAGGAACCAGAAATTGCCAAGAACCAGCAACAGCACCAGAAGACCAAGAAAGAAGGAGAAACTCCTAAACAATCAAATATTTGCTTCCCGCCGGGATTCTACAGACAGAATGAAAGACAATATCCCTAACTAGAGCATCAACAGATTTGCAACAACCAGTAAACAAAACTACATTCCTTTGAATCCAGATACCATAAACTGTTTCAGTAAAGGCCACATGGATCACTTTGTTTTTCAATCTGGAATTTCTGCAGATTTTATTCATCCAATCAATCTCATCACTAAACTGCTGAACAGGCTTGGAAACATGTAAGATACCCAACACCTTGTTCCAAACCTGTCTAGAGTATTCACACTCAAAGAATAAGTGTTGAACACTTTCATTTCTATTCAAATACAAGAAACACCTTGGATCACAAGAGATGTGCCATTGGAGCAACCTATCCTTAGTGACAAGCCTATTCCACAAGGCTAGCCACAAGATAAAAACACTTTTAGGAGTTGCTAAGTTATAACAAATAACTCTCTTCCAAGGAACCTTAGGGACTTAAGGCCTAATAGCAGCATAAAGCTTCTTGATTTTCATTTTGTTGCACTGTATGAAACCATCCCGTCCCCCTTGATCATTCACAACATCTCTACAACTCAGAATCTTCTTCAAAAACCAAGAGCATTTAGCAGGGGTAGGGGTGGTCCAACAATCTTTATGCTTGAAGTAATAGATATGGACCCACTTAACCCAAAGATTATCAGCCTTGTGAGCAATATCCCAAAGTAACTTGGTGACAGCTGCTTTATTCCACTCAGGAAGAGAAAGCAAGTTCCAGCCACCACAGACTTTAGGGAGACAGACATTATTCCAAGCAACCAAAGATTTCTTAGCAGGGGCAGAGGATCCAGTCCAAAGAAAGCACCTGAATCTAGCCTCGATCTCTTTCAGAATTTTCTTTGGCAAGATAAAAATTTGAGCCCAATAAGTCTGAATTCCAAACAACACACTCTTCACCAACTGAAGCCTCCCAGCATAGGACAAGTGTTTAGCCATCCACCCTTGGATTCTAGCAGTCACCTTCTCCACCAAAGGCCTACACTGAGCAATAGTAAGCTTCTTGGAAGAGAGAGGGACCCCAAGATACCTAAAAGGAATAGTACCTTGAGAAACACCAAGAAGCTCTCTCAGCTCTGTCTGAACATCAACGGAAACCCCTCCAAAGTAGACTTCACTTTTATCAAGATTAGCAGAAAGCCCAGAAGCACCCGAGAATTTCAAGAAGGCTTGGAAGAGAAGCTTAACAGAAACACTATCAGCTCTAGAAAACATCAATAGATCATCAACAAACATCATGTGAGTTAGGTTTAACTTTTCACATCTAGGATGAAAGTTAAAATCAGGAGTTAACCTAAGCTCATCAAGGCATCTGGAGAGGTATTCCATACCAATAGCAAAAAGAAAGGGTGACATAGGGTCACCTTGTCTTAGACCTTTCTTAGCTTCAAAAGGAGGGGCAGGAAAACCATTAATAAGAATAGAATAAGAGACAAAAGTAAGACAAGTCCAAATCCAGTTAACAAATCTCTGAGGGAAACCAAGCTCCTGCATAACAGTGATCAAGAATCCCCACTCAACTGAATCATAGGCTTTCTTCAAATCCACCTTAACCATGTACCTAGGAGAGATAAATTTGTGATCATAGCCTTTGATCAATTCAGTTGTAAGAAGGATATTATCACCAATGTGCTTGCCTGGAATGAAACCTGCCTGAGCATCATCAATCACCTCACCAATGACAGCAGCAAGTCTAGCAGTTATGACCTTAGAGATGAGCTTATAAACCACAGTGCAACATGCTATAGGTCTAAAATCCTTTACATGGGAAGCATTAGGGATTTTAGGAACAAGAGTGATAGTTGTGCAATTCCATTGTTTAGGCAAGATCCCTTTAGTAAAGAAATCAATAACACTAGCATAGATACCATCTTTCATAATATGCTAAGCTCTCTTAAAGAAGAAGGAGTTAAAACCATCAATACCAGGAGCTTTAGTGTTATCAATTCCCTTAAGGGCAGCATCAATCTCAGCATGAGAAATAGGCCTAATGAGATAGCTCTGAGCAACAGAGCTAAGTTGCTTACCCCTCCTCATGGTAACAAGGTCAACAACAGGGAGCCAAGGAGCCTGAGTCCTTAAAAGAGACTTATAGAAGGAGATAATTTCATGAGAAATAGCATCCGGATCCTTGAGCAACACCTGATTAGAGTCAAAGATGGAGTCAATTCTATTCCTTGTTTGTCTATTCTTCATCACAGAGAAGAAATAATGAGAATTGCCATCTACAAGCTTAATATAATTGATCCTAGATTTTTGTTTGAAGATGCTTTCCTGAATATCATTCCAGTGTTTGACAACCTTAGTAGCATCAGATTCTTTAGCATATAAATCCAAATCGTCAAGATTCCGAGCCATTAAGTTTTGAATTCCAAAAAGCTCAACATTAGCTTGATTAATTTTTTCCTCAATATTACCAAACTGGTTGCTATTAAGAGACTTGATACTAGATTTCACAAAATTAAGTTTCTGCCAAACAGAACTACAAGAACCCCAAGCTTGAGAAACAGTATCAAGAAAATCAGGATGATCAACAATACAGTTTAAAAACCTAAAAGGTCTACCTTTCCCAGCAGGAGCAGAACAAACATCCAACAGAACTGGACTATGATCAGATAAAGAAGGGGGGAGATAGACAGTCTCAACATGCCCATGAGAGGCTAGCCAAGAATGGTTACCAAAGACTCTATCAATCCTAGAAAGAGTTCTAGGACCAGTGTGAGCCTTATTTGACTAAGAGTAGAAGGCTCCTTTACTTTTGATCTCAGTAAGGTCCAAATCATCAACCAGACTCTAGAAGTCTCTAGTCTCATAATCAGTAACATCATTACCATGAAGCCTATCTGAAGTATGAAGAACAGAGTTATAGTCACCAGCACAAAGCCAAGGAGAATGCTGAATAGAGATGCTTCTAATTCCTTCCCACAAAGGAAGCCTATCATGAATGGAGTGAAGCCCATAAACAACAGTGAGATGAATTTGAGTAGAGAGGTCCTTAGAAGAGACACTACAATGAATGAACTGTTCATGAACCTTCAAGACATTAACAGTTACTCTATCTGCATTCCAACCAAGCCAAATCCTCCCTTTAGGAGAATAATCATAATTACACAACTAAAGCCAAGAAGAGCCAAATTTCCTCTGATAAGTGATAACATTTTTCAATTTGATTTTTGTTTCAAGCAAACCAACCACATCAACTGAATGGGAATGAAGCAACCTCTTTACAGAGGCAACTTTGCCAGGGTCATTCAGGCCCCTGACATTCCAAATAGAGTAAATCATGACCCTAGAGGGGGATTAACCTCACCCCCGCTTGGATTTATAGTGAAGCCACCTGCACCATTCATTTCATTTGCAAATAGAGCAACAAAAGCATTAGAGGTAGAGGCAGGCTAATGAACTCTAGTTTGTTGGATTTTTGTCTTCCTTCCAACTATTCTCCACCCCTCATCTGAATTTTGAGAAGTATGAACATGTGGAGTAATGATAGATTGTCCATGAACAGAAGCACCAACATTAACAGCAGGAGCAGGAGCTTGGCTAGGCTTAGGAACCCAGACCTGCTTTTGCTTAGGAGGAACAGGAGCCGGCTGCTTAGGAACCTGCTTAGGCATAGCAGGCTTAATAGAGCAATCATGACCAACCCTTTTGCACTTAGAACAAAAAGGTGGGGCCCACTCATACACTACCTTGAGCTCCAATAGTTCCTTTGAAGGACTCTCAACCAATACAGAATTAGGTATAGGCTTTGTAACATCAATTTCAATTAGAACCCTAGCAAAAGACACTCTAAGTTGTCTAGTAGTACACTCATCAGCACAAAAATCCCAACTTTAGGAAAGAGAAAACCACAATGAAAGTGTAAAAATGGGGACTTAGAGTAAAAATCAACTAGATGAAGTGAGAATTGGTGAAATTGCAATAGTAAAATAATGATGAAGATGGTGATGATGCTTGAACAAAAACCAAAAGAAAATAAAGTGAGAAATGATAAGAAGAGAGAGAAAAAGAAGGTCGGTGCGTTTAAGGGAGGATCAGCAAGGGGGCGCGGCCGCGCCATCAGGCCGCGCACCCGTGCCAGAGGGCCGCGCCATAGTCGCGCGCGCCCGCACCCTTTTGGGTATATGATCTTCCGAATCTCCTTTTGTATGCACATCGGTGAGTACAAGGGGGATGATCACGATGAACATTATAGTAGGCAGACCCAAAACTCCATGACACTAGATTTTCATGAACCCACCAATCTTCAATTCTTACACTTGCTTCCAATTCATATACTCGAACACTTCCTCTTCAAAATTGGCACCAAAATTGTTGGAAATCAAATAAAAAATAAAGAAAGAAAATAAACAAAGAATAGAAATATCAAAAGAAAAACAAAAATCAAGGAACATAGAGAAAATGGTTAGAAATTTGGGTTGCCTCCCGAAAAGCACTTGTTTAACGTCATTAGCTTGACGTTCTCCCCACCCTTCAAGGTGGATCATAGAGAGTCATATCATGAACGACTCCCACAAAAACTCCATCATAGTAACGCTTGAGCCTATGACTATTGACTTTGAAAGTTCTTGAGAAATCCAAAGGAGATATTTCAATAGCACCATTAGGAAAAACCTCTTGAACAACAAAAGGACCACTCCAACAAGACATTAGCTTCCCGGGAAATAATCTCGTCCTAGAATTGTAAAGGAGCACCTTATCACCAACATTGAACTCCTTCTTCTCAATAAGCTTATCATGCAACTCCTTGGTACGAGTCTTATACATGCTTGCACAATCATATGTGTAGGCGTTGTTCGAAGTGTGCCTACGTTAAAGCATGGTGTGAATATGCTTGGCACTCTTAGGAAGTGGGAATTGATGTATACGATTAGGGATAAATAAAGTAGGGAGCCGCCAACAATTTTTTAAGGAACTTGTAAACTGTTCACAGATCATTTAAGGCTACCACGAATAAGGGACAACAATAAGCAACAACGATTAATCTGTGAAGTTTACAACCCATTCATAATCCATGAGATTACTAACTCCATATGGTTCGGAACCACGAAAGGAGGATCGGGTATGATGGTACGAAGTGAGTCGTGGAGTCACATTCGCCTGTATTGGCCTCTACTCAATTCTTATAATGAAAAGTGATTCCTGCGATCTCAAAGGCATGTAAACAAAATATTCAATTCGCTCCAAACTATTATTTAGCTAAATTGTTTTAATATTAATGCGACACATTATTCTAATATATTTGTGATCATATGAATTAATAACAAGATTAAAAAAGGAACCTAAAACGGTTGTTCAAATTATCTTATTATGCGTGATTTTCAATTACATATTCCCTTTAACATGCAATATGGCGATCAATAAAAATAATAGAATAAACATTAATATTGGAAGCAATTCAACAATAAATCCAACAATATAAAATCGTTAGAAAAAAATAAGAGAAATAAAAGGAACATAATTCTTACTTTGATTCTGTTTGCTTGCAACTATAAAATAATAAACGAGTTAGTAACTTCAAGGAAATAATAATAAAACAATAATTAAATTAAACTAAACTAAATTAAATTAAATAGAGTTGATTTGGGGCCAAACCCTCAAACAATTCTACCTTTCACGCCTTGGCTTAAGGACAGAACCACGAGTAAAGTATGGACTCCTTGGAGTGCTTGAAGAAGGAATTTTGAAAGAAGAAGGGTAGGCTAGTGTTTAGGCTAGAGCATAGAGGAGAGAAAAATAGAGAATTAATTGATGCCCCCGAACATCAGAAATGAGGGGATATTTATAGAAAAAATGTGCTGAAGGAACACACAGAACCCTAAAAAGATAAAAACCCTTAAAAAACTTACACCGCGACACGACAATGTGCACCGTGACACGGGAAATCCCACCGTCAGACGGGGAACATTCCCGTGACACGGTGGACTGCTGTGTGACGCGGGAAATATTTAATGAACGGGGAACAAAACGCGTTAAGGGTTTACGTGAAAAGGACACGAAAACCCCAGTGTCACGGAAGGTGCCCCGTGTCACGGGGAATCCCACCGTCAGACGGGGTAGTTTCCCATGACACAGTGGACAAACGCCGTGATGCGGGAGTCTGTAGTCCGTTTTTCCGTCTAAATTCTTTTTTAACCCTTATTTCGTTCAGCATTTTAAGTGCCGATTGATAATTTCGGGTCATTTCTGATTTATTATTATTATTTGGGCTAAAATAAATAAATAAATAAATAAAATAAATAAAAGGTTTGGGCTGAAACTAAAAAACTATGCTTTGACTAAACATCAAGACTGATCCATGGAATATTCAAAAATTGAATTTAATTAAATACGATTTTTTAAGCACTCTCGGGATTAAATACTGAACCCGACCAATAGTGGCGGTGAAAGGTTGTTCATCATTGGGTTTGGTTTTGGGGAGACATTTTTAGGTGTCTACAGAAGCCCCCACTTTGACTGAGTTTGTAGAAACGTCAGTTTCAAAAACGATAGTCAAAGTAGTCGATAGGGACGGAGGATGATTTAAGACGTTCTGTAATCCTAAATCACTTTGTATACGCCGATACCTGCAGAAAAATGTTAATTCCACAGATAAAAGAGTAAAGGGATAGAATACGTATCTGACACCAGTGTATCGGTGACAAATGAGTTTGGCAGATTCCTATGCTTGAAGGAATCCACCGGATGACGTTTGTTGAAATGCTTTCCATGCCTGAGGAAAGCCGACTGATGAATTTGGTAGCTTTCTAAGCCTGAAGAAACCTACCGAATGATACTTTCCATGTTTGAGGAAAGTCGACATATGAATTTGGTGTCATTCTATTCTTGAAGAATTCCACCGATAATGCCTTCCATGCTTGAGGAAAGCCGACTTGGCGGTTTTCTATACTTGAAGAAAAATCCACCGATAACGCTTTCCATGCTTGAGGAAAGCTGACTTGGCGGTTTTCTATACTTGAAGAAAAATCCACCGATAACGCTTTCCATGCTCGAGGAAAGCCGACTTGGCGGTTTTCTATACTTGAAGAAAAATACACCGATAATGTTTTCCATGCCTGAGGAAAACCGATAACTGATATAATTGCTGAAACTTGTAAGTGTATGATGGTTCAATTATCCTCGAACGTGGGCCGCGGATGATTCACACCTTCAAGTCGACTATCCGACCATGTTAGGTGTTTAAAATGTCGACAAATTGACTCTGAAGCTTGCTAGGGGTAAAACGGTAATTTTGATACCCTTTAAATGTCAGTTAGAATTTTTCGCGTAATTTTAATGAGAAACTAACTCTTCAATTTGTGCAAAAAATCGTGCAATTTTTGTCAAAATGCCAGGAATATTCGCTGACAACTTCAAGGAGCGTGCAGGTCACTCGCGAGACCACCGTGTCACGAAGAAAAACTCTCGTGACACGGCAGCTAGTCCCGTCACGCGGTATAAGATCCCGTGACGCGAGATTTTTATGGTTGCAGAACTGGTCAAATGCTTGATTTTAGTGTTTTTGACCAGCTAAAAGACACGTGCGCCACGTCAGTTTTGTGACGTTACACGGTAACGGTCACCGTGGCACGGGAAACGGGGGTGTATAACGGGATGCTCTTCTCTTTAAATTTGAGCTTCCATTTGCCATTTCATGCTACTCTTTCACCATTTTTATCTCCCTGTTCTTCTTTTCTCCTTAAATTTTTTATTTTAATTCCAAGAACTACCGTGCTACGTAAGCTCGGCACCGGCGCACATTTGTCTTCACCGTGTCACGTTTTCAGTCACCGCGACACGACGGTTCTGCTGCTGTGTTTTTTTATTTTTTTTATTTTTATCTGCTACTGCTCGCAACTGCTGCTGTTTCGGTGCTCGTCATCTCCGTTAGAAGGTCATAGCGACACGGGTTGGTGTACCGTGCCACGGCTGGAAACACCGTGCCGCGGTATTTGGCTGCTGCGTTCCGCAGTTTTTCTCGAGCATTTTTGAGCTTTCCGAGCTTGTTTCTTCACCAAATTCACTCAAATTTCTGCTATCTTACTTATTTTTGAATTCCTACAAAGATCCATGTAAGTTCTCTTGCTTTTCGTCTCGAATTTTGCTTCAATTTGAATAGCTTTAAAAAAAAAACCCTTGAAAAAAATCAATTTGGGGATTTTGATTTTGAGGTTTTATGTTGAAATTCTTGACATGAATTAGCTTGTACATGTATGTATGTGTGTTTGTGAGCGGTTTGAGACAAAAATTGCATGATTTGGTGAAGAAGTGAGCAAATCCCCCTTTTTGGTACTACTTATGTGAAATGGTGTTCTTGTTATTTTGTCGTTCCTCTGCATTTGTATTGATGATATATTGGTTTTAGATCTTGTAAAATATGCCATGATGTGTCGATCTATTATTTTTGTGCAATTTTGAAACATGTTTTATTTTGTGTATGTACTAAATTGTCATGGAGAACATAGTATCATGCAATTAGGAGAACATAGTATTAGTTCGTCATGGAGAAACTAAATACTAGAAATAATTCCATTATTTTGCTAATTTTTAGCCTTGGGGTAAAAATTTAGCGTATAATAGAAAACGCAACTTGAAATAACCGTTAAGTTGTTTGGAATAAATAACTAAATAACTTAGGAAATGATGATAAGCATTTAGATTTTTAGTTTTGTAATAGCATTCCTAGACAACGGGATCGCGATCATTCCACTCGTGGCCGGCGTCAGGCTTTTCGGGAGGACACTCCCACAGTTCCTGAGGGCATGGACGACGATGCCCTAGAGACGGGGCCTCGTCCTTCTTCGAGTAGGGGCAGGTGGGTTCCACCTCCGTGGTCGTCAGATGAGTTGGTTTTCTGCCGTGAGAACCACGTTTCTCACCGTCCACTTGCCGGCATAGTCGATGGCATGCTTTGCCATCACGGTTCCGGAGCTAGAGATTTGATTCCTCGACTTCATGGGTTTATCACGAGAAATCCTGTTACGAACGCCTTGTGGGAATCTGCTAGTTTAGTAGATTTTTATTCGGCGATCGTAGGGTTTCGCAGCCCCCGGGGTTGTGGCTTGACAGTCGTTTGCGCGTTGTTGGAGTATTTTTGGGATACTACCAACACTTTTCACTTTGCTTGGGGGGAGATGACAGTGACCCCTCTGGATTTTAGCATGATCTGTGGTCTACGCTTCACCAACCGGGTCGTACAACAGATGTCTGATCTTTCTTGGGGGGTGGCTGAGGCAGCCGATTTGTTAGGCCCGATCGTTCAGCACATCAGGACTTAGCCGGTGTCTCGAGGTGGTCCTAGGAGCAGGCGATCAGAGTTGGCTTCTATTTTGGCCCGTGGTTTTGACATGGATGAGACATCACCTGAGTAGCGAGTGCATATCTTCATTTTGATTCTCATTTCCATGACTCTTTCTCCTGACAGGAGTTCACGTGCGCTCGTTTGCTACCTTCCTTATTTGCTCAAGATCAGTGAGATAGGATCCTTTAGCTGGGCCAGCCTTGGATATGCCGATCTTCTCTTGTCGTTACGTCATGGCTGTAGGTAGCTGAACGACCAGGCCCTTGTCACTGTCTACGGTTTATGGAGAGTCGTAGAGGTGACGATCTTCCTCTTCTTGCTTTGTTTTAATTTGTTTGACTCATGTGCTCAAAGATTACTTTTCATTGCAGTTATGGTTCTATGAGTACTTTTTGGGATTGGCCCCTCAATGGCGTCGTGGAGCGGTCCATGACTTCCCTGTTGGAGCCAGCTGGCATGACCGAGGCGAGTCACGAGTGGAGTTTGTACCTGCGCTACGCGAGCTGCTACGTCGAGGCACCTCTTCTGTTGGTGTAAGAATTACTTTTGTAGCCCGTTATTTTGTATCCTGACGTTATTTTCGGCGTTTCATTACGAATTTTTATGGTTTTCAGGTTGCTACTGATATCTAGTATCGGCCTTGGGCTGGGATGACTAATCTTCCCGAGGCTTTGTAGCTTTCGGCGTACAACACTGTTTTTGTTGGTACTGGATGCTTTGTCTGGTATCTGGGGGAGCGTGTCGTTCGTCAGCACAGTAGTGATCGCTTTGTGGTGCCCTTGTCTCCACCGGAGTCGATGCTGGACTCACGCTTGCTTAGGGAGTTGATAAACAGGGGAGAGCGCTACACTTTTCCTTGGAAGGAGCTTGTGCGTATGGAGGGCGATTATGCGCAGGACTTGCTTCCCTCCTTGGCTCCTCTACCTCGTCTTCCTGAGGTATGATTTCTTTTGAGAATTTTGTTGCTAGTGTCTGTTTAAACCGTCGAATAACCTGATTATTCGATCGTATTTTCAGACGACTGTTCGCCGTGTGGGGAAGATTGAGATCCCGCCTCAATCCGTTCGCTACCCGGGGCCGATCGGTATTACTGAGGACCATATTGCTGACTCGTAAGAGGGTTTCAAACAGGTGCAGGAGTCTTTGCCTGATGTTTTTGAGCCGGTAAGCTTTTTGATACATTATATTATTCATCCCTTTTTAATACCGCTTGTTACTGATTTTTTTTCTTTGCTTTGTTCTCAGCCTACTCACCCGGAGATGATGGGCTTCATGAAGCTGGTTGACGCTTTGAAGTACTGCTTCATCAAGCTTCGGCGTGGTGCGAGTTGTCGGGGCGGTTCTAGCGATGTTCTTGAGGTATGTTCACTTTTTTCATTTTTGCCATTTGTTCTATCTTTCACCATTGACATCTTTTGATTTTGTGTCTTTCAGGAGCGACGGAGGTCCCGCTCGCGCTCGAGGTATAGAGGCTCGAACGAGGGGGAGCCTAGTCGTGGCAGACGATCTCCTGAGGTTCATCGGCATTCTCAGTCTCAGCGGGAGCCTCAGCTTTCTCAGCCGTTTCAGAGGCTCAGTGGCAGCAGCCTCAGTCTTCCCTGCCGTTCCAGCACTTTCAAGGTCAGTGGCAGCGACAGTCGTTTTAACTGTCTTCACAGCCTGAGTTCAGGCCAGTTATCACTCCTGTGGATTAGGGCTTATACTCAGCTCCATCGTCTGGGGTGCTTCCTCCATCGATGCCAGGCTTGTTTTCAGTTCCAGTGTATGGGACGATGCCTCCACCGATGATTCCTACGTCTTGGAGTCAGTCTACACTGTTTTCCAGTTGGACGGGTCCTGCTTTGAGTTTGACTGCTACTGGAGTTACAGGGACTAGTAGGGATACTACTCCTCGTACCCAGATGATGGCGGGACTCTTTGGCTCACCGCTCCCGTATTCACAGGCTGGAGATGACACTGATCTTCACTCTTCTAGTTCTACAAATTTTTAACCGAGGGTCTTTATTTGTACTTTAGTTGATGACACTTGACGCTGCTTATGCATCATGACTCACTTTGTACATTATTCACAGTTTATGTATTTATTAGTGTGTGTTAGTGTGTGCTTGAGACTCATTGTGTGTGATGTGTATTTATTAATGACGCGAAAAAAAAACGTAAGTGGAGGGTACTGACCTTCCCCAAAAGAAAAAAGAAATAAAAATAAAAGAAAAAAGGGATAAGTTTTACAACTCCTCCAAAATAAATAAGTATGGAAATGGGACAAGGTTTACAACTTTCCCAAAGAAAGAAAAAAAATAAAATAATAAAAATAGAAATAAGAATAAAAAATAAAATAAAATAATAAATAATAAAGATAAATAGAAATAAGAATAAAGTAATAAAAATAATAAAATAAAATAATAAAGATAAAAATAACATAAAAATAATAATAATTAAAAAAATTGAGAATTTTATTAGGAATGAAACCGTCAAAAAACAGAATTAAAAGATAAACGGTGAAGATAAAACAATAAAAATCCGGATAAATATAGGAAAAGGATAAAAAATGAAAACATGTGGGCACCGCGACACGACACTGTACACCATGTCACGGCAAAAGCTGTCGTGTCGTGACATAAATTCCCGTGACATGGTGGAAGTTCCAGTGTCACGGTGCGCGTATTCTGCAACGGTGTGGTTTACGCATATAGAAAGATAGATTCTGAGTATTACCGAGCGTTTCTGCTATAAAATAGGACCAGTATATTCGTGATATGCATAATTACGAAACATAAAATAATTTGAATTTCATATTTCAATAATAATGTCTTAGAATTTTGATAATACATTGCGCGACTTGTCTTATTCTTTGACCAATGCTGACAAAAGAGAGTTGGAATTGTTTCATGTCAGGGGTTTATTAGCCCCGAGACATGTAGCGATTGAACATGATTTTCTTAGGGCAGCATTAGACTATTGGAGTCCAGAAACACATTGTTTTAAATTTGATTACGATGAAATCTGTCCCCTGCCGGAGGATTTCGGTGCCATCTTTAGGTTTCCTGCTAGAAATCTGATTGCTATGCCTACCCTACGTGAGTATTATTACCAAGACTTTGAACGCCATCTGATTTGCAGATCCAGATTTAAATAGAATTGTGTGTGGTAATGAGGTAGACTTAGAAAAACTTGCAAATTTATATTTCAATCGGCCTGTCTCTGAGTCTTATCATGTATAGCGTAGAAGGGCTTATATTTTTTGCCTATTTAGCAAGCTTTTATTTTCAAGTGGTAGGGTAGGACATGCTTGTCTAGCGTCTTTTCTTAACATGTTGAATCTGGGAGATCTCCTATGCCTACGTGCCTTGGAGAAACTTTGCGCGGCCTTGACGAAGCAAAAGCTGACCGGAAAGCCGTAAAGAAGGGCTCTCTAGTACTATTGCATGTAAAAACACACTCTGAGTAGGCCCTGTGACACAAAAAAGACACTGTGTCACGATACAATTCTGCCGTGACACAGTGCATTCTGCCGTGTCACGGTGGATTCTGCAATTTTTTTTTCGTGTTTTTTCTTCGACTGTTTTTTTTTTTATTTTGCACATTTTGTTAATAGAGCGTTTAGAACTTTTTGAAGCCCTCAACGACATTGAAAAATATGGTCCCAACGATCTAGTTCGTAGGAAGAAGAATTACACTATGAACATGTCGTATGAAGATTGGAAGAATTTATTTACAAAGAGAGAATTTTCTATTCGTTGGGTGGTGCCTTGGTGGAGGCTTACTAGGATGGTTGATACGAATGATACTCCGTATTATCGCGTTCCTAGTATCTCAAGGCTGACTTTTTATTGTCCTTCTCGATTGATGCGACAATATGGACTTGAACAAGTAGTTCCACATTATAACGATAGTCCTCGTGAAGTATCATTGCATGAAAGTAATGTTCACAAGTACGAGGCTTATTAGATTGGAAGACCTTTGTGGACCGTTTCTGCAAGTAACCAAGCTCCTCCTCTCTTATCTAGTGCATACAAGGCATGGTTGAATCCTAGAAGTAGAAGGGATCGAGTCTGATCACGCAACTTTGATGTGAAGGGCCGTCTTGGAAGTAAGAAAGCGCCTCTTAAAGATCGTCTAGGTCTGAAAACACAAGGGATTGAGTTTATGACTCCTATAATGCCTAAAAGGAAGAATTATGTGAAAGGAAAGGGTAAGGAGAAGATGGTTTATAGAGAGAAGCAACCAAAGAATTCTAAGAAAGGTGAAAGGGGTGAAAGTTCGACTAGTGGTGTGACGGTTTGGGCTACAAAAGACACATTAATAGTGAAGGCCGACCTAGTTGAAAAAGAGAAGGAGGTTCCTAAAGTGCAGAAGGATTAGATCAATATTGCTTTGCTTATATAATTTATAATTTCTATTTTTAAAATAAGGCGCATGATGCCAATAATTGTAGTCACATTTATTTCAATAATAATAGCATATTTATTTTCGCCTTAAATAAAAATTACAATGACGTTTTTTTTTTAATTTTTATCCGAGTCAAGAAGTCGGACGCGATGGAAGAATAAAAATAAAAAAAACGTCGAACAAATAACAGAATTCGCAAAGTCTGCGTCACTAAAAAATCGCAAAGTCTGCGTCACTAAAAAAATCGCAAAGTCTGAGATTCCACCGTGCCACGGTGGAATACCCCGTGGCGCGACATTTTTTTTTTGAACTTTCACCATGCCACAGTGGAAACTGCCGTGACACGGTGGAGATTCACGTGGCGCGGCAATTTTTTTTTTGCTGCAATTCCACCGTGCCACGGTGGAAATTCTCGTGCCACGGTGGACTCTGGATGCTGAGCCTACAAATTTTTTAGTTTTAGCTCCATTTTGTCGTGACACAATGCTGAACTGGCGCGTGTACTTAATCGACGGAGGAAGGATTTTATTTTTTTTAAGTGGCCCGGGCCCCTTGAGGGGTTGCCTACGTATCCTTATAAAGGAATCAGGCCAAACGTAGCTCTATTGGGTCATGAACCCATACAACTAGGCATATAATTTTTTGAGTTGATCCAAGTTGGTTATATTGTGGAAACCATTACCGTCCATGTCTACCAATTGTGCCGCTCCGCCAGACAAGATGGATTTAACAATGTACGGACCTGACCAATTTGGTCTGAATTTTCCTCTTGGATCCAACACATTTTGCGAAGTGCCTTAAGCATCAGGTCACCTTCTTTGATGTTCCTAGTCTTGACTCTTTTATTGAAATGTCGCGCCATACGTTGTTGGTAGGTTTGGACATGATGTAAAGCTGCTAAGCGTTTTTCGTCAAGTAAGACTAATTCATCATATCTTGCTCTAATCCAGTTGACTTCATCTAGTTGGCTTTCCAACGCGATTCGGAGAGAAGGAATTTCGAGCTCTATTGGTTGTACAACTTCAACTCCATAGACAAAAGAGAAAGGGGTAGCCCTCGTTGATGTACGAAAAGAGGTTCGATAGCCCCAAAGGGTGAAATGTAGCTTACTTGGCCAATCTTTGTAATTTTCCGTCATCTTTTCGATGATAGTTTTCACATTTTGTTGGCCGATTCAACCGCACCATTTGTTTGTGGCCTGTAGGGTGATAATCTATGATGCTTGATATGATATTTCTGTAATAGTTCCGCGCATTCGGCTTGGAAATGCGTTCCATTATCACTGATCATCTCATGAGGTACCCCATAGCGGCATATGATATTTTTCTTAATGAATTGAGCTACATGTTTTGCTGTTAACTTAGCATATAAGGCAGCTTCGACCCATTTGGTGAAATAATCGATTGCTACGAGGATGAATTCATGCCCCCTTTGTCCTGGTGGCGTTATCTTTCCAATGATGTCGATACCCCAAGTAGAGAAAGGCCATGGAGAAGTATATGTGTAGAGAAGCGAAGGTGGAACGTGCTGTAAATTTGCATAGACTTGACATTTCATACATTTTTTGACGTATTTGTGACAATCTCTCTCCATGGTAGTCCAATAATAACCTTGTCGTTGAATCTTCTAGACTAACATTTTAGCATTCATATGCGTTCCACATATGCCGACATGAAGATTTTCCATGGTTTTGTGTGCTTCTTTCTTGGTTATGCATAAGAGATCTCTCCTTAGTGCAGTCCTCTTGTGGAGTTCTCCCCTGATGAGCACATATTGTGAGGCCAAGAGCCTCAAAGCACGACGTGCCCTTTTATCAGTATTAGGAGGGTATTCTCCTTTTGTCACGTAGTTAAGGATATCTGTATACTATGGCTCTTCATCTTCTTCTTGTGATTCTTGTTCATCATCAAGTGCGTGAACATAAGCCAGTGCGTCGGCAAACTGGTTTTCTTCTCTAGGCAAGTATGTATATTCCACTTCATCTAGTTGCTCCGTGAGAGTTTCCAGATGAGCTTGATACGTAGCGAGACTTTCATTTCTCACCTTCCATCTCTTGGAGATCTGGTTAATGATTAGTGGTGAATCACCGTAGATTCTGAGCTTCTTAATTCCCAAGGCCACAACTGTTTCTAATCCTAAAATGCATTCCTCGTACTCTGCAGCATTGTTGGTGACATCAAAGTCGAGCTTCATGGAAATTGGGATATGCTCTTCATTGGGTGACACGAGAAAGACTCCTACACCACAACCTTTTTAGTTTGAAGCTCCGTGAAAGTAGAGCGTCCAGCTATCATCCTTGGTCATGAGTAGATCTTCGTCAGGGAAATCGTATTCATCTTCTTCTTTCTCAACTTCTGCTAGCGGAAAATCTGCTAAGAAGTCAGAAACCCCAGAACCTTTGATGCCTTTTTGTGGTACAAATTTCAAGTCAAACTAAGCAAGGTTGACTATCCACCTTGATAATCTGCCATTAAGTGTCGATTTTTTCGAACAAGTACTTGAGAGGATCCATCTTGGACACGACATGCACTGTATGAGTGAGCATGTAATGTCTTAATTTCTGTGCGGCCCACACAAGTGCGAGGCACAACTTTTCGAGCAGTGTATATCGTGTCTCATATCCTTGAAGCTTCTTACTCAAATAGTTAATTGCATTCTCCTTGCTTTCGATCTCTTGTGCTAGCATTACCCCCATCGTTTCTCTTGTGACCGTAAGGTAGACTCGAAGAGGAAAGTCAGGCATTGCTGGCGCTAGCACGGGTGGATTTGCCAGGTACTTTTTAATTTTGTCGAAAGCTTCTTGGCAATCATCATCCCATGTGACTGGGACATTTTTATTAAGCTTCTTGAATTTAGGTTCACATATCGCCGTGAGTTTTGATATGAACCTACTTATGTATTGCAGCCTTCCGATGAAGCCTCGAATTTCTTTCTCATTCTTAGGCGATGGCATGGCCATGATCGCTTTGACTTTTGTGGGATCAATTTCAATTCCTCGAGAACTGATCACATAACCAAGTAGTTTTCCTGACGTGACCCCAAATGCACACTTTGCCGGATTTAATCTCATGTTGTACTTGCGGAGTCTTTCAAAGAACTTGCAAAGTGCAATGATATGGCCTGGGCGATCTTTTGACTTAACGACCATATCATCGACATAGACCTCCACCTCTTTGTGCATCATATCATGTAACAATGTTGTGGCTGCTCTTTGGTAGGTGGCACCCGCGTTTTTTAACCCGAATGGCATTACCGTATAGCAATATGTACCCCATTGTGTGAAGAATGTGGTTTTCTCCATATCTTTTTCGGCCATTAATACTTGATTATATCCGGCGTAGCCGTCCATGAACGATAGGAGTGCATGGTTTGCTGTGTTATCAACCAGAATGTCAATGTGTGGTAGAGGGAACCCATCTTTCGGGCTTTCCTTATTGAGGTCCCTGTAATCAACACACATTCTGACCCTTCCATCCTTATTTGGAACTGGAACCACATTTGCTATCTACTCTGATGAAACCTGCAGCCAATTGCTTTCTGATTTCTTCTTTGATTTTGAGAGCGACATTCGGTTTCATTCGACGCAGATTTTGTTTGACAGGCTTCATAGCTGGTATGAGTGGTATCGTATGCTTCCCTTTCAATTCCTGGCATATCTTGGTATGACCAAGAAAATACATCAAAAAATTCACTAAGCAAGTTAATTAGCTCCTTGCGTTCATCTTGACTTAGTGTTAATCCAATTTTTACTTCTTTGATAGTCGTATCATTGGAAATATTAACTATATCTTCAATACTGCTGTTATATTTTCGTGTTCTTCCATTGCTTTTATTATTTCTTTGTCATTTTTATCATTAGCAAAGCAATTTTGATCAGGGTTAGGGGAATGACACGCATCGTAAGCAAAGGTATTCATTTTATTGACTTCATTGGTCAATACATCAAGAGGAGCAAGGTCAGCCGCGACCTTGCCGGAATTATTTGGGACAGAAAGAGAAGACTCAACAAGAGACTCAGGATTGGACTCTATGGCGAAAAGAGGGTCAGCCTCAGATTCTAACGACTCGTCAACAGACTTAGACTCAGACTCGGACTCGGACCCAAACGACTCAGATTCATCAAACATAGGACCTTCGCTAGCGGTTATTTCCAACTTCTCTCCACTCGGCGTGGTGATCTTCACCGTCTTGCGCCATCCCTTTGAAACATTATCAGCCTGGACAATTAACTCAGAGGGGTCAAAATCCTTGCTCGATATGACAGCTTGAATGAGCTCGGAATCATCATTGCAGACAAGCTTGGATTCATTCTTTTCTAGTCCATAAAGAAGATTAATATTCATATCATCAGAGTTTGGACTAGTCAGTTTCTCAGTTGTGAAGAGTTCTTCGCCTTCATCGACGAAGTCACAATCAAGGAACATCTCAAACCCTGGCTCACACCTCCCATCGTGGACGAAAGGCTCAGGGAATTCCTAACATGGGCAGTCTTCCCCTTCTTTAATATATTGTCCATTGAGGGTGAATGGATATGGACCATGGCTATTTCCGTCTTCATGATTCGAGCATTATTGTGAGCCTTTATTTTCAAGAGGGCTTTATTCATATCTTCTTTTGTTGGCTTGAATCCCAAGACAAAGGTATCTTTCTTGAGTGCACCAAAATGGCCCCAAAGTTAAGCCATTTTCCTTTTGAGTCCGAGGGTCATTCTAGGGAAATTCCCTTGCTTCTTCATAATGGAATTTACATTGGTATTTGAATAAGGATCGAAGTCAAGATGATACTTCTCCTCTTCTTCGATCATGAGAACATCATCGAGCGAAAACCCCCAGAGATCTTCATCTTCTTTGTCATGTTCCACATGGACGATGGGAGTATCGATAACTTGAATGCGCATGGGGGAGGCGTCAATGGTAATTGGAACCCCTCCAACTATGGCTTTCACTTTTTGGTGAAATGACAATGGGATCGCCTTTTGCTCATGAAGCCAAGGACGTCTTAACAACAGATTGAAAGAAACCTTAATGTCCACCACCTAAAACTTGGTGCGACGTTCAATGGCTCCAATAGTTATGTTTAGCTTGATATTACCCAAGGCTTGACGGCGAGTATTATCATAAGCACGAATCCCTTAAGTAGAGGGATTCAATTCTTCATTTTTTATGCCCAACTTCTTTGCAGTGCAGAGTGGGCATACATTGATTGCAGAGCCATTATCAACCAGGCTCATAGGAACATTCATCTGCCTACACACCACAGTGAGGTGTAAGGCCTTGTTATGTTGGTCCCCTTCCAGGGGTAGATCCTTATCAAAGAAGGAAATCAAGTCGCTAGTACTTGGCAATTCAGTAGTGAGAAAGTTGACCAGTCCTTGAGGAGTCATATCATCATAAACTCCTATTTTCACCAGAGCATTCATCACAGCCTTTTGATGTTCGTGAGAGGTGGCCAAAATCTTCCATACATTCATTTCCACCTTGGTCTTTTGTAATTGTTTGACCACATCATTGTTCACAGGGTCGATGGGATCAACTATTGGTTGTGATTGCAGTGGAGGTGGAGGTGGACTAGGCTGTTGCAACCGTCCACTTCTGGTGAGAACCTTGACCTCAAGGTCTCCCCAAACATCTTCATTTGTGCTAAGAGACGAACATGCTATATCTTTGAGATAGACGTCTTCATCGTCACTATCCCAAATTCCATTTACAAATACAACTTCCGGCAAAGGTTCATTCACAGGTTGAATGAGTATTGACGGATCAAAGGAGACTTCATCTCCCATGATAGACATAGCATCAGAAAGAGGACCTGTTTGAATGTTAGGCTTCTTGCCTCCTAGAGGGACATGAAGTTGATTAGTGTCAATCAGGTCTTGGATCGTATCTTTCAACCTCCAACACTTCTTAGTATTATGACCCTTTCCTTGATGAAACTTGCAATGATCATTAGGGTCATAACTACCAGTTCTATTCTCTAGTCGAGGTTCTAGAAAAGGTCTAATTGGCATGACCAATCCTTGACTATGCAAGCGATCAAAAGCAGCATCATAAGTCATTCCCAAAGGCGTGTAAACCCTCCTTTGCCTTTGGAATCTTTGAAGAGGAGCATTAAGGGCCAACACATCATTGATATTGACATTGTTGGTAGCATTATTGGGCTTGGGAGACGAATAAGAAGGAGTGTCTTTCTTCTTGTTTCTCCAAGTGCTGTTGTTATTATTGTTGCTACCAGCAGTCTTCATCAGTTCATCTTCGATATTGATTCCAATATAGTATACAGCTTCGAAAGTACTCAAAGGTAGAAACTTCAAGTGTTGTTTGTACTTATGAGTCAAATTTACGATAAACAGGCGAACCATTTCTTTTTCCTTGGGAGGATCCACCAAGAGCGCAACTGTTTCCCTCCACCTGCTTAGGTAAGTAGTGAAGCCTTCATTCTCCTTCTGTTTGAGAATGGAGAGTTCACGTTCAGAAGTCTTGGTTTGGATGTTACACTTGTAACGATTCATGAAGCTTTTAGTAACGTCCTCCCAGGTCACAACATGTTTGGACTCCAGAGAGTAGAACCATTATTGACAGGCATGCTCCAAGGAAAGAGGGAACACAGTAGGGAAGAGTGTCACATCTACTCCCTTAAGAGCCATGGTCGCAGAAAAGGCCTTCAAGTGAAAAAGCGGATCATCAGTAGGCTTGAACTTGGGAATGTCAGCAGTGGAAAACTTCTTAGGAAGCTTGTCCCTTATGGACGAAGAGGTGACAGGTTGCTCCACATAAATGAACTCTTTAGAGATATTACTCATTTGTTCCTTAATCTAGTCCATTGCAGCGACAGTGACATTGTTTTGATTGTCTTGCTCTACCATGTTGACTCTAGCGGTGAGTGTTTGCATCATGTTAGACAAAATTCTCAATTGCCTTGTTAATGTTCTCGATATCTTCCTTAGTAGCCCTTGGTTGAAAGTAGACTAGAGATGGATCTTGTGGAGATGATTGTGGTGGTTTCCTTGTATGCCTCTTTGGTATAAGAGGTTGTTGAGGTATTGACTCAAACCGTAACAATCTACCCCTGCTTCTTGACTAAGTGCTGTGACACTGAAACAAACACACCTTTAATGACCAAACTTAACCTTAACCCATCAGGAAATAAAAAAAAAATTATTTTGAAATTTGAAATTCTCTTTATTTTTTTTTAAATATATGGGAGGATACCATCCGACTTACTCCAAAAAAAAAAACGACACAAAAAAAAACGACACAAGACTACCCTAAAATACGGTCATGAAATGGTGCACGACGATCGGAAAATGTGTGTGAACACGATATGTGAGTGATCAAGTGAAGGTTATGGACATGTGTTATGACCGTACAGCTAGACGGGACACCAAACCAGACATACGAACCACATAAGCATGCACGAAGACAAAAATAAAAGCTGACTAGACTAACCTCTTGGGAACCGTGACACGGTGCTGACTATCGTGACACGGTACAGAGCATCGTCAGACGGGGCAATGCACCGTGCCACGGCATTGCACACCGTGGCACGGCAGAACTGTCGTGACACGGTGCGCAATTCGAGGCCTAAATTTGCGTATTTTCCAGATTTTAACCAATTTTAGTCCATACTAATTACTAAGTGGAAATAAAAACCCTCGGTCATGGGTTTAGCAAAAAGAGCAAACACATGAGGGTTAGCACCAAACAAACCATGTAGAATTTAGTCACGATGATGTAAAAAAGAATTCGCAACCTAAGGTCAAGATCTATGTTCAACTATTGGTCAAACTTTAGGTGTCAAAAGGGTACCATGGTTAAGAGTTTGGATGCGTTAGGAAGGCAGCCTCCCCTGAGGGTGTATGCCAACGGAAGGCTCCCCGAGTTCGTGATGAAATCGAACTCGACTCCATGGTTTGGGTGGATTTAATAACTCGGATGAACCCTTATTGCCTGAGCGTTTTTGGGTTGATAGAGCTTAAATTCCCCGGGGCTAAGATGCATGTAGAACACATATGTTTTTTCAGAAAAATCAAAGGAAGTTGACTGTGAGAAGAGAAAACAAGTTACCAGACTAATTTTAGGATTGCCGTGACACGGAAGATAACACCGTGCCACGGAGCAGCCTACCATCAGACGGTGAACTGCACAGTGACACGGCAGTCAGAAGATTTGACTGGTGCCCTGTTTTCCTTCGTACTCAATCAAGTTATTCAATTTTTTCCTACGAGACAGACCTAAATGCGTCATTAAAATGTCTATGCTTATGCAAAGATGCCAAGTTAATCACAGGAATATTTTTCAAGAATCTTTTAAGTCTCATGCACTCATCTTAATTAAATATCGATCACTCAAATTGATAAATAACCAAGAATCCTCCTCAGTGGAGCCGCCAAATTGTAGGCGTCGTTCGAAGTGCGCCTACGTTAAAGCATGATGTGAATATGCTTGACACTCTAAGGAAGTGGGAATTGACGTATACGATTAGGGACAAATAAAGTAGGGAGCCGCCAACAAGTTTTTAAGGAACTTGTAAACTGTTCACGGATCATTTAAGGCAACCACGAATAAGGGACAACGATAGGCAACAACAACGATTGACCCGTGAAGGTTACAACCCATTCATAATCCATGAGGTTACTAACTCCATATGGTTCGGAACCACGAAAGGAGGATCGGGGATGATGGTACGAAGTGAGTCATGGAGTCACATTCGCCCGTATTGGCCTCTACTCGATTCTTATAATGAAAAGTGATTCATGCGATCTCAAAGGCATACAAACAAAATATTCAATTCGCTACAAACTATTATTTAGCTAAATTGGTTTAATATTAATGCAACACATTATTCTAAAATATTTGTGATCACTTGAATTAATAACAAGATTAAAAAAGGAACCTAAACTGGTTGTCCAAATTATCTTATTATGCATGATTTTCAATTACATATTCCCTTTAACATGCAATATGGTGATCAATAAAAATATAGAATAAACATTAATATTGGAAGCAATTCAACAATAAATCCAACAATATAAAATCGTTAGAAAAAATAATAGAAATAAAAGGAACATAATTCTTACTTTGATTCTGTTTGCTTGCAACTATAAAATAATAAACGAGTTAGTAACTTCAAGGAAATAATAATAAAACAATAATTAAATTAAATTAAATTAAATAGAGTTGATTTGGGGCCAAACCCTCAAACATTTCTACCTTTCACGCCTTGGCTTAAGGACAGAACCACGAGTAAAGTATGGACTCCTTGGAGTGCTTGAAGAAGGAATTTTGAAAGAAGGGTAGGCTAGTGTTTAAGCTAGAGCATAGAGGAGAGAAAAATAATTGATGCCCCCGTGCATTAGAAATGAGGGGATATTTATAGAAAAAATGTGCTGAGGGAACAAACGGAACCCTAAAAATATAAAAACCCTAAAAAAATTACACCGCGACACGACAATGTGCACCGTGACACGGGAAATCCCACTGTCAGACGGGGAACATTCCCATGACACAGTGGACTGCTGTGTGACGCGGGAAATATTTAGTGAACGGCGAACAAAACGCGTTAAGGATTTACGCGGAAAGGACACGGAAACCCCCGTGTCACAGCAGGTTCCCTGTGTCACGAGGAATCCCACCGTCAAACGGGGCAGTTTCCCGTGACACGGTGGACAAATGCTGTGACGCGGGAGTCTGTAGTCCGTTTTTCCGTCTAAATTCATTTTTAACCCTAATTTCGTTCAGCATTTTAAGTGGCGATTGATAATTTCGGGCCATTTATGATTTATTATTGTTATTTGGGCTATAATAAATAAATAAATAAAATAAATAAAAGGTTTGGGCTGAAATTAAAAAACTATGCTTTGACTAAACATCAAGACTGATCCATGGACTATTCAAAAATTGAATTTAATTAAATACGATTTTTTAAGCTCTCTCGGGATTAAATACTAAACCCGACCAATAGTGGCGGTGAAAGGTTGTTCATCATCGGGTTTGGTTTTGGGGAGACATTTTTAGGTGTCTATAATATGCATCTAATCGAAGTTCTTCCAACTCATGGAGATCAAGCCAACGTTGCTCACCCGCACTTGCCAAGTCGAAATTGATTTTCTTAATAGCCTAATGAGTACAATGTTAAAGTTCGAACGGAAGATGAAAAGATTTCCCATAAACCAAGCAGTAAGGAGTAGTGCCAATAGGATTCTTGAAGGCCGTCCTATATGCCCACAAAGCATCATCTAGCTTATCCGACCAATCCTTCCTATTTCTTGCGGCCGTCTTCTCAAGAATCAATTTGATTTGAGTGTTACACACCTTGACTTGCCAACTAGTTTGAGGGTGATAGGGGAGTCCGAAACGTTGATTAACTCCATGATTCTTCAACATCTTGAAGAAGGAGCTATGCACAAAATGAGATCCATTATCACTAATAACTGCCTTTGGAATGCCAAATCGTGGGAAAATTATCTTCTTGAACATATTCATTGCTACCTTATGGTCGTTTGTTGGTGAAGCAATGGGTTCCACCCATTTTCACACATAATCAACGGCAACAAGAATATATTGATTCCCATATGGAGTAGGAAAAAGACCCTTGAAGTCTATTCCCCATACATAAAAAATCTCCAACTCTTGTATAGGTTGTTGGGGCATCTCATTCCTCTTTGAAATGTTTCCGATCTTTAGGCATCGGTCACAACTCTTAACAAATTCCGAAACATTCTTGAAGAGATTTGGCAACCACAATCCGTATTAGAGTACCTATGAAGCCGTTTTTGAAACACCCATGTGACCACCACTCGGATCTGAGTGGCACATCTTTAATACACTTGGTAACTCCTCATTTGGAACACATCTCCTCAATAACCCATCAACACCCCTTTTATACAAAATTGGTTCATCCCATACATGAAGGAGGAAAATGAAGGAGGAAACTCCCCACAAGCAAGATAGTTCACCAAATCGGCAAACCATGGGAGTTCCTTCACATATATAGCATACAAAGAATCATATAACATTTTATCTTCAATGGGAGACCCATCATCTTGAATGTAAAAATCCTCAAGTCTAGATAGATGATCCGCTATAAGATTCTCCGCTCCTTTCTTATCTCTAATCTCAAGGTTAAAAGTTTGAAGCTCTAAAACCCAACGAATTAGCCTTGACTTTGATTCCTTCTTCCCAAAAAGATATTTTAGGGCCGCATGATTGTTGAACACAATTGTTTTGGACCCTAACAAATAGCAACAAAATTTTTCAAAGGAATGAACAATAGCTAAAAACTCTTTCTCCGTTGTAGTGTAATTCTTTTGAGCGCCATTAAGAGTTTTGACATATAATAAATGACATGAAGCTTTTTATCAACTCTTTGACCTAAAAAACCTCCAATGGCCGTGTCACTTGCATCGCACATCAACTCAAAGGGTAAATCCCATCTAGGATCTTGGACAATGGGAGTAAAAATCAAAGCTTTCTTCAACTTGTTGAAAGCTTCGAAACACTTATCATCAAACACAAACTCCACATCCTTTTGAAGAAGATCATTGAGAGGTCTTGAAATGAGAGAAAAATCCTTGATGAATCCTATATAGAACCCGGAATTCCCTAAAAATGATCTCACACCCTTCACATAAACCGGAGGTGACAACTTTTCAATAACCTTAATCTTTGCCTTGTCCACCTCTATGCCCTTGTGAGAAATTTTGTGCCCAAGGATTATTCCTTCTTGAACCATAAAATGGCATTTTTCCCAATTCAACACCAAGTTCACCTTCTCACACCTTGCCAAGCACTTTTCAAGATTTTCAAGGCACGCCTCGAAGGAAACTCCACCTACGGAAAAGTCATCCATAAACACCTCCATCTCCTCCTCTAACATGTCTCCAAAGATACTTATTAACACCGTTGGAAGGTTGTGGGAGCATTGTAAAGGCCGAATGACATTCTCCTTTAAGAAAAGGTACCATAGAAACAAGTAAAAGTAGTTTTCTCTTGGTCGTCGGGGTGAATAGGAATTTGGAAAAACCCCGAGTAACCATCAAGGAAACAATAGTACTTGTGCCTCGTTAGTCTTTCAAGAATTTGATCAATGAAAGGAAAGGGGAAGTGATCTTTCTTGGTGGATGTGTTTATACATCTATAGTCTATACACATTCACCAACCGGTGACCGTCCTCGTTGGAATAAGCTCACCTTTTTCATTATTGACGAAGATCATGCCTCCCTTCTTTGGAACAACATGAACGGGTGAAACCCACCTAGAGCTTGAGATGGTTCCCGCATCTAAAAGATTAGTAATCTCTTTCTTCACTACCTCCCATATTTGGGGATGTAATTTCCATTGTCGCTCAATAGAAGGAAGAGCACCCTTCTCAAGGGTTATGTGGTGAGTACATACAACGGGGCTTATACCTTTGAGGTCATCAATGGTATATCCCAAAGCACCTTGGTGGCTTCTCAAAACACCGCATAATGCTTGAGCTTGGATTTCATTCAAAGATGCACTAACAAACACGAGATAAGTAGAATTTAGGCCTAAGAACTCATACCTAAGGTGTGATGGTAGAGGTTTGAGCTGTACCATGGGAACACCTTTACCTTCCTTGGTTCAAGCCGCTTTAAAAGCCTTTTGGCTTGAGATTCTCATGCATATTTGCTCATCACTTACTTCAACACTCCCATCTAAAAAATTCTCATACAAAGCCATTTCCTTGCTAGGAGCACCTATCTTTTCCTTGTTCTACAAAACACACCCAAGAGGATCATTAGTTGTGAGCAAGTGCTCATGTATGGAATGTACAAGATTGCCTAAAATTTCAACTATCATGCAATTCTCAAGAGATGAAGAAGGGTATTTCATACTTTCATTCAAATCAAATTCAAAACCCTCATCTCCAATTTTAAGCAAAATCTTAGCACTTTTGACATCAATCAAAGCACCTGAAGTAGCAAGAAATGGTCTACCAAGAATAATAGGAATTGTAGAATCCTCATCTATGTCAAGGACCACAAAATCTATCAAAATGATGAACTTTCCTACCCTTAAAGGAACATCCTCCACCTTACCCCTTGGAATCCTAATTGATCTATTGGCTAATTGCAAGGTAATGTTGGTAGGTAAAAGTTCTCCCTTCTCTAGTATTTGATTAACCGAGTATGGCATAATGCTAACACTAGCTCCTAAGTCACAGAAGGCATTATCAATTTGCATTTTATAAATAGCACAAGGGATAGAAAAGTTTTCGGGATCCTTCAACTGGGGTGGATTCATTATGATTGCACTACAATTCTCGGTTAAGTTAACCGTTTCCGCCACATCACATGTCCTCTTTCCACTCAAGATCTTCTTAAGGAACTTTGCATAATTTTTTTGTTCTATCACATCGGTGAAAGGAAGAGTAAGATGAATTTGTCTAAGCGTCTCTATAAATTTCCCAAATTGCTCGTCTAATTTGTGCCTATTGAAATTTTGGGGGTAAAGGAGCTTGGGCTTATAGAATTCTTTTTCTTTGTTTTTCATCTTCTCAACTTGTTCCTTAGCGACTTCCTCAACCAAAGGGTTCTCATCTCCCTCATTCTCAATCTGACTTGCTAGGACTCTCTTTAGCATCACTCTTCTTAGAAACCTCACTCTCAAGGACCCTACCACTCCTAGTCACAATCGCATTTATAGGGCTCTTAGGATCTTATCTTGGTGAAGTCAAAGAAGAAAGATTTGTAAATCCTTAAACTCACTAGCCAATTGAGAAATTTGGGTCTCCAACCCCTTATGGTAAGTTAACATGTCATTGAACTTCTCATTGCTTATGGTCATGTAGGTGTTCAACAATTTGGCTTGCTTCTCTATGACATCCTCCAAGAAACTCCTAGAAGAAAATGGTTGATCATAAAAATTATCACTTTGACCTTGGGTATTTGGAATAAATCCAAGTGGGGTAACTTTTTGAACATTTGTTTGAAGATTTCCCCTACTTTGATTGCTCTAATTACCTCTATATTGATTTTGGCCACAATCGTGATTATGGTTACCATAACCTTGGTTATAATCCCCATATCCTTGTCCATGACTTTGACCATTATAACCATGGTTGTTATAGCTACCACAAATCCCTTGGATTCCATGGTTTCTATAACCACTATTTTGGTTATAATTATCATAGTTCCCTTGGTTGTGATAATTCCTATTTCCAACATTCCTTTGAGCATCAAATATTGGTCCTACATTGTTATTAGCAACAAAATTCACATATTCATTCTCATTCCCAACACATTCATCACAAGGAACATTAGGGAAAATGGAAGCATCATGGTCATTCATTCAACATAAATCACAAGACCAACATTCTCTAACCATGCAACAAGAAGAAGGAACAGAGTTAGGGGAAGAAGGCGTACCTCTCCCCTTAATTTGGGAGGGAAGAATCGGTGCTTGTGAGGTTGCACTCTCGAGCTTAAACTTGATAGAAACTACCTCCTTCCCTAAGTCCGAAATTTGAGTTGACAAATTGTTGATAGCATTGAGTTGTTCAATCGAGCATCCCATAGTGCTACTCTTGTTTATCGGCTCTTTCTCACCATCTTGCCATTCCATGTAGTGTCTAACTACATCCTCAATGATATCTACAACCTCTTCCTCGGTCTTGTTCATGGTTGGGCCTCCAGCTCTGGCATCAAGACTTGATCTCCCTTGAGGACTCAAACCCCCATAAAAAATTTGAATGATTAGGTAAGTGGGGATTCCATGGTGAGGACACTCGCGTTGATACTCTTTGTATCTATCCCATGCTTTATAGAGGCTTTCACTAGACCTTTGCTTGAAACCTTGAATCAAAGCTCTTGCCTCCGCCGTTTTCTTTTAAGGGAAGAAATGAGAAAGGAATTCTTTGGTGCCTTCATCCCAAGTTCTCAAAAAATTAGGCTTCACTTCCTTTTCTAGCCACTCTTGAGCTCTTCCAATTAGAGAGAAAGGAAATAGTTTGAGCCTTATGAATTCTTGAGCAACCCCGTTTTTTTTTTTTGGTAAATGAAAAATTTTATTACCAAAAGAGACAAAAACTTACAACTTACAAAGCTAAGTTGTAACCCCAAACAACACAAGCCTGCAAACATAGGCAACCAAACACCCAAAGCTCCTGCTAAAATGATGCCACCTTCTAAGAAGGGTTCACCACAAAAGCAAGAACATAACTATTCCAAAACCAGCCCCATCCACCTTCTAGGAAGGGTAATAGGGGGAAAGGAAAGCCAAAACAAAATAGACCCCAACTCAGACTCAGCTGCGGGACAAACTGACAGCAAGACTGAACAACAAAACAAAGAGTCAAAAAAGCAAACAACAAATTCAGCAAAGAAGAAGCAAGCCCCTCCCTAGACTCAGCTGTAAACCAAGCTTTACAACAGGACTAGACAACCAGGGCAAACAAAAAGGCACCAAACCAAAATTACAAAATAAGCAAATTCCTATCACCACTATTACACCTACAAGCAACTGTAAATAGAATGTCTCTAAAAACTGTATCAGCAGTTTTACAGTCACCTGTGAAAACCAAAGAATTTCTCTGCAGCCAGATGTGAGACACAGTTTCAGCAAAACACGTTCCTATCAGCTTGTTCCTTAATTTGTTTTTCCTGCAGTTTATGGAAATCTAGGACAGTTCAGCATAAAAAACAATGGCAGGTCTATGAACTCCAAACAACTTCAGCACTTTCATCTAGATCCCTTTAGCATAAGAATAGTCAAAGAAAAGATGTTGAACACTCTCTAAATATTGGTTACACATAAAGCAAATAGGATCACATTGAATATTCCAATCTAGGAGCCTATCTTTAGTAACCAGTCTATTTCTCACAGCAAGACAGAGAATAAACAGGCTTTTAGGAGAATCAGCATTATTACATATAACTCTTCTCCAAGAAACCTTTGGAGCCTGAACAGTAATTAAAGTGTAGATCTTTTTAATCTTAACTCTGTCACCATGCTGAACAGCACCCCACCCACCAATATCATTGATGATATTCCTGCCTTTCAGGATTCTACTTAGAACCCAAGAGAACCTTTTAGGGGCAGGGCTAGACCACCAATCCCTAACTTTGAAATAATAAATATGGACCCACTTAACCCAAAAATTATCAGTTTTATTTGTAAGATCCCAGAGAAGCTTAAAAAAAGCAGCAGAATTCCATTCAGGTAGGGAAATCAAGTTCCACCCACCACTGACCCTGGGAAGACAGACATGATACCAAGCTACTAAAGATTTCTTTGAGGGATTAGCCTTTCCAATCCAAAGAAAAACTCTAAACCTGTTTTCCATTTCTTTGAGGATCTTTTTAGGCAAAACAAAAATCTAAGCCCAGTATGCTTGGATGCCAAAAAGAACACTCTTAACCAACTGTAATCTACCAGCATAAGATAAATGCCTAGCAGACCAACCATTAATTCTAGCAGTAACCTTATCAACTAAAGTTTTACACTGAGCAATAGTGACTTTCTTAGAGGATAAAGGAACCCCTAAGTATCCGAAAGGAATAGTACCAAGGACCACCCCAATCAAGCATCTTAAAGCTTCTTGCTCAACCTTAGAAATTCCACCAAAATAAACCTCACTTTTATCTAAGTTTGTAGAGAGACCAGAAGCTGAACAAAACTTAGTAAAAGCCTGAAAAAGCAATATGATAGTCTTTATCAGCTCTAGAGAACAATAACAAATCATCAGCAAACATTAAATGAGTTAACATCATTTTTTCACATCTAGGGTAGTTGAAATTAGGATCAAGTTGTAACTCAACAAGGCATCTTGACAGATATTCCATGCCAATTGCAAAAAGAAAGGGAGATCGACATAAGATCTCCTTGCCTAAGCCCCTTCTTAGCCTCAAAGGATTTGCAGGGAATACCATTGAGCAGAATAGAGAAAGGGACAAAGGAGAGGCAGATCATAATCCATTTAACAAACTGACCAGGGAAACCAAGCTTAGACATAACAGTCTTAAGGAAACCCCATTCTACAGAGTCATAAGCCTTTTTCAAGTCAATTTTCAACATGCATCTTGGAGAAAGAAACTTATGCACATATCCTTTTATGAGTTTAGTAGCCAACATAATGTTATCCCCTATATTCTTTCCAGGAATAAAGCCAGCCTGAGCTCCACCAATAACCTCAGAGAGAACAACAGCAAGTCTAGCAGTAAGGATCTTATACACTAATTTATATAGCACTGAACAACAAGCAATGGGTCTGAAATCCTTAGCATAAGAAGGGCTAGGAACCTTAGCAACTAAGGTTATGGTAGTGCAATTCCGTTGTTTTAACATGGAATTATTATTAAAGAACTCCAAAACACCATCATAAACATCTCTCTTTAAAATTTCCCAGGACTTTTTAAAGAAAAAGGAGTTGAACCCATCAATCCCAGGGGCTTTGGAGCTATCAATATTTTTTAGAGCCAAATCAATCTCTTCAGTTGTAACAAGAGCAATGAGAAATTGCTGAGCACTCTTAGAGAGTTGAGCCCCTTTTCTCACTATTGTAAGATCAATACCAGGAAGAGAAGAAGCTTTAGTACCAAGCAACCTCTTATAAAAACCAGTTTTCTCAGCTTCAATATTAGCAGGAACTTTGAGAAGAACATCATTCTCATCAAATCGAGTATCAATCCTGTTCTTTCCTTGCCTGTGTTTCATGACAGAAAAGAAGTACTTATTATTGCTATCTCCAAGTTTGAGCCAGTCCACTCTAGATTTCTGCTTATAAATACTCTCTTGAACACTAATCCAATGCTTGATACTCTAAATAATTTCCATCTCCTTAGCATAAAGATCAACATTATTGAGATCAAGAAGAGAATTTTAAGCATTCTTAATTTTTACAGCAATGTCACCATACTTCTAAGTATTCAAATTCTTCAGAGCTGTCTTCACCAATTTAACTTTAGACCAAACTCTAAACATAGCAGTACCAGTAACGAAACATTGCCAAGAATTTGTAACAATATCCAGGAATTTTTCATGTTCAGCAAGGCAATTGAGAAATATGAAAGGCCTCCCTTTACCAGGCTGAGAATGAAAAACATCAAACAGAACAGGATTATGATCTGATAATGAAGGAGCCAAATATATAGCTTCCACATGACCGAATTGATCAATCCAATCATGATTCACAATTCCCCTAACAATCCTAGAATATGTTCTAGGGCCATTGTGAGCTTTATTACACCAAGAGAAATAGAGTTGAAGTCACCACCACATAAACAAGGACTAGAAATACCAGACAATTGCCTAAGACCAGACCATAACTGCAATCTGTCTTGAACAGTATGTAAACCATAGACAAAAGTGACAAGAAATTGATTCTGAAGGTCCTTAGAGGCAAGCTGACAATGAATAAATTGCTCTTGAACACATAGAACAGTGAGAATGATAAGATCAGCCTTCCATCCCACCAAATCCTATCTTTCAAAGTGCAATTATAATTATCAGCCCAAGACCAGGTATAACCAATCTTTTTCTAAATTTTAGCACAATTCTGCTTTTTAACTTTTGTCTCCAATATGCAATAACTTCATAATTTTGATCAGAAAGTAGCTTTATGACTGCAGCTACTTTCCCAGGGTCATTGATACCTCTAATGTTCCATGAAAGGATAATCATGTTCGCAGAGAGGATTACCATCACTCCCGATAGGAACATCAGTCTCATCAACAATATCAACCACATCTTCAGCATCATCTGTAAGAGGCATGTAAGTATTTAAGCTAGACACATGAAAGCTAATCTGTATGTTGGTGTTTTTCTTTGATTTCCTACCAGGGACCTGCATGTCTTCAGGTTTCTGAATCTGTAGATTAGGAACAGGAGTAATTTTCACAGGTTTAACATTTTCAGCAGGGGCAGGATTGGTCTTCTTAGGAACCCAGATTTTCTTAACTTGAGCTTGAACATTTTTACTATCACCAGAATTTTTTTTTCTTTAGAGTAGATTTTTGAGGTAAGGCACAATCATGGCCAACTTTGTTACATTTCTTGCAGAAAGGTGGGGTCCACTCAAACACAACCTTAATTGTGTTTTAATATTTCTCGAAATCCATAAGATGATTGAGGGGACTTTAATTTACTCCACTATATTGCCGCCTTTCAATCAAAGTTATCATTATTGACTTGATTTCAAAATCACTATCCGGGATCAATAATGGAGCAATCCCACTCTCATACTTGTATGCACCCGGAGTGCCCAACTCATTCAATGTAACCCTTGGGACTTCACCCATGTTAACTTGTACTCACAAACTCAATGGAAAATATTAGTAACACGGCTACAAATGTAGCCAAAGGAGAAAAATCTTTTTGTATTTTCGAAATTTAGTGAAATAGACTCAACAACAATAGCAAAAAAACTACGCCATTCCTCGGCAATGACGCCATTTTGAACAAGGGTCGAAACTAGGTCGTTGGACTAATCTTCCCTAGGCCAAACATAATTTGTAATCACCAACACACCCTTATAACTATCATAGGAGTAAGTCGATGGTCGAACCACTAGGAATGGGAGGTGAATGCTAATGCTAAAGCTAAGCTATTTCGAAGTATTGAAGTAAGGTGTGTATGATCTAAGACAATCAAACAATCAAAATGAAATGAAGTATATCAAACACTAGGGTTTAGGATCCTCATATACTTGCAATGGATACAACTAATTGGGATTGGAATTGACTAAGTCGAATATTACGAGGGAAAATCAATAATGCAATCAAAAGAGTTTGATAGGATATTCTCCTAGAGGTCAAAATAGCCCCAACTACGAGAGACTCTAGCTAGGAACTTCACAAACCAACTCAATCGACAAATGCAAGCCACAAATCAATTGTCCATATCAATGTGAACTTACAATGCAATCTAGTGCGAGTAACTAGGTTGATCACTCCTAAACTAAACACACACATGCACATAATCAATCAACCAATATTATCACAACATCAACTCCATCAATTTCACCCAATAAACATCAATCCATTACTCATATATGCTTCACCATCACCCTAGAAAGTAGACTACTCACAATCCATGGAAATCAAAATCAAAACTAAGTTAAACAACAAATTCATCATCATCATATTAATCAAGCTAAAATTAATAAAAAAAACAATCAAACTTGAACAATTAACAAAGCAATTGAAATAAAAGGCTAAAGATTGCATAAAAATAAAAGAAATCCTTACAAACTTGCTTCAGATTAATGGAGAAAATACTTAGAATCATCAATCTTCAATCATCAATTAAGAACTTCTCTCTATACAAACTAGAGTTTCTCTCTCTACAAAATCTAACTTAATTCTATTCTAATTCTAAAAGAACTAACTCTCCCCTAAAAAAAGAAAGAAAATATTTATATAGTAAAACTAACAAAGACAAGGTAGTTAGATCGCCCAAAATAGACCCGTACAAGCGTGGCCATCTTCAAGTAGGAGCACGACCGTGCAAAATTGGGTACGGAACAAAGACCCTGAGAGGCGCGCCCTCGTCATGGTCGCGCGCGCTCGCGCCTGGGATCAAGGCAACCTCCTTCACCTTTTACTTGCTCTTCCTCGTGCGCTCCACTTGATGATGTTGATGAACACGGAAGGAGGCAATCTCAAAATAGCCCCCATAGTGGGTTCAACACCAAGATTGGTGTACCCACCGCTTTCATTCACGAGCTAGAAGACTTGAGCTATACACTCCTTCAATCTTGAACTTTAAATGGTAGGCAAGAGGCATCTCAAACGATGTAAAACTTAGGAAGGAGACTCAGGAATCTTCGGATTACTATCATAACCTGAAAAATGAATGAAAACAAGCAAATAAAAGAGAAAATAACATTATAAACCAAAAAATGCATATAAATAGAAATTCAACTAAGAAAATCAAACTAAGGAAATAAAGAGTAAAACTAAGGGAAAAACTAAAGAAAAGAGCTATAAAATAGCATGAATTTAACCCTAAAGAGAACCAAATGAGTGCCATAAATGGCACTCATCAATATCTTCTGATACTTTGATTGATGTTTTCCATTCTCTTGATGATGTCCTTTGTTGCATTAAGGGATATCCTTTATTTTGTTGTCGATTTCCTCTATATTATATTTATTGTCTGTATGATATCTTTTTTTTGTTTGTTGTTGTCTTACTTTTTAATGAGTTCTTTTTGTGTTTGTTGTTGATATCCTATATTGTTTTATGATTTCATTTATTATCGGACATTATATCCTTTATTGTAGTATATCTATCTTCTAATACTTTGATTGATGTTTTACATTCTCTTGAAGATGTGCTTTGTTTTAGTAAATGATGTCCTTTATTTTGCTTATGATTTCCTCTAATTTATTGATGATGTTTTATTTTTTTGTTATGATGTCTTCTTTTACTTTGTTGATGTCTTGTAAATGTTTA
Organism: Chenopodium quinoa; assembly: GCF_001683475.1. Lineage (NCBI taxonomy): Eukaryota > Viridiplantae > Streptophyta > Magnoliopsida > Caryophyllales > Amaranthaceae > Chenopodium > Chenopodium quinoa. Next base: position 289,883 of record NW_018744722.1, read on the forward strand.
CATAATTTTCTCTATTGTCTTGTTGATATGTGTTATCTTATTCACTATTTTTGTATTTCCTCTATTGTATTTTGTTTTGATGATTTCCTCTATTGTTAGACATTATATCTTTTATTGGTGAAGTTGATATATATTATAATACTTTGACTGCTGTTTTGTATTTTTTGATGATTTCCTTTTTTGTATAAATGATTTCCTCTATTCTGTTGATGGTGTCTAGTACTCTATTGATGATTTGTTGAACTTTATATTTTTATATTTTCCTGTATTTCTTTATCTAATTGATGTTATCCTATATTCTGCTATTTATGTGCTCTGTTTTATATATGATTTCCTTTTTTGTATTATTATATCTAACATTGTATTTTATATTTAAGAAAACAAGTCAAACAATCTTCTATGAAAAAGTAAAATTTGATGTTGCAATTCCCCAAAGAAGAAAGAAGGTCGAAAAACAACATTTTGATTTGAGGTATTATATTGGTAAAAGATTATTATGTGTATTTTGTTATATCTTTTTTCCTTGTCTAATCATTTTCTTGTTTTTTATGTTGTTCCAGTGATATAACTGCAGATGATATGAGAGATATTACAATTTCCAGTCAATCTAATGCACATTCAATGACATATTTTATAATGCTTTTATCTAATCAAAAAAGTGTGATGTTGAAGAGATTGGGTTTGGTGGACTTTTTTGTATAATCTTTTTTAGAGATCTAAATAGATCTTTGTATCAGCCTCTTGTTTTGAATTATAATCCTACAACAAAAGTTTTGTTGGTTGGTGATTAGAAGATTTCTTTTAACAATGCTGATTTACACAATGTTATTGGCATTCATCACACTGGTAATACAGTAATTGAGTTGTAAGAAAAAGTAGGTGAAAATCCAAATAAGGATATAATCAAGGAATGGAGAGACTATTTTGGTTTAGACAATGATGGGGATGCTGGAGTTGTGACGCCTAAGAAGAAGAAATTTAACTTTTTATCTGGAACAACTCCTTTAAAAGGTGAAAAAGTTTGTGACAAAGGTATTTATTTCCTTTATTCTGTGATATTATATCTTTTATTGCTTTACTGATATCCTTTATTGTGTTATTCATGTTCTATATTGTTTTAATAATTTTTTTTAATGTATACAAATATAATTATTTTTTGTATCTCTAGCTCCTATATCTTCTAAGATAGAGAAGAAGTCTTCTGAAGGTATATCTGAAGAGGAGGCTGGTGCTCTTAAATCTATTTCCAAAAAGAGATATGTTCCTTTAGAGGTTTCTAAGGAAAAATTTGAGGCTTTAAAGGATGGTGGAGATGAGTTTAAGAGACTCTTTGTGGTTTATGCATTGACTAATTTTCTAGCACCTTATGGTGACAAGTCTCTTAACATTAGTTGTGTTAAATATTTGAGAGATGTTAATAAAATAAAAGATTTTGACTGGTGTGATTATATTATAAGGGAAATGTACAGTTCTATAGAGGATTTTCAAAAGTTTTGTTTGAAAAGAAAAAACAGCCCACAACTGTAACTAAGAATTTGAAGAAGATTGGTGGGTGTTTACCAGCATTATTGATTGGTGATGGGTGTCATAAATGGCACCCATTTGATGAGCATTTAGGTTGTTTTTACCTTCTTTCATAGCTTTCCTTCTTATAAATGCATAGTTTTATGCTTTTGCTCTTTATTTAACCTTTTCTCTCTTATTTTGTGGTTTTGTGCATTTTGATGATTTTTCTAGTGTTTTCTCCTTTTTTTGTTCTCTTTTTGTGGTTGAAGGTATTGTACAAGGTTCGGGTCTTGATATGGATGGATTACTAAGGTGGAAGATGCTTTTGGAGCAAGCTCATGGCAATAGGAAAGATCAAGATGCAAGCACTAGTTGAAAAAAGCCTATCCGTAACGGGCAAAAACAAGCATTTCGTAACGGGCAATAGGCGTTACTGACAGGGTAAATTCGTATCCCCAAATCAAAAGTAATTCCTAAATCCTCTAACTAAAGCAGATAGGGAAGTAGGGTCGATCTCCATAGGGAAACAAGTCTTTCTATTCCTAATTAACTATTATAATCTAGATTATGAAGTAACCAAAATTTATATTTAAATATGAAATTAAACTACTAAGATTGAGAATAGGGAGAAAATAATATATAAAAGGATCTAGGGTATAGGGTCACCAATAAATAATACTCCAGGGTAAAATATAGTAATTAATCATTGACATTGCATAAATAACACGATTAACAGGCTCTCGCAATTTATTAATCAACATAGATCTAACAGGCTCTCGCAATTTACTAGATCTAAGTTCTTATTGAAAATAGCCTTTAATATCAAATTAACATCTGCTCGGTTCATTAATTCAATATTGCTATACTTTTACAAGCCGCAATTGTAAAGCGTTAAAACAATTCAATAAGAAATTATCATGCAATATCAATAATCAATAATAGTCAATCATCAATGCATCAATTTACCAAATTGTAAAGGGCTTTTGCTACGTATTACAATCACACAATTAATTTACCGGTATTAAATCTTATCTCTCGAATCTCGACTTAACCATTTATAAATTAACCTGCCTATTGAAACTAGACCTAAATATCAATTCTCATATCTCGAATCTTGAATCAATATTGTCAAACTCAAGCATAAAAGATAGGCCTAATCTAGTCACAGAGCATTAAATCAATCAATAGGAAATTAATCTAGCATTGATAATTAACAACAATAAATTACCCCTTCATATTATTTATTAGATCCCCATAAGCCCTAGAAATTAAACTACTCACACATATTAAAACCTAAACTAATCAAAGCAATAAAATAAGACATGATAAAAGTAATAAAGTAAATAACTAAGATTGAGAGAAGAGAAATCGTTACCAAAATAAATTTGGAATTAAGAGTAGAATTAAGAACAAAGGTTTAAGAGAAAGAAACCTAAGAGAACAATTAAGAGAGTAAAGAAAGAGTAAAAAGGAGAAGAAGAGATACTAAAATCGTATTACGAAGGAGTATTTATACTCCGTAAAAAAATCCTAAACTAAAACAAATTAAAACTACGTTAAACATCAACTAATAAAACACGCGCCCAATCGGGCGAGGCACCGCCCGATCGGGCGCGCCTTTTTGATCATAGTACAAATCTCGCGCCCGGCCGGGCGCCTCACCAGGCGCCAAACTAAGCTTCTCCCGCCCGGCCGGGCGCGCCTCCGGGCGGCTCATTTGGGCCATTATTTGGACTTCGATTGGGCTCCAATTCTTCGGGCCAATCTGGGTTTCCTCTTTGGGTCTTGAATACTCGGTCCAAATGCCCCGGTATCACCTATACCGAGCCCTTAATCACCGGTTCGATGGCTCTAACCGGCCCTGGGCTATAAACTCTGGTCGTGTTTCTCCAATGCTCGTGATTGCTCAAAAATATCTCGGGAAAATACTCCAAAAGTATAAATCCCCTAAAAGTCAACCAAATCTACGAAAACACTAGAAAACACCAATTAGTAATAAAAGTGGCTCTAAAGAGCCAAAAACACTATTAATTATGAGCAAGGGACGGGGGTAAAATACTATATAAAATAGACACATCAAACTCCCCCAAGCCAAACCTTTGCTTGTCCCTAAGGAAAGATCTCATCAATGAATCAATAAATATGCTTCACCCCAAAAAGTAAAAATCAAGCACAAACGATCCAGGGTAAATCAAATAAACATGCTTCAGAGTCAACCACTCAAATCCATCCAATTACCTTTCTTCCCTAACAATTATTAAACAGAGCAAACCACAAGAGCATATAGAATTCAAGACTAGTGCTCACACACTCAACTCTCATTTATGTGGCGAGTAAAAGATGTACTCGATCGCTCTCCATCCAACCCCTTTATTTGAACAATGCCCTCCCAACTCATCCTCTCGTGTTTATAAAACAATGAACGCTCAATCCTACTAGTCGACTCGAAATATGCCAAATCATAACTTGCATTGATAAACAACACTTTCACATTCTTACAACTCTATGTACAAGGGTCAAAAGGTCTTTAAAGCTTGTAATGTAAGGCTAGGGTAAAGGTAGGATAGATTTGGGAATAAGTGAGAGAAAAGCTATGCTTAAAGGAGCTATATCCTAATAAAACCCATGATCAAAATAAATAATGATCAACATCTCCTACATAACCAACTTTAACATAAACCAAATATACTCCAAACAATATAAATAATCCCAACACTTACATATCACTCATAAAATATAATAATGAAGAAGCAGAGTGAATAAACAAACTTTATTTTCAAACTTGAATTTTTCATTGAGGTTCAAAATTATTTTCCTTTGATCAACCTCCAACTAGAACATTTGAACATTTTTTTCTTCTTTTTTCTATTAAAGTTCACTTATTTTTTTCACATTTTTTTTTTCTTTGAACTTCTATTTTTTCTCATCACATCATGCTTTATTTTTTCCAAGAAAATATAACTCTCAAACTCATTAAAAATAAACATGATAAAAAACAAATAACTTCTCAAAACTCACCCAAGTTGTGCAAATAATAAGCACACTACAAACTCCCTCACCTCACTCACTAATAGCTCCCCCAAGCCAAGCTTGGGACTAGTAACCAATGGGAAAAAATAGGCTTGTAATGTGGCTAATAAACAACAAAAAGTCAAGGCAACAACATAGGTAGCAAGAAGGGAACAAATGTATCTACAATATCTGGAGGCTACCTAAAAGAACAAATGCCTTCGTCCTCCTCAATGTGCATAATAATGAATCATATAAACATTACTAATAGTTGCAAACCAATACTCAAATTCATTGACATACCAGGAACTATGGAACTATCACACATTCCTTACCAAATCAACTAGTCAAGCACTATATTCACAAGTAGTTGGACAAAATTGACGCATGTTAAAGTTTCAAGGCAATCAAACATCAAATCATGATCAACTAATCCACAATGCCTACCATCAAATACCAAGAATCAAAATAATTTTTCTCAAGTAAGGGGCACAGGGAAGCATAATTTATAATTCATTAGAACGTATTTTTGGATTTTTTTTATTTTTCAATTTTTTTTTGTGTATTTTTCATATATAAGAAAGAAATAAAACTAATCTAGAAAGCAAGAAATCTAACCTAAGAAAAACACCAAAAATAAAAGAGAAGAGAAAAAGAAAAATACCAAACCAAAATCTCCCCCAAGCCAGAATCAGACAATGTCCTCATTGTCTCGGAAACTAGCACAGCGTAGCTAGTCCTCATCATCCTCATCCATCGAGCCGAAACCCGCACCTCCACTGCCACCTGCACCACCTGCACCAGAAGAGCTACCACCAAAATAATCAGCGTGAAAAGTCCCCCCCGCTGGTCCCCCGAAAGGAATGTCCTGCCCGTACCCGAAGAAAAAAGAATAGTCAGTGTAAATACCACGGGCAGTGGGATCCCTATCGTATCCTTGGGGTGGAGGCTGAAACCAGTCAGGGTGAATAGCGTCATCGGGAATGTTGACCCGACGAGCATAATCATCGTACATAGGGTAGAGAGCTCTACCCTGGTTCCTCTCTAGGTACCCTAACCTCTGGTCTAAGGAGCCTACCATCCTCCTAAGGTCAGTATGTGAATGCTCGATACGTCCTAGGGCCTGACCTATACACTAAAGATCCCAAACTGGGTCAGAGTCAACATGAGGGACGGAGTGAGACATACGAGGTGGTGAGAAAGCCACCTCGGGCTAAGGCTGGGGTGGTGGAACTGGTGGTGGTGGTGCCTGCCCCCTAGCGTTGGCAACTAAAACATCAAAAGTGTAAGAAAGTTGCCCTGGGGAAAAGCGGTCAAGTCAGGACTGGGTAAGAGAAAAATAGGCAAAGGTTGCTCGTTCCCAGTCCGAATACACCAAAATGGTGTCTGCTCGCTATCCGGTCTAACCCACCCCACATCCTCAAAATAACTAGCAGTCATGTAGGTATCTGGTCCACAGTTGGTCAGCTGGCGGGGTCCGTCTACTACAAAACCGGCCTTTTTCACCGCTATTCGAGTGATAAGGCCACCTAAGCGGATAGGGGACTTGGAAGTGGTGCTGGTTGTGGCATGCCTTCTCAAATGGTGAACTATAAACCTACCAATGTTCAATTTCCCGTACCCGTACACATAATGTCCTATGACAGCTAGTTCGTTAGTTTGAGCGTTATGAGGCTCGGCCCTACCTAAAACACAAACCCGCAAATCTTTGCCAGATTTTTGGGACAGGGTGGTGAATAGGTTTGGTACTAGCATGTTGGGGGTCGGGGGTAGGTAAACCAGTCAAAGCATAATATAAATCACCCATTTTGTAGTCTGCATGCCACTGGTGAGATAATTCAGAATTTAATTCAAAAATTTTACAAAATTCTACAAAAGTTAAACTAATATTTCTATTATTTAACCTGAAAAATAAATTCGGCCCATTTCTACTACTAACAACATGAAAAGTGGACAGGAATTCACAAGTAAGTTCTCGGTATGTAGGATAGTGCATGTCAACAAATTTTCTCATGCCAATGTCATTCAAAAATCGTTTAACAAAATCATACAAACCAAATGATTCTAGGGTAGGGCGGTGTAACCACCGAGAAGGAATTACCTCACGACCGACCAAATTCTCTAGCCGTTCCTTTTGTTCCCGACTCACAATCCGGATCGTCGGCTAATACGGGAGTTGCAAGTCCGGGTCGTATTCCTCCCTCGAACTGGAGCTCCTACCAAAAATGGACCTAGCCCTCTTTGATGCCATGTTCAAGAAATGGGTTTGAAAAATTATTGAATTAAAACTGAAAAATTTTTGTATGAAAGTGAAGAGGATGAATAGAGGATCACAAATATGTAAAGAGTTTTGAATTTGGATAAGAAATGGAGGAGAAATCTTAGAGAGAAGGTAGAGAGGATTTGAGTTTTAGAGAGAGAAAGTTATGGATAAAGAAGAAATAATGAGAAATGGTGAAGAAAGAGGAAGGAAAATCGCGTATAAGGCTCGAGCCCGGTTGGGTCCCAGCTCGCCCGGCCGGGCGATCTGAATAAATTTTATGCTGAAACTCGCGCCCGGTCGGGCGGTCTATCGACTGATTTTTGGATCTTCTCGCGCCCGGTCGGGCGATCTGTAGGCCAAAAATTTCTCCCTTCTCGCGCCCGGTCGGGCGAGGCTTGCCCGATCGGGCGGAAAAATTAGTACGTATACGACAAATTTTGCGCCCGATCGGGCGCCTCTCGCCCGATCGGGCAAAATTACTTGTTTTCACATCCTTACTCTCGCGCCCGATCGGGCGAGCTTCGCCCGGTCGAGCCCGAGACTAAATCGGCGAAATATTAATTTTCGTCTTTTCTCCAAAATTTGGCTATCTCTTTTCCTTCAAACCTGTACAAACACTCATAGAACTTGTTAAATTCCCTCATCTCTCCTCTCATAAGAAAAAAGAAAAGAAAAACTAGTATAAAAATCATTAAAAAAATACGGGTTGCCTTTCGCAAAGCGCTAGTTTATCTAGGTCCCGCACGACCTTCTTACTAAGTACAATTTCGAGAACCCTTGGCCTAACGCTTGATTGGGTGGTTTCTCACTCGTTCTAGCGGTGTTTAGGCTACGATGCGGCTTCCTAACATACCCTGTGGGACGCCAAATCACCTTATCTGGTGGATCCTCCTTGACTTGGACTGGGGGATCTTCAATGTTACGCACTAAAAGTCCTTCGATCGAGTGGTGCTTCAAATTGTCATTGCGTTCAATACTTGCAACTCAATCTGGCGGAACACTTACCGTAGGCTCGATTTGCACAACTTTCTCGATCGGTTCCACTTGTTCATCCTCGAAACCAAGACCAACATTGTAGTGTGCTCTTTCTATTGCATTGACTTCCTTCTGCCATTTGTCTATCTCATCTGAAAAGGATGCAACACAAGATACCGCCTCCAAGGGATCTTTTTCAAGAGCTTAGGGCTTGTTAGAATAATTTACAACCACATTAACACTGAAACATTTTTCCTCAGTCATGCAGCTTTTAGGGGCATTATTCAGATTAAAAACAACTTTATCATCCCCTACTAATATTGTTAACTTACCACTTCTTACATCTATGACTGCTCCTGCAGTGTTAAGGAATGGTCTACCCAAAATAATCGGGGTTTGCGTATCCTCAACCATATCAAGAACAACGAAATCTACAGGTATATAAAATTTACCTACTCTAACAGGGACATCCTCTAAAACACCTAAGGGGTATTTGAAAGAACGGTCAGCCATTTGTAGAGTTATATTGGTAGCTTTTAATTTACCCATATTCAACTTAGAATACACAGATAATGGCATGACGCTAACACTAGCACCCAAATCACATAATGCATTATCAATCAAGAGATTGGAAATATGACAAGGGATAGAAAAACTACCCGGATCTTTTAATTTAGGTGGAGACTTATTTTGAAGTACGGCACTACACTCTGCAGTGAAAGCTACTGTCTCTACCTCACTAATAGACCTTTTTCTTGTCAATATTTCTTTCATAAATTTTGCATAAGAGGGGATTTGAGTTATCAATCCAGTAAAGGGAATTGTTACCTTCAAATCTTTTACCACCTCCAGGAACTTACCAAACTGCTTATCCAAGTTTGTCTTCAATTGACGATTGGGGAAAGGAAGTTTGATAATTGGCTTTGGAGCATTGTTATTCTTGTCTGGAGTAGCCACCTTCTCTGGAGTTGTACCCTGCAATGTAGAATTAGATATGTTAGTATTATCCTTTAGCCCTGCAGGGCTATCAACTACATTGTTTGGTTTAATGGAATTAAGATTAGCATTATTTAATAAAATAGGTTCATCAACTATGGGCTTAGGGGGCCCTTCATAGTTTGAACCACTCCTTATAGTAATTGCAAATGCTTTATTCGTAGGCCTAGTTGGCTGTGCCGGCAGAGCTCCCTGTTGGCGGGCTTGTAGAGTAGCGGAGAGTTGCGCAATTTGATTATCCATAATTTTATTATGCGCTAGAATTTGATCAATTGTCGCGTCTCTACTCTCCATGTGCTTTTTCATATTGGCCAACATTGCTCTAATTTCCACCAGAGAAGGGTCAGAAGATGGGGAGGGTTGTTGTGGCTGGTTCTTCTAGCTAGAATTGGGATGATAATATTTCTGCTGCTGTGGCGCCTGTGGTTCTTGTGGTGGTGGATTTTGAACATTAGTGCTCCGGTAGGAAAGGTACGGATGATTCCGATACCCAGGATTGTAGGTGTTGGAGTATGGGTTATTCTGCCTATAAGCTTGGAAGGCATTAACTTGCTCCACGGAACTCCTGCAATCTTGCTCCCAATGACCTACAATACCACAATTTTCACAGAAAGCCTCATTAGACTTATTATTAATTGCAGAAACATTAGCTACATTAGCAGTGCTCAGATTATCTAGTTTTTGGCAAATAGAGGTTAGTTGAGCTTGCAAAAAGGATACAGAGTCGACACTATGCTTCCCCTTGTTAGCAAATCCTCTAGGATTCCCATATTGGGAATTGTGTATCGCCATATCTTCAATAACCTGACCTTCATCATCAACATTAAGATTCATAAATCTCCCACTAGCTGCAGAGTCTAAAATTATTCTAGAAGAATTTCCAATGCCATTATAAAAGGCTTGGATCAAATGCCGTTGCGCTAAACTATGGTGAGGGAATTCTCTTTGTAAGTCCTTGAACCTCTCCCAAGCTTCATATAAAGATTCATCGGCTTTTAGGGCAAAGTTCTGAATCGCACTCCGTAGTACTGCCGTTCTCTCTGCAGGATAATACTTGTTATAGAAATTCAAAACAAGAGTTTCCCAGTCAGTTATACCAAGTGTAGCTCTATTTAAGCCATTAAACCACAATTTAGCTTTTCCAGTTAAAGAGAAGGGAAAGAGAATCTCCCTGATTTGGTCTTGAGTAACCCCGGCTTGCCTGATGGTGTTGCAATATTGACAATAGTCGGCAATGTGAAGATTCGGGTCTTCACCCTTGGCTCCACTGAATTGCTTCCTCTCTATCATCGTTATAAATTGAGGTTGATTTCGAATTGAACCCCATCAAGAGCCGGAGTAGGGGTGAGATATGGAAAATCCGTAAGCTTGGGTTGTGAATAATCACTAAGCTTCTTTGGAGTCGTCATCTCTGATTCTGCGTCTGATGATGCCTCTAAATCGCTAGAATCAGTTGGAGGATCGCGGTGATTATTGTTATTATCACAAGAATCCGCCAGGATTTGCTTGTAGAGATTTTTCTGTCTATGGAAGGAACGTTCGATCTCAGGATTGAATAGGATATAACCTGATCTGGAACACCTGGGCATAAACAAAAACTAGAAGCAAATGTGAGATTTTTCTCAGAGAACTAACGCTCTCTAAGACAAAAAAGGAAATAATCTAGACTACAAAAACAATCGAAAATAAAAATAAAACCGTTTCCCAGGCAACGGCGCCAAATTTTGACAGGGTAAAGTCGTATCCCCAAATCAAAAGTAATTCCTAAATCCTCTAACTAAAACAGATAGGGAAGTAGGGTCGATCTCCACAGGGAAACAAGCCTTTCTATTCCTAACTAACATCTGCTCGATTCATTAATTCAATATTGCTATACTTTTACAAGCCGCAATTGTAAAGCGTTAAAACAATTCAATAAGAAATTATCATGCAATATCAATAATCAATAATAGTCAATCATCAATGCATCAATTAACCAGATTGTAAAGGGCTTTCGCTACGTATTACAATCACACAATTAATTTACCGGTATTAAATCTCATCTCTCGAATCTCGACTTAACCATTTATAAATTAACCTGCCTATTGAAACTAGACCTAAACATCAATTCTCATCTCTCGAATCTTGAATCAATATTGTCAAACTCATGCATAAATGATAGGCCTAATCTAGTCACATGGCATTAAATCAATCAATAGGAAATTAATCTAGCATTGATAATTAACAACAATAAATTACCCCTTCATATTATTTATTAGATCCCCATAAACCCTAGAAATTAAACTACTCACACATATTAAAAACGAAACTAATCAAAGCAATAAAATAAGACATGATAAAAGTAATAAAGTTACTAAGATTGAGAGAAGAGAAATCGTTACCAAAATAAATTTGGAATTAAGAATAGAATTAAGAACAAAGGTTTAAGAGAAAGAAACCTAAGAGAGCAATTAAGAGAGTAAAGAAAAAGTAAAAAGGAGAAGAAGAGATACTAAAATCGTATTACGGAGGAGTATTTATACTCCGTACAAAAATCCTAAACTAAAACAAATTAAAACTACGTTAAACATCAACAAATAAAACACGCGCCCGATCGGGCGAGGCACCACCCGATCGGGCGCGCCTTTTTGATCATAGTACAAATCTTGCGCCCGGTCGGGAGCGTTACCGGGCGCCAGACTAAGCTTCTCCCGCCCGGCCGGGCCCGCCTCTGGGCGCCAGCCTCTTTGGCCGGGCGGCTCATTTGGGCCATTATTTGGACTTCGATTGGGCTCCAATTCTTCGGGCCAATCTGGGTTTCTTCTTTGGGTGTTGAATACTCGGTCCAAATGCCCTGGTATCACCTATACTGAGCCCTTAATCACCGGTTCGATGGCTCTAACCGGCCCTGGGCTATAAACTCTGGTCGTGTTTCTACAATGCTCGTGATTGCTCCAAAATATATAGGGAAAATACTCCTAGAGCATAAATCCCTGCAAAAGTCAACCAAATCTACGAAAACACTAGAAAACACCAATTAGTAATAAAAGTGGCTCTAAAGAGCCAAAAACACAACTAATTATGACCAAGTATTATTTGTAGCGGGCACTTATCCGTTATAAATAACCAATTATTTAAAACGGGCAGGTTAGGTGCCCGTTACAAATACCAAGTTATTTGTAGCGGTCATTAAAAGTGCCCGTTACAAATAACCCGGTATTTTTAACGGATACTTTGACTGCTCAGTATTTGTAACGGGCACTTTGACTGCCTGTAACAAATAGCCAAGTATTTGTAACGGACACTTTGACTGCTATAGACACCTACTTTTGGCCTCCTGTCCCGACAGGAAGTGCAATGACAATATATAAAACCATCTTCGTGCTGGATCGAAGTGCAGAATGCTTATGGATAACTGGTTAAACCATAAAACACAAAAGACTAGCCCAAACCATGGAACAAAGCCAAATAAAGTCTAATTAATTAAACCCGATCATAATTAGGCTTAAGCCCGTGCTTAAAACCTAATAATGACGGATTTAGGAGTGCCTAGGTCAAAATAAGCGCTGTCGCAGAAAATAGCGCGCGCATCTCAAGCAGTCGCGCTGGGCTGGCGCGCGCAACTAATTCAGTTATGTGTGACACTAAGCACAACTGCCAGAATTGTGCTTGTGAAAGATTCAGAATTTCAGAAAATTGGAAAATCGAATCTTTCCATAAACCGCGCGCAAGACCATTAGTTGCGCTGCATATAACAGCGCAGCTCAATAACTTGCGCTGGGATGCCGCGTGTAACTCATCCAGTTGCGCACGACACCTGCTACGGCAAAATATTCAAAACCCTAAACCTACTTATTCCCTATAAATAGAGGCTTAATTCAAGGCTTAAAAAGATAGAAATTAACCCTAAACTCTGGCGAAAAACTTGTGAACTTGTGCTACCTAACCCCTCTTGTCCTAAACACTCACCCCTTTGATATTTTGTTACTATAGTGGAGGTTCCCCAACAAGAAGGAGTCCATAAGTGTTATAAACGGAGATCTAGCAAAGAGAAGTGGTAAATTCCCGAGCAATTAGATAAATCATTTTTATTTTCTTGTTTAAAAGAACTTTAATTAATTAATTAATTAGTGTTGCTTGATCACTTCAAAAGGTTTAATTAATCAATTCCACATAGTATCTTGCGTTAAATAAGATTAGAATTTAATAATTAATTGTTGGTTGATCACTTAAGCCAAGGTGAATATTGTTTATTTCTTGTTATATCCATGAATTTAATTAAATAAAGAATAACAACGTTGCATTGTAATTCCTATGTGAATTAATGTGTGTAAATAAAATCAACTAACTTAGTTCAAGGTATCGCGTTGCATATATTGTTTGGTGATGAAATTGTAAAAGGGAAGAGCTAGTAGAGGCCGTACTAGGGCTAGGATAGCGATTCCCCCCTAAAGAGAACATTATTTTAGTATCCTCGCTCCCGAACCCATTTCTGGTTTATGTAAACCAATTTGGGCATGGGTAAACTTATTATTTATGCTAATTATTTCATGAATTCCACATGGAAGAAAGGCATGAATGAGGTTTATGAGTTTTTCCTAAACCTTATTGGCAACTCCTACTTGTTTCTTACAAAAAAGCGTGATGATAGAATCAATTCTAATTCAAGGTCCCCCAAACAGTCAGGAATTCAAATCCTACTACACCCTAACAAGTGTAAAGTCCTAGGCTTTTAAGTGGCCATGGGCATTTAAGTAGAGTACCCCTTACGATGGGATCTCCCTCCTTACTGTGGCGAATTCACTGAGGACTTAGATGTTACACGATTAGTTCTTAGTTATGGTCCAAGGTTTCCAACACTAGGTTGCCTATGGGTTGTAACGGGAATTAACTTGGATAATCTCTAGTTAGAGAGCGAGACTTGAACGCATAATATCTTCCTTTTGCACAAAAGTAAAAACCAAACAAGCAACATTGCATCATGCTTAATCATAGCACAATTCAACCTTTGGGGATTGGCTCATTGATTAGGGGTCGCCAACACTAGGCTTCTATCCCGAAATCAATAACAATCATCCCACAAATATCGCCAACAAAATGTTGGGAGAGCGATGTCATGAGTCAACACGTTAAGTGATTGATTTGTAAATCGTTTCTTAAGATATGGTACCTTTAAACACCCAAGCCTATTGACCTTAGAATGGCATTGCGTGAATCTTGACTTATGACATGCCTTATGTGATTATGTGACTATATGCAACGTGTTAGGATAGTCTTCTTTTTTTTTCTTTTTTTCTTTTTTTAGTTTGGTCTATGTTCCCAATTACGAAGTTGTCCCTTGGTAATTTTGAGTCGTATTCGAAGGATAACATTAAAAAAACGATGACAAAACAAAAAAAGCGCTCGAATTAAAACAAAAAATCTTACGAGCTGGTGGCAAGCACAACTCAATGAGTTGCTCGACCCCTACCAGCGCAAGTAAATTTGATGTGCGCGCCAGTCGTGCGCAGCTTAATCACTTGCGTGCGCCCATTGTTACAAGTCGATTTGATTTCTCAAAAAATAAATTAACTCGTTCAAACAATATCTTAATTGAAGAATTGTTTAAGGGTGATGTTATCCGTTCGAATATATTTTGCGTCTTTTTCTTTTATTTTTCTTCTAAACAAGCGTATCGATTTACTTATCCTTTAGTACTTCCTTTAGGGCCGGTTTTCAAGTTTGGGACACAAAGACTCTCGGGTGCTCGTATTCTACGTTTACCATCAAGCAACCCACCCCTTTCAAACCACCTTCCCTTGACAACTAGTTCTAATCCAACAACAATGTCAACCGTCGAGCAATTCCAAGAAGAGATTACTCGCTTAAGAGAAGAAAAGGCTCAAGAGGCCGAGGAAAGAAGAATTAATAAACTTGAAAAGGCTGAAAAGAAAAATGCCGAGACTCTAGCCTTGTAACAAAAGATGGAATAATTATCCGTCAAAGAAAATTCGTTGGAGAATCTTGTTCTTTGTTCCACCATGGGGAACAAGTACTTCGACGCAGAAAAGTTTGCTTCTCCCCCCAGGACTTGCCAATATTTAAGGTGACCAGTAATCCACAAAACCACTTAATGTGTTTTACTGGCACCATGGCATTAAAGGGAGTTGATCCTAAGCTTTATGCTTTGATTTTCCCTTTACCTCTAGACCCAACCGCGAGAGAGTGGTACTATGGGTAAGATCTAAAATTCAAAACAACATGGGAAGATGTAGTTTCGGCTTTCATTACCTAATATAAGAGTAACGTAGAGTTCAAATCGACTCTACGTGAACTTGGAATACCTAAGAAAGGCGACGATGAAGGTTTCCTTGCTTTCTATGGTAACCCGAGTTAATACAAAAGTTCATTGACAATTGTCATGAAAAGTACAACAAGCACCAACGTTACCTTGGTTTAGACACTTTTCAAAAGGTCTATCCTGTGGCTACTAGGATTGAAGATGATCTTGCTAAGGAAAAAGCAAACAAACCTTATCATCATCAACCTAGGAATAACTACAAAAAGGGGAATGATAATAGTTCATCCTCTATTGATGAATTTGCAACTTCAACGCAATATAATAACAGTAATGATCCACGGAAAAGATGGACAAAAGAAAGAAAATTTACACCATTTCCTGTAAGCTATAAAGAATTATTAGAAAAATTGAGCGAAAAAGGCTTACTTGCACCAGCAGGGCCAACACCACCCACTCCACTAGAAAAAAGATTTGCTAATTGGGATGGTAATGCTTATTGTGCTTATCATAGAGGCGTTGGACACGATCCTGAGCGTTTCTATGTCTTAAAACACAAAATACAAGATTTAGTAGACGATGAGAGAATTCCCACGCCTAAACCTAACAATAATGCATCCCCATTAGGGGTGTTTTATTTTGATGAGGACCATATGGGAAGTGATACGTTCAATCCTTTGGACTATATCACACGTATAGGAGAACCACTAGCCACAATACTTATATGTCTCTAAGTATGCCGCGTTCCTACCTCCATCTAGTTTACAAAATGAGACAAATGGAGCGCTTGATTGGGATCATTTCTTGGGGAAGTCATAAGACTTATCAAATCTCTCCTTGGATGAACAATGGCATCAAGCACAACTCATAATCAAATCTCTCCTTGGATGAACAATGGCATCAAGCACAACTCATGGAACATCTTGAAATGGAGGCACCTTCAAAGCCTCTAGAAGAAAGTTGGTTCATGAGTCCTACAACTAACCCAAATGAGATAGATCATCTAACTCGTTCCGGGCAAGTTTACCAAACACCACCAAATGGGTCTTCGACCACACAAAATCAAACTGAAGGTCAAGTAAAAAATCCATTACCACCTCCACTCGAGGTGGAAGATCCATTGGTTAAAAAACTTCGCCAATCCAAGGAAAATGTTAGCAGTAAGGAACTCCTAAGTACTTCTAATGAACATAGGAATTCTCTTATGAACGCTCTAACGGATTTGTTTGTAAGCACAAACACAACCCCTTAGGATCTCGTTATCTTGCTTACTAACGAGAAATTCGACAAATCAATCATTTTCACTAATGATGATTTGCCTTCAAAGGACACTACCCACAACAATGCATTATACCTAACTGTGGGGTGCAAGGGATACAATATCCCTCTTACTTTAGTAGACAATGGGTCGGCTTTAAATGTGTTCCCATTAAGAACAGCAAAATATCTAGGCCTTAATCCAAAAAAAGATTTTCATTCAACAACACAAAGCATTAGGGCCTACGACAACTGGAGAAGATCAGTGTGTGGAACTGTTAAGTTGTCAGTCACCACAGGCCCAATTCAAAAGACGTTTGAATTTCATGTCATAGATATTAAACCCACATTCAACCTTATAATTGGACGTCCTTGGATACATGAGCTTGGTGCAATACCATACTCACTTCATCAAATGATTAGGTTGAACTATCAAGGACTTCCTATGACTATACATGCTTCTCCACTCAAAATAGCTATAAATGACCAATAACTCTTGGAAATAAACCACGATAATGATGAAGAGGACATGTGGGGATTTTCCGCAGAGAAAATCTACACAATCAAAATGGAAGAAAGCCTTGTAGAATCATTCAAGCTTGATCCATAATCCACCCGGATAGTAAACAACATCTTGTTTAAGAATAGTGTAGACACCCATTTGTGTCTCCCCAAAACCAAACCTGGTGATGAACACCTTTCATGTCGAATCATAATCGAATGAAGTGAAAGTGTGAAAAGTCTAGTGTTGTTGTTAGTTTTAAATTCTTTTCTTTCTCTCTGTTTTTGAAAACCTATTTTATGAAAATATCCAATCCAGTTTAGTTTGGTCCATGGCAAGAGTTCGATAATAGTGTAGTTGGATTGGGCTCAAAAAGAGCTTTCCAACGATATATTATAAACCCAATTCCGATGAATAATGAGGAAGTTATGGCCAAATTACTAAACTGGGCCCGGTTTGATTTTTATATGCGGCCCAATGATCTAGAGGAGGGCCTATTATGATTTATCATTCCTAATGCAACTAGGATTGATTATAGTCTTCTAGAATCTTCTAGAAGGTTCTTTTGAATCCTAATGTGATTAGCATTGGTAATTGAGTTTTAAGAGTTTAATTTAGAATAAAAGAAGTGTTTTAAAGGAAATTACAGTTTTACCCCTCGTACGCTTAAATTTTATCAAAATATGAAAACGCGTGGAAAAACTGTCTGCAGCGTCGCACTACAAGCTGTCGCCTAGCGACAGGCCTGGCATTGCGGCGACACGCCTGTCGCTCGGCAACAGGCTCTGTCGTTTGGCGACATGGGCGTGTGTGGCGACAACGTCGTGTTTTATTCTTTTCGAAACTCTGATTCTTTTTTTATCATATTCTGGCTGATTTTCGTTATAAATAGCCTCCTAAAACCTCCGTTTTGAATCACCAATTCTCACCAACTCTCATCAAGAATTTCTTGATTCTCTCTCTCTTTGTTTCTCTCTCTTATTCTAAACCAACCTTTTACAAAAAAAAAAATTCTGCATTCACAAAGCCGGTTTGTCCCCCTAATGCCACCGGTCAGGCAAAACCGGTGGCAAAAACCGACCTAAAAATGGGCGGGTTTTTAAACAAAGAGAAAAGGCATCGGTTCAGCCCAAACCGGTGCTAAAAATAAAAAGGGCACCGGTTTGAACCGTTGCCAGTGAACCGCTGCATTAAAAAAAAAAAGCCCGCCCTTATACTTTTTTTCTTCTTCCTTCTTCCTTCTCTCTTTCATTTCACTGTTTCATTCGAGCCCAAACCCTTATCTTACTGCACTCTCTTTCTTCATTTTCCCACCACCATTACAGTCACCACCGTCGCCGGCCACCAGCCCCGCCTTTCTCTTTCTCCCTTGACCGGGTTTTCTCCCCTGTTCCTTCTCTTTCTCTGTTCAATTTCAAGTGGGTTGTGAAGGTGTTGAAGCTAATCCACACCACACTTGCTCGCCGCATCATCGTGCTTCTGCTGCCCTAAGGTCGCCGCGTCGTGCTCTTGCTGCCCTAAGCTCACCGTGCTGCTGCTGCCCTCCTCCACCACCGAGCTAATTTCCACACTAATTTCAAGGTTTTTCCTTTTTTTTTATTTCACAATTAATTTCCAATTATGTACTTATATTAATGTGTTTTGCATGTTGAATCATTGTTTGCAAATTAAAAGTTTGGTTTTAATATAATTATGCTACAATTTTTCTCAATTTTAGGTTGTTTTATTTGGAATTTGTGAAAATATTAGTGATATTTATCAATTAGTTGGATTTTTATTATATTTTAATGATTAATTTAATTTATTTTGGTGGATAATTTTGAATTAATTATAGAATATATATTAACCTTGGTACTTAAATAGTTGAAATTTGGTATTTTACTTTTAATAGTTAATTTGAAATTGTTTTGATGGGTTATTTTGAATAAGTTAAAGATTTAAACCTTGTTATTAAATTAGTTGAATTTTGGAATGTTTAAATGTTTAACATTAAGTTGTTTTGATGGGTATATTTGAATAAATTAGAGATTAGTAACCTTGTTACTAAAGTAGATGAATTTTGGAATGTTTTAATGGTTACTTTTAAGTTGTTTTGATGGGTAATTTTGAAAAAATTAGAGATTAGTAACCTTGTTAGTTTAGCAATTTTGAATATATTAGATGAATTAAAGTAGTGAATACATAGTTTAGCAATTGTTAGTTCGATGAATGATGTGTTTTAGCTTATAAATAAATTAGTGAATTGACATGTTATGAGAAAGAAATAGTACATACATAATATTTAACCTAATTTTTGTTTATTTTTTTAATAGATTTGTGAATTGAAGCACGAGTTTAGGTTGATGACTACATATTGAGCTCAAGTGGGTAGTTGCTATATTGGTATGACTTATAAACTTTACTAAGCTATATTTCTTTCTATTTATCCATTTAATAAAAGTTTATTCATGAAATTGCAACTTGTGTATTGTTTGATTGCAAAAAAATACAACAATATATAGAATACTTGCATCATCATATGCCTAGATACCCGTTCAAGGCTTTCTCATTAGGAGAGAGTCTTGAATAGTCCTCGGTTGGGACTGTTCTTGAATATGTACTCTCACTTAGGCGGTGAATGTATGTTTTCTTTTTGATTTTAAGGAACATCTTGGCTTACCATTTCCTCACTATGTTCTCTTGGTACATATGTGGGTAATTAATTATCTACATCGTGTACTTGGAGAACTAGGGGGAAATGCTGCCGAATTTTCCTTTAAATTGGAAAGTTGACATACATTCACTAGTGAGAGTAGACATTCAAGGATGGGTTAGGTTGGAGTGATAAGGACCCTTTGGAAACATGCATTTTTCACTATATGAATTGTATATTCACGTTTTGTACTTGAATCTGATTTACATAAAATATGTACTTGAATTACACATTATTCATTATATGTTGCTATATATGTTTAGAGACAATTTACTAAATGGAGAAAGATCGTGGTTGGATGTATGGTAGACGCGATACATTGGAATTTTGGAATGAGGTTCAAGAGTTTTGCAAGAGGGCTTTAGCTTATAAAAGCAAACTGGGTGGCAAAGGCCTTTATTGTCCACGTGTTGATTGTAATAATGTGAATGTGGTCGATAGTGTTGAAATCATTAGAGATCATGTATTATGTCGTGGGTTTAGGCATTTATACCATGTGTGGATTTGGCACGGAGAAAGTGGAGAGTACAGTGGGGATCTTGATCGGAATGATGTGCGTGTTAGAAGCAATGAGATTCATGTGGATGAGGAATACGAGAATGATATGATGACTATATTGTTGATAATGGTGAGGATGGAGCCGATGATGATCAGGCGGATGAGGTCGAGGATGAACAAGTGGATGAGATGTTGCATGGTGTTGAAGGTGGAGTGTTTGAGTTATTATCGGAGGCTTCCAAAAAGCCTTTGTATCCCGGGTGCAAAAAATACTCCAAACTATCGGCCGTGCTAACACTTTTCAACATTAAGTCGAAGCATGGGTGGACGGACATTCGTTTTACTTCTTTGTTGACCGCATTAAGTGATATGTTGCCTGATGGGAATGAAATTCCTAAGTCTTACTATTACGCAAAGAAGCTCATGTGTCCCTTTGTTTGGAGTATAAGAAGATACATGCATGTCCTAATGACTGTATTCTGTATCGAAATGAGTATGAACAATTGCAGGAGTGTCCACAATGCAAGCGGTCGCGCTACAAGCGCATGAGTTGCAATCCTGGTACGGAGGGACCTCCTGCTAAGGTGTTGTGGTATCTTCCCATTATTCCAAGGTTTAAGCGTCTGTTCTCAATACCAAAAGACGCTAAAAACTTGAGGTGGCATGTAGAGGGAAGAAAGAAAAACAGAATGCTGAAGTATCCAGCTTACTCTCCACAGTGGAAGAACATTGATTTGAAGTTTGAGAAATTTAGTGATGAAGTCAGAAATTTAAGGCTTGGGTTGTGCACAGACGGGATGAATCCATTTGGCACTCTTAGTACCCAACACAGCACATGGGCGGTACTTTTAGTGATTTATAATTTTCCTCCTTGGTTGTGCATGAAACGCAAGTATGTAATGCTTTCATTGCTAATAACTGGTCCTAAGCAACCTGGAAACGACATAGACGTTTACCTTGCGCCGCTTATTGACGACTTGAGAAAGATGTGGGACGAAAGGGTTTCCGTTTTTGATGCTCATCAGAACGAGATGTTCACATTGCGTGCAGCCCTTATGTGGACCATGAATGACTTCCCTGCATATGGAAACTTGTGTGGGTACAAGGTCAAAGGGAAAAAAGCATGCCCCATATGTATTGATGACACATCAAGCGTATACCTTACTCATTCTCACAAAGATATCTACCTACGGACTCAAAGGTTCCTTAGGCGTGATCACCTGTACCGTAGGCAGAAAAAGGCTTTCGATGGAACAGTGGAAGAGGGTACTGCGCCTAGACCATTGATGGTGCTGAGATTTGTGCACGGGTGAAAGGGATACGAACGGTGTTTGGAAAATCAGAAAAAACTATGGTCTCAGCTGCTCTGTTTAAGAAAGAATCAATCTTTTGGAAGCTTCCGTACTGGAGAGAACATGACGTTAGGCATTGTCTTGATGTGATGCATATAGAGAAGAATGTGTGTGATGCTCTTTTGGGAACGCTTATGAATATCCAGAGCAAAAAAAAAGACGGAAAGGGTGCACGGTTAGATTTGAAAGAGATGGGGATTCGTCCAGAATTGTGGCCTCAAGAAAAGGTTAGAAAGGGGAAGGAACTGAGAAAAGAAGATGAAAATGTTTCGAAAAAAGGGAAGGAGAAGAGCAAGGGAAAGGGAAAGGCCAAAGATGCGTCAAAGAAGAAAGTTGAGGGTAAAGGGAAGGATGAAAAGAATTATTTACCCCCGGCTTGCTATACATTGTCAAGGGTAGAGAAACGTATGTTTTGTGCATGTCTGTACGGCATTAAAGTTCCATCAAGGTACTCATCTAACATGAAAAGATTTGTAACCTTAAATGGAGAACTGAAGTTGACAAGTATGAAATCCCATGATTGTCACATTATGATGCAAGTATTCCTACCGATTGCAATCCGTGGTGTTCTACCGAAACACGTAAGGGAAGAAATTACAAGCCTTTGTTCGTTTTTCAATACAATTTGTAGCAAAGTTCTTGATCCTTGTACACTAGATGCTTTGCAAGCAGATGACGAGTGGAAAACTAGGTCGTTATCTAATCTCCCCTCGGTCAAACTAAATTTATAAACACTTAGCAAACCTAAATACGAGTATAGAGGCAAGTCAAGGGTCGAACCCAAAGGAACGGTAATGTTCAAGCACTTTCAATTATGCGCCTAAGCTAGGTCGAAGACGAAGGTAAGAGAGAATACTAACAACTAACAAAACAAGTAACCAAGGAAATAAAACACTAGGAACGGGGATGAACAAGTAATCATGTCAATTGCAACAACATGGGAAGAGCATGCCAATCAAAGGTTGTGAGGACTAATGATAAGAGCAATCAATAGGAATCAAAGAGCTATCTCCTAATTGTTAAGCTAGGGTTCACTATGAATAACAAACTAAGAGAATCACAATCAAAACCAATTGATAATTGCAATTCCTAAATCAATTGTTCATGTCATTAGCAATTACAATGCAATCTAGCGTAATTCTCAAGGCCAAATTGAATTACACACATGCAAACCTTCACTAATCACTTTAATCTCAACAATCAATCAACACAATCCCCAAATTAATCACAATTAATCAATCATACAAGTTTCACCCAATTCCTAGCCAAACAGCTATTCAAGAATCATCATCTATCAACTAACAACTATGGAAATCAAGAATCAACAAAATACCAAGAACAATTACACTAATCAAGCACCAAACATCAAAATTAAACCAAACAAACATGAAATTAAACAAAGAAATAAGGTGAGATAGAGTTAAGAATGCTCATTGATAATACAGAAGATCTTGAACACAATTGTCACACTTGCATCTTCAATCTCTAAATCACCATTGAAATTCCTCACTTTCTCTCTCTAAAACTACTCCTAATCTAGCCTAATCTAGAGAGAGAAGCTCTCAACCTAAGAGAGAGAAAACTAAGCTCTAAAACTAAAGAATTACATGAATGAAGAATAAAGGAAACCAAAAACTATATAAACAAAAGGAGAAAAGAAGCTTAAAATCGTAAAAGACCCAGAAACCCGCGCCCGCGGAGAAATCGGCCGCGCCTGCGGAGGGGAACGGACACCCCGATAGCCGCGCCCGCGGCCCAAGCCTGCGCCCGCGGGGCCAAGGCCCACGCCCTCGGGGAGCCCTCGGGACAACCGCGGGTGCTTACTGCCCAAATACGACAGTTTTGGAGCTGCAGCAACCCCGCGCCCGCGGCAGTTTTCCAGGGCCAACTTCAGAAGGGTGTAACTTCCGATCTAAGAATTGTATGAAGGCGTGCGACCTATCCTTGGACCGAGGGTCGTGATTTGAAATCTTCCTCCACCCAAAACAGTGGTGTAACGCTTGTGGCATCGTCAAGGGAGTTTGCAAGTTCTAAGGATAAATCACCTGTCGATGCAGAGTTGTCATACTATGGTCGAATTCAAGAAATATGGGAGCTTGATTATTGTGACTTCACGGTTGCTCTTTTCAAGTGTAAGTAGGTTGATAATATCAGGTGTAACGTCAAATATGAGGACTTTACTCTTGCAGATCTTGGCCACTTGAATGATAGTGCTGAACCATTTATCCTTGCATCTCAAGCTAAGCAAATGTTCTACGTAACTGACCCAGTGGATTCAAAATGGTCTATAGTGCTAGCTGGAAAAAGAAGAATCCTAGGCATTGGAGATGTTGAGGATGAGGAATAATATGATGCGTTTGATGATTCAGCAGTTTTCATTGTTCCTAAACCTGTTGTACTAAATGACATAGACAACGAAGCAGGTTATATGCAATCAGATCACAACGAAGGAATTTCAGATGGAGGTAGTTTGATTAAAAGTTAGTAATGGTTTCATTGCAAATATAGTTTAGTTATCATGTATATAGGAGCATAAGTAGGCGAAAATGACCATAAACAAACATGTTTGTAGTTTCAAATTGCCTAAGTGTACTCATTATCATGCTTATATAAGGTTATAGGACCATAAGTAGGTGAAAATGGCTTAAATAGCTTCTACTTAACCCAATTCCTTTGTTTTGTGTATGAACTAACATTTATTCATTCTACCAACCTATATTCATTATATTTAACATGTTTGTAGTTTGAAATTGCCTAAGTGTACTCATTATCATGCATATACAAGGTTATAGGACCATAAGTAGCTGAAAATGGCTTAAATAGCTTCAACTTAACCCAATTCCTTTGTTTTGTGTATGAACTAACATTTATTCATTCTAACAACCTATATTCATTATATTTAACATGTTTGTAGTTTGAAATTGCCTAAGTGTACTCATTATCATGCATATACATGGTTATAGGACCATAAGTAGGTGAAAATGGCTTAAATAGCTTCTAATTAGCCTAATTCCTTTGTTTTGTGTATGAACTAATATTTTTCATTCTAAAAACCTATATTCATTATATTTAACATGTTTGTAGTTTGAAATTGCCTAAGTGTACTCATTATCATGCATATACAAGGTTATAGGACCATAAGTAGGTGAAAA
Source organism: Chenopodium quinoa (assembly GCF_001683475.1). NCBI lineage: Eukaryota > Viridiplantae > Streptophyta > Magnoliopsida > Caryophyllales > Amaranthaceae > Chenopodium > Chenopodium quinoa. Next base: position 314,341 of record NW_018744722.1, read on the forward strand.
TGGCTTACATAGCTTCTACATAACCCAAATCCTTTGTTTTGTGTATGAAATAACATTTATTCATTCTAACAACCTATATTCATTATATTTAACATGTTTGTAGTTTGAAATTTCCTAAGCTTACTCATTTGCACTCATACTTTACTATACACTAATATTGTTTTATGATTGCTTTGACAGGTGCTTATATCTCATGGCGGACGATCATGACCCTAATTGTTTAGAGGACAAAGACGATGATGAGTATAAGGACGAGTACGAGGATGAGGACGATGATGAGCCTTATGATGTGAATAAGGAGGATGACTTGGGTGAGCCAGAGGATCAGGCTCAAGATGAGTTCGAGCGTAGGCTTTAAGAATTTGAAATTTCAGCTGAACGTGCACCGCCTATTGAAAATACAGCACGTGAGATTGTTGGTGAGAACCCGACTCCCGAAACTCATGGCCAAGGACAAGATCAAAACAACACAGGGGGTGGAGGGGGGGTAAAGGCACCGACTCAAAGAAAGGGAAGGGGTCCGACGACAAGTTTTAAGAAACCGGACGGTCCCATGGTCATGGAGTATGACAACAACGGCCAACCCGCGCCCAAATGGCGTCGACAATATGCTAATCAAGTTGGCATGTGTGCGCGGAAAATATCCATTACACTTGTAATGCGGTAAGTACCTCCGGGTTTGATTCAAACATTTTGGGATGATACAAGGGTAAGTGTGTTTTTGGCACATTTAGACAATTTAAGAAATCTTAACCTTATGGTTGTTACTAAATAGAAACTTATAATCGGTTTTAATTGGTGCTTGCAGAGGTTGTTTTCTATTTATAATGATCCCGAGAAGAGAAGGGTGTTTGAATCTTTATTAGTGGAAAGATTCAGAGGTTTTAAGACCAACTTGACTAATGGGTGGATCTACAAGAAGAAGAAGAAATCAAATAAGAAGAAAGCTGATGAGGATGACCTTCTCCCGTGGCAAAAATGGCCGACCATGTCAAAAGAAGACTGGGAAGAGTTTCTTAGAATGAAGACTGTAGACACCCAAATGTGTCTCCCAAAAACCAAACCCAGTGATGAATACCTTTCACGTCATTTGATTATCGAACGAAGCGAAAGTGTGAAAAGTCTAGTGATGAGGATGTTTTTATTAAAATATCTCTTCTTTCTGTTTTTGAAAATATTTTGTTTCTTACCCTATTTTTTAAAACGTGCGTTCCAGTTTAGTTTGGTCCATGATATGGGTCCAATAATGGTGTATTTGGATGGGGCTTGAAAAGACCTTTCCAAAGATATATTATAAGCCCAATTCCGATTAATAATGAGGAAGTTATGGCCAAAATACTAAACTGGGCTCGAACCGGATTTTACCTACGACCCAATGATCATGTGGAGGGTCCAAAGGTTTAATCCTATTCCTAAAACTAATTAGGATTAATTAGAAGCTTCTATAAGTTTCTAAAAGATCTTAATTATCCTTTTTGAAAAGATAAAATCAAAGAATTTGAGTTAAATAAAAACTTTCCTTTTTTAAAACTTTCCTTTTTCTTAAATCCTAATTCTATTCGAATTTAAAGATGTTCAAAAACGGTCAGATTTTATTTTCGTGCCTCATAATCTTTATCAAAAATTTTTATGGTTTGATAGATCTTGAAATTATCTTTCCAATGATATATTATAATATTAAATCTGAGCTATAACGAAAAAGATATGAATTAGATATGAAACTCTATCAAAAACTGATATCGTCCTACTATTTCTGCTATATATTTTTATCTAAAATATATTTTAATCGGATTCTAATTGGGTTGGAAAGTATACTTCAAGAGCTTTCCAACGACATATTATATGCCTTATTTGGACTTCTAGATCAAAAGATAAGATAAAAACAAAATCCGCAAAAACTGCTGTCCATCGAGTTTTATTTCGATTCGAATTCGGATTGTCTTCTTATTCGTCGACCCTCTTTTTTCTTTATAAATATAGGTCATATCTCCCCTTCTACAATCATCAATTCTCACAAATTCTCATCAACTCTCATCAAGAATTTCTTGATTCTCTCTCTCTTTTTCTAGCCTAGCCTTTTACAAACATAATTCCTCATACATTAGCACTAGACACACCTAGCATAATTCGAAGTTGCCTTCGCCCTAGACGTGAAAGGTTTTAATTTCTGAGGGTTTGGTCCAAAATATCTTTTTCAATTATTTAATTTAATTGTTTTAATTAATATTTTCCTTGAAGTTACTAACGTGTGTATTTTGTTATTAGAAAGAGGTACGAGACATCCAAGTAAGTTCTTTAATTGTTTAATTGATATTATGATGTAGAAATCTTTCTTATGTTGTTATTTTGATTCTTGGTATCATGTTAGGATGTTTTCCTTGATTTGATGTTTAGGGTGGCAACAATAAATTACTAGTATCATGTCTAGGGTAACTTTAATATCAAGTATGATTAAAAGTATGATGTCTTTTATTTTCTTCCTAATATTCATGATTGTTAGTATCATGTTAGGGTTAAAGCTTTGATTTTTTATGTTTAGTGACATGATAGGGCTTGTTATTAATCTTGTTAGTATCATGCCTAGGATCTTGCTATTCTTATGCTTTAACATGATTATTGTAATTATGATTATAATTTTATGATGATGATTATTATAATTATTATTATGATTATTATTATTTTTATTATTATTATTATTATGATTAGTATTATTTTTATTATTATTATTATTATTATTATTATTATTATTATTATTATTATTATTATTATTATTATTATTATGTTGCTTGATATTTATTGTTATTGCTTGATCACACCTTTTATGCATGTTTAAAGGGAATTTGTACTTGTAATCACGCTTAAAAAGATAATTAGTAATCTTGTTTAGGGTTAATATGATTATAATTCAAGTGATCGCTAATAATAGTTTATTTGTGCATTAATATTCAACCAACATAGATTAAACAGGTTTAGGGTAATCCTATTGATTGCATGTTAGTCAGAAAGCGCACATGAATACGATCAGAATAAAGTAGAGGCCTATTATTAGGGCAGGTTCAATCTCTTTTAGGTTGGATTTGTACCTTCATCCCCAAACTACCGGTCATGGTTGAAGACCTATTGGAGTTGACGATCTCCTGGATCGTTAAGGGGTGTAACCTTCACCTCGTGAACGGTTTACAAGTTTCTAAAACTTGTTGGCGACTCTTTTGCTCTATCTTCCTTCCTTTTGGATGCCACCGTACTTTAAAGTATGATCACAGTGGGGTTCAAGCTAGGGATGATGCTTGAAATATTACCTACAGTTTTTGGCGACTCCGCTGGGGAGGATTTCTATTTTAATTCCTGATTTTATTTCGGCAATGATTTAGAATGAGTGGATGAGACTTGAAAAGTTCTAAGTATTTCATGTGCGTAATTTTGATTAACATTATTGTCATATGCACAAAAAAGATCTCATTGGAAAGACCATCCGTGATGAGTTAAAACATAGGATTTTTACACGTAGGAAATTTGAGGAATATCTTTCACAACTAGAATCGAAATAATGCTGCGCGAAACTGGAAAATTTTATCGAGCACAGAAAGCTGCTGAGGCGTGTAGGAACTAGCGTTAGGGAACAAATTCTAGCGCCAATTATTTGACTTTAGCGTCAAGCGACAGTTTGTCGCCAGGCACTAAAGCCAAATTGTGGCGCTGGCCTCTGTTTGCTGGTGCCAAGTTCTTCCAATACCAAGCCAGAAATATGCGTTCTAATTTTGACCAGCTTTTAGCACTGTTTGCTTGATCCTACTTCCTTATTGAGTTTTTCTCACTTTTCTGAAACCAATATGTGTTCTACATATGGACATAACCTTCTGGGAATTCATGCTCCATCTACTTGATTGAACGCTCTGAGCAACAAAGGGTACATCCGTGAAGGTTGAATTCACCAAACCATAGAAGCGAGTTTTTCTAAACTCGCGGTGTCCCATCCACTCGCGCCAACCCTTCACGGTTAGGCTTCCGCGCTATGCATCCGGACAATTAACCATGGACCCTCTATTGACTAACCCATATCCCGAACTTTAGAGAACTAGAGCCATGGTTAGGTTGCAAACTCATTGCATCATATTGTGCCTACTTGACTAATTGTGCATCATATGTTGTGCATACTCTATGTGATTTTTCCTAACCGTTTGTTTGACTTATGTTAAGACTAAATAAACTGATTAATGACTAAAGGAATTTGTTTAATTAATTAATTAATTTGAGCTAATAAATAAACATAAAATCGAGTCATAGTTCCTTTAAATCAACCCGGATTTTTATTCCCGTATACTGCACAAGCGTTACCCTTTTTTGGTCATATCCCGAGTTCTAGGAAGAACTACGAGTCATACAACCTATGGATCTGTAGCCCCAAGTTTTATATTTAATTTGGAGTTGGTTTCATCCCAATGAGAGTCACATATCAAAAGTTATGACTAAAATACCACAGCCTGTCCAGTTTAATGCATATACGTGAAGTCTTAACTTAGTCTTTGCTTGAGTCTAGCCACATGGTCATGAACGAGTCTTAACATGTAACTACACTCACTAGTCTTAGTACACAGTTTGTATATGTCACCATGACCATGTATTAGGTTCATGCATGAGTCGTTTTCCGTCATTTGAGTTGGGGGTACATGCTATTCCTAATTTTTTCATATCGATCTCTCCATCTACATCATCTTTCCATTCTCTACATGCTTTCTCCATATCATATCCTTCATTCTTCCTACCTTCTTCCATCCATGCATGTTGAATCGAGTTTCTCACCAAGATTTCATGCTTAGGGATGGCAATTTAATCCGAGTTCGATTCTAATCCGATCCGATCCGAAGGAAAAAATCCGATTCGAATCCGTTTAAAATTAGTCCGAATCCGAATCCGATAAAATAGATCTGAATCCGGATAAGAGGTGGATCGGACTTGGACCCTATGCAAAGTCCGACGGAGTCCGATCCGAGTCCGAATCCGAGAGTATAAGCATATGCTCTATAACTTGGGACAATTATTTGCATGTTTTATGACAAAATTTTGTTATGTAACTTAGTTTATAATTTAAATATGTTATGTTTATACTTTAATTGGTATGAAAATACAAGCAATTATAGGTATATGACATTACAAAAAATAAAAAAATAAAAAAATATTCGGATCATTTCGGAGGTCCGTATAAACGGATCGGATTCGGATCCGAAAATTACAAGTCGGATCGGATTCGGACTCGGATTTTTTGGATTTGGACTCGGATTCGGATCCGAGTCCAGGGTCCGTTTATTAAGTAGATAGGATTCGGATTTAGCCACATCCGACCCGAATCCGATCCGTTGCCATTCCTATTCATGCTTTCTTCTTCTTTTTTTTCAAACCCTTTCCCCAATAAGTCTAGCATAGGCACCCTTCATCCTCCTTGAATTTATTTCTTAGACTTCGTTTTTACCCTTCACTTTTTAAATAAAATGAGCATTTATTTCCTTGCATATGATCATTGCATTGCATTATATTAAAAAAAAAATAAATAAAAAATCCATGTCGAATTAAGCACAAGGTATACAATGATTTGAGGCACCCCTTGTAGCTACATCATATCACCTTTCACCCTTCAAATATGCAATCCTTTCTTGATACACAACTTTGAGCCTCGCCTAACAATAGACCTTTCTTTTTTCAACCCATATCTACCTACACCTTGGGATGGGATGGTGTGTAACTTATGCATTTTTTTTTAAAAAAAAAAAAAACTCGAGTGACTTCAAAAGATAAAATAGCAAAAAATAAGCAAAAAAAAAAAAAAAAAAAAGTGTACAAAAGGGAAAGTGTTCCAATGTCTTTGATATGAACACGTCTCAGATTGCGTCTCTTATCGAGTGCTCGGTATCGTGCCAAAGAAACATGAATGTCTAGTGAGTGACAGACCGCATGATCGGGATTGCCCACACTTATCAAAATAAAATAAATTCTAAAGCAAAAAAGAGATCAAAAAAAAAAAAAAGCTGAAAAAGAGAAGGAACTCAAGCATAAAAATATAAAGATTCAAAAGCAAGGTTGCACACCTTGGGGGCTTATCTAGGGTCTTGAGCCTTTATCCCCTTCTTTTATAACCTTTAGCCTAACCACATAACAGCCATTAAAAAGACCTTTTTGAGGTATACACACTTGTCTGAGGTTCGGCTAGAGCTACGTTCGACCTGATTCCTAACGGATACGTAGGCAACCTCACATCGAGGTGCGACCGTAATAAAATTGCATTCATATTCACATTCACACACTCACACCATGATCATATCAAGGGATCCCCTATGCTCATCCCTATTCATTTAGATCTAGACTTGGGGGCTTGATCCCTACATCATTAGCGTACCTAGCCTAAGAGTCACCATTATTTGACTCTTCTTAAAATAATATCTTTCCACACACTTAGCCCTTGCGGCCTAACTTTAGTGTCACTTTCACTCACTGCACAGATACATGACCAAATATACTTTCCCTTAGGAGCCCTTTGTCATGAAATCTTAACACAACGTTGAAGCATGTATTGTCATATCAAAATCACTCATCAATCATAATCATCATTGCATCGAAGTATGAAGTGCTTAGTCTCCGCGCCAAAGTTACCTAAATACTTTCATTATCGAGTCAACTAGGATAGTCTAAGATGTTACAATCCTTGTACTAACATTTGATTAAGCTCATTCACACATGCATTCGAAAACTTCAATTCTTTTTTCGCGTCGTTCTTTTTCGGGAGAAAGTCGTTACCCTCCACAAAAATGACGGAAAATTTTTGCTTTTTTGCATTTTCGAGTCGCACAATCATAATACAATGCACACACGGGTCATGAGTCACATATGTCATTTCACTTTGAGTCGAGTCAACCGCAAGTCAATCATAGTGAGTCAAGTTTATACCTTGAGTCATGTCAAGTCAATGAGTCAAGCAACACTAAGTCTTAGGTCAACCCTAAAGAAAGACAAGCAAAGTCATATGGTCAAAGATTAAATGCAGGTGCATCCTAGCAAGCATGAACATTCCCGGATTTTTTCGAAAAAAAACCGCAAATATGATACATGAGATTCTTCCAAGATGAGAGGAGTTTGAGCAAAATTACATAGATCAGTAAATTAGAGATGAAGAGCTTTAATTTACAAATGATTTGAGCGGATTTGGTTGAAAGGAAACGACCAAGTTCAAAGTTCGAAGCGAAACCGAGCAACAACGGCAGCAAGAGCAGAATAGGGAAGACCCGACTCCAGTACCAGACAACAACATCTGGAGTTTAGCAACAGATTTCAGCGCCTGGCACTAGATCTCAGCGTCTGGCGACAGAGACAATTCTTAACGCCAGAGATATTTCAGTAGCGACAGAGCTCAAAGCCTCTCAGAATGGTTATTTTGACCTTGTACATCAATTTCGGGTTCCTTGGTACGCCAGTTAGGCCTTATAAGCAAATTGACATGATTAGTAGTCGGCTCGATTACAATCGTAGTAAGTGATTGACCTGACAAAAAATCGTCTCACTTAGCGTACGCGCCTAAGCACTAGCTCATTACAAGCACCAACGTATCAGTTTAAAAGCAAGCACTTAAACGACAATATTTCCAAATACGGATTATCGCGCATTCTTCTTAAACGACAATATTTTCAAATATGGATTGTCGCGCATTATTCTTAAACGACAATTTTTCCGAAAATTGGATTGTCATCCCCAACTAACAATACTTCCAAATATGGATTGTCGTGCATCTTCTTCAACGACAATTTTTTCCAAGATTGAATTGTCATCTCTGGTAAAGTTTCCAAGCGTGGATTGTCGTGCTCCTTCTCTGTTTGGCAATTTTTTCCAAGTTCGGATTGTCATCGCTCGCAATTTTTCCGAGACTGGATTGTCATACACCCAGTTCCCTATGGCAAAATTTCCCAAAGGATTTTTGTAGGTCTCTATTCATCATAAATTTCGGCAAAGGTTCCTCAACGCAGATTGTCATTCATTTCAATAAGTGGCAAATTTTCCCGAAGTGGATTGTCGGTCGACTCTATTTTGCAAATGTTCCAAGACGCGGATTGTTAATTGTGGCAATATTTCCTAAAAGGATTGTCGCATAGCGTTGGCAATTTCCAAGGTGGATCGTGCTTTCAAGAGTTATATTCCAAGATGTGGATTGTCGATCGTAGCAAAATTCTTATGACAGATTTTTACGAAGCATTGGCAACTTTTCCCAAAATTGCATTTTGGCAAATTTTCCGAGATACGGATTGTCGCTTCATCGTAGCAACATTTCCAAGGATGGATTGTTACGAAGCATTGACAACTTTCCCTAAATCGGATTGTCATACATCATACAAGAGAGTTGTGTTGGCAACTATTCCCAAAGAAAAAAGGATTGTCATCACAGCAAAAGCACCGACATGCTGGTTCACAAGCAGCAAAGCGCCGACGTACAGGCATAACGGAAACTAACCCAGTGGATTCAAAATGGTCTATAGTGCTAGCTGGCAAAAGAAGAATCCTAGGAATTGGAGATTTTGAGGATGAGGAAGAATATTATGCGTTTGATGATTCAGCACCTTTCATTGTTCCTGAACTTGTTGTACTAAATGACATAGACAACGAAGCAAGTTATATGCGATCAGACCACAACGAAGGAATTTCAAATAGAGGTAGTTTGATTAAAAGTTACTAATGGTTTCATTGTAAATATAGTTTAGTTATCATGTATATAGGAGCATAAGTAGGGGAAAATGACCAAAACTAACATGTTTGTATTTTGAAATTGCCTAAGTGTACTCATTATCATGCATATACAAGGTTATAGGACCATAAGTAGGTGAAAATGGCTTAAATAGCTTATAATTAGCCTAATTCCTTTGTTTTGTGTATGAACTAATATTTTTCATTCTAAAAACCTATATTCATTATATTTAACATGTTTGTAGTTTGAAATTGCCTAAGTGTACTCATTATCATGCATATACAAGGTTATAGGACCATAAGTAGGTGAAAATGGCTTACATAGCTTCTACATAACCCAAATCCTTTGTTTTGTGTATGAAATAACATTTATTCATTCTAACAACCTATATTCATTATATTTAACATGTTTGTAGTTTGAAATTTCCTAAGCTTACTCATTTGCACTCATACTTTACTATACACTAATATTGTTTTATGATTGCTTTGACAGGTGCTTATATCTCATGGCGGACGATCATGACCCTCATTGCGTAGAGGACATTTATGATGATGAGTATGAGGACAAGTATGAGGATGAGGACGAGGACGATGATGAGCCTTATGATGTGAATAAGGAGGATGACTTGGGTGAGCCAGAGGATCAGGCTCAAGATAAGTTCGAGCGTAAGCTTGAAGAATTTGAAATTTTAGCTGAACGTGCACATCCTAATGAAAATACAACACGTGAGATTGTTGGTGAGAACCCGACTCCTAAAACTCATGGCCAAGGACAAGATCAAAACAACACAGGTGGTGGAGGGGGGGTAAAGGCACCGGCTCAAAGAAAGGGAAGGGGTCCGACGACAAGTTTTAAGAAACCGGACGGCCCCATGGTCATGGAGTATGACAACAACGGCCAACCCGGTTCCAAATTGCGTCGACAATATGCTAATCTGGTTGGCATGTGTGCGCGAAAAATCCCCATTACACTTGTAATGCTGCAAGTATCTCCGGGTTTGATTCAAACATTTTGGGATGATACAAGGGTAAGTGTGTTTTTGGCACATTTAGACAATTTAAGAAACCTTAACCTTATGGTTGTTACTAAATAGAAACTACTAATCGGTTTTAATTTGTGCATGAAGAGGTTGTTTTCTATTCCTAATGATCCTGAGAAGATAAGGGTGTTTGAATCTTTATTAATGGAAAGATTCAGAGGCTTTAAGACCAACTTGATTAATGGGTGGATCTACAAGAAGAAGAAGAAATCAAATAAGAAGAAAGCTGATGAGGATGACCTTCTCCCATGGAAAAAATGGCTGACCGTGTCAAAAGAAGACTGGGAAGAGTTTCTTAGAATGAAGACTGTAGACACCCAAATGTGTCTCCCAAAACCAAACCCAGTGATGAATACCTTTCACGTCATTTGATTATCGAACGATGGAAAGTGTGAAAAGTCTAGTGATGAGGATGTTTTTATTAAAATATCTCTTCTTTCTTTATTGAAAATATTTTGTTTCTTACCCTATTTTTTAAAACGTGTGTTCCAGTTTAGTTTGGTCCATGATATGGGTCCAATAATGGTGTATTTGGATGGGGCTTGAAAAGACCTTTCCAAAGATATATTATAAGCCCAATTCCGATTAATAATGAGGAAGTTATGGCCAAAATACTAAACTGGGCTCGAACCGGATTTTACCTACGACCCAATGATCATGTTGAGGGTCCAAAGGTTTAATCCTATTCCTAAAACTAATTAGGATTAATTAGAATCTTCTATAAATTTCTAAAAGATCTTAATTATGCTTTTTGAAAAGATAAAATCAAAGAATTTGAGTTAAATAAAAACTTTCCTTTTTTAAAACTTTCCTTTTTCTTAAATCCTAATTCTATTCGAATTTAAAGATGTTTAAAAACGGTCAGATTTTATTTTCGTGCCTCATAATCTTTATCCAAAATTTATATGGTTTGATAGATCTTGAAATTATCTTTCAAATGATATATTATAATATTAAATCCGAGTTATAACGAAAAAGATATGAATTAGATATGAAACTCTATCAAAAACTGACACCGTCCTACTATTTCGGCTATATCTTTTTATCTACAAAATATTTTAATCTGATTAAAAATTGGGTTGGAAAGTAGACTTCAAGAGCTTTCCAACGAAATATTATATGCCTTATTTGTACTTCTAGAAAAAATGATATTATAAAACAAAAATGCGCAAAAACTACTGTCCATCGAGTTTTATTTCGATTCGAATTCGGATTGTCTTCTTATTCTTCGACCCTCTTTTTTCTCTATAAATAGAGGTCATATCTCCCCTTCTACAATCATCAATTATAATGAATTCTCATCAACTCTCATCAAGAATTTCTTGATTCTCTCTCTCTTTCTAGCTTATCCTTTTACAAACACAATTCCTCATACATTAGTACTAGACACACCTAGCATAATTCGAAGTTGCCTTCGCCCTAGACGTGAAAGGTTTTAATTAATGAGGTTTGGTCCCAAATCTCTTTTTCAATTATTTAATTTAATTATTTTAATTATTATTTTCCTTGAAGTTACTAACGTGTGTATTTTGTTATTAGAAAGAGGTACGAGGCATCCAAGTAAGTTCTTTAATTGTTTAATTGATATTATGATGTAGAAATCATGCTTAGGTTGTGATTTTTATTCCTGGTATCATGTTAGGATGTTTTCCTTGATTTGATGTTTAGGGTTACAACAATAAATTCCTAGTATCATGTCTAGGGTAACTTTAATATCAAGTATGATTAAAAGTATGATGCCTTTTATTTTCTTTCTAATATTCATGATTGTTAGTATCATGTTAGGGTTAAAGCTTTGATTTTTTATGTTTAGTGACATGCTAGGGCTTGTTATTAATCTTGTTAGTATCATGCCTAGGATCTTGCTATTCTTATGCTTTAACATGATTATTTTAATTATGATTATAATTTTATGATGATGATTATTATAATTATTATTATAATTTTATGATGATGATTATTATAATTTTGAACACACCTTTTATGCATGATTAATGGGAATTTGTACTTGTAATCATGCTTAATAAGATAATTAGTAATCTTGTTTAGGGTTAATATGATTATAATTCAAGTGATCGCCAATAATAGTTTAATTGTGCATTAATATTCAACAAAATAGATTAAACAGGTTTAGGGTAATCCTATTGATTGCATTTAGTCAGAAAGCGCACATGAATACGATCAGAATAAAGTAGAGGCCTATTATTAGGGCAGGTTCAATCTCTTTTAGGTTTGATTTGTACCTTCATCCGCGAACTACCAGTCATGGTTCAAGACCTATTGGAGTTGACGATCTCCTGGATCGTTAAAGGGTGTAACCTTCACCTCGTGAACGGTTTACAAATTCCTAAAACTTGTTGGCGACTCTTTTGCTCTATCTTTCTTCCCTTTGGACGCCACTGTACTTTAGTGTATGATCACAATGGGGTTCAAGCTAGGGATGATGCTTGAAATATTCCCTACAAAGACTCAAAAGAAAGCCATTGTAAGTTTGTGTAAATCTGATCTCAATTGAATAATAGCTTGACTCTTTTTGTAGCAATGATACTAACATTTGTTTCTATTTTGGAACTTCGAGAGCAAAATAAAAAGAATGCAGAGATGAAGGAATACGTCCATTGTATGGGGCCTAAGACATTTGCTGAAAAGAGACCTGAGTGGGTCGATAAGGGTTTATACCCTAAATCGCTTCTAGTGGCATCGAAGGAACCCTCTAGTTCCACGATCACTACTTTGGTGAGTCGTGCTGGTGATTTCTTTTGTTCTCTCCATACGTTTGATAAGGAAACCGGAAAATGGGTCATCAAGGGTCCGGAAACCAAAAAAATGGCAGATAAGCTTGTAAATTACCTATGAACTGTTGAATTTTAAGTCACTTTTGCATCTAAATCACTATACAAACCATTAACTGTCTTACTAACCTCATTTTTCCTTTTTCTATAGCTTAAGCACACTTAAGAGCTGGTGGAGGGCAAATTTGAACCAAGTGTGGAGAATAACCTTTTCACCATTAGGAGCCGCTGCCCGGGTAGTTTCGGACTCGGCAGCCGCTGCCGGGGCTGCTCCGGCATTGGAATCACGAAGCCCCGGGAGCGGCTGCAGTTGCTGAAGCAGCCCCGAAAACCGGCTCTGCGGCAGCCTGGGGTGCAGGAGCCCCGACAGCGGCTGCCTAGGGTGCAACAGCCCAGGAAGCCGCTACCGGGGCTGCTGCAGCCTCGGCAGCCCCTGCTTGGGCTGCTGCAGCCTTTGCAGGCGACTGCTGTGGCCTTGGCGAGGGTTGCCTTTGCTGTTCCGGCAGCGGGGGCGGCTCCCTCGGGTGTTCCGATTTGGCTGAAGTTGCGTATTTTTTTTTTTAAAAAAATTTGAGCAATTTTTTTTTTTTTAAAATAAACTCGGCAGAATGGCTTTTTGCATGCTTATTTTCTTCATTTCTCAACTTATGAACTTTTTATTTCTCAAACCATATCATAATTACATATTTTTAAGTGATTGTGAGTTGAAATTGCATAAAAGAAGCAAAGTTTTAAGTTTTTGGGCCCATTTCATCAAAATAAAGCCATTTTGAGCCGAAATGGCTACTCACTTGCCTATTTTCTTCATTTCTCAACTTATAAACTTATTCATTCTCAAACCATCTTATAATTACATATTTATAAGTGATTGGCAGTTGAAATTACATAAAAGAAGCTAAGTTCTAACGTTTTGGGTCCAATTCATCAAAATAAAGCCATTTTGAGCCAAAATGGCTTCTCATTTGCCTACTTTCTTCATTTCTCAACTTATAAACTTATTCATTCTCAAACCATATCATAATTACATATGTATAAGTTATTGTGATTTGAAATTGCATAAAAGAAGCAAAATTTTAAGTTTTTTGGCCCATTTCATCAAAATAAAGCCATTTTGAGCCAAAATGGCTTCTCACTTGCCTATTTTCTTCATTTCTCAACTTATAAACTTATTCATACTCAAACCATATCATAATTACATATGTATAAGTGATTGTGAGTTGAATCTGCATAAAAGAAGCTAAGTTCTAAGTTTTTTGGCCCACTTCATCAAAATAAAGCCATTTTGAGCCGAAATGGCTTCTCACTTGCCTATTTTCTTCATTTCTCAACTTATAAACTTATTCATTCTTAAACCATCTCATAATTACATATTTATAAGTGATTTTCAGTTGAAATTACATAAAAGAAGCAAAGTTCTAATTTTTTGGGCCCATTTCATCTAAATATAGCCATTTTGAGCCGAAATGGCTACTCACTTGCCTAATTTCTTCATTTCTCAACTTATAAACTTATTCACTCTCAAACCATCTCATAATTACATATTTATAAGTGATTTTCAGTTGAAATTACATAAAAGAACCTAAGTTTAAAGGTTTTGGGTCCAATTCATCAAAATAAAGCCATTTTGAGCCAAAATGGCTTCTCACTTGGCTATTGTCTTCATTTCTCAACTTATAAACTTATTCATTCTCAAACCATATCATAATTACATATTTATCAGTGATTGTGAGTTGAAATTACATAAAATAAGCAAAGTTCTAAGTTTTTGGGCCCATTTCATCAAAATAAAGCCATTTTGATGCGAAATAACTTATAATATGCCTATTTCTTCATTTCTCAACTTATAAACTTATTTTTTCTCAAAATATTTCAGATTTTGCATGGAAGAAAAACATCAAAGAGAAAGAGGGTGGAAAAGCCTAAAAGCATTGATCAACCTAAGAAGAAGCTAAGTGAACAAAGGTCCAAGAGTGAACAAGTGTCGAAGTTGCACTCTTCGAAAGGTTCACCCATGCAACCTACACCACTAGTTGAAGACATTGTTCTTTAATCGCTCTCTGCTTCCATGAACTTTCTTCACAACCATGCTTGTCATTTGGTCGATCCCATGGAAGTTGCACTTCCTAAGGCAATGTTCCACTATGATGGGGATGCAGTTGCATGGATCAGCAAAGAAGATGTGAAGGAATTTCTACGTGGTGCAAAGCTTAACATTTCCCTCATTCAAACATTCATGAGGTACTTCAATGCCCACATAATCTACACTTTTTTCAAGTTATTCAAATTTATGGTGATTATCCTACATGTGATTAATTATTCAATGTTCATGCACGCAAAGCACTACAGGAGCACTTAATTGAAACTGATTCTCCTTGTAAAGATGGATGGTTATGCCCCGAGCAGTTATCCACTACTAGAATAATAGGCAACCCCCATGATGTGTTGTTATATGTTGAGAAAAGTGTCAGGGAATCAGCCCGTGCGGGAGACAAGTTCATATTCGCACCATGTTATAAAGAGTAAGTCTAACCATGTCAAATTCAATCGATTTGGCCTCATTATATGTTGACTCCTAAATATTAATTTGCTTGTATATTGTGAACTTATTTAGGGAGCATTGGAGCGTCATGGTGATTTGTAATTCCAATAACACAATTTATCACCTTGATTCAGCTTGTTCATCGGAGAAGTGGCTTGTGAAGTCTATATTGCAAAAGTAAATATATATAGCTACCTAGTGATGATTATTGCTAATAAAAACTAATTTAGTAGTCATACAACTAATCAAATTTGAATGTAATTTATTTAATACAGGGTTATGAAGAAGATACATTGTCGTGCTCCAAAGGGTCCAACATGGAAGTCACCGTTGGTAATTTAAATGATATTGTGATTATCTTCAAAATCTATGTTAGTAAACATTTACTAATTTCCTTTGCATGTTTCACTAATGTGATTTGTTTGTCATATTCTAGTGTGCACAACAAGAAAATGGACTTGAGTGTGCTTTGTATATGATGAGATTCATGCTTGACATTGTGACTCATTGTACGGACACTCAACAGCTTGATGAGGTAAGTCCTAAAACTTAATAAAATGCTATATTGATGTGATTTCTAGGCTAGACACCTAATATTACCCAACATTGACATGTTATGAGAAATAAAAAGGTCATTTGACAAGAAAGGTAGAAAATGGGTTGAATAGAAGTCATTTGGGCCATATTTGGGCCATTTTGTGTTAATATGCTCTTCTGATGTGATTTCTTTCCTTATACACTTATAACTAGATAATATTGACATGTTATGAGATAAATAAAGTTCATTTAATAAGAAATGTATGAAATGGGCAAAGTAAAGTCATATAGGCCATATTCGGGCCATTTTGAGTAAAAAGCGTCTTAAACCTTAATAAAATGCTCTTTTGATTCAATTTTAGGGCTTAGACACATAAAACTAGGTGTCATTGGAATGATATGCAAAAACCAGATGTGTATTGGCATGATGATGGGTACTTTATTATCAATATGTGTTCTAGTGATGATAGAGATACTATACTTTGTTCTGGTCCTCATATGATTTTTGGGAAGCCTGCAATAGTGAAGCCTTGGTGCCCCGATTTTGATTTTCATTCTGAAATTCTTAGAACTATTCCTCTTTGGGTTAAATTCCCTAATCTCCCACTTAATTGTTGGGGATCTCACACTCTTAGTCGCCTTGGTAGTTTGCTTGGAGTGCCAATTTGTGCTGATGAGTGTACTACTAGACAGCTTAGAGTGTCTTTTGCTAGGGTTCTGATTGAGATTGATGTTAAAAAACCTATGCCAACCTCTGTGTGGGTTGAGAGTCCTTCAAAGGAATTATTGGAGATCAGGGTGGTGTATGATTGGGCTCCTTCTTTTTTCTCTAAGTGTAACAAGATTGGTCATGATTGCTATGTTAAGCCTCCTTTGCCTAAGCAGGCTTCTAAGCAATCGGCTCCTGTTCCTCCTAAGCAAAAGCAAGTTTGGGCTCCTAAGCCTACCCATGTTCCTGCTTCTACTGCTGCTGTTGATGTTGGGGTTTCTGTTCATGGTCAATCTATTATTACTCCACAGGTTCATACCTCTAAGAATTCAGATGAGGGTTGGAGAATAGTAGGGAGGAAAACAAAAAGTCAGCAAACTAGAGTTCATCATCCTGCTTCTACCTCTAATGCCTTTGTTGCTTTGTTTGCAAATGAAATGGATGGTGCAGGTGGTTTCACTATAAATCCAAGCGGGGGTGAGGTTAATCCCCCTTTTGTGTCATGATTTACTCTGTTTGGAATGTTAGGGGCCTGAATGACCCTGGCAAAGTTGCCTCTGTAAGGAGGTTGCTTCACTCTCATTCAGTTGATGTTATTGGATTGCTTGAAACAAAAATCAAATTGAAAAACGTTCTCACTTATCAGAAGAAGTTTGGCTCTTCTTGGCTTTGGTTGTGTAATTATGATCATTCTCCCAAAAGGAGGATTTGGCTTGGTTGGAATGTGGATAGAGTAACTATTAATGTCTTGAAGATTCATGAACAGTTCTTCATTGTACTGTTTCTTCTAAGGATCTCTCTACTCAAATTTATCTCACTGTTGTCTATGGTCTTCACTCCATTCATGATAGGCTTTCTTTGTGGGAGGGGCTCAGAAGCATCTCTATCCAGCATTCTCCTTGGCTTTGTGTTGGTGATTATAACTCTGTTCTTCATGCTTCTGATAGGCTCCATGGTGCTGATGTTACTGATTATGAGACTAGAGACTTTCAGAATTTGGTTGATGATTTGGATCTCACTAAGCTCAAAAGCAAGGGTCCTTCTACTCTTGGTCTAATAAGGCTCATACTGGCCCTAAAACGTTCTCTAGACTTGATAGAGCCTTTGGTAATCAAGCTTGGTTAGCTTCTCATGGGCATGTGGAGACTGTTTATCTCCCTCCTTCTTTATCTGATCATAGTCCAGTTTTGCTGGATATTTGCTCTGGCCCTGTTGGGAAAGGTAGACCTTTCCGATTTCTAAACTGTATTGCTGATCATCCTGATTTTCTTGATACTATTTCACGAGCTTGGGGCTCTGGTAGTTCTGTTTGGCAGAAGCTCAATTCTGTGAAGTCTAGTATCAAATCTCTTACTAGCAAGCAGTTTGGTAACATTGAGGGAAAGATTGACCAGGCTAATGTTGAGCTTTCTAGAATTCAAACCTTAATGGCTCAGAACCCTGATGATTTGGAGTTATATGCTAAAGAATCTGATGCTATTAAGGTTGTCAAGCACTTGAACGATATTCAGGAAAGCATCTTCAAGCAAAAATCTAGGATTAATTGGGTTAAGCTTGGAGATGGCAATTCTCACTACTTCTTTTCTGTGATGAAGGCTAGGCAAGCAAGGAATAGAATTGACTCTATTTTTTATTCTAATCAGGTGTTGCTCAAGGACCCAGATGCCATTTCTCATGAAATTATCTCTTTCTATAAGTCTCTTTTAGGGACACAGACTCCTTGGCTCCCTGCTGTTGACCTTGTTACTATGCGGAGGGGTAAGCAGCTTAGCTCCGCTGCTCAGAGCTACCTCATTAGGCCTATTTCTCATGCTGAAATTGATGTCGCCCTTAAGGGAATTGATAACACTAAAGCTCCTGGTATTGATGGCTTTAACTCCTTTTTCTTTAAGAGAGCTTGGCATATTGTGAAAGATGATATTTATGCAAGTGTTATTGATTTCTTTAATAATTGGATCTTGCCTAGGCAATGGAATTGCACAACTATTACTTTGGTCCCTAAAGTCCTCTCTGCTTCTAATGTTAAGGATTTTAGACCTATAGCCTGTTGTACTGTGGTCTATAAGCTCATTTCTAAAATCATAACTGCTAGGCTTGCTGCTGTCATTGGTGAGGTGATTGATGATGCTCAGGCAGGGTTCATTCCTGACAAGCACATTGGTGACAATATTCTTCTTGCAACTGAATTGATCAAAGGCTATGATCACAAATTTATCTCTCCCAGGTGTATGGTTAAGGTTGATTTGAAGAAAGCCTATGCTTCGGTTGAGTGGGGATTCTTGATCACTGTCATGCAGGAGCTTGGTTTCCTTCAGAGATTTGTTGATTGGATCTGGAATTGTCTTACTTCTGTCTCTTACTCTATTCTTATTAATGGTTTTCCTGCCCCCCCCCCTTTGAAGCTAAGAAAGGGTTAAGACAAGGTGATCTTATGTCTCCCTTTCTCTTTGCTATTGGTATGGAATACCTCTCCAGATGCCTTGATGAGCTTAGGTTATCTCCTGACTTTAACTTTCACCCTAGATGTGAAAAGTTAAACCTAACTCACATGATGTTTGCTGATGACTTATTGATGTTTTCTCGAGCTGATAGTGTTTCTGTTAAACTTCTCTTCCAAGCCTTCTCGAAATTCTCGGGTGCCTCTGGGCTTTCTGCTAATCTTGATAAAAGTGAAGTCTACTTTGGAGGAGTCTCTGTTGATGTTTAGAATGAGTTGAGAGAGCTTCTTGGTGTTTCTCAAGGCTCCTTTGCTTTTAGGTATCTTGGGGTCCCTCTCTCTTCAAAGAAGCTTACTATTGCTCAATGTAGGCCTTTGGTGGAGAGAGTCACTACTAGAATTCAAGGATGGATGGCTAAACACTTGTCCTATGCTGGGAGGCTTCAATTGGTGAAGAGTGTGTTGTTTGGTATCCAGACTTATTAGGCTCAAATTTTTATTCTTCCGAAGAAAATTCTGAAAGAGATTGAGGCTAGGTTCAGATGCTTTCTTTGGACTGGTTCCTCTGCTCCTGCTAAGAAGTCTTTGGTTGCTTGGAATAATGTCTGTCTTCCTAAAGTTTGTGGTGGCTGGAACCTGCTTTCTCTTCCTGAGTGGAATAAAGCAGCTGTCACTAAGTTACTTTGGGATATTGCTCATAAGGCTGATAATCTTTGGGTTAAGTGGGTTCATATCTACTATTTCAAGCATAAAGATTGTTGGACCACCCCTACCCCTGCTAGATGCTCCTGGTTCTTGAAGAAGATTTTGAGTTGTAGAGATATTGTGAATGATCAAGGGGGATGGGATGGTTTCGTTCAGGGCAACAAGTTGAAAATCAAGAAGCTTTATGCTGCTATTAGGCCTCAAGTGCCTAAAGTTCCTTGGAAGAGAGTTACTTGCCATAATTTAGCAACTCCCAAAAGTGTTTTCATCTTGTGGCTAGCTTTATGGAATAGGCTTGTCACTAAGGATAGGTTGCTTCAATGGCACATCTCTTGTGATCCAAAGTGTTTCCTTTGTTTGAATGGCAATGAAAGTGTTCAACATCTATTTTTTGATTGTGATTTCTCTAGGAAGGTTTGGAGTAAGGTTTTGGGGATCTTACGTGTTTCCAAGCCTGTTCAGCAGTTTAGTGATGAGATTGATTGGATGAAGAAAATCTGCAGAAGTTCCAGATTAAAGAATAAAGTGATCCAGGTGGCCTTCACTGAAACAGTTTATGGTATTTGGATTCAAAGGAATGCAGTTCTCTTTACTGGTTGTTGCAAATTAGTTGATGCCCTTGTTCGGGATATTGTCTTTCACTTAGTTTGTAGAATCCCGGCGGGAAGCAAATATTTGATTGTCTAGGCTTGTCTCGGGCTCCTTGTGTGTGTGTTCTGGTTTCTTTCTTTTTCAGTTGAGGTTCCCGTTGTTTTTTGTTTTGTTTGCTGTTCTTTTTATGCTGGTTTTTGCTATTTGCTTGTTATCTTTGTGCTTTTGGTGCTGTGTTCTACTGAGTGTTCTGCTGTGCACTGCTAAGCATTGCTGTCTTGCTGCTGCTTTGCTGGTTTTGCTTCTGCTTTGCTGTTCTGGTGCTGTTGTTGTTGCTGCAGTGTGCTGCTGTTGTCTGGTTGTGTTGCTTGCTGTTGGTGCTCTGTTGTCTGCCCTGCTGTTCTATTTTTATGCTGCTGCTCTGATCTGCTCAATGCTTTGCTGCCTTGCTGTCTGCTTTTGTTGCTGGGTGTTCTGCTGTGTTTTGTTGTGTGCTGCTGGTTTGCTACTGCAGTGCTGGGTGTGCCTCTGCTCTGATGTTCTGGTGCTGTTGTTGTTGCTGCAGTGTGCTGCTGCAGGCTTTGGGTGGTGTTTGTTATTGGTGCTCCTCTTTCTTCTGCTGCTGTACTGCTGGTTTGCAGCTTCTGCACTGATCTTTGCCCTGCTTTGCCTAGCTGCTGGTGTTGTGCTCTGCTGTTGGTGCTGATTTGCAGTTATCCGATGCTTTGTGCTTTGTTTTTTTTTTTGCTGTTGGTGCTAGCTTTGGTTATTTTATTGCTGTCTTTTTGTTGTATTCGTTTTCTTGTCAGTTTGCAGGCTTGTTTGCTCCTGACTGTTGGTTTTGGTAACTTTTGGGTGTTTGGTTTTGTTGTTTTTCTGGTTGTTTGTTGTCTGGTCCTGGTTTCCGGAACCCTTCCTAGAAGGTGGCCAGAAATCTGATCATATTGGGGAGAGGGGGCATAATCAAGCAAACGAGATTCATCATCAACAATAGGAGATAGAGAGTTGAAATCACTTGTACTAGGTTCACAAATAGGATCACAAGACAAATCATGGGGATGCATGCCACTAATAAAACTATTATCACATTGACAATCAAAATTAGCAACATTACATGCCCTATTGCGTACTTCCTTAGCAAACCGTACAAAAAAGCTCCAAGCACTATGAACCGATAATGCTTGAAATTCGCCATTAAACCTACTTTCAACTTCATATCTCGTTTGTTCATTCATTCCATAGTAACAAATCTCACAAGCTTCACAAGGATTACAACCATTATAGTTCAAAAACCCCACAAGTCTATGGAAGTAGACACAAAAAGGCTCATCATCATATTGAGGAAAAGAAAAATGTGCCATTTTTCAAAAACAAAACAAAGAGAACAAAAATAAATCAAAAGAAATATATACAATGGACTAGTCTCAATAAGATAACATAACGGTAATGCGGCGCCAATTTTACAAGGGAATAAACGCGTCGTCAATTGTCTATCCCTAGATCAAATACAATTTATACAACCTAAACAAACCTAATACGAGTATAAGGCAAGCATAGGGGTCGAACCACAGAGAACGGTAAACACCACCAAATGTTATCGACAATTAAGCTAGTCCGGAATAGGGGATAAATAAACTAAAGTCTAAAAATGCTAAAACAAGAAATAAAACATTAAGGAACCAAGGGAAATGGGTAGGTGAAGATGTCACTTGATCATGCAATAACACGGAAGCAAAGCAATGGTAAACTAAGCATGCATGAATATCGAAGTAAAGGGTCCAATCTAGTCGCCTTCCGGGGTCAATTGGCTTCTCCTAACATAGCCTTTATGTTTCCACATTAGAACCATATACTAGGAGGTACTATTAAATAACAATCGATAGTAATGAATCTCAACTAAGTCAACTTCCGTTACTTGTTAGTAAAGACTCATCTTTGATCAACTAACAATGTGCACTTGCAAAAAAGACCAAAGAATATCAAGCATGCAAAGACTTTAATCACCATTAACATAACCCCAACATTAAAAGCATGAACAATTAGCAACTACACCATCCCCACACCCTTGGCTAGATGACTACTCACAAATCATGTTGAAAAAAATATCAATCATCAAATCAATAAGCATCAACATGATTAATAAGCAAAGAAGAAAAATAAAAGCAAATAAACAAAATAAAAAACAAAGGTAAAGAGAAAGAGTAAAAAATTGCTCATTAACTGAAGATGAAGGTCTACAAAGGATTGAACAAGCTCCTTCTTCAAAATCCAAGTTCATTAATGAAGAAAACCTCACTTTCTCTCTCTACCAATGAAGACTAACCCTAACCTAACCTAAAACTAAAACTAATTAGAGAGAAGAATAGATAGTTATTGAATTTTTTACTAATTACCCCAAAAATTGGGTATTTATACTAAGCTAGCCAAAGTAAGAAAAATAAAAGAAGGAAAATAAAATAAAGAAAGAAAAGGAAAATAAAAAGAAAATAAACCCACAAATCCCCACCAAACCATCAGCTACCCCATTCCCCTTTCTTCTTCGAAATTGGCTGCTTCAATAATGGGTTTTAATCCCATGCTTTGCATCTCACCAAATCAAACTAACAACCATCATCATCAAATCACAACCGCTCATCATCATTGAAAATCGGCATCAAGCAAACACCACCGTTCGATCCTCATTAAAAGCCATGTGCATAGCTCGTGAAGCATGGGCTGGTGCGGCCGAACTACGGGGTTGGTTTGGTCGAACCATGGGTATGTTCGACCACTCCTCTTCGAATAACAAAACCCACAAAGTCTCTGACTCGAATTTCGATCGAACCACAAACGGTATGCTCGAACTTGATTGATATTCAATTTGTTCTGATTTGCTTAATTGAGGGGCCGAATTGCTTGTGCGAATTGGTGGTTTGATGTGGCGCAAATTGCTGCTGCTGGTTGTTGTTGTTGTTGCGAGTGGAAACAGAGGAAGGTGGCGGAGGTTGGTTGCGCAATGTTGCTGCTGTTGGTGCTAATGGAGGTGCGCTGGTGGTTTGTGATGTTGGGGTTTGGCAGGCTGCTGTGTGGGTGAGCGGGCAGGGGAGTTAATTGGTGGCTGTTGCGAGGTGAGGGTGGCTGTAAATTGGTGGTTGAAGGTTGGACTGGTGGCGTTGCGGGGTGATTGCTGGAGGTATGGTTGTTGTTGTGGCTGTTGGTGGTGTTGCGGGCTGCTCTGGTTTTGGGGTTAGGGCTGCTCGTGAAGGTGATGCTTGCGGGGTTGATTGTTGCGCTGCTGGTGGTGTTAATGGAAGGTGTTCAGGTGGTGTATTGGTTGCGGCAGCTGTGCGATGGTGTGAGGGTGGTTGCTGTTGGTTTGTGGGAACGGTGGGCTGTTGTGACTGGTGGTTTGCGTGGTCAGGTTATGTTGCTGTTGGTGTTGGTGGAGCAGGGGATGTGCGGTGTTCAGGTTGTGTTGCTGTTGGTGGAGCAGGGGATGTAGCTGTGTTTTGGTGTGTTGTAGGATAATGAAGGAGATGGGGTGAAGGATAGGAGGCAACAACTTGGGTTGGTTCAAGTTTTGCGCCTCGAACCTTGGACCTCCGAACACGAACATGACCTTGAAACCCGGGACACCTACAACCAAAAACACGAGGGTATTACTAAGAGATAAAATAAAATAAAATAAAATAAAATAAAGTAAAATAAAGTAAAATAAAATAAGATAAATAACACTAAACTAATAAAAATTAAATAAAACTATACAAGTAAAGAAAGTGAAATAAAATGGACTCAAAACCAATTAAAATAAATAAAAGTAAATTAGAATACTTTCAAGGGAAAAATAAAGAACGAAATATAACAAATCAAAAGCAAATAAAATACGAAAATAAACTAAAAACTACGAAAAGAACTAAAACACGACAAAATTACCAAAATAAACTAGAAACTTTATTAAAGAGAAAGAAAGGAAAATAAGATAAAATAAACACGAAAATGACTCTAAAACTACTCCCTAAGAGTGACATAAATGTCACTCATCAGTTATGAGAATTAAAAAGGTGATTTGACAAGAAAGGTAGAAAATAGGCTGAATAGAAGTCATATGGGCCATATGTGGGCCATTTTGTGTTAATATGCTCTTTTGATGTGATTTCTTTCCTTATAAACCTATAACTAGATAATATTGACATGTTATGAGATAAGTAAAGTTCATTTAATAAGAAATGTAGGAAATGCGCAAAGTAAAGTCATATAGGCCATATTTGAGCCATTTTGAGTAAAAAGCGTCTTAAACCTTAATAAAATGCTCTTTTGATTCAATTTTAGGGCTTAGACACATTAAAATAGGTGTCATTGACATGTTATGAGAAAGAAATAGTTCATTTGATAAGTAATGTAGGAAATGGGCTACATAGAAGTCATATAGGTAATATTTGATAAAATACATATTATTTTGCCTAATTAATTAATTCAAACATAATTTTTTTGTATTTCAAGTTTTGCAAGGTCCAAAAGGATGGTCCGTTGACAATCAAGGAACTTAATGAAGTTCGTGATATGTTGGCGTCTTTTATCACCTTCAACATGTAAATGACATTTTAATTGTAAATTTATGTTAACTTTTGAACTATATTCTTATTCATTATATATTTAATTACTATCATTTGTATATATATATATATAATTTTTTTTTATTGTATTGCGTTTGGGAATATTTATATCTATATATATATATATATATATATATATATATATATGAATTCTTGTTTTTAATATTATTTTTGTATCTTATTATAATATTTAATAATATTGTTATTATTAGTAATTATAATAATAATATTATTAATTATTTTATTTAATATTATTGCTGGAATTACAGGTTATTATTATTGCTGAAAACAGGGTTTTTTTAAAAAAATATTATTGCAAGAAAAATGGAAAAAAAAATATTGATTAAAAAGGCACCGGTTAATCGGTGCCAAAACTAGCTACCACAAAAAAAAGGCGGGAGACTATTTTAGGCACCGGTTAACCGGTGGCCAAAATAGTTAAAGGCACTGGTTAACCGGTGCCAAAACAAGTATAGGGCACAGGTTTTGAACCGGTGCTAAAAGGGGGGTATTTGGCACCCCCCACATAGTAAGCGGTTCAAACCGGTGCCTTAGACCGGGTTTGAATCGCTGCCAAAGGCTATTTTTTACCTAGTGCTACTGCGGACTACCTTGAGAAGGCAATGATGGAAGCCAAGCGAGACTTTGACTATAACCTGGATGATGAGGAGGAGGATGAGCACTAGGAAAGTGAAGCTCGTGAGAGTCAAGGGGAAAATTGTTAGGGTGTTTTTGTCCCTCAGGAGAGTTACAACACGAAGACTGATCCGGGGTGAGCTGTACCTGCAAAACAAACGGAGACACCAGTTGGGTGGTGCTCCGCCTCCGATGCACAAGTTAGAAACTTGAAGGGAGAAAAAAGGTGCGGAAATTTAGGTAGGGATCTGCTCAGATTCCAAGCTCAGGATGTCTCTACCAAAGAGTAAGTGTGCAATAAATGATAAAAAACGTGCCCTCAAAATGAGGGACATCTCCCTATTTATAGGGTCTTTGGGAATTGTGCCCTTGGTTAGGTTACTAAACCCTAATCATTGGTGGGTTGCACCATTTGGCGGCATTCTCGGGATTTGGGCCTGAAGGCCGCCTTTTCCCTTGATTTAGGGAATGACATGTGTCGAGCAGGGATTGGTCCATTTTAGACCAATCTGGGGCTGACACGTGTCACCTTCTGATTGGGCCACGTGGCAGCTCCGCCTCCATGGACCAAAGCGAGGGGGAGACGGAGAGTGACAGCTCCGCCTCTACCTCCGAGAGCAGCAATGACTTGCCTCCTCTTCCGGATAGCGAGGAGGAAGAAAGGAAAAAGTGGAGTGAGAAGGACGATCCCTTTGGCATCCACGTCTCCTCCAAGGACCGAATCCAGATGGGGGAGAACTTAGAGCATTTTAAGAGAATGCACCCGCTAGGAGACGGGTATAAGATCCGGGTGCCGCCTGAGCTGGGCAACATCGCCTGGGGGGATGATCAAGAGAACTCCAACAGCTATTTTGACTGTTATGAGGCGGCGTTCAAAGCCGTTCTTCGCTTCCCCCTTCACCAGGCGGTGAAGGCAATTTTGAGAGGCAACGGCCTTGGGGTCTGGCAACTTACCCCCAACTCCTGGACCAACATTCTGGGGTATATTTCCGCCTGCGAGTTCCAGGGGCTTAACCCTGTCTGGGAGGCTTTTGCAAGCATGCACTATCTTAGCAGAAGCCCAGGCGGCTGGAGGGCGTGGTACACTCTAACCACACAGCCGCAATATATGATGACCTTGGACAAGGTTTCAAAGTTCGATGGCTGGAAGCACAGGTTCTACCTGATGTCAGCCCCAACCAGACGGGAAAATTATGAATTCCGTCTGTACAATAAGAAGCCCGACTTGTTGGGCAGGAAGTGCGCTCTTCCCCGGATCCCAGAGGAAGATTTTGACAAAATAATTGAGGAAGACTTTCGGCCTCACAGACGCAACTCTGTCAACCGGGGAAACAATAAAAGTCCCCAAAAATTGGATCCCCAAGAGCGCCTGGTTCAGGGATGAGTGTTTTCTAGCCGCCTGCGGGCTAGGGCACATGTTTACAAAACATATGCGCCTGAGTTTATATCGTCTGTAGTATTTTTCTATCGAAATTGATTCAAGATATTAACCAATTTCTTTCTTTTTGCAGAAGAAGCTCTAAAAATGCTGCAGTCGGAGAAAACTCCTAAACGGTCTTCTGCAACCATCCGCAAAGATCTTGCGGAGAAAGCTGCGGCAGAGCTCAGGGCCAAGGTAACAAACGCCTGACCCTTTCATACGTTGACCCTTTAAAATCATTTTCCCGGATGCTATCCTTAACTTTGGTTATTTTTTTCAGGGAGGAGAGGTTGGAAAGTCGTTTGAGAAGCAACTCAAACGGGCTAGGGAGGAGAACCCTGCCGTTCTTAACAAGATAAAAAAATCCACCTCTTCATCAACTCCTGGTGCCTCAACCGGGGCTAAGACGATGCGGATATCGGGGCGACTCGAGAAGGTAGGCGGCAGCGTGTGCCTTGATCTTGTCAAACCCTTATCAGCAGCTGCGGGGTTCACCATGCCTGCAAGCGGTTCCCGCTTGGCCGGCTCTGAAGGTAAGAACCCTTTTGAATCCCCGCTTGAGCTGGGGTGGCCTTTACGGGTGAAATACCACTCCCAACAGACGTCATCCTCAGACGGTCGGCAACAGATAGGTGCTGCCTTGGTTTCGCACTCATCACGTATTGATTGTGGTGCAGATCAATCTCCCCGCTGGCCAGACGTCCAGAAGCACGCCAAGGCCATGCTAGAAGTCGTCCGGAAGGGGGATAAGGACAATATCCCTGGGATAGAGACGTTCAATCTTGAACGCATTCTATCCCTTCTGGCTGAGGTAAGAAACTTGTCAATTTAATTTTATTTTTTTTTTGTCTTATCCTGCCTGCCATACTCATGCCGCCTGACTTTTTGCAGGCCATGCTGCGGGTGGACGGGCTCAAGCGTCCTTATTCCCGTAAACGGGAAGAGATAAAAAGGGCCAAGAAGTCCGCCATAGACGCTGATAATATTGCTTTACACTCGACTATCGTAAATGAACTTGAAACTAAAGCAATAATTATGACACAGGCGTCTAAAATCCAGCAGCTGGAGCTAGATCTGAAGGCGGCCGACCAACGGGCTACAGATGCTGAGACGGCCAAGAAGGGGGTGGAGGAGGCCCAGAAGAAGGCGGACGAGAGCGCCAAAAAGGCTGATGAGGCGCTTAAGAAAGCCCAGGCGGACCTTGGCAAACTAAAGACCAAGGTTGAGAGGTTGGAGAAGGATGCTGCTCAAGCTCAGAAAAACTTTGCAGCAACCCTGGAGGTGGAACAAAACCGCCTTGTTGCTGAGAGTGATGCTGACAACGATGCCCGTATGAAGATTGACTGGGCCGCCTTGTACCCAAACGCTGATTATAGCATCTGGCACTGGCGCACAGCTATGCCGAGTACGTGGTGTACTTGAGAGAACAAGGCGAGCCAGAGCCTGCCTCTTTCGAAGCCTGGGTCAGCTCCAACAATGAGCCGTCCGCGCCTGATCTTCCTGGTCCTGGTGAAGCACAAGAGATACCCTTAGATGGTGAAGAGGAGGGGGAGGACTAGGAGGCTTCGTCTGCAGGCCAGAAGTGACCCCTCAGCGGCAGTATGCCAATCTTTGCTTTTTTAATTTTCTTTTTACTCAGCGGCTGTATGCCAAAACTTGCTTTTTCCGGCCTGCGTGCCGAGTATCTGTGTATTTACCGGCTGTGGAGCCGGGTTAATTAACAATTTCTTTCTCCCAGACGGGGTCCGTTTAACATTTGATCCATAACAACCGTTTGGTTGGATGGACTTTTATGAAATGCATTGACTGAGTCGGTTTTGATCATTTTGAATCTTTATTTTGTGCAAATTTTAATTTTTCATTTTTTTGCCTAACTTATCAAAAGCATGCGGCGA
The DNA here is from genome assembly GCF_001683475.1 of Chenopodium quinoa. Lineage (NCBI taxonomy): Eukaryota > Viridiplantae > Streptophyta > Magnoliopsida > Caryophyllales > Amaranthaceae > Chenopodium > Chenopodium quinoa. Next base: position 342,952 of record NW_018744722.1, read on the forward strand.
TTTCTTGCCTAACTAGTCAATAGCCTGGCTGTCCTTGCCCCTGGACGGCTGTGTGATTGGTTTCAAGTGGAGTTGGTTGATTGGCTTGAAAACGTCTAATGCTGCAAAGAGCATGATATGTTTGTAAGTCAATCAATCACACTAGTGATTGCCCCAAACCAAGTGCACAGCCGTTTACCAATAGGCATTTTCGGTCACTACACAGACGACGTATGTCCGTCTTGGTAGAGATTTCATAGCCATTGAACTATTTTGCCCCAATTGGGGTGAGGTGCAATTTTTGGAATAAATAACCTGTGAGAACTTCAGCCGGCGACCGACTGATGCCTATGGGCATCCGGTATCTGGGAACTTATTCGTTCTTCATAGGTTATATTGGTCAGACGGCTATGAGTTAACCAATTTGGTCGTTCAATCTTTGCCGTCTGCATGGATACGTAGAACCGACAAATAGTTTGTTCTCTGCGACGATTGCACCCGGAGGGGTGTCGCCGGACGCCTTTGTCCATGTTGGGACAGGCAATTTTATAAAATGAGCAATCATCCGGCCATTTTATCCTCTGGTCTTGTTTGAGACCGGTTGCGTAGCCACTAAACGTATTTGTGCTTAGTTTCTAGTCAGTATTGAATCTACACTAAGTATCGAACTTAGTTTTTTAAGCAAACGAGTCTGTCTGGGTTTTACCCAGACGGACAGGCAAATATTTGATCATACTAAGTATCAAACTTAGTTAGGTAATTGGAGAATCCGTCTGAGTATTACCCAGGCGGATAGTTAAGCAGTTGAATAAACAAAGTATCAAACTTAAATAAACAAGGGATCCAAGCATTACCCAGGCGGATAAACAAATGTAACCTTCACTAAGTATCGAACTTAGTTAGGTAGATGGGGAATCCGCCTGGATATTACCTGGATGGATAATCAAATGATAACTCAATTTTGCAAACAAAGACTGAATCTTCATTAATTGACTCACTGTCTAAAAAAAGTTACATTCTTAGAAGTAGTACTTTTTTAGATTGTCTACATTCCAAGTTCTAGGTAGGCGCCTGCCTTCTGGAGTTTCCAGGCGGTAGGTGCTGTCCCTTACATCCTCATAGATCCGGTAGGGGCCTTCTCAATTTGGGGTTAGCTTTCCCAGCTCATTGGCCCTACCGGTTGCCTCTATTTTTCGTAACACCAAGTCGTCAACTTTCAAAGGACGCTTGTGTACTTTTTTGTTGTAGGCTCTCGTCATTCTCAGACGGTAAATCTCATGACGCAGGGCGGCATTGCCCCTGCGTTCTGGGAGTGAATCCAATGCCAGGCGCATTGCTTCCCAGTTTGCCTCTTCATCATACAGCATGACTCTAAGAGTCGGCTCGTAACGTTCGATGGGCAAGACGGCTTCAGCACCGTAAACCATGAGAAATGGGGTTTCACCGGTTGCCCCTTTTTTCCGTTGTCCGGATGGCCCATAGGACATGGATCAACTCTTCTGCCCACAAGCCACCGGCTCTTTCTATTTTCTTCTTAATTCCGTCTGAGATGAGTTTGTTGAAGGCTTCAACTTGACCGTTTGCTTGGGGCCGGCCAACAGATGCAAAATAGCTTGAGATCCCCTAATCTCCCAACCAAGTTTTTAGCTGAGGCGTCTCAAACTGAGGACCATTATCAAATACCATAGACATAGGTACCCCATACCGGGTGATAATGTTCTTCCAAACGAAGAAAATGACGTCTGAGGTCTTGATGTTTTTAACCGCCTCAGCCTCCACCCACTTGGTGAAGTAATCCACAGCCACCAAGATATAGCGCTTTTCGCCTGGAGCAGGCGTGTAAGGACCTAGAATGTCCATGCCCCATTTTGCAAACAGGATTGGGCTGTGGATGGCCGTCAGATCAGTGGCCGGACGGTGAATGAGTTTGCCAAATTTTTGGCACTTGTCACATTTCTTCACCAACTCCTTGGCGTCTGCCTCAAGAGTGGGCCAAAAGTAGTGTCGTCTGGCTCTGACAGCTAGGGACCTACCGCCTATGTGAGAGGCGCAGAGTCCCGAGTGCAAGTCTTCGAGAACTTCTTTCCCCGTTTCTGGGGTGACACACTTCAACAAAGGCTTCAGAAACCCCGCCTTGAAGAGTTCTCCATTTTTCAACTTGAATCTTGCAGCTCGCTTTTTCAGGACGGCTGCTTCCTGTGGCAAATTAGGAAGTGTTATGTCTGAGAGATAGGCCCGGATGCCATCCATCCAGGTAGAACTTCGGTCCAGAATTCCAACGGGATCCTCATAGATGCTCCTCTTTTCAAGAACTTCCTAGAAGACTGACCGAGGTGTATCATGGTAGGCGGAGGATGCCAGCTTTGACAATGCATCCGCCTGGTTGTTTTCCGACCTAGGCACCTAATTCAGCCGGAATTCCTCAAGTGCCTTGGTCTCTTCTTTGACTGCCTGAAGATATGTAATCATAGCCGGATGGGTAGCCTCATAACTTCCCTCATACTAGCTAACAACCAATTGAGAATCAGAGTAGTCGTCAATTTTCATGGCCCCTGCCGCCTTACACATGCGTATGCCGGCTAGCAGGGCTTCATATTCCGCCTCATTGTTAGAGGCCTGAAACTTGAAGCGTAGTGCATATTCAAATCTGTCTCCTTCAGGAGACTCATAAATTACGCCTGCACCACAACCGTTCTTTGTAGAGCTCCCGTCTACGTACACTTTTCAAACCTGGTCAAGGTTATCCGGAGCCACCGGACGAGTCATTTCAACAATGAAGTCGGCAAACGCCTGACCTTTCACTGCCTTTCTTGGTTAGTAAGTGATTTCAAGGCTCTGCATTCAATAGCCCATTTCAACATTTTCCCGGATGAGTCCAAGGTAGACATTGGCCGCTTGAGTGGCTGTTCCGTGTAGATCACCACCGGATGTGCCAAAAAGTAAGGCTTTAATTTTTTGAATGACATATACAAAGCAAGGCCAAATTTTTCAACCATGGGGTACCGGAGTTCAGCATTTTTAAGAACATGGCTAATGAAGTAAACCGGGAGCTGCACGCCGTCTCGCTCAGCAAGGAGAACGACACTGAGGGCATGGTCTGAGACGGCTAAATACATGTACAACGTCTCCCTAGGCAAAGGACTGACCAACCTAGGCAGAGAATGTAAATGCTCTTTCAACCTCTAGAATGTCGCCTCAGCATCATCCCCCCATTCAAATCTGGTCTTCTTCCTGATTGCTTGGAAGAAGTAGAGGCATTTGTCGCCTGACCGGCTGAGGAACCTCATCAAGGCGGCCAGACAACCGGTGAGTCTCTGAACTTCCTTGACTGAACGGGGTGACTTCATGTCAATCACCGTCTGTATCTTTTCAAGGTTAGCCTCTATCCCCCTTTGATCAATCAGGAATCCGAGAAACTTCCCAGACTCAACACCAAAGACGCATTTCTTAGGATTTAACATAACCTTATCCCGCCTGAGTGTGGTGAAGGTTTCTCGGAGATCAGCAAGGTGATCCGCCTATATCTTGGATTTGACTATCATATCATCAATGTACGCCTCCACATTCCTCCCAATCTAATTAATGAAAACCGTATTAATCATCCGTTGGAAAGTGGCAGGCGCATTTTTCAAGCCAAACGACATCACAGTATAACAGAATAGCCCCTGAACAGTGACGAAGGTCGTCTTCTCTTGATCTTTCTTCTATAGGGGTATCTAATGGAAGCCGGAGTAGGCATCCATAAAGCTCATCAAGGCGTGACCGGCTGTAGAATCGACCAAACTGTCGATCTTTGGAAGGGGGTAACTGTCCTTTGGACACGCCTTGTTGAGGTCTTTGTAATCAACACACATGCGCCAGGTCCCATTCGGTTTCTTAACAAGGACCACATTGGCCACCCAGTTGGGAAAATTACAAGGCCGAATGAACTTGGCGTCTAGCAGCTTTTTGACTTCGGCAGCTGCCGCCTGACTTCTTTCCTCGCCGTGGTTTCTTTTCTTTTGCCGGATGGGCTTCTTTTTGGGGTCCACGGCGAGTTTCTGGACAGCAAGATCCGGGCTGACGCCTGGCATCTCCTCCACTTCAAAGGAAAAAATGTCTTTGAATTCCTTCAGCAGAAGGTGCAAGCTTGCACCCAAGGTAGCATGAGCTACCGTCCCAACCTTAACAGTACGTTCTGGACGGGTGTCATCTTGAACGAGATCAATGCTTTCGCCAGCCGGTTGGGGACGGAGCTCATCTGACCGTTCACTGGTCAGTGATTGCTATTTTTTCTCTTTTTTCACCTCCACCAGGAGAGAAGCCTTTCTTTTCTTTCCGGCTGCTGATGGGGCAGGAGCTGGGTCAGCATCCTTGACGTTGTCAAGGTGTATTGGTTCCTGACCGGCTAGGGCCACGGTATCTCGGACGGCTGAGAGATAGCACTCTCGGGCCGTCTTCTGATCCCCATTCAAGGAAACAACAGAGCCCTCATCCCTCTCATACTTGATGAGCATGAGGGACGGGATGATTACTGCCTTGGCTACGTTGAGGGTTGGCCTGCCAAGAATGATGTTATAGGCGGTCAACTCCTCAACGACCAAGAATCTGACGACAATATGTCGTCCCTGGCCCTTCTCTCCCAGCCGGATGGGTAAGTCAATCCTTCCGGCTGGGTAGACCATCCCACCCCCAAAACCAACCAAGGGGTGGGTGACCGGATACATGCTGCTGACATTGTATTTCAGCTTTTGCAGGCACCGGAGGCTGATGATGTCTGTTGAGCTGCCGGTGTCTATAAGGATCCGTCCAACCAACTGGTTGGCAACCTTACATTAATTGACCACCGGGTCATCATGAGGGCGGCGGACGCTGCCCCTATCCTTCTCATTGATCAAGAAGTTTGGGAAGGAAGAGCTGGCAGACGCCTGCTCATCATCATCTTTGTCCATCTTGCGAAGATGGCTCTTGGTGCCCCGGATGGTAAGGCCACCACATGAGAACCCGCCTGCTATAGTGTAGACCGCTCCTTGTCGGTATCCGAACTACTAGCAGGCTGGGGGTAGTCTTGGAGGACTGACCCTTGTTTTTCTTTTTTGCCCCGGTTGGGGACTTAGAAATGTAGGAATTAAACAGCCCTTTGTTAGCCAGACGGTCCAACGCACGCTGAAGACTGAAGCATTCGTTGGTGTCATGGCCGACCTCCTCATGGAACTGACAGAATTTATTCTTGTTCCGTGTCTGGACAGAACTCTTCATAGGATTCGGCTTCTCAATGGACAGTCGGTCCTTTACCTCCATGAGGATGGAGTTGCAGTCTTTATTAAACTCGTACTTGGGGACGTATGGTTTAAATTCTTTCTTTTTCTTCTGGGACGGCTGGTCAGAGTCAGTAACCGCCCATACTTATTTTCTTTTCTTGGTCTCTTCTTTGTTTTTGGCCGGCTGAGCTGACCGGCTGTCTTTCTGTTTGTCAGACTTCTTGGAGTCCGACTGGCTACTAGGCGAGCAGAGGTCGGTAGCTTGAATGTAGCTTTCCGCCTCCCTTAGGGCCGCATGCAGGGTGAAAGCCCCTTTTCTGACTAGGTCGAACTTAAAGGTCGACCCGTCTCTCAGACCTTTGAAAATGTCTAAAGCTACCTCATCAGACAGTCCCTGAATCTGAATTCTGATCAGGTTGAACCGCCTGACATATGAGCGTAGCCCTTCTCTTTCTTCTTGCTTAATAGTGCTCAAATCAAGGCTTGTTTTCTTAGCAGGGATGTTCATTGAGAAGTTGGAAGCAAACAGGAAGGCGAGCTTCCTGAAGCTATCGATGGACCCGGCCGGCAAATTGCCAAACCATTGTTGGGCAATGCCCTTCAATGTAGCCGGGAAGCACCGACACCAAGTGGCATCATCCACCCCCTGCAGATACATGAGGTTGGTGTAAGCCAAAGGGTGGTCTTCCGGGTTGGTGGTACCATCGTAGGTACCAACCAACACATTCTTAACCTTGGCCGGCTGTGCCGCCTCGGTTATCTCCCGGGTGAACGCAGAAGGCTGTTCACCCAGGCGCAGCAGACGGAGTTTCTAGTCCAATGGCTGGACATTTGGGTATGCCGCCTGACCCCCAAAGAAGGCCGGCTGCATAAAGTGAGGAGGATAATGTCCGTAAGCCTGGGTAGGCACATACGGTACAACTCCAATCATGTGAGGGCCAGAATGGACGGTATTACCGCCTGTCTGGCTCTCATGCAAGGAAGATGCATTCCCAGCAGAGGTGTTGTTGAAGCTATCTGGAAAGTTCGACGTTGAAGCCGACTCAGACAGCGATTGGTTTCTCTTTCGGTTAATAATCTCCCGGGCATCAAGAGTTGATTTTTTACTTCTCACCGGCTGCTGAGGACGGCGAGTGTTATTGGTGTTCCCCCCAGGAAGGAGAATTTTTGACCAATCAATGGTCCCCGCTGCCTTCTCCTTTGGATGGGGAGTGGGCTGCCGGTTTCTGACTAACTTCCCCTTCTCTGGAGGAGTCTTCTTCGCCGACTGACCTTTACTTGGGCCAGCCCTGCTTTTGGTGATCAGCTCTGTAATTTCACCCTTGAAACTCGTCATGAACCTCATGAGTTCGTCTCGGGTGACAGGGGCTGATCCAGCTGCCGTTTGGGTTGCCCCTTCCGGCTGCCCAATGGATCTGCTCGGACCCGCCTGGGAGGCGCCCCGCTCCAGAGTCTCTCTGGGCCAGATTCGCTTGACTCTTAGAGAGCCGTCTTCGGCTGTGGAGGTTTCGACATGAGGATCCTCATCCTCCTCATGGTCTGTAAAGAATTCTGGGTCTTCGCCCAGACGGTTAGGGGGTACAAACTCTTGAACCATCTTCGAGGTACTGTCCCCACAGACGGTGCCATATGTTTTGGGTGTTTTTGTCCCTCGGGAGAGTTACAACACGAAGACTGATCCGGGGTGAGCTGTACCTGCAAAAAAAACGGAGACACCAGTTGGGTGGTGCTTCGCCTCCGACGCACAAGTTAGAAACTTGAAGGGAGAAAAAAGGTGCGGAAATTTAGGTAGGGATCTGCTCAGATTCCAAGCTTAGGATGTCTCTATCAAAGAGTAAGTGTGCAATAAATGATAAAAAACGTGCCCTCAAAATAAGGGACATCTCCCTATTTATAGGGTCTTTGGGAATTGTGCCCTTGGTTAGGTTACTAAACCCTAATCATTGGTGGGCTGCGCCATTTGGCGGCATTCTCGGGATTTGGGCCTGAAGGCCGCCTTTTCCCTTGATTTAGGGAATGACATGTGTCGAGCAGGGATTGGTCCATTTTAGACCAATCTGGGGCTGACACGTGTCACCTTATGATTGGGCCACGTGGCAGGGTAAAATTACCCTAAACAAAAATAATAATTGAATTTTTTTTAAGCTGCGTTTAGTTTATTTGGTTAAAATTTTTATAGATAAAAGCTAGTTTCTTATGACTAGAAACTATAGTTTTGGTTTATTTGTAACTAGTAGTTTATTGAGATATTTAGTACTAGTATTTTATTTCAAAGACGATTTTCATTCTCTTCTGGTTTTGCAATAAAATAATTTTGATTAATATATATTTATACCTTGCTATTTTATGATTATTAATAAAAATCAATTCATATTTCTATCTATTGTATTTATATAGAACAAAGCTCTTATTTTCTTATGCTTACTTTAGTCAAGACTAGTAATAACTTGGTCGGGTGATAGTGAAATCACAAAGCAATGCGCGAATTTATAGTCTAATGCTAAGTTGATGCATTATTTGGTTTGGAATTTGGCCGACTCTATGAATGCTATTGAGATTTAATAAATCTCTTAATTCTTGTCTATATGTGCTGATGTGTTACATGAACGCATATGGTTGATGATTTAATTGCAATTCACACGATCTAAACAAGTCGTGTTAAAATGTGTGTGGTGGTAACACTAGTGTTGAAATTGTGCAGACGGTGTATGCAAAATTACCACGTTTACACCAGGTCTCGTTGGAGAAGAATTGCACAAATGGCTGAGACTCCTGAACAACTTGCTGCTAGGTTAAGAGATCTTGAGCAAATGATCCAGAACCTTGGAATGTTGTTGCAAAACCAGCTGAATAACAACAACAACCACAACAATAATGACAATAACCCTCAAGCTGCTATGGCTAAGAAACTTGCTGCATTGAAACCTCTACTATTTACGGGGAAGGAAGATCCCATGTTGGTTGAGAACTGGGTACGTGAATTTGACAAGATTTTTACTGCTGTTGGTACCCTTAATGCTCAGAAGGTGGATCAAGCCACTTTCTATTTACGTGAGGTTGCTGATATTTGGTGGGAAAATGAAGGAGCCACTATAAGAGCTCAACAGAATTTTTATTAGGAGGCCTTTAAGAAAGCAATTAGGGATCATTTCTTTCTTGAACACATTAAAAGACAGAAGTACAGTGAGTTTAGTAGGTTTAACCAAACAGCTGGTATGAGTGTACAAGAGTATGCTAAGAAATTTAATGAGTACGCAAGGTTTTGTCCTAATGTAGTGCTTGACGAGAGATCCAAGGCTCAGAAGTTTGAAGATGGATTTACTTTTAGGATCCAAAAGCAGGTGATTGAAGCTGGTACTGCTGCTACTTATAAGGAGGCCTATGATAGAGCTTGTAATATTGAAAGGATTTTGAAACGTGAGTAGGAGGTCAAGGATAGACATAAGAGGAAAGGGAATGGTGAGAGTTCATCAAACCATCAAGGTCATGACAAGAGACCATGCCTAGGGGGTAATTGTTGATGTTTAAAGGTTTTGATGATGTGGAACTTAAGTTACACCAAACTCATCTCATAAAGACTTTTCAAGTGTTTGTGCAGCCTAGGTGAAATTGATCTTGGAGATGGAGGAAGTAACTAAAGTTGAGAAGACTTGAAGGAGTTCTTTATCAAGAAAGTTATTCAATATAAAAGAAGAGTTCCCTAACAGGAAATGAGTTCCCTCACAGGAACGTTCCTTCACATGAACTTGAAGATTGCTGACTAAGATCTTTGGAGGAACTTAGTAAGCGTGGAGTCCAAGTAAACCTACCAGAACAAGAGTACAGCGCAGCAATGTTTTAGTTAAGATTTTATCTTCTAGATTCATTGTTAAATATGTTAAGTAGGATATTCATGAAACTTATTAGAAGTGTGACAGTTAGCTTGGCAAATAAATTAAAATCGGAAAAGATAAAAGATAGATATCGGAAAAAGATTTTCTTTAAATATTTATCTCTTAAAATCAGTTTGTTAAAAAGATATTATGCTTTTTAATTCAATATTTCTATCTTATTTTCTGAAAAGATTTTCTTCAAAGGATTTAATTAAAAAACCGTGTTTTAAGATAAGTTAAGTTTTACTTATTTATCTTTATGTAAACCTACTGTTTATACAGGTAATACTCGTATAAATAGTAGAGAATAACATGAGCCTAGGTTTTTGTGAGTTTTATGCGTGAAGAATTTACAGAGCTATAGTCGTGTTAGTTTGCTAAGCTTATCATACTGTCATATTAGTTTCGGGTTTCATGCATAGCTTACCTATCATATACTAGATGTTAATTCTTGTATTTGGTTTTGGGTTTATTAGGGTGAGAGTATTTTTATCATTGCATACAGAGAGAGCTTCTGGTGAGAAGGAGGAAGATCTGTACTTAGGGAGTACGAGTGAGTTTGAGTGTGGGACTCAAACTGGGTAGAACAAGGTGTTGTTCTGTAGCAAGTTCATTCTGGAACTTGTGAGTAGAAGCTTAATTATAATAGGTTGTAACTTGGTGTTTGCCCTATTATAGTGGAGATATTTGTGTTTGAAATCCCTAAGGTAGGGTCGAGGTTTTACCTCTAGTTGGGCACTAGAAGGTTTCCTCGTAAAATCTGTGTGCATCGCAAGTTCCTATTTTGTTCTGTTTTATATTTGCAAAATTATTATTTAGGAACTCAACTACAATTCACCCCCCCTCTCTTGTAGTGTTCATCTCAATTAACAATTGGTATCAGAGCGAGGTTCTCACGTGCAAGCAGATAATTTTGCTGAGTAAGTTCCTGGAGAGATGAATTAAAAGGAGAAACTTGAAGAAGGGTACTCTACCCAACGTCCAATTATGTTCAACGGTAAGTTTTATGCCTACTGTAAGAACAGGATGGAGATATTCATCAAGGCCGAAAATTACCAGGTTTGGCGTGTAATTTAAACTGGTGATTTTGAAATAACTCAAACCAATGACAAGCATGAGGTAGTTTCTAAATCTATTTCTGATTATGATAAAGAAGATTATCAGAAACTTGAAATGAACGCTTTAGCTATAAAGTATCTACACTGTGGACTTGGACCCCATGAACATAATTGTATCATGGGATGCAAGTCTGCCAAACAGATTTGGGATTTGTTATAGGTAACTCATGAAGGTACAAACGAGGTAAAAGGTTCTAAAATTGATTTATTGATTTCTAGATATGAAAGGTTTGAAATGCAATCTAAAGAAACCATAGAAGAGATGTTTACTAGATTCAATGATATTATTAATGAACTGAACTCCCTTGGCAGGCAAATTCCTATTGAAGAAGCCTACCACAAGATGAACGCTGGAGATCCAAGGTTACTGCCATGCAGGAAGCTAAGGACTTTACTAAGTTCAATATAGAACAACTAGCTGGATCATTGATGACTCATGAACTTCATTTGAGTTCCAACACTGAAAGTTCCAGAAATAAAGGTTTGGCACTCAAGGCTGAAGACTCAGAAGGATCAGAAGTTGATGAGGAAAAGATGGCTTTGCTAGTAAGGAAATTTAAGAAGATGATGAACAATAGGAAGTTTGACAGGAACAAGAAGTATACAAGTTCCAGAAACACAATGTGTTTTAAGTTCGGATCAAAGGATCACTTTATCAAAGATTGTCCTGTTCAGGATGGAGAAAAAGGAAAGACTAAAGGCAAGGAGCAATCCAAGGAGTCAAAAGTCTACAAGCCTTACTTCACCAAGGACAACGTTAAGAAAGCCATGCTTGCCGCTTGGGGAGATACAGATTCAGAAGAAGAAGAGGAGGACCAACCTTCAGAAGAAACCGCTCATTTATGTCTAATGGAAAAAACTGATGAAGCTGCCAAACTGAAAGAACTTGAGTCTGAGGTATGGTTCTCTTACAATTAATTAAAACATCTGTCTAAAGAGAATCTAATAGATACTGTTTTAGAAATCCAAGGAGATCTAAAAGAATTGCATAGATCCAAAAATCTAAGTGATAAAGCTTTGATAACTTACAAAGAGAACAGTGAATAGGTTGATAACATGAAGTTTGACATTCAATACAGGTTCTTCAGTCTGTTTGATGACATTAAAATTCTAAAAGAGACTCTAGAGAACTTAAAACAAGATAACATACTCTTGAATGTGGAATTGTCTTTGTTAAAACTGAGTGTTGATACTCCTAACTCTGAAGTTCCTCCACCAACTGATTATCCGAATTTTGAAAAATTGAAACATGATTTGGAAGAGTTAAAAATGGATAAGGCACGTCTTGAGGGGGAACTTGAGAGGGCTAGGAAAGGTAAACAACCAATAGAGTATAGAGTTCCTGATTGGATCACTAAGGCTCAAACTAAGAATACTGAAGGTTTAGGTTTTAAAAAGAAGTTTCAGAAAGAAAAGAAGTATGTCAACTTGCCCAGTAGCATTGTTTGTTCTTTCTGTGGCAATACAGGGCATAAGCAAGCTAAGTGCCCTAAGAAGGAACAAAGCTAGACTAGTTGTACAAGGTTTCAACCAGCAAGAAGGAATTGACTATGAAGAAACATTTGCACCTGTAGCCAGGTTAGAAGCTATTCGTTTACTTATTGCTTTAGCTGCTTATATGGGTTTTAGGCTGTACCAGATGGATGTCAAATGTGCATTCTTAAATGGATACTTAAATGAGGAAGTCAATGTGGAACAGCCTCCTGGATTTGAAAATCCAGAGTTCCCAAACCATGTTTATAAGCTTGACAAGGCTCTTTATGGGTTAAAGCAAGCTCCTAGAGCATGGTATGAAAGATTATCTAAGTTCCTTTTGGCTAATGGTTTTAAACGTGGTAAAATTGATAAAACATTGTTTTTAAAGTCAAATGGAACTGATATCTTAGTAGTACAAATTTATGTTGATGATATTTTATTTGGTGCAACTAACGAATCTCTGTGCAAGTATTTTGCTGACCTTATGAGTGGAGAATTTGAAATGAGCATGACTGGAGAATTAAATTTCTTTCTTGGTTTGCAAATTAAGAAAACTGAAGAGGGAATTATGATTCATCAGCAAAAATATATTAAGGAACTGATCAAGAAGTACAAGTTGGAAAATGCCAAAACCAACAATACTCCTATGGGAATTGCTACTAGATTAGATGACGATCCATCTGGAACTTGCATTGATCAATCTATGTATTGAGGTATGATAGGTTCACTACTTTATCTAACACCGAGTAGACCTGACATATATTTTAGTGTGGGTCTGTGTGCCAGGTTCCAAGCAAATCCAAAGGAGTCTCACTTGTCAGCAGTAAAAAGAATCCTTATACTTGAAAGGAACTGACGATTTGAGTCTCTTCTATCCTAGAAGTGATTCTTTTGATTTGAATAGTTTTACAGATGCTGACTATGCAGGTGATTTGGTAAACAGGAAAAGCACTTCAGGTATGGTACAGTTTTTAGGACCTTGTTTAGTTTCTTGGGGTTCCAAGAAGCAAAACACAGTTGCTTTATCTATAGCAGAAGCTGAGTATGTAGCTGCAGCAGCATGTTGCTCACAAGTACTATGGATAAAACAACAGGTCAGAGATTTTGGTATTATTTTTAAATGTGTACCGATTTACTGTGATAATACAAGTGCTATATGTATTTCTAAAGATCCAGTTCAACACTCAAAGGTAAAACATATCCACATTAGGCATCACTTTCTAAAAGATAATGTGGAGCAAGGGAATATTAAGTTAGAATTTTGCCAAACTGAAAATCAAATTGCAGATATTCTAACCAAGCCCTTGAATAGAGAAAGATTTGAGAAATTTAGACTGGAACTTGGAATGATTAAGCTGAAGTACTAGCCTCTGAAGTTCCAAGATATGGCAAAGTAAAAAATATTGTAAATGGAGCAAAAAGAAAATCTACCACAAACTTGGTGTGATAAACATAGCTAAAGTGTCACCGTTGTTAACTACCAAAGGTAAGTTCATCAAATTTCTCAACAGTATAAGTTATTAAATTTGTACATTGCATACATGTTGAAAGGGTGTTCCAATTGTGTTTTATAGAAACTTCAATCAATATTAACTGAATTTGGAAATTTAAAATTTTTGAAAGGTTCATCTAGTGTTTAAATTTTGAAAAATTAATTGAATTTGTTCAATTAATAACTAAACAGTGAAAACTTCCTAAATTCTCTCACACCGCTTCATTTATTATAAAAGAAAATTTTCACCCACTTCTTTCACCTCACTGTTACATCGAATTTACTCCCTCTCAGTAAAACTTTGAAAACCCCTTTAAAACCCTTCCTTAAGCTTCAATGGTGATCATTGTTGTGTTTGTTTCCTCTGAAGAATCCCAAAGTCCAAAAAACTCAATTCAGGAAGAATCATCTCCTTTAGCCATGCTAAACTACACAACATCTTCTACCTCTCAAACACTTTCTGAAAACCCTAAGAAATCTCCTCCAAAACTAAAAGAAGTAGAGAGTACAATCGATCAAGGGGATTTCTCTGTCTCGAATGTTCTTCAAAAATTAAAGGAGTGGAAGGAAAGAAAACAAAGTGAGAAGTCTCTGGAAGAGCAAATTGAGGAAGTTGATGAATTTGCAAAAGAGAAGAACCCAGAAGAGACAACAGAGGAGAACAGAGAAGAAGAAGAAATAAGCGAGGGAGAAGAGGAAGAAAAAGAAGAGGAGAACAACTCAGAAAAGGAAGAATCGGAAAAGGAAGATGAAGAAGAGGAGGTAACTGATCAAGAGGAACTTGAATCAATGGCCGGAAGGTATGTAGGAGGTCATCGTCTTGACGCTGTGTGGTGCAGGAAACCAAGATTTTTAGAGTTTCTTGATTTAATTAAATTTCAAGGTTGGGAATTTCTGTTGACTAGGGTTTCATCAAATTACTTGTATCCTGCTGCTATGAATGAATTTTGCCAGAATTTTCAGGCAAAATGGGGAATAATAACGAGCATGGTGAATGATGTAAAGATTGAATTGGACCTAGAAACTCTAGGTAAAATTCTAAAAGCTCCTACTGAAGGTTATGATACTTACTTGAAGGGAAAGGGTAGTATCAATGTAGGAAATTTCATGGCTGGGGATATAGTTGAGGAATTAGGGGGACAGAGGGGTAAGAAGGTCATGAGTCATAATGATCTAAGCCCTAAAAATAAGCTGCTGTTTAATTTGGTAAAAAAGACTATTCTGCCTAGGACTGCTAAGAAGGGGGAGACATGCTTAATGGATATGGATGTAATCTTCTGCATTTCAAAGAATATTAAGGTGAACTTTCCTTCTTTGATGTATCAGCATCTAGCTCATTGTGTTCCAAGTAGGACAAAAGTGGGGTATGGAGCCATTTTGTCTACTGCTTTTGAAAATGCAGGAGTGGTTTTAAAAAAAAATATGGGGCTTTGAATGAGAAGCCAGAAAATGTGATCAATGAGGAAACCCTTGCTGGGTTAAGTCTGGAAGTAGTACAGGGAAAAATTCAGAAATTAGAGAAAGAAGAGAAAAAGAAAGAGAAAGTTACAGGGAAGAGGAAGGAAAAGGCTTGTCAGAACAGCCTGTAAGGAAGAGTAGGATGATTTCTGCCAGTAGTGTTCCTCAAACTAGCATTGAACAACCACTGGAATTGGATGTCAAGGAGAATATCCTTGAAGGGCAAGTTGCTGAGTTGGCTGACAGAATGGAGAGGGTAGAGAGTCAAATGAAGGACTCTGCTGGAAAACTTCATGTGCTGACACTTGAAAAATTGGTCCAGGAGCAGGGGAAGGAGTTGAAGGAACTCAAGAAAATAATGCTCAAATAGACCAAGGACCTTCAAGAACAGAAGGAGTTCCAGGAGAAAGAACTTAACAAGGCTCTACAGGAACAGAAGGAGGAGTTCCTAGTGAAGCTCAAGGGGGTTGAAGAAAAGTTGGAGGCCTCTGCAAAGCAGACAAAGGAGGACTTCAACAAGATTCTGGAGTTTCTTGAAACCTAGCCTACCCCATCTCAAAATCAGCCTACCCATATGAATACCCGATTAGGTAAAACGGTTGTTGTTGACGGCTATGCACTTGGTTTGGGGAAATCACTATTGCGATTGATAAACTTAGGAACATTCCATACTCTTTAAAGTATTAAACATTCCAAAGTCAATCAATCATACAAGTACTGAAACCAATCACACAGCCGCCAGGGGCAAGAGTAGCCAGTATACTGTTTGAATTGCCGCATGCTTTAAAAAGTTCGGCAAAAATTTTGAAATTAAAAATTGCAGAATTTACATGCAAAAATTGAATCAAAATCATATAATTTCATCAAGCCAACTTAGTCGGAATATTTCATTCAAAACTAGCCTAAAAATCGGATAAATTTTGTTAACCGGATCGACATCTGGGAGAAGAGAAGTTAAATTGTTACCCGACTCCAAAGTTGGTAAAAACAGAAATACTCAACACGTAGACTGGAAAGATCTAAATTCGGCATTCTGCCGCTGAAAAATCAAGTTCGAGGTTGGGCCGCCTGGTTCTTCTGATGCTGGACACCCTGGTTTTGAGCCGCTTGGTTTTGAGTCGCCTAACTCTCCTTCGGGATCTCCTCATCAGATTGAAGCTCAATGGCTTCCCCTTCTTCAGGGAGGTCCTTAGCAAGCTCTTCAAGCTCTCTGTTTTCCCAGGCGGCGAAGGACTCGGGCTCCGGCTCCCCTTTTTCTCTCAAATAAACTACGTGTTCAGCATATTGGAAAGCCATAGCCCACATGCCATAGTCATTGTTGCGGTGAAGACAGCTCAAGCGATCTTCATTTGGGTGTCGGAGTTTTCTTCATTTTCAGAAATCAGGCGCTCTTGTTCAGCCTCGATTGTTTCCCTAAGATTCTTTTGAACTTGCTCCACATCTTTTTTCAGCCTCTCAACCTTCGCCGTGAGATTAGTATTCTTCTGGAAGGCACCCAACAAGGTCTTAAGGTATTCCTCCGCCTTCTTGAGGTTGGTCTCAGCTGTGTTGGCCTTCTCCTTTGCCTCCTCTAGGCCTGCTTAAGACCCCTAATCTCATCCACGTGTTGCATCAATTCGACTTTAGTTTCAAGTTCATTAATCGTACACTCATATTCATCAACATCTTGGGAATCCCTAGCTGATCTAATGGATCTTTTTACCTCCTCCCTTTTTCGGGCATATGGCCGCTTGAGTCCCTCAACCCTGAGCATGGTCTTTAGACATAAACGACATCAATCATGCGAGATATTTAATACTTAATTAAGAAAAAGGGAATTAGGTTTACCTCAGACATGAGTGCAAGGATTCATTCAACATTGAACGTCTCAATGCCGGGAATAACATCCTTCTTCTTCTTGTGCACAGCCGCCAGCATGGCTCAGGCATGCGCCTGGACATCCGGCCATCGAGGGGATTGATCTGCACCATATGTGAAAGGTGAGTGAGCTATATAGGCGACACCGGTTTGATACCAGCTGTCTGACAAGGAAGTTTTTTTATAGTGAGATTTCACTCGCAACGGCCAGCCCAGCTCAGGCGGGGATTCGAAGGGATTATATTTACCTTAAGAAGCTTGTGGGATTGCTCCACCCACATGCACATAAAGGCCATATGGGACCAAATCAAAACCCACTCTGAAGCCTCCCACGGTGGTGTTCCTCCCCCCGATGCGGAGGCGGTGCTTCCCGGAAGACCCCTCAAGGCATGTCTTACCTGAAGTTGCTTTTTCAGACATAGCAAGCTCCGTTTGAAAAGATTTTTGGTGAAGGACCTGGGAAGTTCGCCACCTTGCAATTTAAGAAATTAAAAAATGAGCAACTGGAGAAGCTAGATAAAAAGTTAGGCTAAGGAGCAAAAGTATTTACCTCCGCCCTTAGCTTGGTGGCCCTAGCCTCCGCTAGGTCTCTCCTTATTTGTGCAGAGGACCGCTTGGGGGACTTGTCCTCAGCCACCATGTTTAAAGCTTCTTCTGCAAAAATAACCAACACATTAAATAAAGAATTGTTTCAGGTGTGGATCCAAGGGTTCTGCTGGGTGAGATGGGTCCTGTTGACACCCTATATAAAGCAACACACGTGAACTGCCCTCGGGGGTGGCTTGAGGAACCCCCCTCTGATGCCTATGTAAGGTAGTGTTTAGGGAGAGAAAGTGTACTTAGAGAGATAAAGAGAGTGTAATAACATGTGTGTCTAACTTCTTTTCCGTTATACATTGCCCTCTATTTATAGGTGTACGATCTCCTTTGTGGAGATTTCGTCCTGGTCAGCTCTTTGGGCTGACTCTATTGGGCTATTGAGCCCATCTTAGTTGCTCTCTCGGCAATGACCGCGCACCCTGGAAGCTGGGTGATAGTTTAGCGGGAGCTATCCTATACAACTATCCCCTCAAGAGGTGGTATGAGGTCACTCATGCCGACTCTTATTTACGCGGTGAAGTCTTCCTAACTGAGCCTAGTTGGAAAAAATAGCTCAGTAGGAGCTATCCCCTACAACTAGCCCCTCAAGAGCTGGTATGAGGTCATTCATGCCAGCTATTCAGAACGTGTAGCCTTATCGGTCGTGGCTCAACGGGTCGTCTGGCCAAATTACCCTACACACTACTAGCCCCTCAAGTCTCTGGGTTGGTGATGCGATCCGGAGACTTGAGTGGTCAGGTCGTAATTTTGGTGATGACATGGTCGTACTACTAGGTTTTTATGATGGCTCCGTTTCTTCCTGCTGGGCACATTTCTGGTCGTGGCTTGCCAAGGCAGTACGGAGAGATTTCCATCACACCCGCCGAAGCTTGAGAAATAACGATCTTACGAAGAGGAATTTTGATCACTCCCGCTGAAGTATGAGAAATAACGATCTTATGGAGAGGAATTTCGATCACTCCCGCTGATGTCTGAGAAATGGCGATCTTGCGGAGAGAAATTTCGATCACTCCCGTTAAAGTCTTAAAAATGACGATCTTGCGGAGAGGAACTTTGATCACTCCTGCTGAAGTCCTAGAGATGACGATCTTGCGGAGAGGAATTTCGATCACTCCCGCTGAAGTTCCTTTTTTTTTGGGTTTAGGTCGGAACAGTGTTTGCATGAGTGGGACACATGTCGGTCATCCAAGCCATCGGTTTTGATTTTACTGAAGTGACGGTTTGGTTTTGTTTTATGCCCAATAGCCTATTTACTCCGTAATTAATTCACTATCCCTTCTCTATTTCTTTTACTTCCTCATTTTTTCATCTTCCCCCTCTTTCTTCTTTTCATTTTAAATTTCTCAATTCTTTGTGTCCATCTTTAGACGCACGCTTCTCCTCCATTGTTGTGGTAAGTTCTTGATTTCTTTACTTTTGTTCTTGCCTCGCTTTCTTGTGATGTTCACTTTTCTTTTTCATATCCTTCCCTTTCATTGAATTGCTTTTCTTTTTTGGTTGCAGTTTAGAATTTTGCCCCCTGTTCAATTTCTTGGATCGCAATTGTTGTTTTTCTCTATTACTTCTGTAACTTCTGTTCTAAAGGTACTAACTTTGTATCTTTTGTTGTATGTACTTGCCCAATTATGCTTCTTTTCGCGTTTTTCTTCACAAAGTTGTGTCTTTTGGTTCGTTTCCATTACCATTTTCAGATTTTGCCCTTTTTGTTGTTGTATCCGTACTCTTGACTCTTTCTCTTTGTTTTTCCATTGGCCTTGCCTCTTAAACTGATTTTTAATTTTTGGTGCCCCTTCTTCTTCTTCTTCTTCTTTGTGGGCTTTTTGTCATTGTAGATTTCATAATGTTCGACACTTCTGACAGTTAGAACATAAGTGAGCCTCATGTGGCCACTGAGTTGGATTCTCCTTCTCGATTATCCCCTTTAGGTGAGCTACCTACGCACACTCCTTCTACTTTTCCTACTTCTTCCCACATTCCTTTGCAAACGGTTATGCCCTTTGATTGTCCTCTTGCCGCGAGCAATACGGGTACTGCTGCGACTCCTACTGCCGCGTTTGGGTTAGGTAGTAGTTGTCCTGCTGAGGGTAGTACTTTTCACCCTTTTGGGCGGGATCTTCGTCCTGATTCCTTTGATCCTTACTGCGAGCGGGTGCTTGTTAAGGATGGGATTCGTTTGTCCCATCACAGTCGCTAAAGGATGCGAGTAATGCGCCATAGACTTTTAGCTAACGTCGTCAAGGCTAATCCCCCTGATGTGTCTCTTGTTAGCCCCATTTCCCATGTTCAGCCTTTACACAATTTTGCTTGGCTTGATGACATGGCTATTGTGAATCGGTTTGACCATTGTGTAGTGTGGGGTGGCAGCGCTGCGACTTCATCACCATCTCCTTCCCCAGCCATTAAGTTGAGTAAAATGCCTGAGTCTCCGAGTGACCGCGCTTTTTATGACTACCAGCCCACTTACGTTGTGGAGCCTGTAGAGGTGGGCAAAACCGATTTCTTTTTTGATGACAAGTGCTACGGGCAGAAGAACTGTGTGCAGGATTCCCACTAGTGTAAACAAGCCATGAAGCTGAACCTTGCTTCAATGGGACATAAGTTTTATGATTTTGGTGAGGGCTATGAGCTTGTTTTTCCTGCTTCGCGTGCGAAGATGTCTGCTCCCCCTGCTGGTCATATAGCGGTGTTCTCTTCTCAGCTGAATTTGGGTCTAAGGTTTCCTCTTGACCCCACTCTTGAGAAGGTGTTCCGCGCCTTTAACCTCTGCATTGCTTTATTGCATCCTGCTTCTCTGCATACTTTAATACGCTTGCTATGGTTTCTGCGGTTTCGAAGATATCCTTAGTCTCTACACCTATTCTAGTTTTTATTGAATTTGAAAAGGTCTGCTTCTGGATAAGAGGTTGGGTGGTATTATGTAGCTCCTAAAGAGAGCAGAGCTTTGTCCCACCCAAAGCTTGCCCACTTTCACGATTGGACTGGCAAGTTCTTCTAGGTGAGGGTGCCTTCCACTTTCGCTGTGCCGCGTAAATTTCGGGAAATTCGCACCAATATGGCTGGGGTTAATGTTTCTCCCTGCGAGCCTGTTCGTGAGCCAGAAGCTTTTGATGCTTTGTAGGGAACTAGGTCAGGCGATTCGAGGTATCCCAAGATATGGTTGCGTAACTCCTTGTACATTGTGGGTAACAAGCAGCTCTCTGCCATGCGTTTATGTCATACACATGAGGTTGGTAAGTTCTACCTTTCTATTCTTCATGTTTTTAGAATGCCTTTCTCTTTCCTCCTTTTTATTTCGTCCCGTATGGTTACTTTGTCTTTTGTTCTCTTGGTTTTTAGATTAGGACATGCTAGACAGGTGTATTGTTGGGTTGGCTGATAATTTGAAGGATCCCTTGACTACTAATACTGACAATCCCCCAGAGCTTTTTAATACTCTAGAGGTGTATGCTGGTTTTTTGCAGAATAAAGTGCGTCTAGCTCCAGTTGAACTACGGGCTGTCTTTGGCACTGTGACAGCTGCTGACCGTGCAGGGTCCAGCCGTGCTGAAGTTGAGCCTTCATCCTCCACTGTTCGGAGCAGGCGTGACACTCGTCCTGCCCCCCGGAGAGCGGCTTCAGGGTATGAGGCGTTAGTGGTGCAGGGTGATTCACCTGAGAAATGGCCTGCTACGGCTTTTGACCAGGCGACACCTCAGACTTACGCAGCCAAGGAGCCAGTTGATCAAGCTTTTAATGATCCAAAGAATTGCAGATAGTGTTATTAAGATTCCCTCTAATGAGGCTTATACTACTACTGTTGCTTGTGGAATGCCCACTACTTCTTCTAAGCATGTTCTGCTCTTTTCTAATGGTGCTAATACTACCGATGCGGCGAAGGATACTATTGTTCCTTCTGCTGATGCCGTTGATTTCAAGCTTCCTAATGAGACTATCATGGAGCTCCCTAAGTTCCTACCACGCCCTTCTGGACTGCGTGAGCGCCTCCGAAGTGCTAGTAGGGGTGGGCTCTGACACGTGACTATTATGTCACTTTTAGGGCGTTTTTATGCTTATTTTCCGGTTTAGTTTTTAATAATTTCGCTAGTTTTATGCTTTATTTCGCTTATTTTCTTATTTTCCTTTTTTTGGTCTTTATATTTGAGCATTTTTGCATTTTATTAGGTTTTAGTTTATTTTCATAATTTTATTTATTAATTTTTCTTTTTTCTCATTTTCTTATTTTATTTTATTTTCATATTTGTGTTCTTTATTTTATTTAATTTCATTTGATTTTATTTTGAAGTTGTTTTATCTTTATTTTATTTTATCTTATCTCTTGATATTACCCTCGTGTTTTTGTTGTAGGTCGTGTTGGGTATTTCGGGTTTCAAAGTCATATTCAAGTTCAAGGTTTGAGGTTCGAGGCACAAAATTTGAGCTAAGCAAGCTATTGCCCCTTGCTGCTCATTCTAATGCCTCTTATCCTTCACCATAGCACACCTTACCATACACCACAACTCAACCTCCATCTCTCACTCCCCTGCTCCTCAGTTGCTATCACCAACATCCTCTGCTTCCCTGCTTTCCTCAACAACACCAATAGCAATAGCAGCAAATCCGCACACTCACCCATTTCGACCACCATCCACCTAATAACAACAACAACAACGCAACTAACCCCACACCCAGACCACCTGCAATCACAACCCGCAACTACTATAACAGCAGCCCCTACATCACCTCGCAATTATTCACCTTCAATTAACCACCGTCACACACTCACCAACAACCTCTAACAGAGCAGCCACCAAATTAACAGCCACCGTCAGCCACCAATTAAAGCTGTCGCACTCGCAACTCCACCAAACCAGAGCAGCCCGCATCTCCGCTTCAGCCACCTTACACGCCACCTGCATCACAGCTCACCCTCAATATCCAGCCACCATTGCCCTAACCAGCACAGAAGCGATTTCCGGCCAGCACTCTTCACCATTTGCAAACATGTGATCTCAATTAAGGTCCAATTTGATTGAAGCTATTCGCGGCCGCGCAGCCCTGTCAGAAAGCGCACAATTGGAGTCCAAATTCAGTTCGAGGCAGTAGCATTTGCGCGACCTCTGCGCGACGTCTTCGCGGCCGCGCAAATGTGGGTGCAATCACGAGCTTGTCACATGATTTTAATCAAAATCGGATTGCCGCGATTTGATGCTCTATTATATTTGATGATGATGAACGGTGGGGATTTAATGACGATGTTTGTGTTGGGGTTTGGTGAGTCCGACTCACCACGGAAATAACCCCGACCAAGGAACCACTCGTAATTAATAAAACCATAAAGCATAAATAAGTAAACACAAGAAAAGGACGAACGAATCATACCCTTGAAGCGAGCTTCACCCTCTCAAAACGGGCTCTTACTTTAAAGCCTTGAGCACCGCAAATGCCGTGCCTCCAACGGTATCCACCCACAAAGGACGAACACGACTTTTTAGGTCCGCTACCTTGGAGTTAGCAAGGTCCGACCAAAACCCAAGTGTTAATGGAGTTTAAGAGTATTTCCAAAATATGGAATGCTCTTTCTAACTCCCACTCAAGCACTTTACTCCAAATCCCAAGGTTGGTATTTATAGAGGAAAGTATGAGTGGGAATTTCTAACCCATCAATGTGGGATTCATGAAATTCCACAAATTAATTTAAAGCTAAATTAAATTAAATATATAAGCAAGTAATAAATCAACAAGTGTCCTAGTCATATGTAAAGAGGAGTATGGACCACTTGGAGAGGAGGGGACCATACTTGCTCCCCACTCCTTCCTCTCCTTGTGACAATTGTCCACACCAAAAAGAAAGCATACTTACTAGCTTCCCCTTTCTACCCGACCTAGGCCCACGGCCCAGCTAGCCTCGCACCGTGCGGGCTGCTAGCTGCTGCCAGCTCGGCCCAGTAAGCCCACGCACATCAGTGCGGGCTGCTGATGCCGAGGGCGCTGCTAGCTAGCCACGCACATGTGCGGGCTGCTAGCAGCAGCGCCCGCCAGGACGCTACGCACTGCTTGCGGGCTGCTGGCCGTGCTGTGCTAGCATGCCTCGCACATGGTGCGGGCTGCTAGCCACGCCTTGCTAGCATGTCTCGTACATGGTGCGGGCTGCTAGCTCGGCTAATCCCCTAGCACTCGAGATTCCGATGCTAGGGGTATTTTGGCCATTGTTTATTTATTACTGATTTGCCGTATCGTCTATTTATTATTTTTTACTCAACTTCTGACGCTCGGTTTCGACGCTCTAAGCTCGAATTTCCGACGTCTAAATATTTAACACTCGAGCGACGAATTAATTTTTTCCGAATTAATTCGTCGAGTCGGTTCGTATATTTTTCTTGGGTGTGACCCGAAGGGTTCAGTCAAGATTAAGCTGTAATATTAATTATATTAATATTACTGATCGGAAGCGGCCTCCACCCAGGCGTTCCGATCACTTGACCTTACTGAATATATTAGCTTTCGAATAATTCTGAACCCGCTATCAGAATAATACACTTGTTTGAAGGACACCATTCCTTTCAATCTCCCACTTGTCCTTCCGGACAAGTGTGCATTTAGTGTATAGCCCCTTTCCTATGTCTCTTCATGTCTCTTCATGAACTACAGAATAAGATTACTCGTCATCTCTGTGACGTCCATAAGTGTTTCTAGAAATCAGAGTTTGACTGTCAATAAGCAGATGATTTCTAAAATCCATCTGAGCACGGCCATGCATTTTCACAGTCTCGCTCTTCGAGAGGCCTTGGAAACAACAAGACATGTTCCCTATTGTTAGTAGGGGGACATTTCCAGTCTTGTAATGTAGCTTCTCTTACTAAGAGGACCTAGCCGCCCGATATCTGTCGTTATAATCTCCAGTTACGGCAGACGTTTGGCGGATACCAAAGCGGACTAGTACTCAAACAAGAGACCTCCCACTACTCATGGTCAAGGGAAAGAGTTCCGATAGTAATAATGAGAAAAATACGTATGACGATTTTTAAATCTCTTAAAGTATTCTCATAGGTCGATCCAGTATGGTTCGAACCAATACCTGTGCAAATGATTTATATCCTCATAGCACAAGAAACGGTGCTATAAATCATACTACACACTAATCTCTAATGGTCATTAATCGTCCACAAAAAATATGACCTTGATAAGGGATAATTTTCGATTAAAATATTCAATGTTCACTTAATAGGTGTTTCTTTATCCAAGCCATTAACTTGATACCCTATTTTGAATATTTATTAAAATCGAATGGACTCATTATTTAATTCTAAACCACAATTAAATAGTTTTGTGGAATATTTAGAAATATTTTATTCCACTATGAAACTTCACAATGTTTCATCTTATGATAAATGGTTTTTCCCAAATGTTTTAAGAGTAGTACTCTTCTTAAAACATTCATAGAAATCACACTCATATTTGATATGCTTGATTTCTTTCATGCAATTATGAATGTTGTCGTTCACTTATTGCATAGGTTTAGTTATAATTACTTTGCAAACCTTAGCATCTTCATTATCCACCATTTCGATAATAAGATGATAAAATTTTGAGAGTGTTAATGGATTACATGTGATTCAAGATTCATTATACAAGCAATGGCTCCCACTCATTTTCATGATTTGAGACCTTCTACTTGACAACCTACAATCATCAATGTTCAACAACGAACTTTTCCATTTAACATCTATCTTATTATTGCCTTTAAGGCAACAATATTCTCAACATATTTTTAGTAGACTCTCCGATGATGCCTTGCATGGATTTCACTCCAAACGACTCACAATGATTTGGAATACTCAAATCACTTACGATCATGGAAATTTATCTTAAATTTCCGCACATTATTCATGGATGCATATCCATGTTACCATTCTCAAGCCACGACACTTCTTGCCTCGTGCTTATAAATGGCTTCCTTGCTAAGGATCTAATACTTGTTAAGGTTTGTGCTTGCAACATCAAAACTCAAGTTGTATTTGTTTCCATGCGTCAAGAACTCATCCAACTACTTATTTAAGTGATATGGATGTTCTTGACTGTAATCTAATGATCTAATACTTATATTAATGTCGACTGGTATTATATACGTACTTCACATGCTCTAAGCAAGTAAGTCGTTCTCATAGCTTTACATGATGGATTAATTCTAGAATGATTCTCAATTATATTCCATCCATGTGACATTTAGCTCATTCAGTTACACTAAGTCTTGCCAACATGTTTGCTATGTGATATGGTTGAAAGTCTCTTACTAGAGTCTTTCTTGGTTGACTTAGTATTTAGCCTAGCTTATACTTAGTTCAAACATTTACTTAGCTTCATACATATATGGTTCGAAAGCCTTTCAAAGTCCTTCATGTTTAACATGGTAAATTCCTTTACTCATTTAAACATTTAATTAAGTCTATACCATAGAACTTAATTCCCAACATGTACTAAGTATCGTCTTTAGCTTGGTCCATTGTCGAAAATACTTTCAAATCTAAGCATTTAGCATTTGATAGTTGTTTCACAATAGAGTTCGTAAACTTCTCGTTGGACCTTTAATTTTTCTCCCACTAAACTTCTTGTTCATCAGAATTTCTATGTTTATCCATAAGTCAATCCACTTATTAACTTTATGAGAAAACACGTTCCAATTCCTTCATGCAATGCTTCCTTTAATCCCATGACGGATTCCATGTGCTTGCTTTAAAATCTAGCAATATTTAGATTTTCAAAACCCTTAGACTATTCCATAGTCACTTCCAAGATCCTATTTTGGGAAGGCGTTTTTGGTATCTATTTTGCCATATTTCATATGTGCAATTTTGCTAGATCAATCACGAAAAGATTTAAGCATTCCGATTGGTGAATAGGTTTTTTATTGATGTCTTGTCTTTTTTTTATTCTCTTTTTTTTTTACTTCTTGTAGCTTGCAAGTCTGTTGGGGATTTATCCAATACCTTGCTTACAATTGAGAAGGAGTTCCAGAATTAGGGTTTGGCCCTTTCTCAGAAGAATTTTGAGGTTCAGCTGGCTCGTTTTGAGAGGGACGTCATGGTCAGTGAGGTGAATCCCCTAAGAGAGAGGGCGGAGGCCCTGCAGCTTCCGCTGTGAGAAATTCTAGTCACTAAGACCAAGTTGACAAACTGCGAGGAAGAGTTACAGACTTCTCAGGCTAGGGTGCAGACGTTGGAGGCGGAGATTGCTGATTTGCGAGCTTTGAGCTAGAAACTGCTAGGAGGGAGGCACTTAGGGCCTTTGCACTTTCTCATGCCTTTGCCAAGTTGCTGGCTGATCGCCATGATGGAGGCTGGGAGGCCGCAGCCCGATGTGTAAGCAGTTTGTATGGCAAGGGTGAGGAACAACAGGCTCACTTTAACACTTTGTAGACTAATGTTGAGGCTGCTAGGGATGCTAGCATGTTCGAATTGCCTGCTGATCACCCTTGTGTTGCTAACTGCAAAGTTCTTGACCATGCCATGCTGAACTTGGAGGTTTCCTTTTGCTCTGATATTGCTGCGGCCATTTTGGTGGAGACCTTGGCTGGTTGGCAATAAAGATTTTGGCGGCTGTCACCTTCCTATTCCAGCGGTTCCTCTGAGTTTCCCTCAGCCAGATCTGTAGTAAGTAGGTAGTTTTTGTTACTATCTTTGGGGTGTATATCCGCAAAAGATTATGTTTTTCTCGTGTCCTCTCTTAACACTTTTACCATTTCACTGCTAGGCATGTCCAACTTAATTTGAATTTGTGTTTTATTAACTTACTCTACTGAATGTTTACTCTGCCCTGGTGGGCAGGGTTCAACTTTACAGCTATTATGACTTTACCTGATGAATGTTTACTCTACCCTAGTGGGTACGGGTTCAGCCTTACAGCTATTATGACTTTACCTACTTGTAGGGAATAATTTCAAGCCTTTAAAATCCCACTAGCTTGAACCCCACTGCGATCACACACTAAAGTACGGTGGCGTCCAAAAGGGAAGAAGATAGAGCAAAAGAGTCGCCAACAAGTTATTAAGGAACTTGTAAACCGTTTACGAGGTGAAGGTTACACCCCTTAACGATCCAAGAGATCGTCAATTCCATAAGGTCATGAACCAAATAAGGGTTCGCGGATGATGGTACAAATCCAACCTAAAAGAGACTGAACCTGCCCTAATAATAGGCCTCTACTTTATTTTGCTCGTATTCATGTGCGCTTTCTGACTAACATGCAATCAATAAATTTAACCTTAAACCTGTTTAATCTATGTTGGTTGAATTTAATGCACAAATAAACTATTATTGGTGATCACTTGAATTATAATCACAATTAACCCTAAACAAGATTATTAAAGATCTTATTAAGTGTGATTGCAAACCAATTCCCTTTAACCTGCAATAAAAGGTGATCAAGCAATAACAATATAAAATAATATGCATATCAAGCAACATAATAAATAATCAACAATCAATCATAATCATAATCATAAATGTTAGGAAGAACATAGGAAGCATCATACTTTTAATCATGCTTGATATTAAAAACACCCTAGACATAATACTAGGAATCGAAATAACAATCTAAACATGATATCTACATCATGAAATCAATTAAACCATTAAAGTACTTACTTGGATGCCTCGTACCTCTTTCTAATTACAAAATACACACGTTAGTAACTTCAAGGAAAATAATAATCAAAACAATTAAATTAAATAATTGAAAGAGAGATTTGGGACCAAACCCTCAGAAATTAAAACCTTTCACGTCTAGGGCGAAGGCAACTTCGAATATGGCTAGGTGTATCAGGTCTTATGAATGCGGAATTTTGTATTAAAGAGTAAAGTTTAGAAAGAATGCTAAAAGATCAATGATTCATAAAGTAATTGTTGAACGAAAGATGATGAATGAATAAAGAGAATTGATTAAAAGCCTTGATGAATGAAGAGAATTGATTAATAGATGTAGATGATGAAGATAGTTGGTGTATTCGTCCATGAAAATGGAGTTTTGATACGATATTTATAGAGAAAAACATCCAAAAAAGATAATTTATCAAAACAGAGTCTGAAGACCACAGAACCACCTTGGCGCCAGCCCTGGCTCATTGGCGCCAGGACCAGTGGCAAGCGTCTGGCGCCAATCCTTGTTCCAGGCGCCAAGGCCTGGGGTTGGACGCCAAACCGGCTTTTAACGCGTTTTCGAAATTCTGATAAAATTCCCGTACTGGAAGATAAAATAATATAATTTCAGTCGAAAATGCTATTTGATCTTGATTAAAACTCTGAATAATCCTAATTGAATTAAGAATGATAAGAACCTTCTAGAATGTTCTAGAAGATCAAAACCATTCCTAATTACATTAGGAATGATAAATCATATTAGGCCCTCCCCTAGATCATTGGGTCGTACTTAAAACTCAAACCGGACCTAGTTTAGTAAATTGGCCATAACTTCCTCAATGTTCATCGGAATTGGGCTTATAATATATCGTTGGAAAGGTCTTTTCAAACCCCATCCAACTACACCACTGTTGGACCCATATCATTGACCAACAAAAATGGATTGGCTGTTTTCTTAAAATAAAGTTTTCAAAAACAGAGAGAAGAGAAAAGAAAAGAAAAGAAATAAAACTTTCCGCAACACTAGACCTTTCTACACTTTCGTTTCATTCGATTATGATTCGACGTGAAAGGCACTCATCACTGGGTTCGGTTTTGGGGAGACACAAATGGGTGTCTACACTACTGAATGTTTACTCTGCCCTGGTGGGCAGGGGTTCAGCTTTGTGTTGTATGTATTTGGTGATCTTTCTACTATTTCGTCTGTTGATAGTTTTATAGTCTGCGTGCTTGTCTGGACCTGCTGCTGGGCCAAGGTGTAGTAGTACTTAAACCTTAGCGCAACAGCCCCTTTGTTGTTTTCAGTGAAGCCTCGTAGGTTGGGCCTCCCTGTTCTTCTGATTCGGTTGTAGAGGGATTTCTAATTTTCTTATTCTTTGCTATATTTAGCAGGAACTTTGATGAGCTTTGCTTTTTCTACCATGTTTACGCTAGATGCTTGTGCATTGCGTACTCTGCTTAATTTCGCAGATACTTGCTTGCATATTGACTTGTTTGTTTGATTGTTGCCTGTTTGGGCATCATTCAGTCTGCTCTGCTGAGACTTGTTTATGTCAATCAGCTTTTTTTACTGCTCATTTCATGTCATTCAGCTTATTTTGTTGTGACTTGCTTGTGTCATTCAGCTTATTTGTGCCACGACTTATTGTTTTATGCCTCTTACTTCTCGTTGTAAGGGCTCATCATTTTCTTATCTCTTCTCCCCCCTCAAAGAGGTGAGCTGGTGGGACTAAGAGGACCAAAGTGTTGTCCGCGCAGCTCATCCTTTTTTGTTTCCATCGCCGTTTTCTGCTCAAGTTGAACGTGTCAGGCTTCCCCCTCAGGCGTCCTCGAGGTGGTACCCTGTTTTACTTTGAGTAGGTAAGGTGAATGCTTTGGGAGGGATGCTCTTTAGCGCCCAATGTTGGTTTGCTGCACCACGATATGTTGCTTTCTGCTTTTAGCATTCACATGGGTTTTACCCCCCCCCCCCTTTTATATTTGCATGTTAGTGCACGTGATGCTAAAGCAAAACATAATTAAACAAATTTACACAACATACTCCTAACGTAGAGGCTTGTATTTCATTAAATTAAAATTGCTTAAGTGCCTTAATTGACATAATATGAGATAAACAAAGTATTTTGCAAAATCAAAGTAAGTGTTCCAAATTCTACTCAACGTTTTGCCTTTCTAAACAAAATATTTCTTTAACACATCAGCATTGAAACTATTCCTTAAGGCCTGACCTTCTTGATATGCGAGTAGGAAAGCATCAGGCCCTACTTGCTCGTGAATGATGAAGGGGCCTTCCCAATTGGCTGACAGCTTTCCATGTTGGTTTCCTCTTCCCACTACTGCCGTCCTTTTGAGGACTTAGTCTCCTGGAAGAAGCTCTTGGTGCCGGACTCTTTTAATGAAAGCTTTAGAAATCCTGCTCTTCTGGGCTGCAATCTTGAGAGCTCCTTCCGGCAGGAAGTCCAGCTCTTCCAGCATGCTCTTTTCACTTCCCTACTGTCCATAGTGTTGTATCCTTAGGCTGGGGATTTGTACTTCCACTATGACGATCGCGTCGGCCTCGCAGCTAGAGTGAAAGGGCTTTTTCCAGTGGATTCTTTCTCGGTGGTTCTATTTGCCCATAACACTTCTAGAACCAGATCAGCCCACAAACCTTTGTGCTCCTCCAGCTTCCTCTGCAGGGCTGTTAAGATTAGCTTTTTTGTTGCTTTAGCTTGGCCATTACTCTACGGGTGGTAGACTGAGGCACTTGCATGCTTGGTGCCCATTTCCTCCAAGTAATCCTTGATGGTGTCACAATCGAACTAGCACCCAAGGTCAAAGACTATGCACTGTGGCACCCCGAACCTTGTGATGATGTTTTTCCATATGAATGTCCTCACTTGGACTGCCTTTATATACTTAGTAGGCTCAACCTCTATCCACTTGGTAAAATAGTCTATTTCCACTATGAGGTACTTCCTACCCGCTGACCCAGTGGTGAAGGGTCCTAATATGTCCATTCTCCACTGAGCAAACGGGATCGGGCTGACGATAGGGCTCAAATCATTTGCTGACTGGTTTATAACTAGAGAGTATTTTTGGCACTTATCACATTTTTTCACATATGCTAGTGCATCTTGCATCAGAGTTGGCCAGTATGCACCCCTTCTGAGCACTTCTACTCCCAAGGCCTTTCCGCCGATGTGATTGGTGCATATTCCCAAATGTGCTTCTTC
The DNA here is from genome assembly GCF_001683475.1 of Chenopodium quinoa. Classification (NCBI taxonomy): domain Eukaryota; kingdom Viridiplantae; phylum Streptophyta; class Magnoliopsida; order Caryophyllales; family Amaranthaceae; genus Chenopodium; species Chenopodium quinoa. The sequence continues at coordinate 373,869 of NW_018744722.1, forward strand.
CATGATTTTCTCCTTCTCGCATTCTAGGATACACCTTAGTAGTGGTTTTGAGAAGCCATTTTTGTTGAGCTCCCCATTCATTACCACATACCAGTTGACGTCCTTCTTAACTTTCTTAGCTCGCACCTCGTCATCCGGCAGCGAGCCATGAATTTGGTATGTCAGTATGTTTGTGAACCATACTTGTTGCTACCCGATGCAGTTCACCTGCTCATTTTCAGCGATACTGCTTTCCTCCAGGACTTCCACCATCACTGTCCTTGTAAGGCTCTACAGGGTAGAACTGGCTAACTTTGACAACGCATTGGCTTGGATATTTCCCGCTCTAGGGACCAAGTTTATGTGGAATTATACTAGCTAAGATGCCAACTCGTTTACCTTGGTTACATACTTTAGCATTTTGGATTTCCTAATCTCATATTCCCCCCTCAACTGACTGGCGACACGCTGAGAGTCAATCTGCAAATGTACTTTCATGGCCCCAGCTGTGATGCTCATACGTAGGCCTGCTAAAGCCACCTCGTACTCTGCCTCATTGTTTAAGGCCTTAAATTTGAACTTAATGGCATACTCAAATACATTTCCCTCTGGGATGTTATTATGATCCCTACTCCGCTTCATGTTTTGGCTGATGATCCAGTCACTTCCACTTTCCAAATTCCAATGTCATCTTTTTTCTCCTCGTAAGAGGTTTCCACAATGAAGTCTGATAAGGCTTGCGCTTTGATAGCCGCCCTAGGTTTCACCTCGAATTCATATTCAGAGAGCTCAATGGTCCACTTTAGGAGTCTTCCTGATGCATTCATTTTTTGCAAAGCTTTCTCCAGCTGGTGATTTGTGAAGATTTGAATTGTGTGCACGTCGAAGTAAGGTTTCAGCTTCCTCGCTATATTCACTACTGCGAAGGTCAATTTCTCCACCAGTGGGTATCTCTGCTCCCTCGGTCAACACATGGCTCACAAAGTATACTAGCCTCCACTCTTTTTACCTTTCCACTAGGATAACGGATGTGATTGTTGGGATTGACGCGGAGACGTACAACTGTAACTTTTCGCTCACCTCTAGGCTGATTATGGTTGGGAGTTTAGTCAAATGTTCCTTGACTCCTTCAAAAGCCTCTTTTTCTGCAGGTCCCCACTTCAATTCTCTCTTCCCCTTGAGCAGCTGGTAGAATGGTAAAGTTGTATCAGTTGACTTGCGGATAAACCGAGTCAGCGCTGCCATGTTGGCTCTTAGCCGCATGATATCCTTCATGCACTTAGGCTCAGGCAGGTTTAGAACTGCTTCCACCTTCTCCGGCTTTTTGTCTATCCCCCTCTCGCTGATCTGGAAGCCTAAGATTTTTCTAAAGCTTACCCCGAAAAAACATTTCTTCAGCTTGAGCTGGATGTTGTACTTGTTCAGGGTGGCAAATGTTTCTTCCAAATCCATTATATGCCCTGCCTGCGTGACACTCTTGACGATTGAGTCGTCAATGTACACCTCAACATTCCTACCTTTCTGGTGCATGAACGCTCTATACATTGTCTTCTGAAAAGTGGCTCCAGCATTGTTAAACCTGAACGGCATGGCTATGTAATTGTACACTCCCCCGTTGGTGATAAATGCGGTTTTCTACCGATCTGGGTTATGTAAGCTGATTTGATGATACCTTGAGAAGGCATCCATGAAACTTAGCAGAGCATGCCCGCTGGTTTAGTCTACCAGCTGGTTGATCCGCGGCAGCGGGTAGCAGTCGTTTGGGCATGCTTTGTTGAGATCTGTGAAATCAATGCATATCCTCCACTAGCCATTTGCCTTCTTTACCATGACCACATTAGCTAGCCACTCTGGATAATCGCAGGGCTCAATGAGACTCGCTTCTAAAAGTTTCTCCACTTCCTCTTGGATTGCTTGACTTTTCTCCATGGAGAAGCTTCGTTTTTTTTGCCTTACTGACTTAACATCTTCCTTCACATTCAGCTTGTGGACCATGACTGCAGGGTCAATTCTGGGCATCTCATCTGCTGAGAATACAAAGATATCCTTATTCATCCTCAGCAGTTCTATGAGGTGCACTCCCACTCGTGGGTCAATGTCTTTTCCGACTTTCACTATTCTTGAAGGATCACCTTCTGTGAGCTCGATAGTAACATGTTCCCCATTAGGAAGTGGTCTAGCTATCTCTTCTTTTGGGGGTTCGAAGTTTTCCATGGCTAATTTCTGCTTATCCTTCTCCCTGTAGTACTCTCCGCATTTCCTCTTCCTTGACTTTTTCTAAGCCTACTCAGCGGACCTTTGCTTTGAGACTGGCTACTACTTGGTCCTATTGGGCTGCTTTAGGGCATTTATGTAGCATTTTTGAGCTGTTTTCTGGCTTCCCATGAGCTTTGCCAATCGCCCTTCATTGGTAGTTTAAGCCATGGGCAGATGATAGGCGGACACGACCCCACCGATCTTGTGGATGAGCGGCCTTCCCATGATCACATTATAAGGTGAAGGAGAGTTTATAACTAGGAACTCTGCTCGAACATCCCGTCTTTTTTACCTTTCCCCTACTCGGACTGAAAGCTCAATTATGCCTTTGAGAGTCAGCCCGGACCCATTAAACCCAGTGACTTCATAACTCACCCTTTTTAGGTCCTTCTTGTCTAGCTTCAGCTCTTTTAACACGCTGATGTATATGATGTTGGCTGAGCTACCCTAATTTAGCAGCATTCGGTCCACCTCCCAGTTCCTAATTCTCATCGTCACCACAAGAGGATCATCATGAGGATAGATTATGCCCTCCTGGTCATACTCGTCAAATGTAAGTCGCGACTGCGGGGGAAAAGGTCGCCATCTTCGCTTTTCATTGTAATTTATCTGATGTATCATTGCTCGCAGGTATGCCTACGCTTTGTTCACAATTCCTCCATGTAAAAGTCCCCCACTGATCACATACACCTTACCGTCTGGCTTGCTATCTCTATCCTTGTCCTTAGCGGGACCCCGGTGACCACCCCTGCGGTCACAACCTGCCCTGTCTTCCTCTCTTTTTCTAAAGGAATCGGAGTGTTGTTTGAACTGATTCAAATATCCCCTTCTGACAAGGTCTTATATGTTATCCTTCAGGTGCATGCACTCGTTATTAGTGTGGCTGTGATCTCTGTGGATACCGCACCACTCGTTGGGGTCATGGTTCCTATTAACCATCTTTGGGGGCCTTTGCCATTTATCATCGATTTTGTTCACGCTGAAGATGTGAGATCTCGAGTGAGTGAGTGGAGTGTACTAATCAAACCTTTCGGGTCTTCCCCCCTTTTTTGGGTCTGACCTTCTCACCCCTACAGCTTTGTCTGCCTCCCTACGACCTTGCTCAGCTTTACTGGGCAGGTTGACCCTGGCTACATTTTCAGTCCGGGTGACCTTTGCCCGCTTAACAGGATCGCTTGGCGTTTTTCTACTTAGCATTGCTCTGTCATTCTCATCTGCTTTGATAAACTCGTGCACTTTGCCTAGCGCTTTGGCTAGCATTTTGAGGCTCTTACTCCCCATATACGCTCTGAATGGCGAGCTTGGTAGCAGACCGCTATGCATTTCCAGCAGCGCTACCTCCTGGCTCATGTTTGGGATGGTTGTTGCCTCCTTGTTGAATCTGGTGATAAATTCCCTCAAGGGTTCGTCCTTTCCTTGAACTAGTGACATCAACTCAGTTGTCATCTAAGTTCGGTCTACCAAGGTGACGAAATGCTCCATAAACATGCTTTTCAGCTTATTATACGAGTACACAAAACCTTTTGGAATGGCTCCATTCCACTCCGCTGCCAACCCCTCCAAAGTTGGCGGGAATGCTTTACACCAGACCGAGTCTGTCATGGTGTAAAGCACCATGTGGTTCTCAAATGATGAAATATGGTTCCTAGGTGTTGTAGTTCCGTTATACCTGCAGCTTGGCATATTTATCTTCTCCATCGGCTCCTCCAGAATCTCCCGGCAAAATGGGTATCATCTGGAATAACCTTGATTTGTGCTTGCTTCTCCCTATCATGACTCGGTCCCCGCTCAGAGGCTGGCGAACTGCTGCGGGCGACTCGTTTCTCCGGGTTGCCCTTAGCCTTGGCTATTTCCTCCACGCTCCATTCTCGGTTCAGATTCCGAGCTTCTAATTCCCATACCTTCTTCCTCAGCTAGATGAGCTCCTTATGCTCTAGAGTGAAGGTGGTGGGTGCTGCCTTTATTATCGCTGGTTTCGTAGCTGCTGCTACTGATGACGAGCTCATTCCCTTACCAAAGTTAGTAAGGACTACCGTCATTGCTACCAACTACTCTTTACTTCACTTAGAGAGGTTTTGTAGAATGGTTGGCATGTTTACGGGCTGCGATTTTTTGGTTATGGGTGTTGCAATAATGGGTTCATTGCTCGCTCCTGTCAATTGCATTCCGTACTTGAAAATGGAACTAGATCCTACCGGATCAACTGGTTTCGTCGTTGCTTTAGTTGAAGTTGACGTTGATCCAGTGGGATTGGACTTTTGTGAGATAGTGGATTTGGGTTTCTCAATAGATCCTTTTTTATCAAGGATTACTGGTGGTATTTTTTGTGGTGCTTGGTTGGCGTCGCTGGCCTTAGGTACGACTGTTTGAACGACTTCCTCCCCGGCCATGGTGGTTTATCAACTAGTCCCTTACTCATTTGGTGAACCTCAAGTTAGATGATCCCACCCCTCCTTCTAGCGCCAATTGTTCCAAGTGTGGATCCAAGGGTTCTGCTGGGTGAGCTGGGTCCCGTTCAAAACCTACACAAAGCAACACACATGAACTGCCCTTGGGGTTGGCTCGAGGAACCCCCTCTGATGCTTAAGTTAGCGAGTGTTTAGAGAGAGAAAGTGTACTTAGAGAGATGAAGAGAGTGTAATAACATGTGTGTCTAACATCTTTTCCATTGTACTTTGCCCTCTATTTATAGGTGTACGATCTTCTTTGTGGAGAGTTCGGCCTGGTCAGCTATGCAGGTTGACTCTATTGGGCTATTGAGCCCATCTTAGCTGCTCTCTCGGCAATGACCGCGCACCTTTGGAGTTGGGCGATAGTTCAGCGGGAGCTATCTTATACAAGAATCATGATTAAATAGCACAGGTACAAGCGACATTAAGCCGGATGCATGTCAGATGTATTTTAGACACCCAAATGTGTCTCCCCAAAACCAAACCCGGTGATGAATACCTTTCATGTCATTTGATTATCGAACAAAACGAAAGTGTGAAAATTCTTGTGATGAGGACGTTTTAATTAAAATATCTCTTCTTTCTGTTTTTGAAAATATTTCTTTTCTCACCCTATTTATGAAAAACGTGCATTCCAGTTTATTTGGTCCATGATATGGGTCCAATAATAGTGTAGTTGGATGGGGCTTGAAAAACACCTTTCCAACGATATATTATAAGACTAATTTTGATGAATAATGAGGAAGTTATGGCCAAAATACTAAACTGGGCCCAAAACGGATTTTACCTACGACCCAATGATCATGTGGAGGGTTAAAAGGTTTTATCCTATTCCTAAACTAACTAGGATTTACTAGAAGCTTCTATGAGTTTCTAAAAGATCTTAATTATCCTTTTTGAAAAGATAAAATCAAAGAGTTTTAAATTCAATAAAATATTCCTTTTTAAAATCCTAATTCTATTTGAATTTAATGATGTTCAAAGATAGTCAAATATTATTTTTGTGCCTCATGTTATTTATCCAAATTTTATATGGTTGGACAGATCTTGAAATTATCATTCCAACGTTATATTATACTGTTAATTCCGAGCTATAACGAAAAAGATATGATTGGAATGCAAAACTCTATTCGAAACTGACATCCTTCCACTATTTCGGCCATATATATTTATCTAAAAAAGATTTAAATCTATTCTAATTGGGTTGACAAGTAGATTTCAATATCTTTCAAACGACATATTATATGCCTTATTTAGACTTTAGGATCAAAAGATATATATGACAAAAACAAAATCCGCAAAACTGTCTTGCACCGCTTGGCAACGAGCTCTATCGTTGGCGACAGGAGGGTGTTTTTTTACTTTTCAAAATCTGATTCTTTTTTATCAATTCCAGACTATTTTCTTATAAATAGGGTCCCAGGACCTCTGTTTTTTGAATAACCAGAATTCTCCAATTCTTCTCTCTGTCAAAGCTAAAGCTTATTCTCTTTCTCCCTCTTTCTAGCCTAGCCTTTTACAAACACAATTCCTAACACATTAGCACTAGACATACCTAGCCAAGTTTGAAGTCACCTTTGCCCTAGACGTGAAAGGTTTGAAATTTTTGAGGGTTTGGTCCCAAATCTCTGTTTCAATTATTTAATTTATTTATTTTAATTTATATTTTCCTTGAAGTTACTAACGTGTGTATTTTAATATTAGAAAGAGATACGAGGCATCGAAGTAAGTACTTTAATCGTTTTATTGATATTGATATAGAAATCATGTTTAGATTGTTATTTTGATTCCTAGTTTCTGTTTATGCCAAATTTCGTCCAAGGACGACCTTAGGCTGGGACGTACGACGGCTAGAGTATTGACTGTAAACATTTCAATGAAAGCAATAAAGGACAAGGTGATTTGGTGACGCAGACAATCCAAATGCGGGAAAATTTGCGGGTGGGTGCAAGACCATCGATTTAGTATGAACTGATGATTACAAAGTGTTTAATAGCTATGAAAGCTAAAGAATGTGTGTTAGTTGCCTCTAATAAATATAATTTCTAACCTATTTATACTAGAATAATTTAAGCTACTTAACCTAGCTAGAGAGCCGTTGGAAGCAGCCTGACGTTCTCTTAGAAATTCGGGAGCAGTTACTTGACTTCGTGTTGAGTCTATCACTTCGCTGAAAATAACGCTTAAGGAAGAATCTTTTTGAAACAGATAAATAAAGTTGTTTGATAAGGATATCTTCAAGACTAGGTCAATCCGTGCTTCAAGGAAAATCATTTATGTTTCGCTTCTTGTCGTCCTTTATGGTCGTGCGATCTGACGTGCGTCGGGAGGAGCCTGAAAAATTTTCCATAATGGTATCATGTTAGAATGTTTTGATTGCTTCCTAGTGTCATGTTTAGGGTAATGAATAAGTTTCTTACATCAATTATGATTTCTATGATGCTTCCTATTTTCTTTATTAATAGCATGTTAGTAACATGAGCATGTTAGTATCATGTTAGGGTTAAAGCTTTGATCTTTACTGTTTAGTAACATGCTAGGAGTTGTCATTAATCTTGTTAGTATCATGCCTAGGATCTTGCTATTATTATGTTTTAATGTGATTATTGTAATTATGATTACTATTATTTTAATTATTATTATCATAATTGTTATTATTATGATTATTATGTTGCTTGATGTTATTGTTATTGCTTGATCACATCTTTTATGCATTTTTAAAGGGAATTTGTATTTGAAATCACGTTAAATAAGATAATTAATAATCTTGTTTGGACTAATATAATTATAATTAAAGTGATCCCCAATAATAGATTTGTTTGTGCATTAATATTCAACCAACATAGATTAAACAGGTTTAGGGTAAACCTATTGATTGCATAGTCAGAAAGCACACATGAATACGAGTAGAATAAAGTAGAGGCCTATTATTAGAGCAGGTTCTTTCTCTTTTAGATTGGATTTGTACCTTCATCCCCGAACTTCCAGTCTTGGTTCCAGACCTATTGGAGTTAACGATCTCCTGAATCGTTAATGGGTGTAACCTTTCACCCTGTGAACGGTTTACAAGTTCCTATAACTTCTTGGCGACTCTTTTGCTCGAGCTTCCTTTCCTTTGGATGCCACCATACTTAAGTGTATTATCACAGTGGGGTTCAAGTTTGGGGTGATGCTTGAAATATTCCCTACCATTTTTTGGCAACTCTGCTGGGAAGGATTTCTATTTTAATTCTTAAATTTAATTTTGGCTATGATTTAGAATGAGTGGATAAGACTCGAAAAGTTCTAAGTATTTCATGTGTGTAATTTTGTTTAACATTATTGTCATATCCATACAAAAGGTTCTCATTAGAAAGGCCATCCGTGATGAGTAAAAAAACATAGGATTTTTACACGTTCTTTGGACACAAATTTTTTCCAATACCGAGCCAGAACTCCGCCTTCTTGTTTTGAATGGTTCTAGCACTGTTGGCTTGATTCTACTTCCTGATTGAGTTTTTCTCTCTTTTCTGAAACCCATATGTGGTATACATATGGACATAATTGACAAAAAATGACGAAAAGTTGGTACCCTTCACTCATGACAAAAATGACTGAAAATTTTTGCTCTTGCATTTTTAATTGCTTGTGTCAGTGCACACACTCACTCCAGACACACACAATCACAGGTCATACACATGTCATGTCATGTCAAGTCAAACTTGGTCAAGTTAGTTGGTCAAGTCAATCACAATATATACGAGTCTCTTGGCAAATTTTATTTTGCAGGTCTCATCTACATCCCACGTCCGGGGACAAGCGGACCATTTACAGCCCACGTCCGTGGACAAGCGGACCATTTAGAGCCCACGTTCAGGGACAAGCGAACCATTTATAGCCCACGTCCGGGGACAAACGGACCATCTACAACCCACGTCCGGAGACAAGCGGACCATCTACAACCACGTTCGGGGACAAGCGGACCATCTATAGCTCACGTCCGGGGACAAGCGGACCATCTACAACCCACGTTCGGGGACAAGCGAACCAACTACTGCCCACGTTCGGGGACAATCAAACCACCATCATTTCACGACGCAAGGTTCTCGATACACAAAGACTTGCAATCTCATCATCAGTCGACTTTCCTCAAGCATGGAAAGTATTATCCGGTGGATTTCTTCAAGCATAGAAAACCGCCAAATTCATATGTCGGCTTTCCTCAAGCATGGAAAGTATCATCTAGTAGATTTCTTCAAGCATAGAAAACTACCAAACTCGTCGGTCGGCTTTCCTCAGGCATGGAAAGCATTTCAACAAACATCATTCGCTGGATTCCTTTAAGCATAGAAAGCTAAAAAGCTCATTTGCCACCGATACACTAGTGTTAGATTAGCATTCTATCCCTTTACTCTTTTTTCTGTAGAACTAACATTTTTCTGCAGGCATCGGCGTATACAGAGTGATTTAGGATCACAGAACGTCTTAAATCATTCTCCATCCCTATCGACTACTTTGACTATCGTTTTCGAAACTGACGTTTCTACAAACTCAGTCAAAGTGGGGGCTTCTGTAGACACCTAAAAATGTCTCCCCAAAACCAAACCCGATGATGAACACCTTTCACCGCCATTATTGGTCCGGTTGAGTAATGAATCTTTGGAGTGCTTAAATTTCATGTTCCATCCAATATATTTCATGAACCAATCCAATTTCTAGCTCATTTCCCTAAAACCATAACCTATTTTCCGCTTTTCGTGTCCACATCGCAAAACCGAGATAAACTGATTTTATGGCTATATAATTTTGATACAATTATTATTTTTTTGTATAGGCCTTGAAATAATCTTTCCAACCATATATCATAATCCCAATTCCGAGCTATAACGAAAATGATATGAGCAAAACACTAAACTCGGCCCAAAACCGACACCATTCCACTAAAACGGCCATATCTTAAAATATACAAATTATTTTGTCCTGATTCTAATTTAGTTGAAAATTATACTTGATAATATTTCCAATGATATATTATATGCCTTATTCCGAGTTACAGATCAAAAGTTATCGCAATTATAAAAACGCGTAAAAAATTGGAATCGTCGCGCATGCATCAAAACCACCGTGTCACGAGGCAAAGTGACGTGGCACGGGGCCTGGTACCGTGACACGGGAATTCTCAACGTTTCATGGTGCGCCGTGACACGGGAATTCTCGTGCTTATTTCCTCGTACTTTTCACGCGAAAATTCCCCGCATCACGGGAGAAGATGGCGTGGCACGGGATATGGTACCGTGACACGGGATTTTTCACCGTGTCATGGTGCTTTCCCGTGTCTTTTCCGCGTTTCTTTTCCACGCGCTTATGAATCTGGACGCAAAAACTCCACCGTGTCACGACATGTCTTCCCGTTTCATGGTGCACATCCCGTGAAACGGGATTGCTCTGTGTTTTCTCCGCGTAATCTCTAAACGTGTTTTCACTTCCCGTAACCTAATTGTTTCCCGCGTCACTCAGTTTTCCCCCGTGTCACGGGATTTTCTCCCGTCTGACGGTGCCTTCCCCCGTCTGACTGTGCCTGGCACCGTGACACAGTGTTCTCTGCCATGTTGTGGTGTTATTTTTTTGGGATTTTATCTTTTTAGGGTTCCGTGTGTTCTCTCTGCTCATTTTCCCTATAAATAGGACCCTCCTTTCTGCAGTTCGGGGAATAAAATCATTCTCTCTTCCTCTCTTTTACACCAACAATTATTCTTCTCTCTCTCTCCCATATTCTAAGCCTTAAACCTATATTCCTAATTACAACATTCTACCCCTAAAGCACTCCAAGGAGTCCATACAACACCCTAGGTTCCGTCCTTAAACCAAGGCGTGAAAAGTACAAATAACCGAGGGTTTGGACAAAATCAAATCTACATTTATTTAATTTAATTTCCATTTGATTTATATTTTTTTATTGAAGTTACTAACAATTTATTCATGATGTAGCAATTTAAAGGAACTCGCGAAATATGAGTTATTATTATCATGATTAGGTTTATTTATTATTCGATTTGACTAGTGATATTATTGTTAAATTGCTTCCAATATTAATGTTTGTTTTATTATATTTATTTATCACCATATTGCATGTTAAAGGGAATATGTGATCACGGGTTAGATAGGTCGTTAAGCTACTACCCTAACCAAATTAATCATTTATAATACCTAAACCTACACTAAACTAGTTAGTGGCAAGTAAAGGGTCGGACCACTAGGGAAGCACGCTAATTCAACATCAAATATCACTAATGCAAGAGTGAAAAGGGGATTGTTTTTGTTGGTTTTGTTGAGTAAGAACCCTAAAACTACAAATAAGCAAGAAAATGATGATTAAAATAAATAGAAAATGACGCTAGGGATACGGTGGTGTCCAATATGATTAGAAAGAGGAGAATAATGGTGATTATCATGAAACATATGCCAAAGAACACAACATTCTACATAAATAATTCATTCTCATGCAATAGTCTAGGCAAATCAATGAAAGAGTTCTACACTAATAAGGATCATTCTCATGCATCCTATTAGTTACAATCAAATCAAGAGAATAAAGAAGCACAATCCATAAAAACTCCACTTTAATAACTCATTCTCATGCAATCATTAAAATAGAGGTGATCCTAATCTAGTTCAAATCACTTTCATGCATTTAAACTAGAAAACATCAAATAGAGTGCAACAATAATCCCAAGCTAATAAAAATCATGTCTTTCATCAATATATGGCATAAGTTCAATCCAACCATCATCATTCATCCAATATCAACTCATATCTTCCACCCCCTTCCCCTAGCCAAAAGTTTAGCCTAGAGAAGGGAGATTAAACACAATATCAAAACTAGAAATAAACTCAAGAAACTGAAAACAAAACATGATTAAAATCAATGAAATCAATAACAACCAGATGAACTAATAAGATTAAAAATAATAAACAACAATAAAACAAATAAATAAAACTAAAGGAAAGGAGAAGAGATTACTAAAGAATGAAAGATGAAAACTTGAATTCTTGCTTGATTGAAACTTCAACTTGAGCAAAATTGAATCTTGGAAGAAAATTGAGCCATAATCTATTTTCTCTCACTAAAAATTATCTAATCTAACACTAAGAGAGAGAAGCTCTCCTAAACTAATTAAAAAAAATAAAATAAAAGAGCCTCCTTCTAATCCCCCAAAAATGGGTATTTTTACTAAGCCAAATAAAAGAAAAAGGAAAGAGAACCAAAAGAAAATAAAATAAAAATAAAGAAAAGAAAAGGAAATAGAAAAAGAAATAAAATAAATAAAGAAAATAAAACCCATTCTCCCCCCAAACCGTCAGCTTCCTCAACTTCTTCTATTTCAATTTGGCTGCTCTTGAATCATCCTCACCACCGTTTGATCATCTTCATCAATTATCACCAACCATTTTCATCTTCAATCATCACCGCTCATCATCATCATCAATCATTAAGCCTGAAATCAGACCGTTCGATATTAATGACCACCTCCATTCACGTGCAAATCACGTGAGAATAGACAAATATAAGACCCACAACGGAGCGGCCGATTCGAACCTTAGAGCGCCCTGTCACGTGCTGACTAATTCCCCTAGTCTTATGCACGCTAGCCTACTAACTTCCCTCCCTCGGATGCTAGTCAAGGCTTAACCTCGAAACGCTTCAAGCAAGAATGTGCAACGAAAGCTAAGGAATGTTGAGAACACAAGAGGATATAAATATTTTGAATGCTTTGATAGCTTGAGAGAGAGTGTTTACAAGTTTTTCTGAGGTGCCTCCAAATGAAGGCCAAGTCCCCTATTTATAGTGTTCTAAGCATGGCCTAGAACCTTCCCTAACCTCCTCAAATGGAGGGTTCTAGATCTAACCCTTTCTAGAGTATTCTATACATTTCTTTAGTACATTCCCTCTATATACAAGGCTCTAGAATTATCTACTTAACTCTAAATTTACAGATGACTCAAGGATGTCCTAGGAGGTTCTAGAAGCTTCCGGATGCATCTCGAGTCTCCTTGAGTATTGTGGAACCTTCCGGACTTCTCCTTCAAAATCTAACACCACCATGGTGTTCATTGGGTCTAAATATGGTGGACCCCCAAATTTGGGCTCAATCGGACTTCATTTGGGTCCCCAAATAGCCCATTATTGTGTTACTGTCACTTGGGTGTTCACTAGGGTGACAGCACAGTAGCAATATAAAGCTCTATAGGGGGAGGGTGTGTCTGGCCTAGTCAGTGTGCACCAAGGGCATTCCCCCTGGCCACGATTGTTGCCCCCCGTCCAATGGCCCTAGTGAGGGGTGGAACGTGTGGGTCGTGACATGCTCCCCCACCCAAGTCTTGACGCCCTCGTCAAGATCCCGACTCGAATGCCTCGATTTTGTCCGCAAATTGCCATAAATCTTCTTCTTTTTCCCATGTGGCCTCGCTGTCCGGGAGACCCTTCCAACGAACAAAATATTCATTGTAACTTGGCACACCTCGACGCCTTATGACTCTCTTTGCCTCGATGCTCTCGATGTCCCTTTCGAATGATGCTACCACGGCCGTAGGTGCCCGTTGTGATTTTCCCCTGGTCTGATCCTCTAGATCGGCATGGTAAGGCTTCAACATGCTAACATGGAACACCGGATGTATTTTCAGCTTGGGAGGTAGCTCAAGCTTATAGGAAACTTTCCCGACCTTCCTAATGATCGGGAATGGCCCTTCATACTTCCGCACTAGCCCCTTATGCACCTTGCGGAAGACTTTGAATTGGTGTGGCAAGAGCTTCACCATGACTAGGTCGCCTTCTTGAAATTCTAATGGGCGCCTGTTTTTGTCGGCCCACTTCTTCATCTTCTTAGCGGCCCTATTCAAGTAAGCCTTGGTGATGTCGAGCTGCTCGTGCCATCCCTTAGCTAATCTGTAGGCAGCGGGACTGCTACCCGTGTAGCCCGATACAACTGCCTGTGGAGTCAAGGGTTGTTGACCCATGACTATCTCAAAGGGGCTTTGCTGGGTTGCCTCGGACCGCTGCAGATTAAAGGAGAATTGGGCGATGTCTAGGAGTTTTGCCCAATCTCGTTGATTGCCACTCACAAAGTGCCTCAAATAGAGCTCCAACAAAGCGTTCACTCGCTCTGTCTGCCCATCCGTCTGTGGGTGGAAGCTTGTGGAGAAATGTAGACCGGACCCTAGCAGCTTAAAGAGCTCCGTCCAAAATTTGGCGGTGAACCTTGGATCACGGTCGCTGATGATGCTTTTTGGCAAGCCCCAGTACTTGACCACATTCTTGAAGAATAACTTGGCGGCTTGCTCCCCTGTGCAATCCTTATGTGCCGGTATAAAAGTCCCATACTTGGAAAAGCGATCAACTACTACCATGATAGAGCCAAACCCCTCTGACTTGGGCAAGGCAGATATGAAATCCATTGAGACGCTTTCCCATGGCTTCTCTGGTATAGGCAAGGGCTCCAAGAGTCCTGCTGGCACACGTTGCTCTACCTTGTCTTGTTGACACACAAGACAAGTCTTCACATAGGCCTCTATATCGTCCCGCATGTGAGGCCAGTAGTATACCTCCTCCAAGAGTGCCATTGTCCGCTGTATCCCAGGGTGACCAGCCCATAATGAATCATGACACTCCTTCATGATGTCCCGCCTAAGGTTGTCCCACTTAGGCACATAGGTGCGACGTCCGACGGTGTAGGGTATCCCATCCTCTATCCAGAAGCGTCGGGTCTTTCCCTCGTTAGCCAAGTCCATCAAACTCCTGGCCATAGAATCCTCCTTTAAACCGTCCTTGATTCGATCAAGGAGGGTGCTAGCTATGCTGCTCACGCTAGCAAAGATTGCCTTGCGGCTTAGAGCATCAGCAACTACATTTACCTTCCCTGGCTTGTACTCCATAGCGTAGTCAAAATCAGCTAGGAAGTCCTGCCATCGAGCTTGCTTGGGGCTTAGCTTCTTTTGATTTTGGAAGTAACTTGTTGCAACATTGTCGGTATAGATGGTGAACCGACTCCCAAGCAAATAATGTCTCCAGACACGCAAGCAATGAATGATAGCTGTCATCTCCTTGTCATGCACTGGATATCTCCTCTCAGTGTCATTGAGCTTACGTGACTCATAAGCCACTGGATGCCCTTCCTGCATGAGAACTCCTCCGATAGCAAAATCTGAGGCATCAGTGTGTAGCTCGAATGGCTTTGAGTAGTCGGGCAGTGCTAATACGGGCTCTTTGGTGACGGCATCTTTCAAGTCATCAAAGGCCTCTTGACATTTGTCGCTCCAACACCATTGTGCCTTCTTCTTTAACAAGTCAGTCAATGGTGCCGCCCGTGCCGAGTAGCTCATGATGAACCGCCTGTAATAGTTGGCGAGCCCAAGGAAAGAACGTAGTTCCGACACGTTCTTGGGCTCCTCCCATTCCCTGATGGCTTGCACCTTGTCATGCTCCATCATTATCTTTCCGGCTCTAATATGGTGTCCCAGGAATGACACCTCCTCCTGTCCGAACGAGCACTTCTCTTGCTTCACATAAAGCTCGTTCTCTCGTAAGACCTGGAACACCTGTCTCAAGTGCTCCACATGATCTTGTAAGTTGTCGCTATACACGACGATATCGTCGAGATAGACGACTACAAATTTATCAAGGAAAGGCCGAAAAATCTTATTCATTAAGGTGCAAAAAGTAGCAGGGGCGTTGGTGAGTCCAAAAGGCATCACCAAGAACTCATAAGAACCATACCTGGTCACGCATGCCGTCTTCGCCTCGTCCCCTTCGGCGATGCGCACCTGCCAATACCCTGATCGCAGGTCCAACTTGGAGAAGTACCGTGCTTTGCCGAGTCGATCGAACAAATCGGCGACTAACGGGATTGGATACTTGTTCTTGACAGTGATCTTGTTGAGAGCCCGATAGTCAATGCACATTCGCAAGCTCCCATCATGCTTGCGCTGAAATAGGACTGGTGCTCCAAATGGTGCCTTTGAGGGCCTAATGAACCCTGCTTCCAGCAGCTCCTTCAATTGCTTCCTTAATTCCTCGAGCTCTGGTGGGGCCATGCGGTATGGTGCCATGGCTGGAGGCTTGGTCCCTGGCTCCAGCTCAATCTCATGATCCACCTCCCTTCTAGGAGGTAGTCTCTTTGGTAGCTCCGGAGGCATCACATCCTTATACTCTGCAAGGACTCCTGAGATTTCTGATGGAACCTCATTCCCATGGGGCTCCTCTTCCTCCACTATTGCAGCCAAGAAAGTCTCTTGTCCCTTTTTTATCCCCCTGGACACCTGGATTGCTGAGATTGTCTTGGCTTCAACTTCTTCTCGTGTGACAGGAACGGACCATGACCCTTGATCCCTTTTGATCATAATTGACCCGTCCGCTTCAAAAGAAACGGGCCTTACTGTGTCGATGAACTCAAGTCCCAACACCAAAGAGAAGTCGTCCATATGCACGACTGTGAGATTTATGGTGCCACTCCATTGTCCCAGACAAATGGGCACCTTATGCGCCACACCAAGGATAGGAACGGGCGAGGTGTTAACCGTCTTGATCCTCCCCGGTTCCTTGGTGTACTTGATTCCCAACTTCATTGCTTCCTTCTCCGTAATGAAGTTGTGTGAGGCACCACAGTCCACGAGTGCCTTAGAAGCTCTCCCATTCACTAATGTATCAACAAACATAAGTGAGCGCTTCGGGCGAGGTAACGTGCTTACCTGGACCACTTTGGTGCTCTCCTCAGCTTTTGGTGTGGCCCGTACGCTACTAAAGAGGCGCAACGACCCCATTTGTGCATCGTCCCCCGACGATTCACCGCCCGAAGCTATGATGGCGCTGAGCTTCTGTCTCCCAGGGCAATCCCTTGCCCAGTGCGGCCCTCCGCACAAATAACAGCCCCTGTTGTTGGGCTTGTCAGATGATGAAGAAGACGACGATGATCCCTTTGCCTTGACCTTTTTCACCGTCTTGTTGCTATTGGTGCTGCTTCGATCAGTGGGCTTGGCTCCCCCACCTTTTCCCTTGCTGCCGTTGCTACGCCCTTCCTTCCTTGTGTCCCTGTAATCAACCAAGGACTCTGCAGCTGCGATGGCCTCAGCAAGTGTCTGAACGTTCCTCCTTTCTACCTCTTGTTGAGCCCATCGTTGCAACCCTCCAATAAAATATAAAAGTTGTGCAGGCTCCGGCAAATTATCAATTTCGAGCACGAGGGTTGTAAATTGCTTGATGTACTCCTTGATGGTGCTGCTACGCTTGAGTTCACGCAGCTTCATCATGGAGACCTTGGCTGCGTCATGCGGGCGGAATTGCTTCTTGAAATCTTCCTTGAATTGGTCCCATGTTCGGATGGAACATGAACCATTCTTGATGTCTTGTTCACGCCTTCTCCACCACAGAATAGCATCATCTCCGAGATACATAGTGACAGCATTAATCTTGGAGGCATCCTCCTCCAAGTGCACAGCCTCAAAGTATCGCTCTATGCTCCATAGGAAGTTGTCAATTTCCCGAGCATCCCTCTTTCCATGATACTTTGGAGGCTTGGGAATTTCCACCTTAGGACCGACTTGAATGGTGGCGCCCCCAGCCATCGTGGTCCTTTTTAGCGATGTGAGTTCCTCCTTGAGGAGCTCATTCTCCTTCTTCAAAGCAAGGAGTTCCCCCGTGAACTCCTCACGCATTTTTGCCATCTCGCCCATCATCTTCTCAAAAGCCTGATAAGCGAGTGATTGAGCATCAAGGGATACCTCTTCTAGACGATCGTCTAGTTCCCCTAATTGCCCTTTGAGCGCACTGACCTCATTCTCGACCTTGCCGACAGAATCCGTCATGTCGCAAGCAGCAACTTCGGCTTTGGCCGATCTCTCATCAACTTTATTCACTCGCTTCTCAAGCTTTTGGACAGCTTGAATGAGAGCCTCAGGCGCATAGCCCTCGGTTATTTGTGAGCACTAGCGTCCTTACCGTCTTTGCTCTTTGCCATTCTTCCTCCTTCGCTCACAACTTGCTAACAAAGTTCGACAGCACTATAGTCCCCCGCGACCGTAGCTGCTCTGATACCACGTTGTCACGTGCCGACTAATTCCCCTAGTCTTATGCACGCTAGCCTACTAACTTCCCTCCCTCGGATGCTAGTCAAGGCTTAACCTCGAAACGCTTCAAGCAAGAATGTGCAACGAAAGCTAAGGAATGTTGAGAATACAAGAGGATATAAATATTTTGAATGCTTTGATAGCTTGAGAGAGAGTGTTTACAAGTTTTTCTGAGGTGCCTCCAAATGAAGGCCAAGTCCCCTATTTATAGTGTTCTAAGCATGGCCTAGAACCTTCCCTAACCTCCTCAAATGGAGGGTTCTAGATCTAACCCTTTATAGAGTATTCTATACATTTCTTTAGTACATTCCCTCTATATACAAGGCTCTAGAATTATCTACTTAACTCTAAATTTACAGATGACTCAAGGATGTCCTAGGAGGTTCTAGAAGCTTCCGGATGCATCTCGAGTCTCCTTGAGTATTCTGGAACCTTCCGGACTTCTCCTTCAAAATCTAACACCACCATGGTGTTCATTGGGTCTAAATATGGTGGACCCCCAAATTTGGGCTCAATCGGACTTCATTTGGGTCCCCAAATAGCCCATTATTGTGTTACTGTCACTTGGGTGTTCACTAGGGTGACAGCACAGTAGCAATATAAAGCTCTATAGGGGGAGGGTGTGTCTGGCCTAGTCAGTGTGCACCAAGGGCATTCCCCCTGGCCACGATTGTTGCCCCCGGTCCAATGGCCCTAGTGAGGGGTGGAACGTGTGGGTCGTGACAGCCCGCTCTGAAGGGTATCGAAATTTGGGGCTGATTTGGAGCTTGCGGCTGGGCTTTGGTGGCTCTTATTGGAAGCGCTGCTGGTGTGTATGGCGGCTTTAATTGGTGGCTGACGATGGTTCTGGGTGGTGGTGATTGGAGGTGGTTTGGTGGTGTATTGGTTGCAGTTGGTGCTCGGTTTGAGTGGATGAAGGTGGTGCGCGAAGGTGTTGTTGATGCCGCAGCTGCTCGGACTTTGTGGTGGCTGTGAGTGGTTTCGGTGTTGGGTGAATTGCGGGCTGTATTTGTTGTTGTAGCTTTGGTGGCTGACGGAGGCTGCGGTGCGTGGTGTTTGTGGTGTTAGTTGCGTTGTTGTTGTTGTAATTGGGTGGAGGTGGTTGAGGGGGTTGTTCAGGTGTGCAAATTTGGGGTTATTGGTGGGCTGAATTTGGGGTTATTGGTGGGCTACTGGTGCAAATTGGTGAAGGGGCATTGGTTGGTGTTGTTGGTGGGTTGTTTTGCGTGAGGGGGCAGGGGAGAATTGGTGGTGATTGCTGGCGGATTGGTGGTTGCAGCGGTTGTGGTTGATTGTGGTGGCTGTTGAGCAGGGGATTGTGATGGTGGCTGTTACGGGGTTGGCAATTGAAAAGCTTTGATTTGGACCTTGAACTCGAGCCTACACACAAACAAACCCGAGGATAAAAGTGTGAAACCGAGACAAATAAACTAAAATAAATAAAAAGGAAATAAATAAAATAAAATAGAAAAAGAGAAGTAACACTAAACTAATAAAAATAAATAAATAAAAGTAAAATAGAAATAAGAGAAATAAAACTAAAACTAACAAAGACATAAAACTATACAAGTAAATAAAATAAACTTAAAACTAATTAAAACTATGAAAGTAACAAAGAAAAGGAACGAAATAAAATAAATCGAAAGAAAATAAAATATGAAAATAAACTAGAAACTAATTAAATAAAGAAATTAAATTAAAACATACTAAAACTAAGAAATAAACTAGAAACTTTATTAAAAAAAAAAGAGAATAAAAGGAAAAATAAGGGAAAATAAACACAAATTTGACTCTAAGACTACTCCCTAAAAGTGACATAAATGTCACTCATCAAATTAAAATAAAATAGAACTAAGTAACCCGAACACACCTACAACCAAAAACCGACACGAGGATAGAACAAAATATAATAAAATAAAACGAAGTAAAAATAAAATAAAATTAGTAAAACAAAATAAATGACTAAATTAAAACAAATAAGAAAATGTGAGAAACTAGGAACTTATTATATAACAAGAACTAAAAACTTAAAATATAAACATAGAAAATAAGAGAAATTAAATAAATTAAGAAAATAATCTAAAAACTATTAAAAACTACCAAAATACATAAAATAAAGATAAAAGATGAGAATAAGCAAATAATAGAAATAAAGAACAGGATGAGCTAAATTATTGGAAAATAAGCCGGAAAATGACTCAATAAACACCCTAAAAGTGACATAAAAGTCACTTATCAAACTCCCCCAAGGTAACATTTTGCTGGTCCTCGAGCAAATTAACATGAAACATGGAAGAAAGATAGTGAATTATTCACGCAAGAAAAGCTAAAAAGAGAAAGAACATACACTAACTCACTTTCGTAGGAATCACGGTCAATTTTAGCAACTAAAGACAAGCCCTTTAAACCCCTAGATCGCCCTAGAGGACGAGTATGCTCTTGTTAGGGTTTCCTAAGAGCTTAACCCAAAACTCTAGACAAAAACCAAGGCAAAACAAAAAGAAAAAGAAAAGAAAACACAAAAAACAAACACAACAATGACCAACATAACATAGAAAGGTTTAGGAAACCAATCAAGCTCAAAGGCGGAAAATACTCCATTTGGACTCAAAAAGAAGAGACATGCACCAAAGAATACTCACCTTTCTCAATACAATGAGGGAAAACACGTTCTAAGATGCTCATGGTTGAGAGAGACAAACCTAAGCTAAGCATAGAGAACTAGAGAATTCATTAGAGATTAAACACAATATCAAAACTAGAAATAAACTCAAGAAACTTAGAACAAAACATGATTAAAATCAATGAAATCAATAATAACTAGATGAACTAATAAGATTAACGAGAATAAACAACAATAAAACAAATAAATAAAACTAAAGGAAAAGAGAAGAGATTACCAAAAAAAGGATTAATGAAAGATGAAAAATTTGAATTCTTGCTTGATTGAAACTTAAACTTGAGCAAAATTGAATCTTGGAAGAAAATTGAGCCATAATCTATTTTCTGTCACTAAAAATTATCTAATCTATCCCTAAGAGAGAGAAGCTCTCCTAAACTAATTAAGAAAAATAAAATAAAAGAGCCTCCTTTTAATCCCCCAAAAATTGGTATTTTTACTTAGACAAATAAAAGAAAAAGAAAAGAGAACCAAAAGAAAATAAAATAAAAATAAAGAAAAGAAAAGGAAATAGAAAAAGAAATAAAATAAATAAAGAAAATAAAACCCATTCCCCCCCCCCCCCCCGTGTGAAACCGAGACGAATAAAATAAAATAAATAAAAAGGAAATAAATAAAATAAAATAGAAAAATAGAAGTAACACTAAACTAAGAAAAATAAATAAATAGAAGTAAAATAGAAATAGGAGAAATAAAACTAAAACTAACAAAGACATAAAACTATACAAGTAAATAAAATAAACTTAAAACTAATTAAAACTATGAAAGTAACAAAGAAAAGGAACGAAATAAAATAAATCGAAAGAAAATAAAATATGAAAATAAACTAGAAACTAATTAAATAAAGAAATTAAATTAAAACATACTAAAACTAAGAAATAAACTAGAAACTTTATTAAAAAAAAAAGAGAATAAAAGGAAAAATAAGGGAAAATAAACACAAATTTGACTCTAAGACTACTCCCTAAGAGTGACATAAATGTCACTCATCAAATTAAAATAAAATAGAACTAAGTAACCCGAACACACCTACAACCAAAATCCGACACGAGGATAGAACAAAATATAATAAAATAAAACGAAGTAAAAATAAAATAAAATTAGTAAAACAAAATAAATGACTAAATTAAAACAAATAAGAAAATGTGAGAAACTAGGAACTTATTATATAACAAGAACTAAAAACTTAAAATATAAACATAGAAAATAAGAGAAATTAAATAAATTAAGAAAATAATCTAAAAACTATTAAAAACTACCAAAATACATAAAATAAAGATAAAAGATGAGAATAAGCAAATAATAGAAATAAAGAATAGAAAGAGCTAAATAATTGGAAAATGAGCCGGAAAATGACTCAATGAACACCCTAGAAGTGACATAAAAAGTCACTTATCAATATGTAATTGAAAATCACGCCTAATAAGATAATTTGGACAACCGGTTTAGGTTCCTTTTTAATCTTGTTGTTTAATCAAGTGATCACAAATATTTTAGAATAATGTTTTGCATTAATATTAAACCAATTTAGCATACTAATAGTTTGGAGCAAATAGAATATTTTGTTTGCATGCCTTTGAGATTGCATGAATCACTTTTCACTATAAGAATCGAGTAGAGGCCAATACGGGCGAATGTGACTCCATGACTCACTTCGTACCATCATCCCCGATCCTCCTTTCGTGGTTTCAAACCATATGGAGTTAGTAATATCATGGATTATGAATGGGGTGTAACCTTCACGGGTCAATCGTTGTTGCCTTCGTTGTCCCTTATCGTGGTTGCCTTTCTATGATCCGTGAACGGTTTACAAGTTCCTTAAAAACTTGTTGGCGGCTCCCTACTTTTCTTTGTCCCTAATCGTTGTCCCTAATCGTAATGTCAATTCCCACTTCCTATGAGTGTCAAGCATATTCACAACATGCTTTTAATGCAGGCACACTTCATTTCTTCAACCTACAATAACCCTCAAAAAATTCATGCTCCATGTACCCAATCGAACGCTCCTGACAACGAAGGGTACATCCAAGAATGTTGAATTCACAACACAACGGAAGCGAGTTTAACTCCCGCGGTCCCATCTACACTCGCCAACCCTTCAAAAGGTAAGGCTTCCGCGCGGTGCATCCAGACTCATAACCATGGACCCTCTTTGATCAACTCTTATCCTTGAACTTTAGAGAACAAGAATCATGGTTAGGTTGCAAACTCATTGCATCATATTGTAACTACTTGCTACTTGTGCATCTCTTAGTAGTGCATACTTATTATGTGGCTAAAGTAACTGTTTGGTTTCACTTGTGACCATAAATATGCATAAATAAACTAACCAATGACTAAAGGACTTTGCTTAATTAATTGATTATTTAATTTGAGCTAATAAATATGTCTAAAATCGAGTCATAGTTCCTTTGAGTCTACCCGGATTTTTATTTCTATATACTGCACAAACGTCAACGGTTTTTGGTCATAGCCGGAGTTCTAGAAAGAGTTATGAGTCATACATTCTATGGATCTGTAGCCCCGAGTTTTATCTTTAATTTGGCGTTGGTTTCATCCCAATCAGAGTCACAGAGCAAACGTTATGACTAAAATACTACAACCTGTCCATGTACATGAGGTCTTAACTTAGTCTTTGTTCGAGTCTAGTCACATAGTCTAGTCACATGGTCATGACACAAGTCTTAACATGTCACCTACACTCACTACTCTTAGCACACACTTTGTATATGTCACCATGACCATGTCTTAGGTTCATGCATGAGTCGTTTTCCATCATTCGAGTGGGGGGTCCAATCTATTCCCATTATCTTCCACATTCTCTTCCATGTTAAATAGAGCTTGAGTCAAAATAAATAATGAAAACTTATCCCTAATTTCCCTTTCCACAATACTTGGTTAAGGAGAGAAGGGCGATTAATCAAGGACAACACCTTCGTTCAAGTTCAACTTTTTCATAAACCAGTCAGCCGAAAAAGAAAAGCTAAGAAGATAATGGCAAGTCAAGTAGAAGTCAATGAGCTTAAGAAGAAAATGGCTAATGTGACTGAGGTGTTGAAGGCTTTAACCCTTCAAATCAATGACCTTGTGAAACAACAACAAATGGAGCTCATGCAAGAAATCTTGAGCAAAATATCCAATGACTATATATTCCAAGGCATTAGCTCACAAGGGGTTTCAGTGGACAAGGAGCTTCTTCCGCAAAGTTCAACGCCAATGACATCCCTAAGTTCCAGCCAAATAACAATCCTTACTTTCACTTAAGGGCCTTTGAAACTGTAATGAACATTGAAGGGATTGATAAGAATATTTTTCACTCTTTATTTTCAATGTCCTTAGAAATCGTTTGTCAATATTGGTTCTTTTCTCTTGATAAACAGAAAACCTCTACTTGGGATGGAATAAAAAACGCTTTCATTGACAGATATAAGTGTAATATTCAAGTCGAAATCGACTATAGACAACTTGAGATGCTAAGACAAAAAGATAATGAAGGCTTTACATCTTTCTTTAATAAGTGGAGGGATACTTCCGCTAGGATGATTGAGGTGCCCACCGAAAAAAATTTGTAAGGATGTTTATCAAGAATCTCCAAGAGAAGTATTCAAAGCATTTAAAATATCAACATGATTTGAATACTTTCAAGGCCGTCTATGACATCGGTATTGAAATTGAAGATGACCTCACAAAGCAAAAAGCTACTAACAATAGTAACAACAGTGGCTGGAAAGGAAAGAAGAACGATAATCCTTCTTCTTCCGGAAACGCCCCACTCTAGTAACAATGTTAGTACCTTTGACCATAACGGTGTCTTAGCTATGGATAATCAAGGATCTAAAAAGAAACCTAAAAGAGAGTTCACACCCATTGGAATGACCTATGATGTTGCTTTCGATCGTCTTTATGATCGAGGATTAATCAAACCTATTAGCCCTATCGAGGATCCAACGCCAGAAAAGCGATCTTTAAGATGGGATCCCAATTCTTATTGCAAGTACCATCAAGGAAATGGTCACACCACGGATGAATGCTACAGGTTTCAAAATCTCATTCAAGATCTCATAGAAGCAAACAAGATCTCATTGCCTCTAGTTAGCAAGAAGACTGGTGATGATAAAGCAAAATATATACAAGACGGGCTTCAACGACTTAATTTTGTGACCTCTTTTTCTACTTTTCTTATATTCTTCCTTTCCCCAATAAGTCTAGCATATGAATCTTTTTATTTTTCTTAGCTTTACTTTGTAGGTTTTTTCTTTTTCCCTTTTATTAAAATGAGCATTTATTTCCTTGCATACGATCATCGTGTTACATCGCTTTTCTGTAAAAAAAAATAAAATAAAAATACAATAAAATAAAATGGCGAACTAAGCACAAGGTATACCAATGATTTGAGGCACCCCTTGTATCCACATCATATCACCTTTCACCCTTCAAATATGCAATCCTTTCTTGATAAACCACTTTGAGCCTCATCTAATTATAGACCTTTCTTTCTTCAACCCACATCTACCAAACCTTGGGATGGGATAGTATGTAACCTATGCAATTTTTAAAGAACAAAATCTTGTGTGAATCAAAAGATTAAAATAGCAAAAAAAATAAAAGTGTACAAAAGGGAAAGTGTTTTCATGTCTTTGACATGAACACGTCTCAGATTGCGTCTCTTATCATGTGCTGGTATCGTGCCTAAGAAACATGAATTCCATGTGAGTGATAGACCGCATGATCGGGATTGCCCACACTTATAAAAAAAAGATTCAAATAAAAATAATGCAAAAGCAAAAAAAAAAAAAAAAAAAAAAAAAAAAGAGCAAAAATATAAAAGAGAATTCAAAATGAGAAAAATCAAGCATAAAAATACAACGATTGAAATGCAAGGTTGCACACCTTGGGGGCTTATCTAGGGTCTTGAGCCTTTATCCCTTTCTTCTTCAAATATTTAGCCTAACCACGTTATAACCTTTAAAAGACCTCTTTGAGGTATACACACACTTGTGTGAGTTTCGGCTAAAGCTACGTTCGGCCTGATTCCTAACAGATTCGTACACAACCTCACATTGAGGTGTGGCCGTAATAAAAATGCATTCATATTTACATTCATAATTGATCATATCTAGGAACTTCCAATGCTCACCCATTTTCAGTTAGAGCTAGACTTGGGGGCTTGATCCTTACATTATTAGTCTACCCAGCCTAAGAGTCATCACCATTTAACTCTTTTCAATAATATTTTCCCACAAATTTAGCCCTTGCTGCCTAACTTTAGTGTCACTATCACACACATCACAAATACATGACTAAATACACTTCCCTTAGGAACCCTTTGTCATAAAATCTTAACACAACATTGAAACATGCCTTGTCATATCAACATCAATCGTCATTGAATCACGAAGTATGAAGTACTTAGTCTCCGCGCCTAAGTTACCTAAATATATACTTTCATTATCATGTCAATTAGGATAGTCTAAAATGTTACAACCCATGTACTATGAGAAACAAAGGATTAAGCTCATTCAACATGCACCTTCAAAAACTTCACTTCTTCTTTTTGCATCTTTCTTTCTCAGGAGAAAGTCGGTACCCTCCACAAAAATGACGAATTTTTTTTATTTTTCTAAGTCAACACTCTGCACACACGAGTCAACCTCGAGTCAGTAAATCACAGTGACTCAAGTTTATACTTTGAGTCATGTCAAGTCAATGAGTCAAGCAACACTAAGTCTTAGGTCAACCCTAAAGAAATATAAGAAAAATTCTATAGTCCAAAATATAAATGCAGGTACATTCCAGTGAGCAAGAACATTCCCAGATTTTTTTTAAAGTCGCAAATGAAAACCTGACTCTAGCGTCAAGCGACAAGGCTGTCTCCTTGCGATAGAGCGAGGACGCGGCGACAACAATTTCTAGCGTGCGCCAGAGAAGCGATGAGATACATGGCCCCATATTGGTTTATACAGACCTCTTACAGCAATTTAGGGTTCCTTGGTACGCCAGTTAGCCCCTATAAGCAAATTAACATGATTAGTTGTCGGCTCAATTACAATCACAGTAAGTGATTAACCTGACAACGATCGTCCCTGTAGACACCCAAATGTGTCTCCTCAAAACCAAACCTAGTCATGAATACCTTTTATGTCATTTGATTATCGAACAAAGCTAAAGTGTGGCAAGTCTAGTGATGAGGATGTTTTTATTAAAATATCTCAGCTTTCTGTTTTTGAAAATATTTTTTTCTTACTCTATTTATGAAAAACATGCATTCCAGTTTAGTTTGAAAGGAATAGTGTCCTTCAAACAAGCGTATTATTATGATAGTGGGTTCAGAATTATTAAAAAGCTAATATATTCAGTAAGTTCAAGTGATCGGAATTCCTGGGTGGAGGCCGCTTCGGATCAGTAATATTTTTGCATAATTAATATTACAGCTTAATCTTGACTGAATCCTTTGGGTCACACCCAATCAGTCAACGAACCGAAGCGACGAATTAATTTGGAAGGAATTAATGAGTCGACCAAGTAATTAATATTTATTTAGACGTCGGAAATTCGAGCTTAGAGCGTCAGAAGTCGAGTCGAAAATAATAAAATACAAGACGTGCAAAAAGTAATAAATCAACAAAATTCCAAACATACCCCTAGCATCAGTACACCAAGTGCTAGGGGGTATAGCCAAGCTAGCAGCCCGTACCAAGTTTGGGGCTTGCTAGCAAGCTGCGGCTAGCAGCCCGCACCTAGTGCGTGGCATGCTAGAATGATGTAGCTAGCAGCCCGCACCATGTGCGTGGCATGCGAGCAGCAGCCCTCAACAGCAGCAGGCCGCAAGCATGTGCTTGAGCGTGCTGGCCGAGAGAGCTAGCAGTAGTAGCTCGCATTTTGGTGCGGGGCTAGCTGGGGTATGCTACGGGTAATGGGGCGGGTAGCTGGGCCGTGAGCAAAGGGAATCAAGTAGAAGCTTAGGGAGGACATGTGGCACATGGAGAGGAAGAGAGTGGGGAGCAAGTTTGGTCCCCCCTTTTCCAAGTGGTCCTCACTTGCTCTTACATGAATAGTTGACACTTATTGATTTATTACTAGCTTTCTTAAATAATTTTATTTAACTTTTAAAATAAAATGTGAAAAACCCACTATCCCTCATTAGTGGGAGAGACAATCATACTCTCATCATTTCCTATAAATACCTAAGTAAGGGCATTGGAAATGATGCTTGAGTAAGAGTTGTAAAGGGCATCACTAGTAAGTGAAAACCCTTGAACTCAAGAGTTGGAAAAGGTATCACATTTAGTGAAAGCCTTTGAACTCAATTACTCGGGTTTTATTGGTCGGGTCTTGCTAAGCCAAAGACATTGGACCTTCTCGGTATTCGTTGGTGCAGGTGGATCAATGTTGGAGGCTTCGTGTTTTTGAAGCTTGCTTTCAACTAAGAGCCCATTTGGTCGGGCGAAGCATGCTCCAAGAGGTAATCGTTTTATCTTAATCTTGTGATTAATTTAATTATGTTTATTGTTTTATTTATTACGAGTGCGGTCTTGTTTTTGGGTTTGTTTCCACGGTGAGTAAGACTCCCCAAACCCCAACAGCGATATCGGATCCTCACTCGTTTATTTTTAAAATCATAATATTTTTCAAGGTATTTTTATGGCTGAATTTTCTGGTTATAAGTTGCTAATTAGATTGGTAGCTTGTTTTATCCATTTTAACCTCGTATTAGAGTTGACCATAGCTCCCGAACCCAAATTTCGACCAAAAAATAGTGAATTTTTTGGTGGGAACAGCGTTCTGGAAATGGTTTTATCCTTTAAGGGCTTGGTTGTTAGCCAAAAAACGACCAAAAATGCATTTTTTGAGGGTTTTTCTTTTTTAAGAAAAATTTTAAGTCTTTCTAACCTTGAAAATTAATTGCATATTTATGGTGGTTATGTAATTGGTTCAATACATATTTTATATGCAATTTTAAACCTCTTTAGGCATGATTAATTAAAGCTTGGTTTTATTTTTCACATAGTTGCAAATTAATTAAATTAAGTGTGAAATTGTTGTTCTTTGACGCTTCCAAGTACTAAAGATTCAATCTTTAATTATGTTAAGTGATTGAAACTTTGAGTTACTAAATTCCATGAATTTTTTGTTAAATTTTGTTGATTTAATCATTTTTTAGTTGATTGGAATCCTAAAGTTTGAAATTTGTTAAAGAAATTTGTTTATCTTCATATTGGAAGATATAACTTTTCAAGGATTCACAAGTATTAAAGTTGGAACCTTTATTGAACTTAGGTTCATTTTTCAACCTAAGTTCAATTAAGATTCCAACTTAAATGAATTAAATTGATAGTGAGTAATTGTCCTCTTATTTTTGTTGCACCGAGTTAAACCAATTTTTTTAAAGAATGGTTCTTGGAAATAATTTTGGTTACTTGCACATGGATGATTTTTATTTAACTTAGACTTAATTAAATTTTCAATTTTTCACATGAAAATTAGTTCTAAAATTAATTTAGAGTTAATTAATTATCACGCAAAATTTGGGATTCAAATCCCGAGGCTATGGCACGCAAATCGAGGCAAAGCCTCCCTTGGCTAGTCGGGCTGCATAGCTGCCCGCATGTGGCTACCAAGGGGCTGCTCGATGCGTGCGGCCATGTGCGTGGGGTGTGCGAGCGTTTTAGTGCGTGTATGTGCTTGAAGTTTTGGTGTAAAGGGACAAGCAGTCGTGGCCTTGTGTCTAGCACCTTGTAACCCGTAGCAAACGCTACTAGGGTGTACCTAGATGTTGCTACGTGGGGTGGTGAAGGCACGTGCACCAAGCCGTATAGTGCGAGGTTGTTAGACAACCTTGACTTTCATATGGCACGTATGTAGTGCGTGAACCACTTGAGTACGGTCGGCTTCGTGTTTGCTTATTTTTCCGTTTTAATTACTTTATTAATCTAATTTGGTTTTAATTATTTTAATAAATTTTGGAGGCTAGGCCTCGGTTTTTTCAAGAGCGGCATTTGCAAATTTTATTTTGGAAAATAATTGGGTTTTATCGGCTTAATTAATTGGATTAATTAAGACGGATGCGGAATTTAGTGGGAGTTTCAAATATTAATTGCGCATATTTACATAATCGGTTAAAACAACTTTGACTAGTTTTAATTAGGCGTGTTAATTGGATTAACCACCTATATTAGTTACTAGTTATCACGTGTTTATGCATTGTTACTTGTTTATTGTTATAAAATGCATGGGCCATTCACAAATAGTGAATGGATGAATGGAATGTAAATTCTCTCACAGGTTTTATAAAAATGGCAACTAGTGGGGCTCGATTAGGATAGAAATTACAGACTGCGATTCGTGGTGTATGTTTGTAAATCTAATTACGGTCTGCGTACCATTGAGTACTTTTGTACCTTAATATTTAGATTAGTCCTAATCGTAGATACTAGTATTGCATAATTATGGTCAAGTCTTTAAGATGGAGGTTCTTGGAAGACAAAGTCATGAGGTTGCAAAAGAAGACCTTTTGAAGACTTGAAGAATTCAAGGGGTCATGCTAGTTGCCAATATGTATCAAAATGCTTATGCTTTACATATTCATGATTATTTATATATGAATTATATGTTAGATGCATGTTTTGGATTTCAAATGTTGTGATGATTAATTAAGTTCACTTAAATCAACCAACATAGAAACCCTAGGTCCTTAAATATTGAGTAAAATTGTCATTCCAAAACAACACTTATCGACCTATTGAGAGTAGTGATGGGCTACGCCAAAGCGAGGCATCACTACTACTCCCTAGACTCATAAGGCTACCAGGTATGCAATTTGGTTTGGTTTTACTCAACGATATGAGTGATGGAGTCCTAACATGTCGTGGAAAAGTGGATAAATTGTTGAGAGAGCATTAGATGCAACGATTTATTCAACCAAGAGTGGCTTAGAGCTATTAGCAAAGCGTTGCTTACCTTAGGAGATTGAGTGCTAAGATAAGCCAAAGCATGCTAAGCCAAAGCATGCTTAGCCACTCTTTGTTTCCTTGGATCTTATTTTCACAAAAAAGGGGACAGATTTTAAGTGTGAATAACACTTTGAATAAGTTGAAATATGCATGAATTAAATTCAATCTTATTTAAGTATTATGAATGGTTTTTAATAATATTCTTTCAATTGTAGAATCATGTCTTCAACTATAGATAACAATCTAAAATTCCTATAACTTCCCGAGAAGTTACCATTTAGCTTGAATATTGTAAACTTCAAGGAATGGGAAGAGGAACTCCGTTTGACCCGTCGCAATTGCTACCTAGAGCATATCTTAGATACACCCATCCCGAGTTTCTACTCAAAAGGGGTTATGAGCTATGAGGCTCATGAGGAGTGTAGTTATGATTGCAAGAGTGTCACTCGACTCATGGCAAACTCCATTCCGAAATAGTGGAAGAAGAAATTCTCTAACTACCTTCCAAATGTACTTTTCAAGGCTCTAGAAGATGTAGTCAATTTGAGGGTCACAAAGAGCGACAAGGGAAACTATGATGGACTTGTGGAAGAAGTAACTAGGTCATTGTCTAACATGAGGATCAAGCCACCGCAAGATGGGTTTCTCAGCAAAGAGAGGCAAGAAGTATGGGCTAGGGTCTATAGTGAAAGGCTTAGACCTGGGATGCTACTTCAAGCCCATGTGCAAAAGATGACAAGGTTATTTAACCATCTGGAACTCATACGCTTTTAAGCTCACTTCACTTGGGGTACGTTGCAATTAAGATCCAACATACCAACAATCGGAACAAACTATCCTACAAGGAAGTTATCCATGAGCTCCAGAAAACCTACTCTTGCAAGGTGGCTAAGTTTGCTCTAAGGCCAAAGAAGAAGGAGTTCAAGAACAAGGCTAAGATACGTTGTTTCTATTGTAGTAAGCACGGCCACTACAAAAGAGAATGTAGCGAGTATCTGGAAGATGAGGCAAGAGGAAAGAAAGCCTCAATCTCAGGTATCATCTGGACACTTGAATATAAGCAATTTGTAAGGTATTAGATACCAGAAAATTGACTCACTTTATGCTCCTATTTCAGGAACAAAGTGAGCGGCGCTTTTCAAGTGGATTTAATATGAAGAAAATCTATCTAAAAAAAGCTTGTAATCTCATGTATTTTGTCTAAATTATAAAACTTGCTATGTTTTATATATCATACTTTGATCTTACGACGTTGCACGTCATTTTAACCTTGATCACAAGACCTTTTGTTTCATGTCTTGTTTATATTTATGGAAATGGCACTTTTGTGTGTTTAGACAAAATTGTTTATAATGATACCAAAATAGCTAAGACCATGGAGTCAAATCAAACTTACTTGTGGCATTGTCATCTTGGCCACATAAACATCAAACGCATCAAAAAGCTTCTTCAAGAAGGAGTTCTTAACTCCTTCGATTTAGAATCTTTTGAGAATTGCAAAGGATGTTTATTAGGCAAGATGATAATGCAGCCATTCTCCAATTTGAGAGAAAGAGCAGGTGACTTATTAGGTCAAATACATACCGATGTATGTGGACCAATGAGCTCGGCCACAAGAAACGGACATCAACATTTCATCACCTTCACATACGACTATGGTAGATATGGCTTTGTCTATCTAATGTCGCACAAATCTTAATCGTTTGACAAGTTCAAAGAATTTTAGAGTGAAGTGGAAAATCAGCTTGGCAAGAAAATCAAGCCCTTCGATCGGACCGAGGTGGTGAATACTTGAGTCAATAATTTGATGACCATCTTAAAGATCATGGCATACTTTCAGAACTGACACCTCCAGGAACCCCACAATGGAATGGATTATCCGAACAGAGAAATTAAACCTTGTTAGACATGGTACAATCAACCATGGGACTTAGTGATCCTCCTATCTCTTTATGGGGACACGCACTTTTAACTGCGACACTAACATTGAACCGTGCTCCATCGAAAGCTGTAAAAAAGACTCCATACAAATTATGGATGAACAAACCTCCTAGGTTGACTATTTTAAAGATATGGGGATGCAAAGCATATGTCAAGAAATTGATTTCCAACAAGCTTCATCCCAAATCTGATAAAGTTTACTTGGTGGGCTACCCAAAAGAAACCAAAGGGTATTACTTCTACAACAAATCGGAGAACAAAGTGTTTGTTGCTCGCGATGGTGTCTTTTTGGAGAAGAAGCACCTTTCCAAAAGGATAAGTGGGAGGAAAATCAAACTCGACAAAGTTCGTGAGAATAAGCAACAAAATCAAAATGACATTCAAAGTGCTCAAGTAGCATCTGTTGACGAAGGTTAAAATATGCAAAGTCGAATTGACAATGCAAATGCTCAGTCCATTACCCTACATAGGTCTCAGAGGCCGAGATCTCAACCTGATACATATCTAGGATTGTTTTTAACCGGGAATCAAGACATCCTAATCATGGATGGAGATGAACCGGCAACCTACAAGCAAGCGATAGCAAGCATCGACTCTTCTAAATGGCAAGAGGCCATGAGATCTGAAATTGATTCCATGTTTGAAAATCAAGTCTGGGACTTGGTTGACTTACCCGAAGGCTACATACCTATCGAATTTAAGTGGATTTTCAAGTTGAAAACCAACAAAGATGGAAATGTATTCAGTTACAAAGCTAGATTGGTAGAAAAAGGTTACAGATAAGTTCATGGTATTGATTACGATGAAACCTTTTCTCTAGTTGCAATGCTTAAATCCGTTCAGATCCTCCTAGCGATTGCTGCATATTACAATTATGAAATATGGCAGATGGACGTTAAAACCACCTTCCTAAATGGTATTTTGGAAGAAACAGATATATGGCAAAGCCTGAAGGTTTTGTCGACCAAAACAACGCTGGAAAGGTATGCAAGCTTAAGAAATCCATTTATGGACTAAAGCAAGCAAGCAGAGATTGGAATCAACAATTTGATGAAGCCATTAGTAAGTTTGGTTTTATCAAGAATCAAAATGAGTCTTGTGTTTACAAGAAGGTTAGTGGGAGTGGCATCGCCTTCCTAGTCTTATATGTTGATGACATTTTGCTCATTGGAAACAACATTCAATTGTTAGAGTCTGTAAAGGCTTGGCTTGGAAAATATTTTTCAATGAAAGACTTGGGAGAGGCTTAGTACATACTAGGCATCAAGATCTATAGGGATAGATGAAAAAGGATGATATGATTGAGTCAAAGTACTTATATTGTTAAGGTACTAACTCGATTTGGCATGGAAGGAGCCAAGAGAGGCCACCTACCCATGTCACATGGCATAACCCTAAGCAAGAATTAGCGTGCAAAGACACCTGATGAGCGAGAAAGGATGAATCGAATTCCATATGCTTTGCTTATCTGATCGATCATGTATGCCATGATAGGTACTAGGCCAGATGTGTCGTATGCTTTGAGCGCTACGAGCCGATATCAATCAGATCTAGGAGAGGCACATTGGACTGAGGCCAAAAATATCCTTAATTACCTGAAAAGGAACAAGGATAAATTCCTAGTCTATGGTGGCAGAGATGAATTGTTATTGAGGGTTCTACCGATGCAAGCTTCTAGACAGACAGAGACAACTTCAAGTCACAGTCTGGGTACATATTCTGTCTCAATGAGGGGCATTTAGTTGGAAGAGTGCTAAGCAAAGCACAATTGTAGATTATACAACTGAAGTCGAATACTTGGAAGCATCTGAGGAAGTTTGGATTCACAAGTTCATCGGTGAACTTGGTGTTGTACCCTCCATCGAGGGACTAATAGACCTCTATTGTGACAACAATGTAGCTATTACTTAGGCTAGAGTGCCAAGAGAACATCAGAAGGTCAAACATGTCAAGCGGCGGTTTTACATGATACGGGAATGGAAATCAGAGGGTGAAATCAGAATTTGTAAAGTTGGAACGGATGACAATGTAGCCAATCCACTAACTAAACTTTTACCTCAAGTGAAGCACAACAAGCATGCAATGTTGAGGCAATGGGAATCAGGCACATTGAAGATTGGCTTTGATTTCCTTACTTTAGTATTTTAATTAATTTTGGACAATTTTAACGTAAAGCACTATAATGAACCATTCAATTTTTGGAGTAATTAATTTTTTCATGCAATTTAAATCATTCCGTTGACAATTTAATTGTGGTTTGGGATTAAATAATGAGTCCATTCGATTTTTGGAATATTCAAAATAGGGTACCAAGACCAGTCTTGGTAAGGAAATACCTATTAAGTAAACGTTGAATATTATAATAAAAAATTATCCCTAATCGAGGTCATTTAAACAATGAACGATTAATGACCAATAGAGATTAGTGTGTAGTTTTATGTATAGCACCTTTTCATGTGCTACAAGGACATGATTGTTATGAATCATTTGCATAAGTATTGGTTTAGAACCATACTGGATCGACTTAGGAGAATACTTTAAGAGATTAAAAATCGTCATAAGTATACTTCTCATTATTGCTATCGGAACCTTTATGTTGTTTTAAAGAATACTACAGGAAGGGGGGGTTGAATTGTAGTATGAGAGTTTAGCAAAACTTTTTGCGGAATTAAAACTAAGTAAGCTAAAGGAAAAGAAATATTAACTAAAGGAACTAAAGAATGCAAGAGAGATTTTTACGTGGAAAACTCCTTGGCCCTAACAAGGAGAAAACCACGACCACTTGGGATTTTGGGAAAAGAATCTTCACTAGAATAGGGCAAATGGTCCTATTACAAACTAAAGACTCAAACACAAGTTCCTCTACGAACTTGAAACCCTGAGGAAAAAGTCACCTAACTTGTTACTCTTCTCTTCTCTTTCTCTCTTCTCACTTCTCTGTTCTCTGTTCTCTGTTCTCTGTTCTCTGTTCTCTCTTCTCTTTCTCTTCTCTTTCTCACTTCTCTTTCTCACTTCTTTTTTCTCATACACCGAAGGTCACTCAAACTTCCCCATTCCCCAAATTACAACTCGAAAGAAGAAATAAAAACTCTATTATAAGAACATTAAGAACACTCTAATTAACTTGTGTGGTATTGACACTTGACTCGAATTAAAAGCTAGAAAACTTATGTGAGCAAGGGTGAGATTTTCCAACAGAAATCAATGGCTATTTATATATCAACAAACGCTTTGGAAAATCCTCTTTTTGTAGCATTTCCATTACGCCGCTACTCCAACCCACTAAGAAGATCATGTTCCTAAAATTAAGGAAACATGAACTCCTCAATGTGCAAGACCAAGACTTGAAGAGAATCATGGATGAGTAGGCCGCAAGTTTTAGGAAACGTGAGAGATTTTTATTTTCAGAAGATATTTTCTAAAATCAAAAATAAAAATCCTCTATTTGTTTGAAAAGATAATCGTTAGAGAATAACAACTTTCCAAAAAACTAGCATGCACAATATTATCTTTTTAGACCAATTCCACACAGATTTTTCGAGTGCAAATTAATATCTTATACTTACACAAATCCTAGAATATAAAATATATTTTAGCCTTCATGTCTCTGATGAAGCTTCTACTCCGAGGCTTCTTGTTCCTTGGAAGGAACTTCTCTTCTTTGATGAAGCTTCTTCTCTGAAACTTCCGTTCCACGAGGGGAACCTTCTTTTCTCAAGTCTTCATTTATGAAGCACCATTTCCTGTGAAGGAACTCTTATTTATGGATAGCTCTGCTTCTAGCCTTCTTGTTCATCATGGTATTTTTACAAGACACTTAATTCTCCTGGTCTTTGCAACTGAGCACACACTTAAACAATCAAGCACTTATTAGTTTGTAAGTAAGTGAGTTTGTGTCATCATCAAAATTATTAAGTCCAACACTTTTTACTTGACCATGAGTATTGTGAGCTTTTTTGTTTGAGTACTAGTCCTCTTTGATGATTGTCAAACCTCTTCCATAACAGGGGATTATAACAGTATCACTCGGGCGGCTAGGTCCTCTTAGTAAGAGATGCTACATTACAAGATTGGAAATGTCCCCTTATTAAAATTAGGGAAGATGTCTTTGTTGTTTACCAGGCCTCTCGTAAAGCAAGATTGTAAAAATTTATGGACGTGCTCGGATGGATTTTAGAAATTATCTGTTTATTGACAGTCGAACTCAGAATCGAGAAATACTTTTGGACGTAATAAGGATGACAAAATAATCTTACCTTATAGTTCATGAAGAGACATTAAGCAACATAGGAAAAGGGCTATACACTAAAAGCACACTTGTCCAGAAGGACAAGTGGGAGATTGAAAGGAATAGTGTCCTTCGAATAAGTGTATTATTCTTATAATGGGTTCAGAATTATTAGAAAGCTAATATATTCAGTAAGGTCAAGTGATCGGAATGCCTGGGTAGAGGCCGCTTCCAATCAGTAATATTAATGCATAATTAATATTACAGCTTAATCTTGACTGAACCCTTCGGGTACCTAAGCAGTCAATGAACCAAAGCAACGAATTAATTCGGAAGGAATTAATGAGTCGACCGAGTAATATTTATTTAGACGTCGGAAATTCGAGCTTAGAGCGTCAAATCCGAGCGTCGAAAGTGGATTCGGAAATAATAAAAGACGAGACGTGCAAATAGTAATAAATCAAACAAATTCCCAAAATACCCATAGCATCGGAACACCGAGTGCTAGGGGGTAAAACCAAGCTAACAGCCCGCACCATGTGCGGGGCCTACTAGCAAGCTGCGGCTAGCAGCCTGCACCTAGTGCGTGGCATGCTAGCATGCTGCAGCTAGCAGCCCGCACCAAGTGCGTGGCATGCTAGAAGCAACCCTTGACAGCAGTAGCCCGCACGCATGTGCGTGGGCGTGTTGCCCGAGAGAGCTAGCAGCAACAACCCGCATTTTGGTGCGGGGCTAGCTGGACTTTGTCGCGGGTAATGGGGCGGGTAGCTGGGCCGTGAGCAAAGGGGAAGCAAGTAGGAGCTTAGGGAGGACATGTGGCACATGGAGGGGCAGAGAATAGGGAGCAAGTTTGGTCCCCCCCCCCTCTCCAAGTGCTCCTTACTTGCTCTCTCATGAATAGTTGACACTTGTTGATTTATTACTAGCTTGCTTTAATAATTTTATTTTACTTTTAAAATAAAATGTGAAAAACCCACTATCCCACATTGGTGGGAGAGACAATCATACTCTCATCATTTCCTATAAACACCTAAGTAAGGGCATTGGAAATGATGCTTGAGTAACAGTTGTAAAGGGCATCACTAGTAAGTGAAAACCCTTGAACTCAAGAGTTGGAAAAGGTATCACATTTAGTGAAAGCCTTTGAACTCAATTACTCGGGTTTTATTGGCCGGGTCTTGCTAACCCAAAGACATTGGACCTTGTCGGTATTCGTTGGTGCGGGTGGATCAATGTTGGAGGCTTCGTGTTTTTGAAGCTTGCTTTCAAGTAAGAGCCCATTTGGTCGGGAAAAGCATGCTCCAAGAGGTAATCGTTTTATTTAAATCTTGTGATTAATTTAATTATGTTTATGGTTTTATTTATTGCGAGTGCGGTCTTATTTTTGGGTTTGTTTCCGCGGTGAGTCGGACTAACCAAACCCCAACATAGTTTTTTCATGATATGATTCCAATAATAGTATAGTTGGATGGGGCTTGAAAATACCTTTCCAACGATATATTATAAGCTGAATTCCGATGAATAATAAGGAAGTTATGGCCAAAATACTAAACTGAGCTCAAACCGGATTTTACTTACGGCCAAATGATCAGGTTGAGGGTTCAAAGGTTTAATCCTATTCCTAAAATAATTAGGATTTATTACAAGTTTCTATAAGTTTCTAAAAGATCTTAATTATCCTTTTTGAAAAGATAATATTAAAGAGTTTAAAATTGAATGAAACTTTCCTTTTTTAAATCCTAATTCTATTCGAATTTAAAGATGTTCAAAGATAGTAAGATATTATTTTCTTGCCTCTTTATCTTTATCCAAATCTTATATATTGGATATGTATTGAAATTATCTTTTCAATGATGTATTATAATATTAATTCCGAGCTATAACGAAAAAAGATAAGAATGAGATACAAAACTCTATCCAAAACTGACACCCTTCCACTATTTCGGCTATATCTTTTTATCTACAAAAAAATTTAATCTGATTCTAACTTGGTTGGAAAGTAGACTTCAAGATATTTCCAACGACAGATTATATGACTTATTTAGACTTATTGAACAAAAGATATGATAAAATCAAAATCTGAAAAAAACTGTCTAGCATCGCCAAACGACTAGTTTGTCGCGTGGCGACAAAGCCTGTCGCCTGGTGATAAAAATCGTCGCCTGGCGACAAGTCCTGTCATTGGCCACAGAAGAGCGTTTTATTCCATTTCGAACTCTGATTCGTTTCTATCAATTCCGGACTCTTTTTTTATAAATAGGGTCCCTAGACCTCCGTTTTCAATCATCAACTCAAAACCAGAATTCTCTAATTCTTCTCTCTCTCTCTCTCTCTCTATCTCTCTCTCTCTCTCTTTCTAGCCTATCCCTTTTGCAAAATTCCTCATACATTAGCTCTAGAAACACCTAGCCAAGTTTGAAGTTGCCTTCGCCTTAGACGTGAAATGTTGATAATTTCTGAGGGTTTGGTCCCAAATCTCTAGTTCAATTATTTAATTTAATTCTTTAATTTTATATTTTCCTTGAAGTAACAAATTTGTGTATTTTGTTATTAGAAAGAGGTACGAGGCATCCAAGTAAGAGTTTTAATGGTTTTATTGATATTATGATATAGAAATCATGTTTAAATTGTTATTTTTATTCCTAGTATCATGTTAGGATGCTTTTCCTAGTATCATGTTAGGATGCATTTCCTAGTATGATGTTTAGGGTAATAATTAATATTTCTAATATCAATTATGATTTCTATGGTTCTTCCTATTTTCTTTCCTAATAGCATGTTGGTATCATGTTAAGGCTAAAACTTTTTTTTTTTGGAAGGTAAGAAAGTATATTGATAAAAAAACTGTACAAAAGAATAATGTACAATCCTGGCCAGTAGGAACCCAAAGCTACACAAGCCTTAGCAACAAAGGAAAACAAACACCATGGTTTGAAGTTCAGCTTTACCACCTTCTTGGAAGGGTTTAAATCAAGAACAAAAAACCAAAACCAAGTCAAAGAGATCCCTGGTACCTTCTAGGAAGGGCTCAGGGGAGACAAGACCTGCAAAAACAAAAAGACTTACACCCAACTCCCCATACAACAAGACTAAACAGCAAACAAGCAACAAAAACAGCTAAATACAAGACTTGAGGTGCTGCAGCCATTTACAGTCTTCAATCTTCCATGTGTGATTGATCATTTGCTGGCATCTAATCATCACTTCTCTCTTAACACCTTTTGAGAGCAAATCTGGCCTTAGAACAACTTTAAACCAAAAAACATGGTTTCTAGCCAACCAGATATTATAAACAACAACAGACAAGCAAGCCATGATCACTTTTTGCTGAATACAGTTTTTACCTCTCTTTTTCCAATTCTTCCAACTATTAAGAGACTGCAAAAGGGAAATAGGGAAACCAAGCCAGTGAGCAACATCATCAATGACCTTTGCACTATAACTACAACCAAAGAAAAGATGATTGTTGGTTTCAGCATCCTCACCACACAAAAGACAATCAATAGAGTTACAAACCCTAAACTTTACTAGTCTGTCTCTAGTTCTAAGCCTATCCAGAGCTGCAAGCCAGTTAATAAAAGTATGCTTAGGAATGTTAAAGTGATTCCAAACCCAACTATACCAGTTTACTTTGTCCATGTTACCTTGAAGCCATTTGTAGCCATCTTTCATTCTGTACTTTTTATTAAACCAATCCTCAGTTTTAAACCCCTCTCTAAGCTCATCTTTGACCTTACATAACAGCT
This sequence comes from Chenopodium quinoa, assembly GCF_001683475.1. Classification (NCBI taxonomy): domain Eukaryota; kingdom Viridiplantae; phylum Streptophyta; class Magnoliopsida; order Caryophyllales; family Amaranthaceae; genus Chenopodium; species Chenopodium quinoa. Next base: position 414,194 of record NW_018744722.1, read on the forward strand.
TCCAGGCCCAACCAGCATCTTTCTTTGGTGTAAAATCCCACCAATCATCCTCCTTGATATAGACAGAATGGACCCATCTAAACCATAAAGAATCAGATTTTTTTTGCAATTTTCCAAACATAGCTTCCCAGAGCAGCCCTGTTCCAGTTTCTGCAATGCCTAATACCTAGACCACCACACCTCTTAGTTCTGCAAACCCAATCCCAGGCAAATGGGGGGGACTTAGACAGCACAGCATTACCACTCCATAAGAAAGCCCTACATAACTAGGTGATTCTATCCACCACTTTCTTAGGTAAAAGAACACATTGAGCCCAATAAGTATGCAAGCTCATAAGAACAGAATTAACAAGGGTGACTCTAGCAGTATAAGACAGACTTTAGCTACTCCAGTATTGCAGTCTCATTAGCATTTTATCAATCAGACTATCATAATCATTCACTTTCAGGTATTTGGCATTAAGTGGCTAAACCTTTGATCTTTAATGTTAATGACATGCTAGGGTTTGTTATTAATCTTGTTAATATCAAGCCTATGATCTTGCTATTATGTTTTAACATGATTATGATCATAATAATTATTATTATGATAATGTTGCTTGGTTGTTATTATTTTTATTGCTTGATCATGCCTTTTATGCATGTTTAATGGAAATTTGTACTTGTAATCATGCTTAATAAGATTATTATTAATCTTGTTTAGGGTTTATTTTATTATAATTCAAGTGATCGCCACTAATAGTTTTATTTTTGCATTAATATTCAACCAACATAGATAAACAGGTTAAGGGTAAATCTATTGAATGCATGTTAGTAAGAAAGCGCACATGAATACGAGAAGAATAAAGTAGAGGCCTATTATTAGGGCAGGTTCAGTATCTTTTAGGTTGGATTTTTACCTTCATCCCCGAACTTCCAGTCTTGGTTCCAGACCTATTGAAGTTAACGATCTCCTGGATCGTTATGGGGTATAACCTTCACCCTTTGAACGATTTACAAGTTCCTAAAAATTGTTGGCGACTCTTTTGCTCTAGATTCCTTCCCTTTGGACGCCACCATGCTTAAGTGTATGATCACAGTGGGGTTCAAGTTTGGGGTAATTCTTGAAATATTCCCTACAGTTTTTTGGCGACTCCACTGGGAGGATTTCTATTTTAATTCCTAAAATTTATTTTGGCAATGATTTAGAATTAGTGGATGAGACTCGAAAAGTTCTAAGTATTTCATGTGCGTAATATTTATTAACTTTATTGTCATATGCATAAAAAAAGGTTCTCATTGGAAAGACCATCCGTAATGAGTCAAAAAACATAGGATTTTTACACATAGGAAATTTGAGAAATATCTTTCACAACTAGAATCGAAATAATACTGCAAAAACTAGAAAATTCTAAGAACACAGAAAGCTGATGAGGCATGTAGGAACTAGCGTCTAGAATACAACTATCGTCGCCTGAAAAAATGGCCTTATCTCATGGCGAAAATTTTGTCGTGTGGAAACAGAGCCAGTTTCTGGCCACGGTTTCTGTTATCTGGCGCCGTGTTCTTCCAATACCGAGCCAGAAATCTGCCTTCTTGTTTTGACTAGTTCTAGCGCTGTTGGCTCAATTCTATTTCCTGATTGAGTTTTTCTCTCTTTTATGTAACCCATGTGTTCTACATATGGAAATAACCCTCTGGAAATTCATGCTCCATCTACACGATTGAACGCTCTAAGCAACAAAGGGTACTTCCGAGAATGTTGAATTCACCAAACCATGGAAACGAGTTTAACTCGCGGGGTCCCATCCACACGCGCCAAACACTTCCAAAGGTAAGGCTTCCGCGCGGTGCATCCGGACTCATAACCACGGACCCTCTTTGACTAACCCATATCCTGGACTTTAGAGAACTAGAACCATTGTTAGGTTGCAAACTCATTGCATCATGTTGTGAATACTTGACTACTTGTGCATCTCTTATTTGTGCATACTTATTATATGACTAAACTAACCATTTGGTTTGACATGTGTTTGTAAATAAGTCTTGATAAACTAACCAATGAATAAAGGGCTTTTCTTAATTAATTGATTAATTAATTTGATCTAAAAAAATATACCTTAAATCGAGTCATGGTTCCTTTAAGTCAACCCAGATTTTTATTCCCGTATACTGCACAAGCATCAACGTGTTTTGGTCATAACCGAAGTTCTAGGGAGAACTACGAGTCTTTAAGCCAATGGATCTGTAGCCCCGAGTTTTATCTTTAATATGGAGTTGGTTTCATCCCAATTAGAGTCACAGATCATAAGTTATAACTAAAATACAACAGCCTGTCCAGTTTAATGCATATACATGAAGTCTTAATTTAGTCTTTGCTTGAGTCTGTCACATAGTCTAGCCACATGGTCATGACACAAGTCTTAACTCATCACCTACACTCACTAGTCTTAGCACACACTTTGTATATGTCACCATGACCATGTCTTAGGTTCATGCATGAGTCGTTTTTCGTCATTTGAGTGGGGGTCCAATCTATTCCCATTCTCTTCCACATTCTCTTCCATGTTAAATAAAGCTTGAGTCAAAATAAATAATAAAAAACTTATCCCTATGTAATTACCCTAAACTTGAACCCCACTGTAATCATACACTTAAGCATGGTGGCGTCCAAAGGGAAAGAAGCTAGAGAAAAAGAGTCGCCAACAAGTTTTAGGAACTTGTAAACCGTTCACAAGGTGAAGGTTACACCCCTTAATGATCCAAGAGATCGTTAACTCCAATAGGTCTAGAAACAAGACTGGAAGTTCGGGGATGAAGGTACAAATCCAATCTAAAAGAGAAAGAAGCTTCCCTAATAATAGGCCTCTACTTTATTCTTCTCGTATTCATCTGCGCTTTCTGATTAACATGCAATCAATAGGTTTACCCTAAACCTGTTTATCTATGTTGGTTGAATATTAATGCACAAATAAATCTATTATTGGCAATCACTTGAATTATAATCAAATTAACCCCAAACAAGATTATTAATTATCTTATTAAGTATGATTACAAGTACAAATTCCCTTTAAACATGCATAAAAGGTGTAATCAAGCAATAACAATATATATAATAAAGAAACATCATAATAATAATAATTATAAAAATAATCATGTTAAAACATATTAATAACAAGATCCTAGGCATGATACTAACAAGATTAATAATAAACCCTAGCATGTCACTAAACATCAAAAATCAAAGCGTTAGCCCTAACATAATACTAACATGTTATTAAGAAAGAAAATAGGAAGCATTCCTTTAATCATACTTGATATTAGGAATTTTTAGTTGTTACCCTAAACATGATACTAGGAAGCAATAAAACATCCTAACATGATACTAGAATCAAAATAACAACCTAAGCATGATTTATATATTATAATATCAATTAAAACAATTAAAACACTTGCTTGGATGCCTCGCATCTCTTTCTAATAACAAAATACAAACGTTAGTAACTTCAGGGAAAATATAGACAATTAAATTAAGTAATTGAAATAGAGATTAGGGACCAAACCCTCATAAATATCAAACCTTTCACGTCTAGGGAGAAGGCAACTTCGAATTTGGCTAGGTGTGTCTAGATCTTGTGAATGCGAAATTTTGTTTGTAAAAAGCTAGTTTAGAAAGAGAGAGAGAGAATCAAGAAATTATTTATGAGAGTTGGTGAGAATTGACAATGGTCTAAGGACGCTATTTATAATGAAAACAGTCCGGATTTTAAAAAAAAAAAGAATCGGTGTTTGATAAGGAATAAAACACATCGCTGTCGCCACAACAGCCTAACTTTCGGCGCTGCAGGAGATTTTCCTACATGTTTTCTATTTTCTAATAAAATTAAGTCGTAAAAGTCCGTATGAGGGTAAAATCGTCATTTCATTTAAAACACTTCTTTTATTCCAAATAAAACTCATAAAATTAATTATCAATCTAATCACATTAGGATTCAAAAGAACCTTCTTGAAGATTCTAGAAGACTATAATCAATCCTAATTACATTATGAATGATAATTTATAATAGGCCCTCCTCTAGATCATTGACCGCATGTAGAGATCAAATCGGGCCCAGTTCATTAATTTGGCCATAGCTTCCTCATTATTCATTGGAATTGGGCTTATAATATATCGTTGGAAAGCTCTTTTCGTGCCTTATCCAACTACGCTATTATTGGACCCTTGTTATGGACTATAATAAATTGGATTGGCTATTTTCATAAAATAGAGTAAGTTTTCGAAAAGAGAAAGAAATATTTTTAATAAAAACTAACCGCAACATTAGACTTTCCACACTTTTACTTCCTTTGATTATGATTCAACGCAAAAGGTATTCATCACCGGGTTTGGTTTTGGGGAGATACAAATGGGTGTCTACAGAATCCCCCACTTTGACTGAGCTTGGAGAAACGCAAGTTTCAAAAATAAAAGTCAAAGTATCGATAGGGACGGAGAATGATTTAGAACGTTCTGCGATCCTAAATCATTCTTGTAACGCCAATACCTGAAAACTATTGTTAATTAAAGCAGACAAAAGAGTTAAGAAACGTGTATCTTGCACCGTCGAGCACACGTCTCTGCAGGTAACCGATTTGTTGTGATGATCTTCCTCAAGCTAGGTAATATCGCCATCTTGCCGCCTTGCCGCTGTTGATGTTCACTCGTGTCTGAACAATGGATCTTTTTATTTATTATGTCCACGCGTCTCTGAACATAAGATGCCCACGCTTCTCTGAGCAGGAGATCTTTAAAAGGATTATCCACCCGTCTCTGAACAAATGAGCTTTTGATACTTGAATGTTTGTTGTGATAGTTCGATTGGCTGCGAATAGGGGCTTTGCTGAATAGTGTATCCTGTAAAAATCAAAAGATTGACAAAAGACTTTGCTAGTGCTTTCCTTAGGGTTGACCTAAGGCTTTTTGTTTTTTTGGGTTGACCTAAGGTGATCGACTGACTTGAGGTTGAATCAACGTGACTAACTAACTTGAGGTTGAATCAACGTGACTGACTGACTTGAGGTTGACCCAAGATGAATCGACAAGTGTGACTCATGACCTGTGTTTGCATTGTATCTTAACTCAAAATACGAAAAAGCAAAAAATTTAAGCAAAAAAAAAAAATTCCGTCATTTTTGTGGAGGGTACCAACTTTCTCCCGAAAAAGAAAGACACGAAAAAGAATAAAAGTGTATTTTTTTGAAAGTGCATGTTGAATGAGCTTATTCAAATGTTGTTTGATACTATCTCTCAAGGTACAAGGATTAATTCATCCTAGGCTATCTTTGATGAAAATATTTAGGTAACATAGGCACAGAGGCTAAGAACTTTATACTTCGTTATGCAATGATGATTGAAGATGATATGACAAGGCATGCTTCAGCGTTGTGTTAAGATTTCATGACAAAGGGTTCCTAAGGGAAGGACTATTTGATCATGTGTCTGTGCAGTGTGTGAAAGTGACACTAAGGTTAGGCCGCAGGGGCTAAGTGTGTAGAAAAGGATATTGAAAAGAGTCAAATGGTGGTGACTCTTAGGCTGGGTAAGCTAATGATGTAAGGATCAAGCTAAGCCCCCAAATCTAGCTCTAAGTAGATAGGGATAATCATAGGGAATTCCTTGATATGATCAATTATGAATGTAAATATGAATGCATTTTTATTATGGCCTCACCTCGATGTTAGGTTGCCTACGTATCCGTTAAGAATCAGGCCGAACATAGCTCTAGCCGAACCTCGCACAAGTGTGTGTATACCTCAGAGAGGTCTTTTAAGGGTTGTAATGTGGTTAGGCTAAAGGTTTGAAGAAGAAGGGGATGAAGGCTCAAGACCCTAGATAAGCCCCTAAGGTGTGCAACCTTGCATTTGAATCTCTATATTTTTATGCTTGATGTTTTTAACTCTTTTTTTTAGCTCTCTTTTCTTTTTTTTTTTTTTGCTTTTTCATTTTTTATTTTTATAAGTGTGGGCAATCCCGATCATACGGTCTATCACTCACTTGGCATTCATGTTTCTCAGGAACGGTACCGAGCACTCGATAAGAGACGCAATCTGGGACGTGTTCATATCAAAGACATGTTCATGTCAAAGACATTGGAACACTTGCCCTTTTGTACACTTTTATTATATTTTTTTTTGCTATTAAAATTTATTTTGAAATCACTAAGCTTTTGAAATTGCATAAGTTACACACCATCCCATCCCAAGGTTAGGTAGATATGGGTTGAAGAAAGAAAAGTCAATCGTTAGATGAGGATCAATTTGGTTTATCAAGAAAGGATTGCATATTTGAAGGGTAAAAGATGATATGATGAGGCTGCAAGGGGTGCCTCAAATCATTGGTATACCTTGCCCTTAGTTTGACATGGATTTTTTTTTTTTTTTTTTTTTTTTTTTTTTTGCAATGCAATGATCATATGCAATGAAAGAAAAACTCATTTTATTAAAAAGGGAAAAAAGAAACATAAGAATCTAAGGAAAAATGAAAAGATGCCTATTGCTAGACTTATTTGGGGAATGGAAAAAATGAAAAAAAAAAGAGATCACAAAATCTTATCATTCAAGCTCGCCTCGTGTCTTATGCTTTATCATCACTCGGACTTCTTTCCGTTCAGAGGTATGGGAAGCTTAATAATATCAATTAAATATTGGATGACCTCTTTTAGCTTCCAACAGCTCTCAATAGTCTGACCCCTACCTTGATGGTACTTGCAGTGTTCATCTGGATTCCAACTAGGTAACCTCTTCTTAGGTTGAGGATCTTGAATAGGTCCAATAAGAGTTATGAGACCTCTACATGAAGGCGATCGAATGTTGTGTCATAACTCATGCCAATAGGTGTAAAGGTTCTCTTTGTCTCTCGTTTGTTCATGGAAAGGACCTCATCCAAGCTAAGGTTGTTCGAGTAGGTAGTTTTGGAAGAAGAAGGTTTGTTGTTCTTCTTTCCTTCCCAGCCACTGTTATTATTGTTACTATTCTTCGCCATCCTGTTGCTAAGAGGAACGTTAAGGTGATTTGAATTAATGAGGTCTTGAATGCGATCCTTGAGGGTAAAACACTTTTCAGTGGTGTGACCATGGCCTCTATGATATTTGCAATAAGAGTTTGGATCCCAATTGGGAGATTGTTTCTCAGGTGGTGGGTCTTAACTGGGGCCGACATGATGAATGATACCTTGATCATGAAGATAGACAAAAGCTTCATCATAAGCCATTTCTATTGGTGTGTATTCTTCAATGGTCCATTTTGCCTGTGGCTTAGGAGCATTGAGTTCTTCATTAAATTTTTGGTGAGAATTTTGCTTGATAACCATCATCCGATTTGCTAGTCCTTCTACAACATTGAAGAGCATGGAAATGACATCTTGCAGTTTTCGAACGTCTTCTTTTAGACTTGACAAATTTTCCCCGGTATTATCTAAGAAAATTCTTTCATCCTCCTCATCATGGCCACTTCATCAATAGAGGTTACATAAGCTATCTCGATCATGACCTCACTTGCAGGTGTGATAAGGAGTGAAGGATCAAAGGATGTTTGATTTTCTACGATGGCTAGAATACCGGAAGTTTTATTGTCATCGATCAGGTCTTGAATAGCTTCTTTGAGTTTCCAACACTCCTCAGTGTCGTGACCCTTTCCTGGGTGATATTTGCAGTGTTTATTAGGATCCCACTTAGGTGGCCTGGTGACAGGGTAAAGTCGTATCCCCTAATCAAAAGTAATTCCTAAATCCTCAAACTAATGTAGATAGGGAAGTAGGGTCGAATCCACAGAGAAACGAGTCTTTCTATTCCTCATTAATTAAAGTAATCTAATTTGTAAAGTAACCAATATGTAAATTTGGATATGAAAATAAACTACGAAGATAATATTCTAGGGTAAAATATAGTAATCAATCATCAATGCATACATTAATCAGATCATAAAGGGCTTTCGCTACGTATTACAATCACACAATTAATTTACCGGTATTAAATCTCATCTTTCGAATCTCGACTCAACCATTTATAAATTAAACTGCCTATTGAAAATAGACCTAAATATCAATTCTCATCTGTCGAATCTCGAATCAATATTGTTACTCATGCATAAAAGATCTGCGCAAATCAGTCACATAGCATTAAATCAATCAATAAGAAATTAATCTAGCATTGATAATTAACAACAATAAATTACCCCTTCATATTATTTATGGATCCCCATAAACCCTAGAAATAGAACTACTCACACATAATAAAAACTAAACTAATCAAAGTAATAAAGAAAGACATGATCAAAAGAATAAAATAAACAACTAAGATCAAGAGAAAAGAAATCATTACCAAAATAAATCTGGAATAAAGAATAGAGTTGAGAACAAAGTGTATGAGACAGAAAAATAATCTAAAAGCTAAGTAGAGAGAGAAGATCTAAGAAAATAATTAAGAGAAAGTATAAGAAGGTACTAAACTTGCTTAACGGAAAAATATTTATACTAAGCAAGAATCCTAAACTAAAACAAACTTAAACGTCGAATGATTAACATCGAATAATAACACGCGCCCGATCGGGCGAGGCACCGCCCGATCGGGGCGCGCCTTTTTCCCTCAGCTACGTTTCTCGTGCCCGGCCGGGCGTGACTTCGGGCGCCAGCCTTGCTTCCCTCGCCCGGCCGGGCGCGCCTCTGGGCGCCAGCCTCTTTGGCCGGGCGGCTCTCTTGGGCCACTATTTGGACTACGATTGGGCTCCTGTTCTTTGGGCAATCTGGGTTTCCTCTTCGGGTCTTGAATACTTGGTCCAAATGCCCCGGTATCACATATACCGAGCCATTAATCACCGGTTCGATGGCTCTAACCGGCCTTGAGCTTCAAAGATGGTCGTGCTCTTCTAATTTCCGTAGTTGATCCAAGAAAACCCAGGAAAATGCTCCAAAAGTGCAATTTCCTGCAAAACTCAACCAAAACTATAAAAACACTAGAAAACACTAATTAGTAATAAAAGTGGCTCAAAAGAGCCAAAAACACTACTAATTATGACCAAGGGACTGGGGTAAAATACTATATAAATTAGACACATCAAACTCCCCCAAGCCAAACCTTTGCTTGTCCCTAAGCAAAGATCAAATCAATGAATAAATAAATATGCTTCACCCCAAAAAGTAAAAATCAAGCACAAACAATTCAAAGTAAATCCAATAAACATGCTTCAAAATCAATCAATCAAATCTATCCAATTACCTTTCCTCCCTAGCAATTGTCAAATAGAGCAAACCACAAGAGCATATAGAATTCAAGACTAGTGCTCACAGACTCAACTCTCATTTATGTGGCGAGTAAAAGATGTACTCGATCGCTCTCCAACCAACCCCTTTATGTGAACAATGCCCTCCCAACTCATACTCTCGTGTGTATAAAAAGATGTACGCTCAACCTACTAGTCGACTCGAAATATGTCAAATCATGACTTGCATTGATAAACAACACTTTCACATTCATACAAATCTATGCACAAAGGTCGGAAGTTCTTTAAAGATTGTAATGTAAGGCTAGGGTAAAGGGTAGGAATCATTTGGGAACAAGTGAGAGAAAATCTATGCTTAAGGGAGCAAATCCTAGTAAAACCCATGATCAAAATAAATAATGATCAACATCTTCTACATAACCAACTCTAACATCAACCAAATATAATCCAATCATAATAAACAATCCCAACACTTACAATTTCACTCATAAGATATAATAACAAAGAACTGGAGTGAATAAACAACTTTATTTTCCAAATTTAAATTTTTCATTGAAGCTCAATTTTTCTTCCCCTGATTAACCTCCAACTAGAACATTTGAACATTGAACACTTTTTTTCTTTTTGCTTTTTTTTTTCTTTTGAAGTTCACTTATTTTTCTCATTTTTTTGAACTTCTCTTTTTTTTCATAACATCATACTTTATTTTTTTTAAGAAGAAATACTTTCAAACTCATTAAAAATAAACATGATCAAGAACAAAATAACTTCTCAAAAACCCATCCAAATTGTGCAAATAATAAGCACACTACAAACTCCCTCGAATCACTCACTAATAGCTCCCCCAAGCCAAGCTTGGGACTAGTAACCAATGGGGCAAAGTAGGCTTATAATATGGCTAATAAACAACAAAAAGGTCAAGGCAACAACATGGGTAGCAAGAAGGGAACAAATGTATCTACAATCATCTGGAGGCTACCTAAAAGAATGAACGCCTTCGTCCTCCACAATGTGCATAATAATGAGTCATATAATCATTACTTATAGTTGGAAATAAATACTCAAATTCATTGACATACCAGGAACTAACACACATTCCTAACCAAATCAACTAGTCAAGCACTATATTCACAAGTAGTTGGCAAAATTGACGCATGTTAAGGTTTCAAGGCAATCAAACATTAAATCATGATCAACTAATCCACAATGCTTATCATCATATACCAAGAATCAAAACAATATTTTCTCAAGTAAGGGGCACAGGGAAGCATGATTTATAATTCATTGGAACATATTTTTGGATTTTTTATTTTTCAATATTTTTGTATTTTTTCATATAAAAGAAAGAAATAAAACTAACCTAGAAAACAATAAATCTGACCTAAGAAAACACACCAAAAATAAAAGAAAAGACAAAAAGAAAAATACCAAATCCAAAATCCCTGGGGTGGAGGCTGAAACCAGTCAGGGTAAATAGCATCGGGAATGTTGCCCTGACGAGCATAATATTCGTACATAGGGTAGAGATCTCTACCCTGGTTCCTCTCAAGGTACCCTAACCTCTTGTCTATGGAGCCTACTATCCTCCTAAGGTCAGTGTGAGAATGCTCGATACGGCCTAAAGCCTGACCTATACTCTGAAGGTCCCAAACTAGGTCAAAGTCAACATGGGGGACGGAGTGAGACATGCGAGGTGGAGAAAATGCTACCTCGGGCTGAGGCTGGGGTGGTGGAATTGGTGGTGGTACTGGTGGTGCTTGCCCCCTAGCATTGGCAACTAAAAGGTCATACGTGTAGGATGGTTGCCCGGGGGGAAAGGTGATCGAGGTTAGAAGTAGGTCGTTGGGACTACTAACCCTAACCAAATTAACAATTTATAAAGCCTAAACCTACACTAAACTAGTTAGTGGAAAGTAAAGGGTCGAACCAAAAAGGACTACGTGTACTAATTTGTGCAAATTACACTAGTAGGAAAGGTTGTGAGATAGAGAGAGATTAAACCAAATACTACTAAAAGAAAATAACTAAAACTAGGGAAAGTGGAATCCAATTACATCAATGCATTCAACAACATCATACAATTAGATGAAAATGCCCTCGATTAGGAACATCAACACATTTAACTCACTCTCGCATAATTAAGCAATGTGAATTATCCTACTAAACTAATTCACTCTCGTGCAACTAGCCTAGCAAAGGTGTGGAAGAATTTAGGGCTCTCAACGAACTCACTCTCGCACAATTGATTGAAAGCACAATTAAGAGCATAGAATCGATTAGCTAGAAAGATTCTAATCCATAAAAGCATCACCCATACACAATAATCAAGAAACAATTTCATACTAATCACAATCAATCATTCAATTTATTAATATAACCGCCATCTAATTTCCTAGAACAAGACCTAAGCTAACATAATGAAGATATACATGGAAAACAAGGTAAAATAAGAATGAAAACATGATTAAACAAACAATCTAATTAATCTACTCAAATCAACAAACAAAAAGCATAAAACTAAGAATTAAGCAAAGAAATAAAGATGAGAGAAAGTTAGAAAGTGCTCATTGAATAAATGAGAAGAAGTTCCACAAAGTTGCTTCTTCAACCTCTCAAAAACTCCATGGAAATCCAAGCTTTCTCTCTCTACACTACTCCTAACCTAACCCTAAGAGAGAGAAAATAAAATTAGGCTAAACTAATCTAATCTATTTAAAATAAAATTTTGATTGAAAGTCTTGAGAAAATAACCCCAAAGGGGTATTTATAATACATGTTAAATAAAAAATAAAATAAAATAAAGAAACTAAAAAGAAATAAAACTAAATAAAACAATTAAAAAAAACTAAACTAAAAAAAACCAATAAAAACAAAGCAACCATAAAATAAAATAAAAGGAAATGAAAAGTAAAAAAGAAAACCCCGAAACCCCCAAAATCCCCCCCCAAAACCCACGAAAACAATCAGACTACCCTATTTCTTCTTCCCTTTCAATCTTGGCTGCTTTCAATTCAAACACCATTCACGCATCATCATCACCGTTCATACTCCATCATCATCAAGCATCAGCACATCGCAGCCGTCCGATTTTCATTAAAAATCACGTGAAAAGCTCGTGATTGACCCACAATTACACGCCTGCATAGAAGTCGCACAACAAGTCGCGCAAAGCTACTGCCTTCACTCGATTTTGGACTCCATTTTGTGCGCTTTCTAACAGGGTTGCGCGGCCGCGAGTAGCAGCTTTGTGAGTTTGGGTGTTGGGCAAATCGAACGGCTGTAATTGGTGAGTAATTGGGTTGGATATTGGTGGTCGATTGTGGGTGAACGGCTGGTGGTTGTTACGGGGGGTGATTGGTGGCTCAGGTGGTTTGGGTGTGCTGAGTTGAGGTGGTGCGAGTAGGGTGAGGTGGCTAAGATTGGTGGTTGATTGGAATTGCGGGGTGTTGGTGGTGATTTTGGTGGCTGGTGGAATCGAATTGATGGTGGTAATTGCTGGCGAAATGGGAGGTGTGGCTGGGTTGAGTTGCGGCTGGCAGTAAGGGAGTGTTGGTGAGGTGGTGAATTGGTTGCGGCGGTTTGCGCGTGAGTGGTGTGACGGTGGAACAGAGGGTGTGAAATGGTGGTTAATTGGTTGTTGTGGGAGCAGGTTGCGTTTGATGGTGATTTTGGTGGCTGGTGGAAGGTGCGATTATTGTTGTTGGTGCTGGTGAATTGGGGGAAAGCAGTGGTGGAGCTGGTAGTTTAGGTGGCTGAAGGTGGTGGTGTGCGGCTGTTGCTTGAGGGAGCAGGGGTTGCTTGGTGTTGGTGTATTGGACGTGAGGTGCTGGTGGTTGTAGTTGTGGTGGCTGTTCGCAGTTGTGGTTCCGTGGCAGCAGCCATGAGCCCATGACTTGGCTTGGACACATTTGTCTCAAACCTGGAATTTCAAACTTGATTTGAACAAGGAAATCGACCGTCAACCCGAATACACCTACAACCAAAAATCAAACACGAGGGGATTATCAAAAGATAAAATAAAATAAAATAAAATAAGATAAATAAAGTAAAATAAAATGCTAAAACTAAATAAATAATAAAATTAAATGAAATAACATAAAATAAAGAAAACGAACTGGAAACTAAAGGAAAAATAAATAAAATAGAGAAACTAGGAATTAATAAAACTAAGTTAATCTAAATTAAACTAAAAACTACAAAATACTCAAATAAAAAGATAAAAGACGAGAATAAGCAAAATAATAGAAATAAAGGATAAAATTAGCTTAATTATTGAAATAAGCCGGTAAATCGACTCTATAAACACCCTAAAAGTGACATAAATTATCAAACTCCCCCAAACTAAACTTTTGCTCATCCTCGAGCAAATTAACATGAAACACGGGAGAAGGAGAGTGATTTGTTCAAGCAAATCTAAGACACCAAAGGAGACAAGAATGTACACTAACTCATTTTCGTAGGAATCACGGTCAATTTTAGCAACTAAAGACAAGCCCTTTAAACCCCTAGATCTCCCTAGAAGACGAGTGTGCTCTCGTGAGGGTGTCCTAAGAGTCTAACCCACAACTCTAAACAAAAACCAAGGCAAGGCAATAAAAAGAAAAGAAAAAGAAACATATAAAGAGAAAGAAAATACAAAGTTCATATTTGGACAAGAGATAGGAACAAGCACCAATAATGCAAACCTTTCTAAATAGACAAATGTATGCACGTTCCAAGATGTCAATGGTTGATTGAAACATAACACATGCTAAGCATAGAGAACTAATGAGGACACAATCCACCCTAGCCCCAACCAATCGAGCCGCGTTCTCTCCACTAGTTCAAAGCAACCCTTAAGTTAGCTTCTCATGATTCCACGAAGGAACCGGAAAAAGATATAGAAATGAAAAACTTTGAGAAGGTAATCCCGACATCTCAACTATGCATACTCTCTCCATAGGTTTGAAGTCTATCTCCCTCTACCGTTCTTTGACTCAACCCCACTAAAGTGTAAGGGTCTTTTATTGGTTGTAACGTAAGGCTAAGGGTTAAGGCGGGGTAAAAATTTGAAAATTTTTGTGATATTTCCTAAGTGAAGCAAAAGAATGGCCTAATCTCAAAAACAAACTCAAGAATTCACAAAATATCAAAGAAAAATACCAATAATGCCATCTCCCCCAAGCTTACTCAACACTAACACATAATAAATACAAAAAAGAGAGAAGAAATGCTCCCCCCCAAGCATGAACGAAGCATTGTCCTCAATGCTTAAACTAGGGATGAAACCGAAACCAAGCTAAAATATTTCTATGTTTTTTGTTTCTTTTTCAACAATTTTATTTTGCCTCTTATTTGATGTCCTTGCCTTTTTTTTTAACTATGGACGGCTTTTTCTTGAAACTTCCTTTGATTTTATTGAATTGCATCTTTCTTCTCAAACTTTTTTGCATTTTCTTTTCAAGTTTTCTTGATCATGATCAACATTCTCAAGACTCAAACCTCACATGCCAATGCTTCACTAACTAAAAGGGTTGGTAAACATGGGCCATTGGGTTTGTAATGTGGTTAAGACAAGAAAGGGAAAATTTAGGCTCAAATTGGTTATCAAGTAGGTCAATGCAAAATAGAAAATAAAATTTGTAACAAAATAAAAAGAAGATAAAGAAAAATGAGAAAAGGTGCCCTTTTCCTCCCCTAGAGTGGCTCGATCTTGGGAGCTAGAGGTCAAAAACAAGGATTAAGACATGCATAGTCAAGGATCCTAAATAGCCGCTCAACAAGATGATGAAGGCTAGAACAAATGAAGCTCGCAAGGGATTATAACCAAACAAATACCAACCAAGGGTTTTAAATCCGCTATAGAGAGCATCTTCATCTTACCACATTCCCGTGAACTAAGGCTTCATGGACCCCTAAAAGTTCTTAACCCGACTACCTTAGCATATAGTATCCTACAGTCAACCAATAACACTCTCAAACCGTGCATACATTTACCACTTAAGAAGAAAAACATTCAAGGATTCAAGTCCCAAAACAAAATGACCAAAATAAGAACAAACAAAACACATTTTGCCAAAATTACCTTGAAAGTAAACAAAAATCTTTTTGGATTTTTCAAAATATAAGAAAAGACATGGAAATGCGTATACTCAAGTGCATGGCATAAATGAATCAACATCCCACCAAAGCACGATAGAATACCCTCCCCCAAGCTTGAATGAGACAATATACTCAAATATAAACCAAATAATACATGGGAGGGGAAAAGAAAGAAATCAATCCAACAAACCAACACAAGTCCAACGAGTCACCAACCATTAGAGAAAGAGCTAGGAAAGATATTACCAGATATTGGTGGGTGTAAACACCCGCAAATGAACCAATTTAACCTTTCAAAGCCGATTTTCTCTTAAATTGAGTCTCGATTTCCATATGCTAGCAAAAATAGGCGTCAAACTTCCTTAATTCTTGATCCAAACCAATGCATAAGTGTATATCAAGTCATGTACCTAGAAAAAAAGCACACAAATATTTCCATGAGAGAAAATCTAATCTAAAAAGAAAAGAAAATGAAAGCAATAAAAACCTCGGGTTACTTCCCAAGAAAGGCTTGTTTAACGTCCAAGCGAGACCGCTCTAGTAAATAATATTGCAACGAACACAAGAGCTTATCAAATGCACTACTACACATTTCATATGATAATAAGTAGGCAAATGACAGGAGGAGCACGTGCAACAAGATTATTGCACGTAAGTGAGGAGGAAGATGACAAAAGAAGGAAGAAAAATCAAAAGAAAAATCAAGAAAATAAGAAGAGAAAGAAGAAGAAAAATAAGGAAAAGAATAAAGTGGCAAAACCTCCTCAAAATCTTTTTGGGTGGCACAATCACCCATTTCCTCAATAATAGGAGAATGAAAAGGAAGAGTCTCATCAAACAAGACAAGGTCCTCAATAAGCTCTTTGACAAAAGAAGGGAGGAACATGGGATGGTAGGAGATGTGGTCAAATTTCCTTGAGAGAGGGACATGAGGAAGGGGAGGAGAAACAAAGGTCTCACAAAGCCTCACATCACCAATGAGGGCATGAAAATCAATCATAGAATCCTCAAAAGAACACTCATGACTCACATCTCCCTCAAATAAAAACTATCCAATAGAAACAACCTCATCCTCCTCTCTATCACAACGATGAAAAACAACTTCCTCAAGATCATCAAAGCCTAGAGTCTCTAAACCATGCATGAAAGGATAAAGGTTTATCTCAAACTCATCCCTTTCCCATGAAGCATTGCCAATGAACTCTCTCAAAAGGCTATAATGTTTTGTTACACCTTCAATGAACATACTAGCCATAACCTCAAATGAGTCCAAAGACTCATGGATAGAAGGGTCACAAACATGAAAGGTAGACTCATCATGATGGGGAAGGGGGTTGGAATCCTCAAAATCGACATTTTCTTCATTCATAACTTTTCTAAAGACTCATGGATAGAAGGGTCACAAACATGCAAGGTAGACTCATCATGATGGGGAAGGGGGTTGGAATCCTCAAAATCGACATTTTCTTCATTCATAACTTTTCCAAAGACTCATGGATAGAAGGGTCACAAACATGCAAGGTAGACTCATCATGATGGGGAAGGGGGTTGGAATCCTCAAAATTGACATTTTCTTCATTCACAACTCTTCCACCATCACTTAAGGGACTCTCAATCTCTCTTGATTTCTCAAACTCACCATCATCATCCTAATGAACTCCCTCATTCAAACATGAAGATGGCTCACTCACATCCTCACCAAGGGAACCTCTCAAAGAGGGTGAATAAGGGGAAGGATGGCAATCAAGCTCAAATGGGGAATGAAAAGGATCAAAATCCTCGAAAATCCTCTCATCACAAGAAAATCTCCCCTCAGCTTCACACCCTTGCCCTACATCATCCTCAACAACACTCTCACACTTCAAGTGAGGTGCCTCACGTCCATCTAAATCAAACATAGCACTCATCACTTGGGTAAGCCTCACTTCTCTCAATTTTTGTTCCTCTTGAAGCTCTTGGAGTTGTTGGGTGAGATATTGCATTTGAGAGAGAATTTGGGCATCAATAATATTGGGTTGAGGTTCATGATCAAAGTCAAATTGCACATCGTCAAAATTAGCACAAACCTCATCAAAATGAGAATAGGGGGAAAGGTGTCAATTTGCATACTTGGATCATCACAAGGCACATAAGAAGTATCAAGAGAATTCATGCAAAAATTAAAAGAATCTTGGAATTGAGAATCAAAATAAGAAACGTGAGATTCTCTATCAAAAGAATCCTTAGCAAGTCATGTGAAGAAATCCCAAGCATCATGCATAGACAAATGACAAAATATACCATTATTCATGTCCTCGACCATTCCCCTAGTATACTCATTCATGCCCCATTAAGCTATACCACAAGCATCACTAAGAGAACACCCATGGTAACTAAGGAGACTATCTAGCCTTTCAAAGTAAGCATAGAAGGGTTCACCATCAAATTGAGGAAAATATAAGCATGCCATTTTTATAAAAAGAACAAAGAAAAGAAAACAAAAATCAAATAATATACAAGAACCTAGCTAATCTAATCAACACAAACTAATAAACGCCTTAGTCCCCGACAACGGCGCCAAAATTTGATCGCGGGTAAATAGTAGGTCGTTGGGACTACTAACCCTAACCAAATTAACAATTTATAAAGCCTAAACTTACACTAAACTAGTTAGTGGCAAGTAAAGGGTCGAACCCAAAAGGACTAAGTGTACTAATTTGTGCAAATTAGACTAGTAGGAAAGGTTGTGAGATAGAGAGAGATTAAACTAAATACTACTAAGAGAAAATAACTAAAACTAGTGAAAGTGAAATCCAATTACATCAATGCATTCAACAATATCATACAGTTAGATGAAAATGCCCTCGATTAGGAACATCAACACATTTAACTCACTCTCGCACAATTAAGCAATGTTAATTATCTTACTAAACTAATTCACTCTCGTGCAACTAGCCTAGCAAAGGTATGGAAGAATTTAGGGCTCTCAACCAACTCACTCTCGCACAATTGATTTAAAGCACAATTAAGAGCATAGAATCGATTAGCTAGAAAGATTCTAATCCATAAAAGCATCACCCATACACAATAATCAAGAAACAATTTCATACTAATCACAATCAATCATTCAATTCATTAATATAACCTTCATCCAATTCCCTAGAACAAGACCTAAGCTAACATAATGAAAAAAGACATGGAAAACAAGGTAAAATAAGAATAAAAACAAGATTAAACAAACAAACTAATTAATCTACTCAAATAAACAAACAAAAAGCATAAAACTAAGAATTAAGCAAAGAAATAAAGATGGGAGAAAGTTAGAAAGTGCTCATTGAATAAATGAGAAGAAGTTCCACAAAGTTGCTTCTTCAACCTCTCAAAAACTCCATGGAAATCCAAGCTTTCTCTCTCTACAATACTCCTAAACTAACCCTAAGAGAGAGAAAATAAAATTAGGCTAAACTAATCTAATCTATTTAAAATAAAATGTTGATTGAAAGTCTTGAGAAAATAACCCCAAAGGGTTATTTATAATACAAGTTAAATAAAAAATAAAATAAAAGAAAGAAACTAAAAAGAAATAAAACTAAATCAAACAATTAAAAAAACTAAACTAAAAAAAAACCAATAAAAACAAAGCTAACCATAAAATAAAATAAAAGAAAATGAAAAGAAAAAAGAAAACCCCAAAATCCCCCCCCCAAAACCCACGAAAACAATCAGACTACCCTATTTAAGCTACTGCCTCAACTCGATTTTGGACTCCATTTTGTGCGCTTTCTAACAGGGCTGCGCGGCCGCGAGTAGCTGCTCTGTGAGTTTGGGTGTTTGGAAAATCGAACGGTTGTAATTGGTGAGTAATTGGGTTGGAGATTGGTGGTCGATTGTGGGTGAAGGGCTGGTGGTTGTTAAGGGGGGTGATTGGTGGCTCAGGTGGTTTGGGTGTGCTGAGTTGAGGTGGTGCGAGTAGGGTGAGGTGGCTGAGATTGGTGGTTGATTGGAATTGCGGGGTGTTGGTGGTGATTTTGGTGGCTGGTGGAATCGAATTGATGGTGGTAATTACTGGCGAAATGGGAGGTGTGGCTGGGTTGAGTTGCGGCTGGAAGTAGGGGAGTGTTGGTGAGGTGGTGAATTGGTTGCGGAGGTTTGCGCGTGAGTGGTGTGACGGTGGAACAGAGGGTGTGAAATGGTGGTTAATTGGTTGTTGTGGGAGCAAGTTGCGTTTGATGGTGATTTTGGTGGCTGGTGGAAGGTGCGGTTATTGCTGTTGGTGCTGGTGAATTGGGGGAAAGTAGTGGTGGAGCTGGTGGTTTGGGTGGCTGAAGGTGGTGGTGTGCGGCTGTTGCTTGAGGGAGCAGGGGTTGCTGGGTGTTGGTGTATTGGACGTGAGGTGCTGGTGGTTGTAGTTGTGGTGGCTGTTCGCAGTTGGGGTTGCGTGGCAGCAGCCATGAGCCCATGACTTGGCTTGGACACATTTGACTCAAACCCAAAATTTCAAACTTGATTTGAACAAGGAAATCGACCGTCAACCCGAACACACCTACAACAAAATATCAAACACGAGGGGATAATTAAAAGATAAAATAAAATAAAATAAGATAAATAAAGTAAAATAAAATGCTAAAACTAAATAAATAATAAAATCAAATGAAATAACATAAAATAAAGAAAACGAACTAGAAACTAAAAGAAAAATAAATAAAAAGATAGAAACTAGGAATTAATAAAATTAAGTTAATCTAAATTAAACTAAAAACTACAAAATACTCAAATAAAAAGATAAAAGACGAGAATAAGCAAAATAATAGAAATAAAGGATAAAATGAGCTTAATTATTGAAATAAGCCGGAAAATCGACTCAATAAACACCCTAAAAGTGATTTAAAAGTCACTTATCAAAAGGCGGTCAAGTCAGGACTAGGTAGGGGAAAGATGGGCAAAGGATGCTCGATCCCAGTCCTAATACACCAGTGGGGTGTCTACTCACCGTCCAGTCGTACCCACCCCAACTCCTCAAAATACCTAGCAGTCATATAGGTATCTGATCCATAGTTGGTCAGTTGGTGGGGTCCACTCTCAACAAAACCGGGCTTTTTCACTGCTATTCTAGTGATAAGGCCTCCTATACGAATGGGGTTGCGAGACTGGGTACTGGTTGTGGCATGTCTGCTCAAATGGTGGATGATGTACCTACCCATGTTCAGTTTCCCAAACCCTAACACATAGTGTCCTATAACAGCTAGTTCGTTGGTTTGGGCGTTATGGGGCTCGTTCCTACCTAGAAAACACAAACCCGCAAATCTTTGCCAGAATTTTGGGATAGGGTGTGTTGTTTTAAAGAATACTACAAGAAGGGGGGGTTGAATTGTAGTATGAGAATTTAGCCAAACTTTTTACGGAATTAAAATTAAGTTAGCTAAAGGAACTAAAAGATTAACTAAAGAAACTAAAGAATGCAAGAGAGATTTTACGTGGAAAACTCATTGGCCCTAACAAGGAGAAAAACCACGACCACTTGGGATTTTGGGAAAAGAATCTTTACTATAATAGGGCAAATGATCATATTACAAGCTAAAGACTCAAACTCAAGTTCCTCTATGAACTTAAGACCAAGAGGAACAAGTCACCCTACTTGTTACTCTTCTCTTCTCTTTCTCTCTTCTCACTTCTATGTTCTCTCTTCTCTTACTCTTCTCTTTCTCTTCTCTTTCTCACTTCTCTTTCTCATACACAATCGTTCACTCGAACATCCCCATTCCCCAAATTACAACTCAAAAAATGAACAAACTCTAGTATAAGAACATTAAGATCACTCTAATGAACTTGTGTGGAATTGACACTTGACTCGATTTGAAGCTTGAAAACTTATGTGAGCAATGGTGAGTTTTTCCATCAGATTTCAAAGACTATTTACAGAGCAATAAGCATATTGGAAAAACCACTTTGTGCAGCAAATCCATTACGCCACTACTCATACCCACTAAGAAGATCATGTCCCTTGAATTAAGGGACCATGAACTCCTCAATGTGCAAAACCGTGACTGGAGAATAACATGGGAGAGTAGGCAGCAAATTTTGGGAAACATGGAGATTTTATTTACAGAAGATATTTTGTAAAATCAGAAATAAAAATAAAATCCTCTTTTTTGTTCAGAAAGATAATCGTTTAGAAAATAACAACTTCCCTAAAAATTAGCTAGCACAAAATTATCTTTTTAGACCAATTCCACACAGTATTTCGAATGCAACTTAATATCTTATACTTACATAAATCCTAAAATATATAAATATATTTAGTCTTCATGTTCTATGATGAAGCTTCTACTCCGAGGCTTCTGTTTCTTGGGAGGAACCTTCTCTTCTCCGGCCTTCATTTCAGAAGCGCCAGTTCCTGTGAGGAAACTCTTCTATATGGATTGCTCTACTTCTGGCCTTCTTGTTCCTCATGGTATTTTTACAAGACACTTAATTCTCCTAGTCTTTGTAACTGAGTACACACTTAAACAATCAAGCACTTATTAGTTTGTAAGTAAGTGAGGTTGTGTCATCATCAAAATCATTAAGTCCAACAATATTCCCCCTTTTTATGATGACAAACAAACCAAACTTACTTACAAGGAAATAGAGATAATCCATTTTATTCCTAAAGAAAAGAATATGCAAAAGCGAAATACAATGTAGAAGGGAAACTAATGTTAAGGAAATAAAAACAATGCATAAGTAAATAACTTAAGGAAAAATTGAAAAACTAAAAAAAAAAACTTGTATTTACATTATACCTGCTTGTAGAGATTAGGCAGCTTGTGAAGATTTCGAACAGATACCATAGAATGATTATGTTTCCTTGATAGTTTGCATCTTTTTCCCCCTTTTGGCATTATCAAAAACTAACATACAAGCATATAGTATACCATAACACAGCACCAACTAGTGGTTTAGTGTTAAGACAAGAAGCATGCATAGAGAGAAAACATTCACAAAGCATATAGGCAAAAAAAAAACATAGATTATAATTATCCAAAACCGATTCTAAACATCGGCCAAATGTACCAAATTCGCAAGTTTACCAAAAGAAATTTAAAAGTGCCCAAAATATTACAGACCAAATTAAAAATTGTTCCCAAAAGCAGATAAAATATAAGTTTCATCAACATAAAAAGGCTGCAGAGAAAGATGGGTTAAGAAGTAGTGCTCTGGTCATCATCAACAGCAAGATCCTCCAGCTTCTTGCTGATTTGAGACACTATGTCCTTGACTGTGGAATGTCTCCCCTGTTTTGAGCTTGTGACCAGTTCCTTCACATCAGCATCTAGAGTGAGGACACTCTTCTTCCGTTCCTCCATCTTCACCTTTAACTGCTCTTGTTCCTCTAGCAATTTTTGGAGCTTCTCCTTCATCTCCTTCACATCTTCGTTGGGAACCTTAGGTGGGGAACTGAATGCTGCAAAACCTGTTCCTGCAGATGCATGCTTGCCCGAAATAGGAGAGCTTGTGACTTTTTGCAATTCCTCTTGCACCCCAGTGATATCAATGCAAATGGGTGCAGAGGTCTCCTTTTTCTTCATCAACCTCAAGCTCTTTCTTTTCTTCCTTCCCTTTGTCTCAGTCACTTCCTCAACCACCTTTTCCTCTTCCTCCTCCTGAATGTCCTGCACCACTCCCTCTATTATCCCAGTAGCTCTCTCTTCTTCCCCCTCAGCTATGGCACAACTTCCTTTGGCCTTTTATCCTTTTCCTCCAGCACAACTTCAAAACATCCATCTACAACCTTCATCTTATGGTTTTCAAGGAAAATAGGCTGCATGTATACGGTGTTTTTGAGGGGCAGGGGTTCTTTATCAGTAAAGGAGATACCAAAGCTTTCGAAAACATAGGTAAGTAGGTTACCATATCCCACCTTACATCCTTTTGGAGCACAGTGGGAAAGATGTTGGATCATGATGGAGGGAAAGTTGATTTGGATCTTTTTGTCTAGGCAGTAGATAAGAACAGAGTCAAGCTTTTTGGCACTGTCTCTCTTTTGGGTGCGAGGGATAGTATCATTGAAAACAAACTTTAGCAAGATTTTGTCAAGAGGGGTTAGGTCATTGTGATTTATGTAGGTTTCCTCCGGGTCTCCACCTAGAAACTCCACTATTTCATCAATATTTGCATCAGGAAGAGGATTCCTTATCACATTACTTTTGAAATATAAATCATATCCAGTATTAGTAACATTAAACAACTCAGCCAAGTACATCGCATCAAACTCAATTTCGTTTTCATACACACAACAACGAATAACACCTTTAGAGTATTTGAAACTTTTGCAAAAATCCCTCATTGCATCAACACACATACTCCGATTAAAACATTCACTTAACAAATTCACCCAATTTTGAGCCTCAATTAAATCAAGCAGTTCATACAACTTAACAGACTTACACCAAGGAAGATTAATAGCCAAACCTGTCACAAAGTGATCACTAATCTTCTCTTGCCTTTTCATGGCTGCTGGCTTGTCCCGGTAATTGACTCCTAGTTCCGGAGCACTCTCTTCTTCATCTTGCATGTCGTCGGACTTCCTCTTCGGAGAAGACTGGGATTCGGTAGTTGAATCCACTTTTGGAGGCTCATGATCTTCAATGGGAGCAATTTCCGGTGGGATTTCCATGGTAATGTCTGGAATTGGGTTTGTGTTTAAGTCGGCTTCAATTTAGGTTTTTGGAGAGGTAGACATTGGAGAATAATTTTGATCGGAGTGATGAGAGAGAAGGTAATTTTTGTGTGGTGTAAATTTTTGTGAGGCTGACAACTTTTATGGTGGAGGTAAATTGGTGAAGTGAGGTGTCGTTTGGGAGGTGAGGTGAATTTAGTTGATTTGACACTCATATTTATTGCTTAGGGAAACGCAAACCGTGTTTCAAGAGAGTAGTGTAAGTGGGCTACTTTTGAACAAAAGATAATGATGAATGTAAGATGCATTCATCTAGTTTTTTGTGTTTAGATAAAAAGAATTTGGAATTTTGAAAGATAGATAAATACAACAATTTTATATTTTGAATTAAATCAGAAGAAACACACTTGCAAATACAACTTGATACATGGAACAAATCAACAAGGCTCATGCAACCAATTTTGGAATTTTCATATTCTATGTCTTTCAAATTTACATGCCATTAGTAAATATTACTCCTGCTCACAACTTGTCTTAACTATGTAATCAAACATAAAACACTTGTGCACAGTATACAATAGTTTAAGCACATCAGTTTGAGTTTCATACCTAAGGGAACTTGATGCATTTTTCTTAGTATAACTTAATCATCCCAAGTTCCATTCTCATCTTCTCATGCCTTTCTCTATTCAAGGGTTTAGTCAATATATCTGCAATTTGATTGTCAGTTTGGCAGAAATCTAATTTAATTAAACCCTTTTCTACATTATCCTTAAGGAAATGATGTCTTATATGAATATGCTTAACTCTTGAATGATGGACTAGATCTTTAGATATGCAAATTGCACTAGTGTTATCACAGTAGATAGTAATGCAATTAAATTTAATACCAAAGTCACGCAATTTTTGTTTAATCCAGAGGACTTGAGAGCAACAAGCAGCTGCTCCTACATACTCAGCCTCTGTAGTAGACAATGCAATAGTATTTTGTTTCATGGAACCCCAAGAAACTAGACAAGAGCCAAGGAACTGAACCATACCTGAGGTGCTTTTCCTATTGACTAGGTCACCTGCATAGTCAGCATCTGTGAATCCTCTAAGCATAAAGTCATCACTTCTAGGATAGAATAGACACAGGTCATCTGTTCCTTTGAGGTATCTCAGAATTCTCTTAACAATCGTTAGATGTGATTCTTTAGGATTAAACTGAAATCTAGCACACAATCCAACACTAAAAGAAATGTCAGGCCTACTGGCTGTTAGATATAGCAATGAACCAATCATACCTCTTTAAGTGGTTTGATCCACGCTTGTTCCTTGTGGATCCTCATCAAGTCTTATTGTTGTTCCCATAGGTGTGTGATTTGTCTTGACATTCTCCATGTTGTACTTCTTCAGAAGTTCCTTGACATACTTCTGTTGGTGAATCATTATTCCTTCATTTGTTTGCTTCATTTGAAGTCCAAGGAAGAAATTTAATTCACCCATCATGCTCATCTCAAATTCACCACCCATTAGCTGAGCAAAGTACTTGCACAAACCATTGTTAGTAGCACCAAATATAATATTAGCTACATAGATCTGAACAACTAACAAATCAGTTCCTCGAGATTTAAGAAAAAGAGCTTTGTCTACTTTTCCTCTTTTAAAATCATTTTTCATTAGGAACTTTGAAAGCCTTTCATACCAGGCTCTTGGAGCTTGTTTAAGCCCGTAGAGAGCTTTATCAAGCTTAAAAACATGATTTGGAAATTTAGGATTTCCGAAACCTGGAGGTTGTTCAACAAACACCTCCTCATTTAAGAAACCATTAAGAAAAGCACACTTCACATCCATTTGATAGAGTTTGAAACCCATAAAAGAAGCAAAAGCTACTAGGATTCTAATAGCTTCTAATCTAGCTACAGGAGCAAAGGTTTCATTGAAATCAATACCTGCCTGTTGGTTGTAGCCGTTCACAACTAATATAGCCTTGTTCCTTACTATGGTGCCATGTTCATCAAGCTTGTTCTTGAACACCCATTTGAGCCCAATCACTTTCTTTCCCTTAGGCTTTGCCTCAAGGTGCCAGACTTTGTTCCTTTCGAACTCATTGAGTTCCTCTTGCATGGCCACTATCCAATCAGCATCTCCCAAGGCTTCTTGATGATTTCTTGGCTCTAGGATGGATAGAAAAGCATGCATTGCACAGTAGTTCCTCATTTGTGATCTTGTTTGAGTTCCTTTTCCTATATCACTGATAATGAGATCAGTTGGATGGGAACCTTGATACTTGAATGGCCTGGGTTGAAATTCCCTTGGTGGAACTCCAATTTTAGGAGCTTCTGCTTCTGTTCCTCCTGCTTCTTCTGCTTGTTCCTCATTTACCTGTTCATCGGGTTAAGGAACTTCTCCATTTTCTTGATTATTCTCTTCTGGAGCAGGCTGCTTTTCCTTGGTTTGCTTCTGAGTCTCTTCTTCATCCCTGTCTCTTATCAATCCAATTTCAAAATCATTATCATCTTCTCTCACAAACTGGTTAACTTCATCAAAGATTATATGAATGCTTTCCTCAACACACATTGAGCTTTTATTGTTAACTTCATAAGCTTTGCTATCAGAGGCATATCCTAGAAATATAGCCTCTTCACTTCTTTCATCAAATTTCCCTAGGTTTTTCTTACCATTATTATGTACAAAGCACTTACAACCAAAGGCTCTAAGATGCCATTTTCCCTTCAAAACTCATCGAATCTTGAGTTCTCAAATTCAGTTCCGTGATCTGATCTGAGATGGACTATGGAGTGACCACTGATTTTCTGTATTTTCATGGCAAAAGCAACAAACTCGTTAAAAGTTTCATCTTTACTAGCAAGAAAAATAACCCAAGTAAATCTAGAATAATCATCAACAATAACCAACACATACTTCTTGCCACTCCTGCTTTGAATCCTCATGGGACCACACAAATCCATATGGATTAATTCCAAAGGCTTTGTAGTGCTTACCATTTTCTTCAATTTAAAAGATGAACGAACATGCTTGCCTTTCACACATGCATCACAAAATTTGTTCTGTAGGAACTTAATAATAGGAAGTCCCACAACCAAGTTCCTTGACCTCAGTTTGTCCAGGAATGAAAAGCTAGCATGTCCAAAACGTTTATGCCATAGCAGGGGATCATCTTCAACAACACTCAGACATGTAAGGTTGTTCCTTGGGATTAAGTTGAGGTCAACTGTATAAGTGTTCCCTCTTCTTGTTACTTCTAGAACAACCTTTCCTGACTTGTTGTTGATGATGTTTCAAGAATCATAAGTAAAACTTACAGAGTTTCCTTTATCACAGAATTGTGATATGCTGAGGAAATTGTGCATTAAGCCCTCGACCAGGAACACATTATCAATGGAAAGAGATTTAGATCTTCCAATTTTTCCTTTTCCAATGATCTCGCCCTTCTTATTATCCCCAAAGGTTACTGTTCCTCCAAGGTAGTCTTCTAGTGAGAAGAATTTTGATATATCACATGTCATATGCTTTGAACAACCGCTGTCGAGATACCACGAGTTGTTCCCCCTCACTAGGACCTGCAAGAAAACTAAGCATTAGGATCAGGAACCCAGGTTTCTTTGGGTTCCTTAGACGTGGATGCAATATCAGTTTTCTTGACCCGCACTTGTTTTACATTTCTTTTATCAGCTTCTTGACTTATCCTACACTGCCCATAGAGATGTCCAATCTTACCACAAAAAGTACATACCTTCATGCTAGGAAGCTCAACATATTTCTTTTGCTTACCTTTCCTCTTGGTCATATAACCAAGGCCTTCGGTTCTTTTTCCTTGAGCTTCAGCTATCCACTTAGGTATGACTTTTGGGTCAATACTTCTATCCTTTCTAGCATTCAGTTCCGATTCAAGTTGATCCTTTTGGGTTTTTAAGGTAGAAAGCTCATTTTCAAATTTTCAAAATCAACATTGAATTTAAGCAACTAGTCGCTTGAGGAACTGCTAGAACTGATATCAGAATTTATGAGCTTATACTGAGTTAATTCAACATTCAGAAGAATACTTTCATTCTTAATTCTATCAGCTATCTCAGTTATGTATTTGTATTTAAAATCAAGCTCTCTTAATTTGCTTTGAGACTTGGCATAGGTTGTTTCCAACCAAGCATTATGTTCTTTGCAAACCTTAAGAGCTTTTTCACATTTTTTCAACTTTACACAAGTATCACTAAAGAATTCTTCTTCTTCTAGACATATATCTATTAAGACATCTTTAGAGAGAGTTTTAAGCTGTTTAGGATCAAGAAAAACCTCTTTCTAGAGTTCCTCAAGGTAAGCCTTTTCATCAACTGATTTGGCCATCAAACAGAGATTGGTCGTCTCCTCTTCTGGTTGGTCATCATCTTCTTCTTCACTTTCTGAGTCTCCCCAGGCTGTTATCATGGCTTTCCTCATGTTTGACTTTTGATAGTTTACTTTGCTGAATTTTTCTCTTCCCTGTTCCTTAGCCTTTCCTTTCCCTTTATCATTTTCCCAAAGGGGACAGTCTCTGATAAGGTGATCTGGGGATCCACACTTGTGGCAGCTATAGTCAGGCTTTGGATTTGAGGTCTTTTTCCCGAAGTTCCTTTCGGCCTTTCTTGAACATCTTTTTGAATCTTCGCACAATTAGGGCAGCCTCATCCTCGTCCACTTCTGAGTCTTCCTCCTCATCAGCCTTAAGAGCCTATCCCTTGTTCCTCATGGTTTCATTGTTGACTCCAAGGTGTAGCTCATGAGTCATGAGAGAACCTGCTAGTTGTTCAATATTGAACTTTGTAAAGTCCTTTGCTTCCTAAAGGGCTGTCACCTTAGCTCTCCATATCTCATCTTGTGGAAGACTTCTAAGAACCTTCCTAGCCTGCTCATCTGTAGGAATCTGTCTACCAAGGGAAACTAACTCATTTATGATGTTAGTAAAACGTGTTAGCATCTCTTGAATGGTTTCCTTAGGCTGCATTTCAAATCTTTCATACTTAGACATAAGTAAATCAATTTTTGAGCGTTTAACCTCATTAGTTCTTTCATGAGTAATCTGCAGCAAATCCCAGATTTCCTTAGCATTCTTGCACCCCATAACACGATTGTGTTCATGAGGTCCAAGTCCACAGTGGAGCAACTTTACAGCCATAGCATTTATTTCCATTTTATCAAAATCCTCTTTCTCATATTCAGACATAGGATTAGGGATTACCTCATTATGAGCATTTGTTTTGGTGACTTCAAAATCACCAACCTTGATGACCCTCCATACTTGGTAGTTCTCTGCCTTGGTAAAGATCTCCATGAGGTTCTTCCAGTAAGTATAGAACTTGTCGTTGGACATAGGAGGCCTCTGAGTTGAGTATCCTTCCTCGAGCTTTTCATGAGTATTCATTTTCTCCAAGACCTTTCTTCTTCAGGGTTTCCTGATTTTCCTAGAAGTTAGGCTCTGATACCAATTGTTGTTTTAAAGAATACTACAAGAAGGGGGGGTTGAATTCTAGTATGAGAATTTAGCCAAACTTTTTGCGGAATTAAAATTAAGTTAGCTAAAGGAACTAAAAGATTAACTAAAGGAACTAAAGAATGCAAGAGAGATTTTACGTGGAAAACTCCTTGGCCCTGACAAGGAGAAAAACAACGACCACTTGGGATTTTGGGAAAATAATCTTCACTATAATAGGGCAAATGATCCTATTACAAGCTAAAGACTCAAACCCAAGTTCCACTATGAACTTGAGACGTTGAGGAACAAGTCACCCTACTTGTTACTCTTCTCTTCTCTTTCTCTCTTCTCACTTCTCTGTTCTCTCTTCTCTTACTCTTCTCTTTCTCTTCTCTTTCTCACTTCTCTTTCTCATACACAATCGTTCACTCAAACTTCCCCATTCCCCAAATTACAACTCGAAAAATGAACAAACTCTAGTATAAGAACATTAAGAGCACTCTAATTAACTTGTGTGGAATTGACACTTGACTCGATTTGAAGCTTAAAAACTTATGTGAGAAATGGTGAGTTTTTCCATCAAATTTCAAAGACTATTTATAGAGCAATAAAAATATTAGAAAAACCTCTTTGTGCAGCAAATCCATTACGCCACTACTCATACCCACTAAGAAGATCATGTCCCTTGAATTAAGGGACCATGAACTCCTCAATGTGCAAAACCATGACTGAAGAATAACATGGGAGAGTAGGCCGCAAGTTTTGGGAAACATGGAGATTTTATTTACAGAAGATATTTTGTAAAATCAGAAATAAAAATAAAATCCTCTTTTTTGTTTAGAAAGATAATCGTTTAGAAAATAACAACTTCCCTAAAAATTAGCTAGCACAAAATTATCTTTTTAGACCAATTCCACACAGTATTTCGAATGCAACTTAATATCTTATACTTACATAAATCCTAAAATATATAAATATATTTAGTCTTCATGTTATCTGATGAAGCTTCTACTCCGAGACTTCTGTTTCTTGGGAGGAACCTTCTCTTCTCCAGTCTTCATTTCAGAAGCGCCAGGTCCTGTGAAGGAACTCTTCTATATGGATAGCTCTGCTTCTGGCCTTCTTGTTCCTCATGATATTTTTACAAGACACTTAATTCTCCTAGTCTTTGTAACTGAGTACACACTTAAAGAATCAAGCACTTATTAGTTTGTAAGTAAGTGAGGTTGTGTCATCATAAAAATCATTAAGTCCAACAGGGTGATGAATAGGTTTGGTACTATAATGTTGGGGGTCGGGGGTAGGCAAACCGGTAAGAGCATAATAAATGTCACCCATTTTGTATTCAGCATGCTATTGGTATGGTAATTCAGAATTTAATTCAAACAATTTACAAAATTCCACATTAGTTAAACTAATATTTCTATTGTTCAACCTAAAAATAAATTCGGTCCATTTCTACTATTTACAACTTTCAAAGAAGACAAGAATTCACAAGTTAATTCACGGTAGGTAGGATAATGCATATCAACGAATTTTCTCATTCCTATGTCATTCAAAAATCGTTTATCAAAATCATACAAACCATAATTTTCTAAAGTAGGGCAGTGTAACCACCGTGAAGGGATTACCTCATGTTCGGCTAGGTGTTCTAGCCGTTCTTTTTGCTTCTGGCTAGCAATATGGATCGTTGGCTAGTAGGGGAGATGTAAATCCGGGTCATACTCCTCCCTCAAGCTAGAACTCCTACCGAAAATAGATCGAGCCCACTTTGAATCCATAGTATAAAATGGGTATGAAAAATAATTTAAATGGAATTCGAAAATTTATATATAGAATTGTAGAGGATGAAGAGAGGGTTAAGAATATGTAAAAAGATTTGGATTTGGGTGAGAAATTAAGAGAGAATCTTAGAGAGAAGGTAGAGGTTTTAAGGTTTTAGAGAGAGAAAGTTATGGAGGAAAAGAGAAATGAAGGAAGAAAGAAGAAGAAAAAGAGCCCGGGTGGTTCGCGCCCGGTCAGGCGAGTGGTCGCCCGATCGGGCGATCTGAATGATTTTATATTATGTTCACACGCCCGGTCGGGCGGGCTTCACCCGATCGGGCGATCTAATGCCCGATTTTTCTTCAACTCTCGCGCCTGGTCGGGCGCCCTTCGCCCGATCGGACGATCTGATGCCTAAATTTTCGTCTTTTCTCGCGCCCGGTCGGGCGCCCTTCGCCCGATCGGGCGATCTAAGATGTCTGTATACGACGAGTTTTGTGCCTGATCGGGCGCGGCAGTCGCCTGGTTGGGCGAAAATTGAGCTTTTTCAACCCTTGCTCTCGCACCCGGTCAGGAGAGCTTCGCCCGATCGGGCCCGAGGCTATTTTGACGATTTTACTATTTTCTTCTTTTCTTCAATTTTTCGCTAACTCATTTCCTTCAAAACTGTACAAAAACTCATAAAACTCATTAAATTCCCTCATCTCTCCTCTCATAAGAAAAAAAAAGGAAAAAAATAGTCTAAAAAGCATTAAAATACGGGTTGCCTCCCGCAAAGCGCTGGTTTATCTAGGTCCCGCACGACCTTCTTACCAAGTTTAAGGACTAGGACCCTTGTCCAAACGCTTAGTCGAGTGGTTTCTCACCCGGTCGAGCGGTGTTTAGGCTACGACGCGGCTTCCTGACATACCTTGTGCAACTCGATCTGGCGGAACACTCACCGTAGGCTCAATTTCCACAACTTGCTTGCTTGATTGATTCCACCTTTTCGTTCTCAAAACCAAGACCGACAATGTAGAGGGCTCTTTCTATTGCATCAACTTCCTTCTGCCATTTGTCTATCTCATCTGAAAGGGATGCAATGCAAGATACTGCCTTTAAGGGATCTTTTTCAAGAGCTTGGGGCTTGTTAGAATAATTCTGAACCACATTAACACTACAGCAAGTCTCCTCTGTCATGGGGCTCTTAGGGGTACTATTAAGATTAAAATTAATTATATCGTCCCCTACTGATAGTGTTAATTTTCCACTTCTCACATCTATAATTGCTCCTGCAGTGTTAAGGAATGGTCTACCAAAAATGATTGGGGTTTGCATATCCTCAGCTATATAAAAAACAACAAAATCAACAGGTATATAAAATTTATGTACTCTAACGGGAACATCCTCTAAAAGACCTAAGGGGTATTTGAAAGAACGGTCGGCCATTTGTAGAGTAATATTAGTAGCTTTTAATTTACCCATATTCAACTTGGAACACACAGATAATGGAATAACACTAACGCTAGCACCCAAATCACACAATGCATTATAAATCATTAGATTGCCTATATGACAAGGGATAGAAAAACTACCCGGATCTTTTAATTTAGGTGGAGATTTATTTTAAAGTACGGCACTACACTCTGCAGTGAAAGCTACTGTCTCTACCTCACTAATAGACCTTTTTCTTGTCAATATTTCTTTCATAAATTTTGCATATGCAGGAATTTGTGTGATTAATTCAGTGAAGGGAATTGTTACCTTCAAATCTTTTACCATCTGTAGGAACTTACCAAACTGCTTATCCAAATTTGTTTTCAGTTGACGATTGGGGAATGGAAGTTTGATAATTGGCTTTGGTGCATTACTGCTCCTATCTGGAGTGGCCACCTTCTCTGGAGTCGTACCCTGCAATGTAAAATTAGATATATTAGTACTACGCTTTAGCCCTGCAGGGCTATTAGCTACATTGTCTGGTTTAACGGAATCAAGATTAGCATTATTTATTAAAACAGGTTCATCAACTCTGGGCATAGGGTGCCTTCATAGTTTGAACCTATCCTTAGAGTAATTGCATAGGCTTGATCCGTAGGCCTGGCCGGTTGTGCTAGCAGAGCTCCCTATTGGCGGGCTTGTAGAGTGGCGGAAAGTTGCGCAATTTGATTATCTACAATTTTATTGTGTGCTAGAATTGAATCAATTTGTGCATCTCTACTCTCCATGTGCTTCTGCATATTAACCAACATTGCTCTAATTTGGACCAAGGTGGGGTCGGAAGATGAGGAGGGTTGTTGTGGTTGGTTCTTCTGGCCAGCATTGGGATGGTAATATTTCTGCTGTTGTTGTTGTGGCGCCTGTGGTTCTTGTGGTGTTGGACTTTGAACATTAGTGCTCCGGTAGGAAAGGTACGGATGGTTCCGGTACCCAGGATTGTAGGTGTTGGAGTATGGGTTATTCTGCCTATAAGCTTGAAAGGCATTAACTTGCTCCACGAAACTCCTGCAATCTTGTTCCCAATGACCTAAAATTCCACAATTTTCACAGAAAGCCTCATTAGCACTATTATTAATTGCAGAAACATTAGCTACATGAGCAGTGCTAAGATTATCTAATTTCTAGCAGATAGAGGTTAATTGAGCTTGCAAAAAGGATACGGAGTCAACACTATGCTTCCCCTTGTTAGCAAAGCCTCTAGGATTCCCATATTGGGAATTATGTATCGCCATATCTTCAATAACCTAACCTGCATCATCAACATTAAGATTCATAAACCTCCCACTAGCTGCGGAATCTTAAATTATTCTAGATGAATTTCCAATGCCATTGTAAAAGGCTTGGATTAACTGACATTGTGCCAAATTATGGTGGGGGAATTCTCTTTGTAGGTCCTTGAACCTCTCCCAAGCCTCATATAAAGTTTCATCGGCTTCTTGGGCAAAGTTCTGAATTGCACTCCGTAGTAAGGTTGTTCTCTCTGCATGATAATACTTGTTATAAAAATTCAAAACAAGAATTTCCCAGTCAGTTATACCAAGTGCAGTTCTATTTAAACCATTAAACCATAATTTGGCTTTTCAAGTTAAAGAGAAAGGAAAGAGAATCTCCCAGATTTGGTCTTGTGTGACCCCGGCTTGCCTAATGGTATTACAATATTGACAATAGTCTACAATGTGAAGATTTGGGTCTTCACCCTTAGCTCCACTAGATTGCTTCCTCTCTATCATCGTTATAAATTGAGGTTTAATCTCAAATTGTACCCCATCAAGAGCCAGAGTGGGAGTGAGATGTGGAAAATTTGTAAGCTTTGGTTGTGAGTAATCACTAAGCTTCTTTGGAGTCGTCATCTCTGGTTCTAGATCTGATGATACCTCTGAATCGCTAGAACCAGTTGGAGGATCTCGGTGATTATTATAATCACCAGAATCTGCCAGAATTTGCTTGTAAAAATTCTTCTGTCTATGGAAGGATCGTTCGATCTCAGGATCGAATGGGACGTACCCTGATATGCAACACCTGGGCATAAACAAAAAAAACTAAAAGCAAATATGAGACTTGCCTCAAAGAACTAACGTTCTCTGAGACAAAAAGTAATAACCTAGACTACAACAATAATCAGAAATAAAAATAAAATTGTCTCCCCGGCAACGGCGCCAAATTTTGACAGGGTAAAGTCGTATCCCCTAATCAAAAGTAATTCCTAAATCCTCTAACTAATGTGGATAGGGAAGTAGGGTCGAATCCACAGAGAAACGAGTCTTTCTATTCCTAATTTATTAAAGTAATCTAAATTATAAAGTAACCAATATGTAAATTTGGATATGAAACTAAACTACGAAGATTAAGAATGAGGAGAAAACAATGAATAAAAGGATCTAGGGCATAGGTTCACCAATAAATAATATTACAGGGTAAAATATAATAATCAATCATCAACGCATACATTAATCAGATCATACTGGGCTTTCGCTACGCATTACAATCACACAATTAATTTACCGGTATTAAATCTCATCTTTCGAATCTCGACTCAACCATTTATAAATTAACCTGCCTATTGAAACTAGACCTAAACATTAATTCTCATCTATCGAATCTCGAATCAATATTGTTAAACTCATGCATAAAAGATCTGCGCAAATCTAGTCACAGAGCATTAAATCAATCAATAATAAATTAATCAAGCATTGATAATTAACAACAATAAATTACCCCTTCATATTATTTATGGATCCCCACAAACCCTGGAAATAGAACTACTCACACATAATAAAAACTAAACTAATCAAAGTAATAAAGCAAGACATGATCAAAAGAATAAAATAAACAACTAAGATCAAGAGAAGAGAAATCGTTACCAAAATAAATCTGGAATTAAAAATAGAGTTGAGAACAAAGTGTATGAGAGAGAAAACTAATCTAAAAGCTAAGTAGA
Organism: Chenopodium quinoa; assembly: GCF_001683475.1. Classification (NCBI taxonomy): domain Eukaryota; kingdom Viridiplantae; phylum Streptophyta; class Magnoliopsida; order Caryophyllales; family Amaranthaceae; genus Chenopodium; species Chenopodium quinoa. The sequence continues at coordinate 449,777 of NW_018744722.1, forward strand.
GAGAGAAGATCTAAGAAAATAATTAAGAGAAAGTAAAAGAAGGTACTAAACTTACTTAACGGAAAAATATTTATACTAAGCAAGAATCCTAAACTAAAATAAACTTAAACTTCGAATAATTAACATCTAATAATAACACGCGCCCGATCGGGCACCTTTTTCCTCAGGTACGTTTCTCGCGCCCGGCTGGGCGCGACTTCGGGCGCCAGCCTTGCTTCCCTCGCCTGGCCGGACGCGCCTCAAGGCGCCAGCCTCTTTGGCCGGGCGGCTCTCTTGGGCCACTGATTGGACTACGATTGGGCTCCAATTCTTCGGGCAATCTGGGTTTCCTCTTCGGGTCTTGAATACTTGGTCCAAATGCCCCGGTATCACATATACCGAGCCCTTAATCACCGGTTCAATGGCTCTAACCGGCCTTGGGCTTCAAAGATGGTCGTGCTCCTCTAATTTCCGTAGTTGATCCATGAAACCCAGGAAAATGCTCCAAAAGTGTAATTTCCTGCAAAACTCAACCAAAACTACAAAAACACTAGAAAACACTAATTAGTAATAAAAGTGACTTAAAAGAGCCAAAAACACTACTAATTATGACCAATGGACGGGTGTGAAATACTATATAAATTAGACACATCACCTGGATTCTGGAACTGGGTCTTTGATAGGTCCTATGGGCATGACTAGTTCTTTGTGGTGTAGCTTTTCGAAAGTTGTTTCATAACTCATACCAAGTGGAGTGAACACTCTTTTCGATCTTTGGATTCGTGGTTTAGAGGTGTTTGTAGCATGTACTTCATTAATGGGAGAGGAAGAAGAAGGATGGTCGTTCTTCTTTCCTCTCGCACTATTATCTTTCAGAATGTCATCTTCAATGTCGATGCCTATATTATACACAGCCTTCAAAGTATTCAAGTTGTGTTGGTATTTTAAGTGCTTTGCATATTTTTCTTGATGAACATCCTTACAGACTTCTTTTCGGTGCAAACCTCAACCATATTAGAAGAAGTTTCCCTCCATAAGTTGAAGAAAGAAGTGAACCCTTTGTTTTCTTTTTGTTTTAACATCTCAAGTTGTCTGTGGTCTGTTTCATCTTGGATGTTGCACATATATCTATCTACAAAAGCGTTTTCTATGGAATCCCAAGAAGAGGTTTTCTCTTTGTCAAGGGAAAAGAACCATTGTTGACAAACAGTTTCAAGAGATAAAGAAAATAAGGAATGAAAGACTTTCCAATCAAACCCCTTAATGTTCATTATGGTCTCGAATGCCCTTAAGTGGAAATAAGGTTTGTTTGTAGCCTTGAACTTTGGGATGTCTTTGGCATTGAACTTCTGCGGAAGGAGTTCCTTGCCCACCGAGACCCCTTGTGAGCTAATGTCCTAGAATCTGTAGTCATTAGATATTTTGCTCAAGCAGTCTTGCATGAGCTCCATATGTTGTTCCTTTACATGGTCATTAATTTGGAGGGTTAAAGTCCTCAACACCTCAGTCACGTCTGCCATTTGCTTCTTAAGCTCATTGACTTCTTCTTGACTTTGAATTATCTTCTTAGCTTTTCTTTTTCAACCGACTAGTTTATCAAAAAGTTGTACTTGAACGAAGGTGTTGTCCTTGATTAATCGCCCTTCTCTCCTTGACCAAGTACTGTGGAAAGGGAAATTAGGGATAAGTTTTTTTATCATTTATTTTGAATCAAGCTCTATTCAACATGGAAGAGAATGTGGAAGAGAATGGGAATGGATTGGACCCCCCCCCACTCGAATGACGAAAAACGACTCATGCATGAACCTAAGACATGGTCATGGTGACATATACAAAGTGTGTGCTAAGACTAGTGAGCGTAGGTGACATGTTAAGACTCATGTGTAAGATCATGGGACTAAGTGTTTAGACTCAATTAAGGACTGAATAAGGTTACTGCCATTAATAAAATAACCAAACTGATTAATAAACTGTTTAATTTGACTTGTCGTGATGAATCGAGCAAAAATTTGAACTGTCGCCGCACACTGCAATGCAGCGCCAGATGACAGGGTTGTTGCACGGCGTTGCACAGCAGCGTTTGGCGCTTCTAAATTTTTGCGCCATTACTGGAACATTAATCTGGGACTACTTTCAGTATTTTTACTTTACGGGAAAGGGCCTAAAGTCGAATTAAGTCAGTTTTGATTAATTTATTAAATTAATTAGGCAAAGTCCTTTTAGTCATTAATCAGTTTATTTAGGCTTAAAAACAAGTCAAACAAACGGTTAGGAAAAACACATAGAGTATGCACAATAAATAGTGCACAAATAGTCAAGTAGGCACAATATGATGCAATGAGTTTGCAACCTAATCATGGCTCTAGTTCTCTAAAGTTCGGTATATGGGTTAGTCAAACAGGGTCCCTGGTTATGAGTCCGGATGCACTGCGTGGAAGCCTCACCTTTGGAAGGGTTGGCGCGTGTAGATGGGACCCCGCGAGTTAAACTCGCTTCCATGGTTTGATGAATTCAACATTCTCGGTTGTACCCTTTGTTGCTCAGAGCGTTTAATCAGATAGATGGAGCATGAATTCCCAGAGGGTTATGTCCATATGTAGAGCACATATGGATTTCAGAAAAGTGAGAAAAACTCAATCAGGAAGTAGAATCGAGCCAACAGTGCTAGAACTGGTCGAAACAAGAAGGCAGATTTCTGGCTCGGTATTGGAAAAACGCAACGCCAAGAAACAGGGTTTGTCACCAGGATATGAGCCCTGTCGCCAAGCGACATAGCCATATCTTCGGCGACAGGCTCTGTTTTCTAGACGCCAGTTCCTACATGCCTCAGCAGTTGTCTGTGTTCTTAGAATTTTCCAGTTTTCGTAGTATTATTTCGATTCTAGTTGTGAAAGATATTCCTCAAATTTCCTACGTGTAAAAATCCTATTTTTTTTACTCATTACGGATGCTCTTTCCAATGAGAACCTTTTTTATGCATATGACAATAATATTAATCAAAATTACGCACATGAAATAAAATAGAAATCCTCCCCAGTGGAGTCGCCAAAAACAGTAGGAAATATTTCAAGCATTACCCCAAACTTGAACCCCACTATGATCATACACTTAAGCATCGTGGCGTCCAAAGGGAAAGAAGCTAGAGCAAAAGATTCGCCAACAAGTTTTAGGAACTTGTAAGTCGTTCACATGATAAAGGTTACACCCCTTAACGATCCAAGAGATTGTTAACTCCAATAGGTCTGGAACAAAGACTGGAAGTTCGGGGGTGAAGGTACAAATCCAATCTAAAAGAGAAAGAACCTTCCCTAATAATAGGCCTCTACTTTATTCTTCTCGTATTCATGTGCGCTTTCTAACTAACATGCAATCAATAGGTTTACCCAAAACCTGTTTATATATGTTGGTTGAATATTAATGCACAAATAAATCTATTATTGGCGATCACTTGAATTATAATAAAATTAACCCTAACCAAGATTATTAATTATCTTATTAAGCATGATTACAAGTACAAATTCCCTTTAAACATGCATAAAAGGTGTAATCAAGCAATAACAATATTATAATCAAGCAATAATCATGTCAAAACACAATAATAGCAAGATCCTAGTCATGATACTAACAAGATTAATAACAAACCCTAGCATGTCACTAAACATCAAAGATCAAATCTTTAGCCCTAACATGATACTAACATGTTACTAAGAAAGAAAATAGAAAGCATTCTTTTAATCATACTTGATATTAGGAATTTTTAGTTGTTACCCTAAACATGATACTAGGAAGCAATAAAACATCCTAACATGATAATATATATTAAAATAACAACCTAAGCATGATTTCTATATTATAATATCAATTAAAACAATTAAAGCACTTACTTGGATGCCTCATATCTCTTTCTAATAACAAAATACACACGTTAGTAACTTTAGAGAAAATATAGACAATTAAATTAAATAATTCAAATAGAGATTAGGGACCAAACCCTCAGAAATATCAAACCTTTCACGTCTAGGGCGAAGGCAACTTTGAATTTGGCTAGATGTGTCTAGGTCTTGTGAATGCGGAATTTTGTTTGTAAAAAGCTAGTTTAGAAAGAGAGGGAGAGAGAGAGTCAAGAAATTCTTCATGAGATTTGGTGAGAATTGATGAAGTCTAAGGACGCTATTTATAATGAAAACAGTCCGGATTTTAAAAAAAATATCGGAGTTTGAAAGGAACAAAACACATCGATGTCGCCACAACAGCCCCTGTTGCCGCGCGTCAGGGTCTGTCGCTAGGCGATAGCCTGACGTTCGGCGCTGCATGAGATTTTCCCACAATTTTTCTATTTTTTAATAAAATTAAGTCGTAAAAGTCCGTACATGGGTAAAATCATAATTTCATTTAAAACACTTCTTTTATTCCAAATAAAACTCATAAAACTTAATCATCAATCCTAATCACATTAGGATTCAAAAGAACCTTCTAGAAGATCTAGAAGACTATAATCAATCCTAATTTCATTAAGAATGATAATTCATAATAGGCCCTCGGCCCTCCTCTAGATCATTGGGCCGCATATAGAGATAAAACCGAGCCCAGTTTAGTAATTTGGTCATAACTTCCTCATTATTCATTGGAATTGGGCTTATAATATATAGTTGGAAAGCTCTTTTCGAGCCCTATCCAACTACACTATTATTGGACCCTTGTTATGGACCAAACTAAACTGGATTGGATATTCATAAAATAGAGTAAGTTTTCGAAAAGAGAAAGAAAGATTTTTAATAAAAACTAACCGCAACATTAGACTTTCCACACTTTCACTTCATTCGATTATGATTTGATGCGAAAGGTATTCATCATCAGGTTTGGTTTTGGGGAGACAGAAATGGGTGACTACACCCTAATTTCCCTTACCACGGTACTTGGTCAAGGAGAGAAGTGCGATTAATCAAGGACAACACCTTCGTTCAAGTTCAACTTTTTGATAAACCAGTCGGTCAAAAAAGAAAAGCTAAGAAGATAATGGAAAGTCAAGAAGAAGTCAATGAGCTTAAGAAGGAAATGGCCAAAATGACTGAAGAGTTGAAGGCTTTAACCCTTCAAATCAATGACCCTGTGAAACAACAACAAATGGAGCTCGTGAAAGAAAGCTTGAGCAAAATATCCAATGACTATAGATTCTAGAGCATTAGCTCACAAGGGGTCTCAGTGGACAAGTAGCTTCTTTCGCAGAAGTTCAATGCCAATAACATCCCTATGTTCCAGCCAACGGACAATCCTTACTTTCACTTAAGGGCCTTTGAAACTATAATGAACATTAAGGGGATTGATAAGAATATTTTCCCTCTTTATTCTCAATGTCTTTAGAAACTGTTTGTCAACATTGGTTCTTTTCTCTTGATAAAGAGAAAACTCTACTTGGGATGGAATAAAAAAAGCTTTCATTGACAGATATAAATGTAATATTCAAGTCGAACCGACTATAGAAAACTTGAGATGCTGAGACAAAAAGAGAATGAAGGCTTTAATTCATTCTTTAATAAGTGGAGGGAAACTTCCGCTAAGATGATTGAGGTGCCCACCGAAAAAGAATCTGTAAGGAATGTTTAGCAAGAATCGCCAAGAGAATTATTCAAAGCATTTAAAATATCAACATAATTTCAATACTTCCAAGGCCATTTAAGACATTGGTATTGAAATCGAATATGACCTCGCAAAGCAAAAAGCTACTAACAATTGTAACAACAGTGGCTGGAAAGGAGATAAGAACGACAATCCTTCTTCTTAAAATGCCCACTCTAGTAATAATGTTAGTACCTTTGAACATAACAGTGTCTTAGTTATGGATAATCAAGGATCTAAAAAGAAACCCAAAAGAGAGTTCACACCCATTGGAATGACCTATGATGTTGCTTTCGATTGTCTCTATGATCGAGGATTAATCAAACCTATTGGCCCTACCGAGGATCCAACGCCAGAAAAGCGATCTTGGAGATGGAATCCCAATTCTTATTTCAAGTACCATCAAGGAAATGGTCACGCCACGGATGAATGCTACAGGTTTCAAAATCTCATTCAAGGTCTCGTAGAAGCAAACAAGATCCCATTGCCTCTAGCTAGCAAGAAGACTAAGTGACAATAAAGCAAAAGACACAAGGCGGGCTTCAACGACAAGATTTCGTGACCTATTTTTCTTTTATTATTCTTTTCCCCAATAAGTCTAGCATAGGCACCTTTCACTTTCCTTAGATTTATTTTGTAGGATTTTTTCTTTTCCCTTTTAATAAAATGAGCATTTCTTTTCTTGCATATGATTATTTCATTACATTGCAAAAATTTAAAAAAATCCATGCCGAACTAAGCACAAGGTATAACCATGATTAGAGGCACCTCTTGTAGCCATGTTATACCTCTCACCCATGAAATATATAATCCCTCTCTAGATAAACTGCTTTGAGCCTCGTCTAACGATAGACCTTCATTTTTTCAAACCACATCTACCTAACCATGGGATGGGATAGTGTGCAACTTATGCAAATTCTAAATATAAAATCTTGAGTGATTTTACATAGAACTAAAAAATTCAAAAAAAAAAAAAAAAAAAAAAGCAAAAAATAGAAACAATAAAAGTGTACAAAAGGGCAAGTGTTCCAATGTCATTGATATGAACATGTCTTTGATATGAACGCATCTCAGGTTGCGTCTCTTATCGAGTGCTCGGTACTGTTCCTGAGAAACATGAATGCCAAGTGAGTGATAGACCGCATGATCGGGATTGCCCACACTTATCAAAAAGGTTCAAAATAAAAAGTGCTAAAGCAAAAAAAAAAAGAGAGAGCAAAAATATAAAAGAGAATTCAAAAATAAGAAAACTCAAGCATTAAAAATACAAGGATTCAAATGCAAGGTTGCACACCTTGGGGCTTATCTAGGGACTCGAGCCTTTATCCCCTTCTTCTTCAAACCTTTAGCCTAATCACGTTACAACCTCTAAAAGACCTCTTTGAGGTATACACACACTTGTGCGAGGTTCGGCTAGAGCTACGTTTGGCCTGATTCCTAACGAATACGTAGGAAAACCTCACATCGAGGTGCGGTCGTGATAAAAAAATGCATAATTGATCATATCAAGGGATCCCTAATGCTCATCCCTCTTCATTTAGAGCTAGACTTGGGGCTTGATCCTTACATTATTAGCCTACCTAGCCTTAGAGTCACCACCATTAGACTCTTTTCAATATATTTTTCCACAAACCTAGCCCTTGCGGCCTAACTTTAGTGTCACTATCACACACATCACAGATACATGACCAAATATACTTCCCTTAGGAACCCTTTGTCATGAAATCTTAACACAACGCTGAAGAATGCCTTGTCATATCAAGATCAATCATCATTGCATCACAAAGTATGAAGTACTTATCCTTTGCGCCTAAGTCACCTAATTACTTTCATTATCGAGTCAACTAGGATAGTCTAAGATGTTACAATCCTTGTACAATGAGAGACAATGTTAACATATTAAGCTCATTCAACATACACCATCAAACACGTCGATTCTTTTTTCGCGTCCTTCTCTTTCAGGAGAAAGTCGGTATTCTCCACAAAAATGACGGAAAATTTTTAAATTTTTGAATTTTTGCATTTTGAGTCAAGCACATCACAATATAATCACACGTGTCAATTCACATAAAGTCAACCTCAAGTCAGTCAATAAGTCTTAGGTAAACCCTAAGAAAAGGCATCAAGCCTTAGGTCAACCCTGAGAAAAACACCAGCAAAGTCTTTTGGCAATCTTTTGATTTTTACAAGATACAACTATTCAACAAAGCTCCTGTTCGTAGCCAACCGAACGATCGCAACAAAAATTCAAGTATCAAAGCTCTTTTGTTCAGAGTCGCGTGGACATATCAAAGCTCTTTTATTCAGAGACGCGTGGACATATCAAAAATCTCTTTTGTTCAAAGACGTGTGGACATATCAAAGCTCTTTTGTTCAGAGACGCTTGGACATATCAAAAATCTCTTTTTCTCAAAGACGCGTGGGCATATCATTCAAAGCTTTTTGTTCAGAGACGCGTGGACATGTCTTTCAATCTCTCCTGCTCAGAGACACGTGGGCATCCTATTTGTTTCGGGGTTTTCTGATGTCCTGCGAGAGAGTTACAATTCCGAGACTGGAACCGGACGCCTGTACCTGCAAAACAAACGGATGCTCCGGATGATTGGAGATCCGCCTCCGACGGTCAAGTTAGTACTTGATTAAGGAGTAATTAATGCGGAAATTAAAGTGATTGGGTCTCTCTAGGTGAGAGATTTTAATGTGTGTAATCTGCGTAATCTCCCTTAATGAGGATTAAGGGAGGTATTTATAACCTCGGGAAACGTGCCAATCTAGGTTTAGGTTAACCTTGGGCTGATTGGGCTTCCCACGGAAGTTGGGCCTAGGTGACCGGTTATCCCAGGTGTCATGGGAAGGACACGTGTCGTGTCGTAATTGGTCCATAGTGGACGGATCATTGCTTGACACGTGGCAGGCTCCTATTGGCCCATGTGACGGACACATGGCGGAACCTGATTGGTCCACTTGTCAGATGGTGATTGGTGGGGAAAAATCCCCTAATCATTTGCCCCTCACAGGTGGCACGTGACTGGTCACGTGTTACCTGTGACAGGCATCGCCCTGTAACAGGCGACGGCCTGCTACAGGTGTCACTCGGCGAGAGGCCGAGAGATTCTCCCGCCAAAATTTTGAATTCTAGAAGTGACCCTTCGCCTTCTCACTTCGCCTATATAAAGGAGTGTTGACTTCGGTCATTTTCACACTTGAAAACTTTGTGAGAGAACATTCGGACCCCTGAACTTGCTCTGACATTTTGGACCCTTTCTGCCTACCGCCTGCTCTGACAAGCCGACTGCAAAGGATTTTCATAACTTCATCAATCGTCACTCGTTCAAGTAACCGTCGGTTCTCTTACTCTTAATTTTCTCTTTACTTTATTCTTTTTTGAAATGGCACCACGGAAGCACACGACACGACCTAGGTTAGTGATCAGCCGGTCACCGGGGACGGCTGAATCTAGGACTAGGAGTGTCGCCTGCCCTTTTCTTGACCCATCTTTACCCTTTATACAAAGTCCGACTGTATCTGTGTCTATGCAGAGCATGATGGCCAGAACAAAAAAGACTGCCAGGATCTCAAACTCAGACGGCTCCTCCCACAGGGTGACGATTAGTGAAACATCTGACCAAGCGCCAGATGTGGAAGTGAAACAAAGCGGCTTGAAAGCCGGCAGTTCTGGGGGAGGAGTAAAAGTGACCCCTTCCCATTTTACAGTTGACAATTCTACATTCTCTCCTGCTCCTTTTAAAGGAGAGGAGGCGGGCCCCTCCGGGAGAGGGGAGGAGTCGTCCTCTTCGGACTCGTCAGAGGACGATTCCGAGTCTAGCTCTTCTGGCCATGCTTCTCTGGACACAGAAGAGGAAAACAGTCGCCTGCAAGAGGCGAGGCTTTCTCACGCAGTTGAGAAGGGGGACGATTGGGCGGAGCCATCCGCCTCTCACCGAGAGCAAAATACCCCCTACTACTGCACGGTACCTCGGGGCCGGATCACAACCATGCAAGAGAAAGTGGAGAGCTTTATCCCAAACCACACAATGGGCCCCGGCTTTTTAGTGTTCGTGCCGGATCCAGAAGACACAGTCGTCTGGCCGGCTGGTACCAGTTATGATGGCGCCTGCTTTGGCTGCTACGAGGCGGCCATCAAGGCTGGGCTGCGCTTCCCACTACATCCGGCTGTTCAGCGGATCTTGGATGGGTATGAGTTGGGGTTATGGCAGTTAGCCCCGAACTCCTGGGTACACGTACTCGGCTATGTGGCCGGGTGCGAACTGCACGGGGTGGAGCCGAACTTCGAGGCTTTCACCCACATGAACTACCTCAGCCGGACCCCTAAGGCAGGCGGTACCGGCTGGTATCAATTGACGAGCCACAGGGGCTACCTCATGACCAGAGGTAAAGCAAACAAATGGAAGGGCTGGCGGAGCACCTTCCTTATCATTGAGAGTTCAGACACAGAGCTGAACAAGCGCTTTAACAGGTGGAATAGGAATCCGCCCCTTCTTGCAGGCGGCCGCAGCATGCCGCCTGTTCCCCCCAAGGCTAAGAAAGAGATCCTAGATAAAGGACTCTTCAAAGTAGAGTCGAAGGTGAACTCTACTTCAGGGGTACGAGAGCAAGTACCCCTGCATTGCATCCCGAGCTTTAAATGGCTCTACGACGAGTACTTTTTGGCCGCCTGTGGCCTCAGCAATCGGTGCTCAAGAGGTAGCCGGCCTGTCAAATACTCTGTTGTTCCATGCATTTCTTGTTATGACTTTTATTAACTTTGCTATTTGTTTTTGCAGCGGACGCCATGAGCAAAATTACCGCCTTCAAGACTGCGGCGGCCATGTTGCGGGCCTCCATCATGCAACAGTCTTCAACCGACTCCCCCAACAAGGGGGCACCCTTGGTGGGCTTCGAACCTTTCACCCTCTTTTTGGAGTTGTGTTTATGCATATACTGACTCTTTTCTTCTTTTTTAGACGGGCGCTCCAAGAGCTTCTTCTTCCCAACAGCCGGACCCCAAGGCCCGGAGGACGACTGTTGCGAGCTCTCCTGGTTCTGCCAGGAAACATGTGGCGGCTGAGAAACAGCCGGCCACTTCTTCTAAAACTCCAGCTGGGCCACCTAGAAGTATGAAATTATCCTTGTAAATTTTAGACTTGCTCCCTTTTTTACTAGGTCTAATCCGTTTGTTTATGCTTGATGCAGCCGGCCCTCAGGAGCCTGACTTGGTCGAGGTGGCCAAGTCTATGATCAAGGCCGTTCCTCCAGCTGAAAGGGAGGCGGTCAGGGGTGTCGGCACCCTTGACCTAGACGGGATTGCAGGGGTCCTTGCTGAGGTATACTTAGCATATTTTTTAGTATTTGAATTCCAGGACGCCTGTTTTCTTTTTTATTTGGAAACTGACGCTTGTTCCCCTTTTTACTTAGGCCCTGCTCCGAGTGAACGGCCTTCGCAAGCCGCTTGACCGAAAGAACAAAGAGGTAAAGGCTGCAAAAGCTATGGCCGCCTCTGATTGTGATAAGGCAATGTTTCAAATTGTCCAAAATGAAGTTCTGACCATTGATATTCTTTATTATCAGGCGCAGGCTACCGCCGCTATCCGGGCTCAGTTAGAGGCGGCCCAGAAGAGGAATAGCGAGCTGGAGGCGACCATCAACAACCTCAAGGCCGAGCTGAGACCTCTTCGCCAAAAGATGTCCTCATACGAAACCTTGGAGAAATCCTTGGCGAGCGTAAAGGTACGCCTGGTGACCCAGGAGAAGAGTCTTACTCAGGAGCTCTCGGAAAAGGCCGAGCAAGAAAAGAAAGAGCTGGTCCGGGAGATGATGGAAGACTCTGCTCAAATCCAGCGCATGACTTGGGGCCGCCTCTTCCCCAATGCCGACTTTGCCTCATGGGAAAAAACGTACCGCCAGTGTTCTAATAGATATAATCAAGAGATCCTGGCGGCTACTGAGGAAGAGGCGTTGGAGGAGGAGGAGCAGCCGGTAGTGGCGCTTGTGCCGCTAGGGGGTAATGCATCAAAGAAGGATGCAGCTGAAGCCGAGTCCAGCAAGAAGAGTGCTGACCAGGCGGCAGCTGCTAATATTGAAGATCTGCCCCCTTCTTAAGCTTTATGTCTTCTTTCCACGGCCTGCGTGCCGTTTGTTTGTATTTACCCGGCCAGGGGGCCGGGGCTCTGAATATTTTGCCGGTCTTTGATGACCGGCTTCTTTTTAATGAATTTTTTTTGTTTTGCTTCAAATTTGTTTAAGTATTGAATATTCTGATATCCAATTGTACACTATACCGACTGTTTTACATGGCCGATAGTTGCAAACAGGTACGGATAGTTAGTCACGCCGCCTATGCCCCTGGACGACTGGTTGTCTATTTCCAGGCTAGACGATCAGTCGGCCATTTATCCATTCGGTATTCGAACCATTTTAAAGACTGGATCCCCTTTAGGCAGGCGGTCCTGTCATTTGTAAAATTTAACCAAGTAGGAAAGTTGTTTCCTACTTGTCATGCTTTTAGGCTAGAGACTTTAGGCCGTCTAGGCCGACTGTTCCCGCCATATTAAATCTAGTGTGAACAGGTGCTGTATGAACACCTTTTTAGTTTCATACTAAAATTTTTAAGGAGTGACCAAGTAAACATGATTGTTACCTAGTCGCCAAGTAACTGAGTAGTAGAGGTATCAAGCGATGGGTACCGGTTGTTCCCCTTTATTTGCCAATGTTTGTTGGCTTTTAACTCATAGGTTGTTAACCTAGCAGGAGTAGTGGTTGAGAGCCCCTGTTTGCTAAAAACAGGCGGACGACTCATACCTTTTAGGCTCCATACTAAGTTTGAGAGAGTGACTGTGAGTTAACTTTGGTGTTACTCAGTCGCCGTCACTCCTGCTTGAGTAGTAAAGGTACCAGGCGGCGGAGGCCGGCTAAACCTTTTGATTCGCCGATGTTTGTTGGCTATTAACTCAAGAGGTACCCCCTGCATTTATCCCAAGTAATACAGGCGGTCATCTGACTCAGATGCCAACTGCTACCACTGGTTTGGTTAGTGATAGAGTTATCCTTGTCTCAAATACGGCTATGTGGTTGCCCTTGGGGACAGTCGTATAGGTGCCGTGTAATTAGTTTATAGAGCAATGTTCCACCCAAAAGGGAGCTGCTCTCTGCGACGAATTTAATCCGGAGGGATGCCGCCGGACGCCTGCTATGATGTTGGGACAGGTCGTATTAGTTTAAAGATTGGATCAGTTGGCTTGGCGCCTGGACTGATCATTCGGCTTGTGGAATTGGTTAGTTCTTGGTGAACGTAGGTGCTAAGTAAGAGGAGGGTAGCCGATAAGAATAAAAATTAAACATGGAGAGTGGCCGACTGTTTGTCAGTAGGCATGCCCCTCTTAGGTAAAAATGAAAACTGAGTATGGAGAGTAGCCGACTGTTTGTTAGTAGGCGTGCCCCTCTTAGTACAAAATTGAATATTAAGTATGCAAACTTTTATTAAGTAGCCCTTGACTATTTATATCATTCAAAAGAAATATTTCTTAAGATTATCTGCATTCCAAGTTCGAGCAACGGTTGGCCGTCTGGTGTTTCTAGACGGTAGGTAGCGTCCCTGACCTCTTCACAGATTCGGTAGGGTCCTTCCCAGTTGGGAGTTAGTTTTCCAGACTCATTAGCCCTTCCAACTGCTTCCATTTTTCTAAGTACAAAGTCCCCCACTTTGAGTGGACGCCTGTGTACTTTTTTGTTGTATGATCTAGTCATTCGCAGACGGTAAATTTCATGGCGCAAGACAGCATTGCCCCTCCTTTCAGGAAGTGAGTCTAATGCCAGGCGCATGGCTTCCTAGTTTGCCTCTTCGTCATATAGCATTACTCGAAGAGTCGGCTCGTAGTGTTCTTTTGGAAGAACAGCTTCCGCACCATAAGTTAGGAGGAATGGAGTTTCTCTAGTTGCCCCTTTTTCAGTCGTCCTAATGGCCCAGAGAACATGTGGTAATTCATCCGCCCATAGGCCGCCTGCTCGTTCAATCTTTTTCTTGAGACCGTCTGAGATGATTTTATTAAAGGCTTCTACCTGGCCGTTTGCTTGTGGACGGCCGACAGATGCAAAGTAGTGTGCAATTCCTTGTTCACCCAACCAGCTTTTGAGAACAGGCGTCTCAAATTGGGAACCATTATCAAAAACCATAGACATTAGAACCCCGAACCAAGTGATGACATTTTTCCAAATGAATGAAATTACATCCTTCGTCTTGATTCCCTTTACAGCCTCCGCTTCTACCCATTTAGTGAAGTAGTCGAAGGCAACAAATATGTACCTCCTTCCGCCTGTAGCAGGCGTATATGGACCCAGAATATCCATGCCCCACTTAGCAAACGGTAGTGGGCTATGAATGGTAGTGAGGTCAGTAGCCGGACGGTGAATTAGCTTGCCAAAACTTTGGCACTTGTCACATTTTTTCACCATCTCCATTGCATCTGCTTCTAAAGTAGGCCAAAAGTAGCCCTGTCGCCTTGCCCGTTGAGCAAGCGTCCTACCGCCTATATGGGAAGCACAGTAACCGGAGTGAAGATCGTCTAGTATCTCTCGTCCCTTTTCTGGAGTAACACACTTTAAGAAGGGTTGAAGGTACCCCCTTTTGTGAAGTTCTCCCTTTATTATTTCAAAACTGGTTGCTCGTTTTTTCAGGGCTGCCGCCTGTTGATGATCATCCGGCAGGGTACCCTTTGTTAGATATGCCTTGATTGGATCCATCCAGGTTGAGCTTCTGTCTAAGATTCCAATAGGTTCTTCCTCAATGCTTCTCCTCTCCATTACTTCCCAAAAAACAGTTCGAGGAATATCACAGGAGGCGGATGATGCTAATTTTGAAAGTGCATCCGCCTGGTTGTTTTCTGATCTCGGCACTTGGGTCAGATGGAAATCCTCAAGGGAGCCGACTGTAAATACTTGATCATGGTCGGATGGGTTGCTTCGTATTCGCCATTGTACTGACTCACTATCAATTGTGAATCGGAACAGGCGTCTATTTTTCTTGCTCCTGCCGCCTTGCACATGCGGATTCCGGCTAGTAAAGCTTCATATTCTGCCTCATTATTTGAGGCCTGAAAACTGAAGCGTAAAGCATACTCGTACCTGTCGCCCTCTGGCGACTGACATATGACTCCTGCTCCACAACCATTTGAAGTAGAGCTTCCATTCACATATACCTTCCAGACTTGGTCTGTAACTTGAGAGTCAGGAGGACGAGTCATCTCAACAATAAAGTCAGCAAAGGCTTGCCCCTTCACTGCTTTTCTAGTCTCGAAAGTAACTTCGAGGCTCTATATTTCTATGGCCCATTTGATCATTCGGCCTGACGACTCCATGATGGTCAGTGGTCGCTTGATAGGTTGGTCTGTATACACGACGACTGCATGTGCCAAAAAGTAGGGCTTCAATTTTTTAACAGCCATGAAGAGTGCAAGACCAAATTTCTCCACTAAGGGATACCTCAACTCGGCATTTTTCAGTACATGACTGACAAAGTAGACCGGGAGCTGAGAGCCGTCTCTTTTAGCAAGGAGAACAGCGCTTAATGCATGATCAGAGACGGCCAGGTACATGTAGAGTACTTCTTTGGGCAAAGGGCTGACCAGCCTCGGCAAGGAATGCAAGTGAACTTTCAATTTCTGGAAGGCCGCCTCAGCATCCGGCCCCCATTCAAACCTTGCCTTTTTCTTAATTTCCTGGAAAAAGTATAGGCATTTGTCGCCTGATCGGCTTAGAAATCTTCCCAAGGCCGCCAGACAACCTGTTAACTTCTGAACCTCTCGGATGGTACGAGGTGACTGCATGTCGATGACCACCTGCACCTTCTCAGGGTTCGCCTCTATTCCTCTCTAATTGATAAGGAATCCGAGAAATTTCCCAGACTCAACTCTAAAGACACATTTCTTGGGATTGAGCATGACATGGTGCCGCCTGAGTGTGGCGAAAGTTTCTCGGAGGTCCGACAGATGATCTTTCTGAAATTTAGACTTGACAATCATATCATCAATATATGCCTCGACATTTCTCCCAATCTGATCAAAGAACACAGTGTTTATCATTCGCTGGAAAGTGGCCGGGGCATTCTTAAGACCAAACGGCATGACCGTGTAATAGTATAACCCCTGATCAGTGACGAAGGCCGTCTTCTCCTGATCTTTCTCCCATAAAGGAATTTGATGGAAACCAGAGTAGGCATCCATAAAGCTCATCAAAGCATGGCCGGCTGTTGAGTCGACCAGGTTATCAATTTTAGGCAGAGGGTAACTGTCTTTGGGGCACGCCTTGTTTAAGTCTGTGTAGTCTACACACATTCGCCAGGTGCCATTCGGCTTTTTAACAAGCACCACATTTGCAATCCAGTCTGGGATGTAACATTGCCGAATGAACCCTGCATCAAGTAATTTTTTAACTTCGGCGGCTGCTTCCTGACTTCTTTCTTTGCCATGGTTCCGCTTCTTCTGCCGTACCGGCTTCTTTTTTGGATCCACGGCCAGTTTATGTACCGCCAGATCAGGACTAATGCCTGGCATTTCATGGACTTCGAATGCAAAGATGTCCTTGTATTCTTTCAATAGTTTGTGAAAGTCGTCACCCAGGTCCCTTAAAGCAGTCGTCCCAACCTTGATTGTTCTGTCAGGACGCGAGTCATCTAAGATCAGGTCCGTATGCTCACCAGCTGGCTGAGGGAGGAATTCATCCGACCGCTCCTCTGCCAATGATTGCTATTTTCTATCTTTTCTTGCGGCCCCTGTCTGGGATGCCTTTCTCTTCTTGCCGCCTGCTTCTTGAACAGGCGCACTCTCCTAGACATTGTCAAGGTCTATTTTTCCACCGCTCGACCCAGTGGCCATAACAGTGGGCTTGACATCCAAGAGATAGCACTCACGGGCCATCTTTTGATCTCCCCTTAGGGACCCGACTGTTCCATTATCCCTCTCAAACTTGAGCAACATAAGAGATGGGATTATAACAGCCTTGGAATTATTCAGGGTTGGTCGTCCCAGAATCATGTTGTAGGCCGAGAGTTCTTCTACTACCAAGAACCGGACTACCATGTGTCGTCCTTCCCCTTTTTCGCCCAGGCGGATGGGTAAATCCACTCGTCCCACTGGGTGGACGACTCCTCCTCCAAACCCTACTAAAGGTTGGGATGCCGGATGTATGCAATCAGTCTGATATTTTAGTTTCGACAGACATTTGCTACTGATGAGATCTGAGGAGCTTCCGGTATCTATGAGGATTCGGCCAACTCTCTGGTTGGCCACTTTACATTCAATAACGATAGGGTCGTCATGCGGCCCTCTTACCCCTCCTACATCTTCTTCAGTGATGACAATCTCAGGAAATGAATATTTGGAGGGTCGTTCTTGGTGAACGGAATTTACGTCTAACCGTCTGATATTGTCTTTGTTGCCCCTAATAGTGGGGCCGCCTCCTGAGAAGCCGCCTGCAATGGTGTAGACGACTGCATCATCTGTATCGGAACTGTCGGCCTGTTGATTCTTTTTGGCCGACTGCTTTTTCGAGGAAGTGTTCCCCGTAGATTTCTTGACATAAGTGTCAAGATCACCTTGCTCAGCCAGGCGGTCCAGATACCGCATGAGACTGATGCATTCATTGGTGTGATGACCAACATCTTCATGATAATCACAAAATTTTTCTTGGTTCCGGTTGTTTGCAGAACCCTTCATGGGGACCGGCTTCTCAATTGAGATCCGTCCCTTGATTTCCTTTAGGATAAATTGGCTATCCTTGTTAAACGCATACTTTGGGGAGTATGGTTTGAATTCTTTTTTCTTTTTCTAGGCCGGATGTTTAGAGGAATCAGCCGCCCAGACCTCTTTTCTCTTCTCGTCTTTGTTTGACGACTGTTTCTGTCGTCCTTCTCTTTTGTCGGACCTTCTCCCGTCTGACTGTTTTACCGTACTACTAAGATCAGTCGCCTGTATATAAGCTTCCGCTTCAATCAGGCCTCTTGAAGAGTCGCCACCCTCTTTCGGACCAAATCAAATTTGAAGGTCGACCCGTCTTTGAGACCTCTGAAAAAGTCAGTATAGGCTATTTCATCCGGTAACCCTTGAATCTGTATTCTCATCAGGTTAAACCGCCTGATGTAAGAACGAAGCCCCTCCTTCTCGCCCTGCTGAATTGTTCCTAAATCAAGGGTCGTCTTCTTCGCAGGGATGTTCATGGCGAAGTTGGAGGTGAATAAGTAAGCAAGCGTCTTGAAGTTATTTACACAACCAGTCGGCAGGTTGCCGAACCATTGTTGTGCGATTCCTTTGAGAGTCGCTGGGAAACACTTGCACCAAGTGGGATCATCCAACCCTTGAAGGTACATCAGGTTGGTGAATGCCATCAGATGGTCTTCTGGGTTAGTAGTGCCGTCATAGGCGCCTACTAATACATTTTTCACTTTGACAGGCTGAGCGGCTTCAGTAATTTCCTTGGAGAAGGCCGACGGCTGTTCACCAAGTCTAAGCAACCGTAGCTGCCAGTCCATAGGTTGGACATTTTTTGCTGCATGTCCACCAAACGGAGGTGGCTGTAAAATATACTGTTGTTGCGGTACAAACGGTAAGTTTGGTACCGCCTGGTCGCTATGAAAGCCGGACTGACGGGAGGTGCCGCCTGACTGACTCTCATGATACGACTGAGTATGCCTCATCGAGGTATTTCGCAGACTGTCTTGGAAGTTTGAAGTAGAGGCCGACTCTGACAATCGGTCACTCTTCTTCTGCTCTAGCAGTAGCCGAGCGTCTGTGTATGTTTTCCTCGACCCGTCCGCCTGAATATGACGAACAGGTTTCCTATTTCCTGGAGTAGGAAAACGGTATTTTGTGAAATCAAGGGCAGGTGGCTCCCACTTCCTAGATTTAGGATGAGGGGTCGCCTCTCGCCCTTGAACTGGCTTCCTCTTCCGTGAAGTGGAGGGTTTCTTAGCCGACTGCTCCTAATTAACTCTATTTTACAGGTATCGGCGTTACAAGAATAATTTAGGGTCGTACAACGTTCTTAATAATCATTCTCTGTCCCTATCGCTACTTTGAATTTTGTTTTCGAAACATAAGTTTCTCCAAACTCAGTCAAAGTGGGGGCTTCTGTAGACACCCAAATGTGTCTCTTCAAAACTAAAATCATTGATCAATACCTTTCATGTCATTTGATTATCGAACATAGAAAAAGTGTGAAAAGTCTAGTGATGAGGATGTTTTTATTAACATATCTCTTCTTTCTGTTTTTGAAAATACTTCTTTTCTTACCCTATTTATGAAAAACGTGCATTACAGTTTAGTTTTTTCCATGTTATGGTTCCAATAATAGTGTATTTGGATGGGGTTTGAAAATACCTTTCCAACGATATATTATAAGCCCAATTCCGATGAATAATGAGGAAGTTATGGCCAAAATACTAAACAGAGCTCAAACCGGATTTTACCTACGGCCCAATGATCATGTGGAGGGTCCAAAGGTTTAATCATATTCCTAATATAATTAGGATTTATTAGAAGTTTCTATAAGTTCTAAAATATCTTAATTATCCTTTTTGTAAAGATAAAATCAAAGAGTTTGAAATTGAATAAAACTTTCCTTTTTTAAATCCAAATTCTATTCGAATTTAAAGATGCTCAAAGACAATCAGATATTATTTTCGTGCCTCATTATATTTATCCAAATCTTATATAGTTGGATATATAATGAAATTATCTTTCCAACGATATATTATTATATTAATTCCGAGCTATAACGAAAAAAATATATGAATGAGATACAAAACTCTATCCAAAACTTACACCCTTCCACTATTTCGGACATATCTTTTTATCTACAAAAGATTTTAATCTGATTCTAATTGAGTTGGAAATTATAATTCAAGATCTTTCCAAAGACATATTATATGACTTATTTGGACTTCTGGATCAAAAGATATGATAAAAACAAAATCCGCAAAAACTCTCTTGCATCGCCAAACGACAGGTTTGTCGCCTGGCGACAAGTCCTGTCGTTGGCAACAGAAGTGTGTTTTATTCCTTTTCGAAATCTGATTCATTTTTATCAATTCCGGACTATTTTCTTATAAATAAGGTCCCTGGACCTCCGTTTTCAATCATCAACTCTAAACTAGAATTATCCAATTCTTCTCTCTCTCTCTCTAAGCTAAAGCTTATTCTCTCTCTCTCTTTCTAGCCTAGCCCTTTTGCAAAATTCCTCATACATTAGCTCTAGAAACACCTAGCCATAAGTTGCCTTCGCCCTAGACGTGAAAGGTTGATAATTTCTGAGGGTTTGGTCCCAAATCTCTATTTCAATTATTTAATTTAATTCTTTAATTTTTTATTTTCCTTGAAGTCACTAATGTGTGTATTTTGTTATTAGAAAGAGGTACGAGGCATCCAAGTAAGTGCTTTAATTGTTTTATTGATATTATGATATAGAAATCATGTTTAGGTTGTTATTTTGATTCCTAGTATCATGTTAGGATGCTTCTCCTAGTATCATGTTAGGAAATTTTTCTTAGTATGATGTTTAGGGTAATAATTAATATTTCTACTATCAATTATGATTTCTATGGTGCTTCATATTTTGTTTCCTAATAGCATGTTAGTATCATGTTAGGGCTAAAGCTTTGATCTTTAATGTTTAGTGACATGCTAGGGTTTGTTATTAATCTTGTTAATATCATGCCTAGGATTTTTCTATTATTATGCTTTAATATGATTATGATTATTATAATTATTATTATGATCATGTTGCTTGATTGTTATTATTGTTATTGCTTTATCACGCCTTTTATGCATGTTCAAATGAAATTTGTTCTTGTAATCACGCTTAATAAGATAATTAATAATCTTGTTTAGGGTTTATTTATAATTCAAGTGATCGCCAATAATAGTTTTATTTGTGCATTAATATTCAACCAACATAGATAAACAGGTTTAGGGTAAATCTATTGATTGTATGTTAGTCAGAAAGTGCACATGAATACGAGTAGAATAAAGCAGAGGCCTATTATTAGGGAAGGTTCTTTCTCTTTTAGATTGGATTTGTACCTTCATCCCCGAACTTTCAGTCTTAGTTCCAGACCAATTGGAGTTAATGATCTCCTGGATCGTTAAGGGGTGTAACCTTCACCCTGTGAACGGTTTACAAGTTCCTAAAACTTGTTGGCGACTCTTTTTCTCTAGCTTCCTTCCCTTTGGACGCCACCATACTTAAGTGTATGATCACAGTGGGGTTCAAGTTTAAGGTAATGCTTGAAATATTCCCTATAGTCTCACTTAGCTTAAGTGCCTAAGCATTGGCTCATTACAAGCACCAACGCATCGGTTCAAAAGCAAGCACTTATACGACAATTTTTCTAAGATTGGATTGTCATTCCCAACTGAAAATATTTCCAAAAGTGGATTGTCGCGCAACTTCTTCAACGACAATTTTTCCAAGATTGGATTGTCATATCTAGCAAAGTTTCCAAGCGTGGCTTGTCGTGCTTCTTCACTGTTTGGCAATTTTTTCCAAGTTCGGATTGTCATCTCTATAAGTTTTCCTAAATTGGATTGTCATACACATAGTTTCCTATGGAAAAATCTCCCATAGGATTGTCGTAGGTCTCTACTCATCATAAATTTCGGCAAAGGTTCCTCAACGTGGATTTTCATTCATTTCAGTAAGTGACAAATTTTCACCGAAGTGGATTGTCGATCGATTTTTTTTTTTTTGCAAATGTTCCAAGACGCGGATTGTCAATAGCAGCAATTTTTCCTAAAAGGATTGTCGCATAGAGTTGGAAAAATTCCAAGGTGGATTGCTTTCAAGAGTTATATTCCAAGATGTGGATTGTCGATCATTACAAAGTTCTTACGACAGATTGTTACGAATCATTGGCAACTTTTCCTAAAATTGGATTTTGGCAAATTTTCCGAGATACGGATTGTCGCTTCATCGTGGTAACATTTCCAAGGATGGATTGTTACGAAACATTGACAACTTTCCCTAAATCGAATTGTCATACATCATACAAGAGTTGTGTTGGCAACTATTCCCAAAGAAAATAGGATTGTCATCACCCAAAGCATTACAGCAAAATTCAAGCAGCATTAAGGATCAACAAGCGTTGAACTTCGATAGTTTTCTTTGGAATATTATCGCAACAACTGAGGATGGCTTCAGGCAGAGCAATCTTCGATCATATTCCCTTGCTTGCGGAAGATGGTCACAAGGCGGTAGAAGATCGTTTCAGGCGAAGCAATCTTCGATAGTATTCTTTGGCTTGTAGAAGACTATCACAGCAGAAATTGGAGGCAGTTACAAGCATAGCAGTCTTCATGTGGTATCCCCTAGCTTGAGGAAGATCGTCAAACAAAGAGAAGCTCTTTGTTCAGAGACATCTGGACAAATAAAAAAAAAGCTCCATTGTTCAGAGACGAGTGAACATCAAAATAGAAAGATGGCGTTCCCTAGCTTGTGTAAGGTTGTCACAATAGCAAAAGCAACAAATAGGTTACCTTCAGAGACGTGTGCTCGACGGTGCAAGATGCGCATTTCTTAACTCTCTTATCTATTTAAACTAACGCTAGTTTGCAGGTATCGGGGTTATAAGAATGATTTAGGATCGCAGAACGTTCTGAATCATTCTCCATCCCCATCGCTACTTGGACTTTTGTTTTCGAAACATAAGTTTCTCTAAACTCAGTCAAAGTGGGGGCTTCTGTAGACACCCAAATGTGTATCCCCAAAATCAAACCTAGTGATGAATAACTTTAATGTCATTTAATTATCAAACAAAGAAAAAGTGTGAAATGTCTAGTAATGAGGATGTTTTTATTAAAATATCTCTTCTTGCTGTTTTTTTAAATATTTCTTATCTCACCCAATTTATGAAAAACGTGCATTCCAGTTTAGTTTGGCCCATAATTTAGGTCCAATAATAGTGTAGTTTGATGGGGCTTTAACCTTTCCAACGATATAATATAAACCCAATTCCGATGAATAATGATGAAGTTATGGCCAAAATACCAAACTAGGCCCAAACCGGATTTTACCTACGGCCCAATGATCATGTGGAGGGTCCAAAGGTTTAATCCTATTCCTAAACTAATTAGGATTTATTAGAAGCTTCTATGAGTTTCTAAAACATCTTAATTATCCTTTTTGAAAAGATAAAATCAAAGAGTTTAAAATTGAATAAAAATTTTCTTTTTTAAATCTTAATTCTATTAGAATTTAAAGATGTCCAAAGACAGTCAGATATTATTTTTTTTCCCTCATAATATTTATCCAAATTTTATATGTTTGGATAGATATTGAAATTATGTTTCCAATTATATATTATAATATTAATTCCGAGCTATAACAAAAACAATATGAATGGAATACGAAACTCTATCCAAAACTAACATCCTTCCACTATTTCGGCCATATCTTTTTATATACAAAAGATTTTAATTTGTTTCCAATAGGGTTGGAATATAGATTTCAAGAGCTTTCAAACGACATATTATAAGCCTTATTTGGACTTCTGTATCAAAAGATATGATAAAAACAAAATCCGCAAAAACTGTCTTGCACCGCCTGACGACAGATTCGTCGCCTGGCGACGAGCTCTGTCGTTGGCGACAGGAGGGTGTTTTATTCCTTTTCAAAATATGACTTTTTTCTATCAATTCCTGACTATTTTCTTATAAATAGGGTCCCTGGACCTCCGTTTTTTTAATAACCAAAATTCTCTAATTCTTCTCTCTCTAAGCTAAAGCTTATTCTCTCTCTCCTTCTTTCTAGCCTAGCCTTTTACAAACACAATTCCTCATACATTAGCACTAGACACACCTATCCAAGTTCGAAATTGTCTTCTCCCTAGATGTGAAAGGTTTGATATTTATGAGGGTTTGGTACCAAATCTCTATTTCAATTATTTAATTTAATTGTTTTAATTTATATTTTCCTGGAAGTTACTAACATGTGTATTTTGTTATTAGAAAGAGATACAAGGCATCGAAGTAATTAATTTAATTGTTTTATTGATATTGATATAGAAATCATGTTTAGATTGTTATTTTGATTCCTAGTATCATGTTATGATCTTTTGATTGCTTCCTAGTGTCATGTTTAGGGTAATGAATCTGTTTCTTATATCAATTATGATTTATATGATGCTTCCTATTTTCTTTCTTAATAGCATGTTAGTATCATGTTAGGGTTAAAGTTTTGATCTTTATTGTTTAGTGACATGCTAGGGGTTGTTATTAATCTTGTTAGTATCATGCCTAGGATCTTGCTATTATTATGCTTTAACATGATTATTTTAATTATTATTATCATAATTATTATTATTATTATTATTATTATTATTATTATTATTATTATTTTCTTGATGTTATTGTTATTGTTTGATCACACCTTTTATGTTGTTTAAAAGGAATTTGTATTTGAAATCACGCTTAACAAGATAATTAATAATCTTGTTTGGACTAATATGATTATAATTCAAGTGATCGCCAATAATAGATTTGTTTGTGCATTAATATACAACCAACATAGATTAAACAGGTTTGGGGTAAACCTATTGATTGCATGTTAGTCAGAAAGCGCACATGAATACGAATAGAATAAAGTAAAGGCCATTATTACGGCAGGTTCTTTCTCTTTTAGATTGGATTTGTACCTTCATCCCCGAACTTCCAATCTTGGTTCCAGACCTATTGGAGTTAACGATCTCCTGGATCGTTAAGGGGTGTAACATTTATCATGTGAACGTTTTACAAGTTCCTAAAACTTGTTGGCGACTCTTTTGCTCTAGCTTCCTTCCCTTTTGACGCCACCATACTTAAGTGTATAATCACTGTGGGGTTCAAGTTTGGGGTAATGCTTGAAATATTCCCTACACATACGTTTTGGAAACATGGTGCTAAGCTTACAGGCGGATAAGAACACCTCATCCTTGAACCATGCGCACATGGGAATCTAATTATTGGGGGCCTTGATTACGTCCCCGGTCGAGAGAGTCTCCGGATGGAGCTCAAAAAACTTGGTCTCCATGATTGCATCATAGTCGTCTCCCGGTATCCGAGGGAGGGCACATTCGCGACCTAGAAGGTCGGGTTTTTTATTATAGTGGCGCAGTTCCCGGTTCTCTCGGCGGGTTGGGGCAGACATCAAATAAAAGCGGGTCTTCCAACCATCATATTTGGACACCTTGTTCAAAGTCATCTGATATTGAGGGAGGGTGGTCAAGGTGTACCACGCCCTCTAGCCGCTGGGTTGCGGCTTAGATAGTACATGTGAGTAAAAGCCGCAGCTGGGGTTCAAGTTTTGCATCTCACAGGCAGCAACATACCCAAGAATGTTGGCCCACGAATTTGGGGAGAGCTGCTAGACTCCAAGGCCATAAGCTCTAAGTATGGCCCTCACCGCATGATAAAGAGAGAAACGGAGGCCTTCCAGGAATGCCGCCTCATAGCATCCAAATAAGCATCATCATTCTCCTGGTCATCCTTCCATGAGATCGTGCCTAGCTCAGGCGGCACCCGGATAGTATATCCCTTTCCCAGGGGCCGTTTCGCTAAAAAGTTCTCAATGCCTTTTGACATTACCCGCCTTTCTTTAGCGGAGATGTGAATTTGACAGGGATCATCCTTCTCTTCCCACTTCTTTCACTCCTCAACCTCACTATCCTCAAGCGGGAAGAGGGGGGTGTCACTATCATCCTCAAAGCCAGACCCTGAGGCGGAGTCCTCGCCGTCTCCCTCATAACCGATTGACCCCGAGGTGGACTCTTCCCCGTCTATGTGTACAGGGTCAGCTTCGTCAATGTCCATTTGGGAGACGGCCCCCTCACAGTCTCTACCCGTATATAAGATTGTGTCGCTAGGGGTTCTAGGAATCCCAGATGGGGAATGTTCCCCTGAGCCTTCATTGCTCTCAGACCCCTCAACCGGAGTTATATATATATATATATATATATATATATATATATATATATATATATATATATATATATATATATATATATATATATATATATAAAAATATATATATATATAATCGCCAATTGTTGAGTAACATGTGTCACAAATGCCACGTGGCGCACCACATCACATCTGTGAGGGGAAAATGTTTTGGGTAATTTTACACACGCCACGTGGACCAGTCATATCTTGACACGTGTCATACCCTTGTTGCTCCGAATTGGACCAATCTCTATGCGACACGTGTCCTTCCTAGAACTCTGGAGAAAAGGCGGCATTAAATGGCCCAAATCCGGAGAAAGCCGTAATTCGGCGCAGCCCAGAATAATTAGGTCAGAGTGACTTAATCAGGGGCACATTTTCCAATGACCCTATAAATAGGGAGATTTCCCCCATTTTTAGGTCATCTACAATTATTACAGCATACCTTACACTCTCTTATAGTAGAGAATCACATGATCTCGAAATCCGAGAAGATCTCATCTCTTTTTCCACGCTTTCTCCCGTGTTTATTCAAATACTAACTTGATCGTCGAAGGCGGAGCTCCAACCACCGGGAGTCTCCCTTGTTTTGCAGGTACAGCTGTACAGGCCGCGCGCAACCAATCTCTGAGCTATAACTCTCCCGAGGGACAAAAACACCCAAAATAGGATGGGGTGCCTGTCGTGGGATGAATTTTTTTTTTTAATTTTGACCAATAGGGTGGTGACACAGACCTTTAATCGAAAAGTAGGCCGGTATAGACAAAAAACAAGCCACATAGAGTAAGGGTGGTGATTCTTAATTATTTTTGGGTTATGCAGGTGGTTTTTTTTTATATATATATAATCTTATATATAATTGCAGAGTCAGTGAATGAGGAGCCTCCAAAACCTCATCCTTCAACTCTCATGCATTTAGTTGTTTTTTTTTTTTTTTAAAGATAAAAATAACTACGAATCTCACTCCTTTTTTTTTTAATTTTTTACAATCAATAACTACGCATTCTTTCCTTTTTGTTTTTTTTTTCAAGGGACTACTAATAACATTTCACTTTGTTTTTTTTTTGGTATGTAGTATAACATATGACATGCATGAGCACGAGTATACAATTTCTTTATCAACAATTCACTATAGCACTCAAAATCCCCAACATTTCATTTTTTTTAAACACTACGTACTAACATTTCACTTTGTTTTATGAGTATTTTTTTTGGTACATAGTATAATATATGTCATGCATTAGCACGAGTATATATTTCCTTTATCAACAATTCACTATACTACTCTAAATCCCCAACCCTTCAATTATGAATTTTTTTAGGGACTACCCTCCAAACATTTTCCACATCTTTAATCATCAAAAAAAAAAAAAAGTACAATACGTTTTTGTGCAACTGGCCTCAGCAAATAACTACTTGCAAGTTGCAATAGAACAATTTATGCAACTCCTAGAGCAAGACACTACCTCATATGAGACTAACTGAGTAACACGAATAACCCCTATAACACTGAACGAGTAACCTCCTTTGAAAAAGTAAACCTCATAATAGCATTGCTTGGCCACCGATAAAAAAAAAAAAAAAAAAAAAAAAAAAAAAAAAAAAAAAAAAAAAAAAAAAAACCCTGTTTTTAGAGCTTTTAAGCAAAGCATAGAATATCATATTTCAGCATAGCACAGCAAGTGTCAGTACCTTATTAATAAGATTATTAATACTCAATATAACATAGCTAATTAGGGTTCAACAGAACCGACCAATCCAAAATCGACCATTACAGCTCAAGTCTAAATTACAACATCAAAATCAACTTTCCATATTTTAAATATATTTTTTCTTATTAGCTCTGTTATATTGAGCATTAATAATCTAGTTTTGTAAAGAGGGTAGTTTTTTACAAAAGTGGTGTATTTGGAGGTGGTTTTTTTTTTTTTTTTTAAAATGTCCTTATTTATAAAAAAAAATTAAAAATTAAAAAATTAAGAGAGAGAGAGAGAGAATGGGAACAATCATCCGCCACCAAGGGGCAGCAGTCATAGACAGGCGACCACCACTTTGGGAAGTTAATAATTCTAAAAAAAATACAGTAATAAAAAAAAAAGTTTTAAGAGGAAAAACTCCCTCCAAAAAGACTGCTTTAGTATAGGTGTTTATAGATTACTGGTTTTATTCGGTCACTATCTGAACATCAACACAAAGGTGAGCCTTGAATAATTCTCCAAACCAGACAAAGATTTTCAACAGAGCTTGATGCATATCATTATATCAATAGGAATCAAGCAACACAATGACAAACACTAAAGTGAAGATATACTGAGCTACAGCAGGTAAATAAAGAGACAATCTCACATAATAAAATAGTCAGACTGTCACAATCCTTCAAGAAGTCTGGGTACTGAAAGACAACTTGGAGCAAATCCCAAATATACATTGATCTTGGACCTCTAAATCCAAATGCAACCAAATACCGTGCATATCATATCAGGCTTTTATTATAAACATTGATAGACAGTGCAACTCCAATGATAATAGATGCAGTTGCACTACACAAGGATTTATTTTAAACATTACCAGCTTCGTTGAGAACCCCCTGAAGAATGACCATTCAACCTGTCAAGCACAGCATTAAAATCTACAGGTTGCCCACTTTCCTCCAGCCTTTGAATCACACTCATAACATGATCACCCCTGTACCCCATGCTCACCAGCTTATCAACGAGCTCATTATAAGGATGGTTGCGAACGTATTGCTGAGGGGCAGGGCTGCGAATCATAAGATTGTTACTGTTTGGGGGTGGCATGTTTGGAAGTGAAGGATTTGTGGGAGGATAGCTGCCTTGAGAGTAGTGACTTGGTTGAGGAGTGTGATGAGACCGACCTCCTTCACTGTCATATAACATGTATGTCCCTGCAGAAGAGATTGGTTGGTGAGATCCACTAGTTGCATATCCATCACCTGGCTGAGATGAAAAGCCAGCCTTCATATGTGGAGGGGAAGGCTGGGGTTGAATAGGTCTACTAGGGACACCATACCCATAAGGCATTCCTTCTGCACGATTTACTCCTGCCTGTGGCATTCCTTGAAACGACATCTGCATTGGCATGCTGCTTGATATTGGCTCTGAAGGAGGCGGATTTGCAGGTTGACTAGGCATGTATGGAGGATAGATATTTGACTGGGGAGCTGGAGCTCTGATCTGATTCGGTGGTTGCATTGGTGGTTGCTGGGATGGGGGCATTGGCGATTGCTGGGGTGGTTGTACTGGTGGTTGGTGTGGCATTTGCATAGGCTGGGAAACTTGCTGGGGCCACTGCTGATACTGAGGATATTGTTGGGTCTGTGGAGTTTGGCTTGCTTGAGTTTGTGATTGTTGGGGAGCTTGTGGTGCTATCTGAGGAGCTCGATACTGGGCATCAGCTGCAAGATATGATGGATGTGACTGAGCTTGAGGATTTGGTAACTGATTAGAAGGTAAATAATAAGACTGCATCTGGCTATGACTTTGTGATGACGGTTGTGAAGGTGCAATAGACTGCTGCTGAGCAGCAGGGTGGGAAGGTTGTTGGGCAATTTGATTAGGCAGGGCCAGAGCCAGTTGGGTGTTAGGAGTATCTGATACATCATCATTCTTAGTCTCGGAGGCAGATACAGTAGCTCTCTCATCTTGTGCTCCTGCCGACGATTCCTTCTGTGCAAGCTGAAGCTTAGCAAGTTCTTTTTGAGTTTCGGCTAATTCTTGCTTGTCCCTAAGTATCTGGACTGATCTGTGGACCTACAGTTAGTTTAAAAGAATGAGATTCAACAGGCACACATTTAAAAAAAAAAAAAAAAAAGATGATTGAACATCCTGCAGATAGACACCACATCCACACCCACACCCACACCCAAATTCTCCTCGCCCCACTCCAACAAAAAAGAAAGGGTTCTGCTACAGCCTACATTGGCATCATCTTGCAATACAAGCTGGGTACAAATTAAACCTCACAGCAGAATGATGAAATATCAATTAAACAGTGCACAAAATTGTAAACAATTATCTCCTGACTAGAGAATGTTTAAATCAGAATAAAGCTTTTTGTCTTTTGATTTGATGCTCCTGAAGCAACATAAGCTCAGCAACCAAAACACATAATTCAATAAGATCCATTTGCCCAATGAGAGTAAATTGAAGTAGAGCTAATGCTAATCCTTCCTATTTTTTGTCAGTCAGCTTTGAGCATTCCAACTTATATACTGCAGAAAGTCTGTCTAAAAAGCTCCCACTATTAATTATCTAGACAGCTTACACAAGAAACAATTTTCAGTTTGGCATCAGAACTTCTCTAAATAGTAAGAGAAATTAAAGGTGTAATCAGGGAACTACAGGATTGAACAAGTGCAACACAGTAGAAAGCAGCAAGCTGTGATGCCTATAAAACATTTGGAAGATTAATATTTTTGGGGGGTTTCTTCTAGCTGCGACTAATACCTGTTAATTCTAGAGGTGTATAAATTCCAAGCTCTACAGGCTACCTTGATATGCATGACACACAAGACATTGACTCTCCACTAGCAGTAACCTCGGTTAATAAAATGCCAAAACAGGGCCTATTAAGATGACTTAAGCCATGTGGTTTACATATTCAGTGAGATGCCCAGAAGGTCAAGCAAAAGCAACTTACTTCCTGAAGATGTTTTTCCAGAAATTTCAGCTTAGAATCTGCTTCCCCGTGATCACGGCCTAAATCAGAGCGCATTTCTCCAATTGACTTATCAAGGTTGTAGCAATACAATTCCAACTGTGAGAGACGGGAACTGATTCCCTCCAGGAAACGCATGAGATTGTCAGCATACTTTTTCATGGTCCTTTCAACTACTGTAATCATTTCTTGACTCAAAGATTCCTCAGGCTGATTGTAAGCATTAGTTGTAGGAAACACTGACGACCTTGAAATCCTGCTTTTCTGAAAGTCCTGCTAAGAAAATCAGAATAATTATTACAAAAACAACACCATATATTTTTCTTTATTAACGTAAAAGGCAGAACAGTGATATCAACATTAAGTGAACAATAAGCTAAAGTTCCATTCCTAAACCACAGTTACATTAAACTTCATTGCAGCAAATAAAATATTACAGTGCCTCTTATATGAGGAGACCCCGGTTGATCAGCCTGATTAACATGTTTTGTTAATCAGGTGGTGTACTTGTCTTGGTTTTTGTGATTTATCAGATTAATATTCCTTTGCACCGTTATACTCAACAAAAGTGGAACGGGTTGTTTGTTCACGTTAAGAGACGGCTGTTAATGCTCGTTTAGACATAGTTACTTTACAGTAACTTTGTTCTTTTCACAAATTAGTGAAACTCAGAGCAAAGAAGTAGCTGCGAGGAGAAAGAAACTTATAACAACTGCTGAATTTAATGGATTTAAGGTATAATCGGATAAATATATTTATATTTCCATATTATTTACTTTC
Organism: Chenopodium quinoa; assembly: GCF_001683475.1. Classification (NCBI taxonomy): domain Eukaryota; kingdom Viridiplantae; phylum Streptophyta; class Magnoliopsida; order Caryophyllales; family Amaranthaceae; genus Chenopodium; species Chenopodium quinoa. Next base: position 480,787 of record NW_018744722.1, read on the forward strand.
AAATTAGAATTACTCAAGAGTCTAAGTAATCAATTTAATACTTCATGCGCTGGTTCAAAGGAATCCAAATTAATGGAACTGAGAAAATAGGAGTTTCATCGGATTATTGGTAAGGAAAAAAAAAAATTTTAAAAAAAAAAAAAAAAAGCTAAAATTGTGCCAAATTTACCTGAATATCTACAATGGAAACCACCATTATTGGGAAATTTTTTAGTAGAGTTTAAAGGGAAGAAAAATTTATTGAATGTCACTGGACTAATCTACCACAAACTGGAATCCAACAACACTACTTGATTACCAATAACAAACCCATTATTGAAAGGTAAAACACAATTCTAGTAAGCAAATGTAGACAAAGCCTCGAAAGCAACACCGCAGTGACGGTAATTGACGGTGCTATGGGATCTAAAAAGTTGTTTAACTGCTGTTAAATATTTCTGCTATCTATCAAACGTATCCCGTTAGACGTCAACAACATAAGGATTGGAATTTACTTGCATACCCCCAACTAAATCAAAGAAAAGACCACCACACCCCTAGATAAAAATACATATTGATCAGCCTAATCCACTTGTATTTTCTCCCTCTTATATAGATCTCCTAAATACCCAACTAGAGCAGCTATTACTTTGTTCTGGCAGAGGAAATTTATTTTTATTTTTTATTTTTTTTTGGGGGGGGGGGGGGGAGGGATCACATATAAAGGTGTTTCGTTTTACACATTGTATGTAATACAAAGATCACGTCCATATCAAATCTAGAGAGCCCCGAGAAAAATTGGGTCAGTTAATTGACAATCAAAGGAAACCCAAAAAAGCAGCTATTACCACCAATGGTTTGGACTAAAAGGTCTAGAAGTGAGAGGCTTTAACCCTCCCTAATACATGAAGACTGAGATAATGTCATGTTTGATGTTCCACGGAATTATTGCATCCACAGCATACTTACATTCCAACAATGATAAAATCCAGAACCAAAAAGCATTGCTGGCTCTAAAACCCCATATCATCAACAAAAAAATAAAACATCGACCAAGAAAACCAACAGCTGTGATCATTTGTTAACTTGGTGAATTTAGTAGTTTTGGATGATTCCATCTAAATCATTTACAAACCACACAACGTCAAATTATTCATATGTTATCTGAACATACGACTTGTTTAAAAGAAATTAATAAATACATAAAATTCCACAAATATATGACACCCTACCTCTAAACAGATGAAGGAAAAAGGTGACAGCAAAAGCACCATCATTAGACCCTCCATCAAAAGCACCATCATTAAGCACAAAGGCGCAGTAGACTAAATGTCACACAACTACAAAACAGACTAAGCTCTTTTCTTGGTAAAACCAAATAATGAACCAGGTATCAGAATAAATCCCGAGAATAAATAACACAAAACCCTCGAGCACGAGCTCTAATCTTCCGCAATTTCAAAGGCATTGAAATCTATAGCTGGTTGTAACAGATAATATTAGATTGTCAATCTCCAAGTTTATGGCTTTGTCACCAAATTCATAAATTTTGCACGTACACCAACTATCAAATTCTGATTCAACAACCAAATGAATTGATATATGAAGAAAACCGTTGAACAACGTTTCTGATATTCAAAATCATAAAATCATCTCTAAATCGCCAAAAATAACTTTGCAAACGGAAACACATTTAACTTAGCAACAAAAATTTGTTCCTAAAGGACATAGCAATTAACCCTAAAAAAAACAATTTATAGCATCAACAACTTACTAATTAGGATCCGATCAAATTCCTCAACAAATCAGCATCATCAACCCTAAAAAATCAACACAAAACAAAACCAAAACTCAAAAATCCAACAAATACCTTGTTAGCGTTAGCTCCAATAGATGGATCGGATTGACTTCTATTAGACGATTCCTGATTAACATAATCTTCGTAGGAGCATAATATATCATCCGAAGCGAAATCAAAACCTTTTGAACCAGAAGATCCAGACGCCATTAAAACACAGAAGAACAGCTAATTAAGGCAAAATAAGAATGAAGAATTGATGAAATCAAACGAAAAAAATCGTTGACGAAGAAGCTAGGGTTTCGATTTTTTTTTTTTTTTTTTTTTTTGGGAGAGATAAGGCGGATAAAGGAAGGTGGGGAAGAAGATTGCTTCTGTTTGAGAGCTCGAGAAGATGCTTTATAAAACGTTACTGTATTTTTTTAATAAAATGACACGGAGTTATTTTTTTATTTTAATGTGATTAGGATAGAGAAAGATGAAGGGTTGGCCGGTTGTATTAAGAATGATTTTTTTTTTTTTTTTTTTGAATAGAATGATGATTAATTTACATACGCATAAGTTCACTTTAATTCGAACTAAATAGTCGTGGTTTAGCTGACATTACTAGGGATGGCAGTGGGTCGGGTTAAATGGGAGACCCGTCCCATCCCCGCCCAAGTGGGGCGGGGATGGAGGGAGGTTTGGCGGGTGATGGGGCGGGGATGGATATAAAATGTGTACCCGCCATGGGTGATGGGGCGGGTATGGATTTTAGAGTAGACCCGTCCTATATTCGTCCCGCTCCGTACCCACCTTATACCCGCACCATATTTCTTTTAGAAGAGTTGAGAATTTATGAAACTTGATACCCCTTGAGACCCAATAAGCTTGAATAGTGAAAGTCCCAATTTTCTTAACCTAATTTCATATAATCGTCATTAATGTGATACAATAGATCATCATGGCAAAGGGTTTGGGACAATTTTGGGGCGTGTATGAGGTGGGTATGAATATCCAAGCGGGTGATGGGGCGGGAATAGATCCTATCTTGTACCTAGTGGGGCGGGTATAGATGTGGATATTGTATCCGCCATGGGTGGTGGGGCGGGGATGGGTATAAGATTTTTAGGCGGGTATGGGTATGGAGGTACCATCATCCGCATCCGACCCGCCCCATTGCAACATTTTATGATAACATAAACAAAACAACAAAATTTTAAGATAGAGTAGAAGTATATTAATGTTAAATAGCTTTTTGTCTCCTTTAATGCACAAATCCATCCTATATATTAAAAGGCATTTATATGTGTCACGTGTATTACTTCTTACACGTGACCACGTGACACATATAAATGCCTTTTTAATGTATAGCATGTATTCGTGCATTTGTATAAATGCCTTTACACGTATATTCCTTTTTACACATGACACATAACTTACCATGTCACCAATGGATTTCATAATGACTTCTCTCTCTAGCTTTCTCTTTCCCTCTCAAGGGTCATCAAGGAACATCCTCCTTGCCTAGGCAAGGTAGCCTAGGGAACCTTTGTTAGAGTTTTTGATAGTTTTTTTTTCTCAAATTGTTTACTTTTACAGGTATTCAGCGTTCGAGTTCTTTTCTAGTCCTCTCATGTTCTGTCCTTCTCTGTCTTTTCATCTCTTCTTTTCTGTTTCTATTCAGTTCTCTAATGATGAGATTAGCAATCTCAACCCTCCTTCGAATAATTCTGATGATTTGGATAATCTTGTTTCCAACATGGTTGTTGATTTGCATGCTTTAGATGGTCCCTTGAATAACAATGCAAATGTTGTTTCCATTGAGGATACAAACATGGTGGATGAAACTCCTACAAATAAGGTTATTACCATAACTAGTGAGACATCAAGTAAACAATCTTTTAGGGAAGCAGTCCAGGCTTCTTCTCAGCTGTCACGGTCCGGGAGTTTGGACCCCAAAACGTGCGGCACGCTCTAGCCTTTTGGCGGCAGGAACTCTAGCCTTGAGCGGAAGAGGGGCTTGTGACCACAAAGCAACATGAGTGAGCAATTAAATCAAAGGAGCACTCACGTCTATTTGGGCGACGGAGTGCGGGTGGTCGGGGTTTGTGACGGCCGATACTTCAAGGCGGGCACAAGCGGGTCCGAACCACGAATTCTAAATGCGTCAAGTTGATTTGGTGGTTTTCAGAAGCAAGGAAGATTGTTATCACATCAACTGAATGGGAGGATGAAGTTTTTTCTCCTCTTGATCAAACAAAGGGTGATTCTTTCCCCAAAGAAACCTTGCAAAAATTAAGACAACCATGGAAGTTAACCTTAACGGGCAAATGCTTGGGTATTTTGGTTCGACTTTCTTTCATTACTCAACGTGTTAGAGCTATGTGGAGGCCTAAAGGTTCTCTTGAGGTAATTGACCTTGGAAGGATGTCTTTCTCTTTCGATTTTCTATTTTAGATGATTATGAGAGAGCTCTCCTAGGGGGACCTTGGTTTATTATGGATCACTACTTGATGATTACAAAATGGAAGCCCAATTTTCGTTCATCTATGAATCTTTTTTATAGGATGACTGTTTGGATTCAATTCCCTAAATTACCCATGGAGTATTACAACAAGGATGCTCTTTTCGACATTTCCAAATTAGTTGGGAATCCCTTAAGAGTTGATTATGCCACAAATCATCTTACTCGTGCTAGATATGCAAGAGTACGTCTTGATATTGATCTTACTTCTCTATTAATCACAAGTGTTTGAGTGGGTAACTCTTGGCAAGTTATTGAGTATGAAAATATTCAATGTTTATGCTTTTTATGTGGAAAAAGTGGTCATTCCAAAGAAAAATGCACTCTTAAAAAAGTGGATGTTGAAAATATAGACACCAATAACAAAGGCAAGTCCTCCTTGGCTCCTTGCCTAACCCACCTTCTACTACAGTTGATGAAAATATGATGGATAAACCTTCTTCGTCTACCCCCCATATTTCAAGGGTCATTGCTCCCCACTTAAACTCAGAATATGGTCCATGGACAATTGTGTCCAACAAGATAAAATCATCCCAAAACAAATCCCAACAAAAAAAAATACATCTAAGCAGGTTACTTTAAAGCCCAAATAGCCTTCTCAACCCATTTCCTCTCTAAAGTCCAATCCTACATCAAGTACTACTTCAATACATCTTGCTGTTGTCAAAGATATTACCCCTTCAACTTCCAAAAAACTCATTTTCCATATTGGATCCCATTATTGTTCCCCCATCAATCAGATTATTAATAATATTTTATTTAATGACAATGATGAGAACATTCTTGAGAAAGACCCACAAATCCCCTTTTCTCCTCAATCTCTTTTTCAGCCACACACGCTTCTAAAGAACCTTTTTTCCATTTAGCAGTGACTAAGTCGGCTTCAACAATGGCAAAGCATGCAAACCCTTCCAATCCCCCTATGTTAAACCCAATTTCACTGAACTCAAACTCACTAGAAAAAACTAAACACAGAAAACCAATTCAATGGAGAACAACAAAACCACACTAACCCCAATTTGCCCTCCTTGGCGATCGATAAGAATCAACTGGAATATATACCTTCTCGACAACAACCTCTCCCATCGATTACATTGTCCCTCCCTTCTCAGAGTCTCCCCGTGACACTAGCTGAGCCTCTTTCAATGAGGTTGCCATTCACCCCATTCCCCCGTCCTCCACCTCCTTCAAGTCAATTCCCTTTCAACAACTGTATGACCCCAGCTCAGATTAGGGAATCAGTTCAAATTCCTTCCACCCCTTCTCCTCTCAACCCTCCAACGCCACTACTATGGTCGTCGATCAAAACCCCTCCAACTCCAGCTAAAATCAAACTAATGTACAATGCTCTTCTCCAATTAGCCAAGGTCATGGTGAACCAAATTGCCCAGCCAATTTCACAGTTTATTCCGACTCCACCATCTCCCACTCAGCAAACCCTACTCCCTCGGTACCAACAGCAGGTTGCATGGCCAAATTACCAGATTCACGACCTTGTTTCACCCCCTCTCAACCCTCAAATAATCCCTCTCTTGTCCGAAAACATTGAACAAGATCTAAAAAACCTAGATCACCTTATGAAAATTTTCAAGATCAAAAAAGGTGTGTTGGGACTTCAAATAGATGCCAACTTTTGGGAGACGATCAACACGATCATGGAGCTAGACTCAATGGTAACCCCTCTGAAAATTCACGACATTGTAATGATGGATCGACAGATGAGTTGGTCGGATTGGGACAAATTTGATCCCCTATTCTGCAATGGTTCCTCTCCACCAGAATTTCTTTATTTAGATATGAAGATCTTTATGTGGAATGTTAGGGATGCATGTAGAAACGAGTTCATCCCTCATGCATGGGATGTGATTGTTACTCATAAACCGAGTATTTTCATAATTCTAGAAACAAAGAGTGATGACACTCGTTGTACTCGGTCTCAAAGCTTCTTGGTTTTGATAAATTCAAATTCATTAAGCCTAATGGCCTTAGGGGTGGCATTTGGCTTATGTACAACAATAATGTTGAACTTATTGACTACATTGAAGGCCATACAAGAGCTATTTTCATGCCTTGTCTAAGTTAAGTCCAGAAAGCAAGGAAGTCTTGCTTACTACAGTCCATGCTCCGTCTTCTCCTGCTAAAAGACATCAGCTATGGAATGATCTCCAAGCCTCTCTCCCTGTGGACAACACCCCATGGATGTTTTAGGGAGACCTAAATGAAGTGACCAGTCCGGCTGAGAAAGTCAGGGGGTCTGAAATTCAGGCAATCTTAGTGTTCAGACTTGAACAAACTGGCAGAGGCTTCATGCTTGGTTGATTTGGGATTTTCTGGTAATCCTTTCACGTGGAAAAATGCAAGGGAAGGATTGGATCTCATTCAAGAACGCTTGGACAGGGCTTTGGGCAATTCGAACTGGCTGAATACCTGTCCTAACATTCAGGTGTCTCACTTAGCTCATACTTATTCTAACCACAGTCCAATTTTAATTACTATTTTTATAAAAGAAAAGGTGGTCCTTACCCTTTTAGATGTAAAGCTGCTTGGCTGAACATCTAGATTTTCATGACTTTTTTGTTAAAAATTGGGATCAACATGCTTTAGACTTTGTTAAAGGCAGAGATGAATTTTTATATAATATTAAAAGGTTGAATCATGATGTATTTGGAAATATAACTAATCAGGAAAGGAGATTGATTGCTAGAATTGATGGGATCCAAATTGCCCTTTCTAAAAATTATTCCTCTTTCCTTGTGAACTTAGAAAAAGAATTGCCTTTTGATTTAAACATATTTATAACCTATAAAGAGCTGTTTATGCTCAAAAGGCAGCTTTAGATTGAAGGAAAAATGCTAATTACAATACAAAGTATTTTCACTTAATTGCTAATATTAAAAAGACTAGGGGAAAGGTTTTAACTTTGTAAAATAATGATGGTGTTTGGATTACTGATTTGACTACTTTGAAATCTATGGCTAGAGATTATTATATTAATGTCTTCAAAACTGCTATTAATGATATTGATACTCATCTCGTGACTTTATTTCATTATCCTAAAAATAAATCTGTTTGCTCCTGCCTTTCTTTTGCTTTACCTCCCACTGATTTTGAAATTAGGAATGTTTTATATCAAATGAATCCCATAAAATCCCCGGGGACCAGATGGCATTCAACCTATTTTCTATCAAAAACATTGGTCTTCCATTAGCACCTCCATTACTTCTTTTAATTTTGACTATTTTATTACAGGTTCTATACTTAATTCTATCAATGACTCTTATATCTCCCTAATTCCTAAAAATGATTTTCCTGCTACTATGAAAGACTTTAGACCTATAGGTCTTTGTAATTCTATTTACAAATTAATTACAAAATGTGTCTCTAATAGACTAAAACCTATCATGGATGATCTTATTAGCCCTTTTCAGTCTACTTTCATTCCTAGTAGGTCTATTGAAGAAAAAGTTATCATTATAAAAGAGGTTGCTCATCATTTTAACAAAGCTTCTAAAAAAAGCTAATCTCATTGCCTTAAAAATCGCTCTCCAAAGCCTTTGATAGTCTAGAATGGGATTTTATTAAGGATACTCTTCTTAGCATTAATCTTCCTTTTAATGTTGTAAATCTCATCCTTAGTTGTATTTGTACCTCTAGGATTTCCCTTCTTTAGAATGGTGAAATAACTGATTCTTTTTCCCCTTCAAGAGGAATAAGACAGGGGATCCTCTCTCACGTTATATTTTTGTGCTTTGTCTTGATCGACTTTCTTGTATGATTCAAGATAGAGTTAATGATGGTTCTAAGAAGCCTTTGAAAATTGCAAAAAATGTCAATATTTCACATTTATTCTATGCTGATGATGTTTTCCTTTTTGGAGAAGCATCATAAGATAATATAAAAGTCATGATGGATGTCCTTGCTAACTTTAAATCCATATCAGGTTTATCCATCAACATTAAAAAATCTTCAATTGTTTTTCCTAAGAAATGAACTATAATGTTAGAAAATCTATTTGTGATATGTGCAATATATCCAATACTACTAATTTTGGTAAGTACCTTGGTATAATCATCTCACACAAACGTTTAAATCACATGGACTACTTTTCTTTACTTGATAAAACTTGTTCTAAAATTAGGGGGTGACACGCAAAACTTATTAATATGGCTGGAAGATGTACCCTCATAAAATTTGTATTGAATTCCTATTCGGTTTATGCAATGCAAACTAATATTCTCCCTAAGAATGTTCTATGATCTTAAAAAAAATGTAAAAAATTTCTTTGGAATAGAGTTGATAGGTCTAGATACATACCTTGAACAAATTGGAAAGTGGTGTGTAATCCTATAGGTAAAGGGGGGCTTGGTATTAGAGACTTACAAAGATGGAATTTGTCTTTTATGGCCAAATTAGGGTGGAAAATCTTGACTCAACCTCACAAGTTATGGGTTAATATTTTGAAAAACAAGTATCTAAACTATTCTAATTCATGGATTATAATCCCAAAATTACATATTATATTTTGAAAAACAAGTATCTAAACAAGTATCACATTTTTAGAGACTGCCCTAATACTTCTGCCTTCTAGTCTCTTGTTTTAACCAAGTTTAGATATTTAAAAATTGATTTAAACAGATTTTACAACTCCAATCTCTCTAATTGGTTAGCTTTCAATTTCACAAACACTTCTACTTGGAAAACTATTTTTGCTGTTTATATTTGGCATATTTGGCATACTAGAAATATTGATATTTTTGAACAAAAAATGATTTTTGTTCAATCTACTTTTAATAAATTCAGTCTTAATTATTATTACTGCTTAAAATTAAACCAGGCTACTGTGGATAAACCTTGCTCTTCTAGCAATCAAGCTCTTAGATTAATGTGGGCTTCTGCTCATAAAGGGTACTACGAGCTGAACACAGATGGCTCCTGGATGAGTGTTGATAATGCCGGTGGAGGTGGAGTCATAAGATGTGACAAGGGTCTCTGGATTATTGGATATACTATGAAATTCAATGCTCTTACTACAGCTTCAACGGTATTATTAGCTATCAGGGAGGGTTTGCTGACTGCTTGGAGCAAGAACATCAAGTTCCTAGAACTTGAAACTGATGCTGATGCCTTGATAAAGATGCTCAAAGATCCAAAATTATTTGAAGACTCTGATCTGGGCAATGTTATGAAGGATGTAGCCTCTCTTCTTCAGAGAGATTGGTCTGTTACTATTTTTCATGCAAGCAGAGAGGTGAATTTTGTGGCTTGTGGCTTGCCACTATAGGAAGAATTAAAATTAAAATTAAACTATCCTCCTGCTTAAATTTTCCAGATTTATGCTTCTGAATTTCCAGAACTCCCTCTTGCCTAATCGATGCAGCTATGTTCTTGATGTCAGCAATTTCTTCTATATTGCTGCTTAATAGTTTCCCTTTTGTGAACTTTAAAAACTATCTTACTGCTTTTAGTTATAGTCATATTTGGGTAGTCATGAGTTGCCTATGTTTGTACTCAGGCTATTTCTTTTGCCAGGAAGTTTTAGAGATGCTTTTTCATCTCTCTAACTTTCTTGTATGTTTGATGATTTTAATCATCAACATTTTTATCCTTTAATATAATATAACATTTTCCTTTGTAAAAAATTATTCCTTCTTACACCGATATAGTGCCACATCATCATACAACAACCTTTAACATTATGTCACATTATCATCTAATGATCTTAATTTAAAATACATACAAAGATATTTGAACCCCACGTCCCTAACATATTGTTTGGATAGTATTTTAGGAAGGAAAGGGAGGGAAGAGATAAAGAGGGGAGGGAAAAGAAGGGGAGGGGAGGGAGGAAGAATTTTAATTGCCTTGTTTGGATATAAGAGAAAGGGAAGGGAAGGGAGGGAAGAAAACACAAAGTTAACTTAACTACTCCACCTTGCACCAGTCCACACACCACCTCACACTAGTCCACACACCACTGTCATCGCACATCAACACCACTCTCACCATTTGCGGATTCGCTCCACCATCACCAGCCACATCTTCCACTACCACCAACTAAACCTCACACCAAACTGACCACAGCAGCCCCATCTCACAAATTAACCATAATAGTCCCATCTTACCCCTGTTCAGCAATAGCCGCCGGCAACAACCACCACTGGAGTGCCGCACACTCACAAAAACAACCGGCTAGCAACCTAACACCTATAATCACACCAAATCAACCAGTCACCGTCACACCACACTATTGCGCTACTAAGAAACGCCGCTAGCCCATAATCCAAAGCTGCAAACTCCAATTTTAGCCCAAATCGATAGCTCTTCGCTCAATTATTTCTATTCGAGGCCGCAATTTCTTCTTACCTCAAAATCGCACTCCATAAAATCGCTGTACAATATTCAATCAACAAAATCAAACTAAAACTTGACACTTACCTTGAAAAAATCAGTTAAATCATGAGAAAGATGACAAGTATGAGTAGATTAGTAGTGAAATCGCACTTTGCAAACCCTAAAAATTAGGGAAAAAATTGCATTTTGGAACCCTACAAATTGGGGAATCGTGAGGAGAGAGAAAAAAATCACATGAAAAATGATGTTCAGATTTTTGTTAGAAAGTAAAGGGTATATTTGTCTTTTTACAATACATCTATTTATACAAAGTTTTCCTTTCAAATCTTTTCAAAATTGGAAAGATTTTACTCTTAAGTAATTAATGAATTATTTTCCATCGGTTTCTTTTCCTTCCATTTCCTTGCCTTTCCTTAATTTGCTATCTAAATAAAGGAAATTATAGCCCTTCCTTTCCCTTCTCTTCGTTTCCCCCCAAATCCCTCTATCCAAATACACCCTAAACCTCATTAAATGGAAACCACTTGTATTATCATCTTAACTAGAATTAATTCATGCTCTATTAACCCAAATTATATATAAATACATACATGTATTAGAATGTAAAATAAAAACCAAAATAAATTATTGTTGTAATTGTATTCTAATTTACCTATGTTAAAAAAATTATTAAGTCTTTTATAGCGTCTAATATAAAAATGAAATTATTCAAAGTATCACTCGAGGCAAAGCCACTAGTTATATTTCAAAAATTACTTCACAAACGATTGGAAGAGGCCAACCTTTACCAACATTTCATGTGGTAACCCTCATTAAGTAGTCTGGTCCATATGTTTATACACTAACGATTGAGAATAAAAAAATAAACCGCCGCGTGATCCAATCCTAATGTGACACAAGGCCTAATAAATGGGCAACACGTGTTTTAATAGATAGATTACATGTGACACTTATAGATAGTTCACTAGGGTAAAAAGGCTACTATCACATCAAGCCCAATTACCGAGGAAACGCTAGAACAACGCTCCCAAAGGACTCGCGTCGTCCTTACATGATAGTGCAGCTAATCACCACCCATCAAGGCACACATTCCCACCCCTATAAATACCCCTATCATATATGATGGAAGGGATTGATTGAGACATTGCATTAAATTATCAAAGAAATTATTTATTATTTATTGTTGATTGCTCTAACTTAATCGGTTACTTTCTCTCGCTATCACTATTGGGTTTTGCGGCATCCGACACAAGCGGAAACAAAACTCGGTATTGGATCACATGCATAATAATTACAACATAAACAAAAGCATGCAAATAAAAAAAAACGAACATAAAGAGAGAAGAGAGAGAAAGAAACTTACCCTAGAAGCGTGCTTCACTCACTCAATGAGGTCGGACTTGAAAGGTTCAAGCTATGCATGTGCGAAACCTCTAATGGTTCACACCCTCGCTCACCAAACCGTAACCGGCCTCTACCCCATAGCTTATATGGAGCTAGACCAAAAATAACTTAGAGTTTACAAACTAAGATATTCTCGCTTTAGGAGATCCTTTAGTGATCACCAACTCAAGTGAAAATCCTAATACCCATTGATGGGTATTTATTAGTGTAGACACCCATTTGTGTCTCCCTAAAACCAAATCCGATGATGAATACCTTTCACGTTGAATCATAATCGAATACAGTGAAAATAAAGAAAGACTAGTGTTGCGGTTAGTTTTAATTCACTTCTTTCTCTTTGTTTTTGAAAATCTATTTTTTGAAAATAGCCAATCCAGTTTAGTTTGGTCCATATCAAGGGTCCAATAATATTGTAGTTGGATTGGAATCGAAAAGAGCTTTCCAACGATATATTATAAGCCCAATTCCGATGAATAATGAGGAAGTTATGGCCAAAATACTAAACTACTCATTACGGATGGTCTTTCCAATGAGATCCTTTTTTATGCATATGACAATAATGTTAATCAAAATTACGCACATGAAATACTTAAAACTTTTCGAGTCTCATCCACTCATTCTAAATCATTGCCAAAATAAAATTTCAAGAATTAAAATACAAATCTTCCCCAGTGGAGTCGTCAAAAACCGTGGGGCATATTTCAAGCATTACCCCAAACTTGAACCCCACTGTGATCATAAACTTAAGCATGGTGGCGTCCAAAGGGAATAAAGCTAGAGCAAAAGAGTCGCCAACAAATTTTAGGAACTTGTAAACCGTCCACAGGGTGAAGGTTACACCCCTTAACGATCCAGGAGATCGTTAACTCCAATAGGTCTGGAACTAAGAAAGGGAGTTCGGGGATGAAGGTACAAATCCATCCTAAAAGAGATTGAAACTGCCCTAATAATAGGCCTTTACTTTATTCTTCTCGTATTCATGTGCGCTTTCTGACAAACATGCAGTCAATAGGTTTACCCTAAACCTGTTTATCTATGTTGGTTGAATATTAATGCACAAATAAAACTATTATTGGCGATCACTTGAATTATAATCAAATTAACCCTAAACAAGATTATTAATTATCTTATTAAGCGTGATTACAAGTACAAATTCCCTTTAAACACGCATAAAAGATGTGATCAAGCAATAAAAATAAATATCATCAAGCAACATAATAATAAATCATAAAAAATTATTACAATTATAATCATAATCATAATGATAATTAAAATAATCATGTCAAAGCATAATAATAGAAAGATCTTAGGCATGATACTAACAAGACTAATAACAAACCATAGCATGTCACTAAACATTAAAAATCGAAGCTTTAGCCCTAACATGATACTAACATGCTATTAGGAAGAAAATAGGAAGCATCACAGAAATCATAATTGATATAAGCAAATTACCCTAAACATGATATTAGGAATCAAAACCTAAACATGATTTCTATATCATAATATCAATAAAAACAATTAAAGCACTTACTTGGAAGCCTCGTACCTCTTTCTAATAACAAAATACACACGTTAGTAACTTCAAGGAAAATAATAAAAATCAAACAATTAAATTAAATAATTGAAATAATGAATTAAGAAAGGTTAGACTAGATTTGGGACCAAACCCTCAGAAAATACCAAACCATTCACGTCTAGGGCTAAGGCAAATTCGAACTTGGCTAGGTGTGTCTAGTGCTAATATATGAGGAATTGTGTTTGTAAAAGGGTTGGTTTAGAAAGAGGGAGAAGGAGAATAAGCTTTAGCTTAGAGAGAGAAGAGAATTAGAGAGTTTTGGTTCAGAGTTGATGATAATTGGTGATTAAAAACGGAGATCTAAGGACGCTATTTATAACGAAAATCGGCCAGAATATGATAAAAAAGTATCAGAGTTTCGAGAAGGATAAAACACAACGTTGTCGCCACACAAGCCTCTGTCGCAGAGCGTCAGACGTGTCGCCGCAGCGAAAGCCTGTGGTGCGGTGCTACAGACAGTTTTTTCACACGTTTTCATATTTTGAAAAAATTTAAGCGCACGAGGGATAAAACTATAATTTCCTTTAAAACACTACTTTTATTCTAAATAAAACTCTTAAAACTCAATTATTAATGCTAATCACATTAGGATTCAAAAGAACCTTCTAGAAGATTCTAGAAGATTATAATCAATCCTAATTGCATTAGGAATGATAAATCATAATAGGCCTTCCTCTAGATCATTGGGCCGCATATAAAAATCAAACTGGGCAGAGGAACCTCGGGAGGGGTTTATACCCCATGTATGATGATTATGCCCGTCGGGGGGCTATTCCCCCCGATTCACTTGTTCCCGATTGGTTCCAATATCCGCAAGGTGGATATACGAACCCAAGTGCCTACGGTGCCTATGTGGACTATTCATCGGTCCATGGTTATGGGACCGATGTACCTTTTGGTGGGCTTGGGGGGAATGTAGACCCTAACTACTTTGCAGGTGGTTCGGGCTATGGTGGTGGTGGCTCTAGCCATGGAGGAGCCGGTCCTAGCCACGGAGGGGGCTATTCGAGGATGGATGAGGATGAGGAGTAGGCTACACTCCCAAGTCAATGAGGGCATTGCTTGATTTGGCTTGGGGGGTGATCTTTCGCTTGGTAATTCTCTTCCTTTTCTCTTTTTATTTGCTTTCTAGTATAGTTTTTATTGCTTTCCTAGTGTAGTTTTTATTGCTTTCTTGTATATGAAAAATACATAAAAATTCAAAAATAAAAAAAATTCAAAAATACGTTCCAATGAATTGTAAATCATGCTTCCCTGTGCCCCTTACTTGAGAAAATTTGTTTTGATTCTTGGTTATTGATAATGAGCATTGTGGATTTGTTGGTCATGATTTGAAGTTTAATTGCTTGGATTCCTAAACATGCGTCAATTTTGCCAACTATTTGTGAATATAGTGCTTGACTAGTTGATTTGGTTAGGAAATGTGTGATAGTTCCTTAATTCCTGGTATGTCAATGAATTTGAGTATTGATTTGCAACTATGAGTAGTGTTTCATGACTTGTTATTATGCACATGAGGAGGACGAAGGCGTTCATTCTTTTAGGTAGCCTTCAGAGTATTAGATACATTTGTTCCCTTCTTGTTACCCATGTTGTTGCTTGTGCCCTTTCATTGTTTATTTAGCCACATTACAAGCCTATATGAGCCCCTTGGTTACTAGTCCCAAGCTTGGCTTGGGGGAGCTATTAGTTGGTGAGGTGAGGGAGTTGTGGTGTGCACATTATTTGCATAATTTGGGAATAAAAGAAGAGTTATTGTTCTTTGATTTTTGATTGGAAAATATTGATGTTGTGTTTCAAAGTTGAAAATTTCCAATATGAGTTAAAAAGAAAAAAAGAAAAGAGCAAAAGAAAAAATTTAATGCTTAAGTGTTCTATTTGAAGGTTGTTCAAGAAAAAAAAAGAAAAAAATTCAAGTTTGAAAAAGAAGAAAAAAAGAATGAGTTCAAAGTTTGTTTTTCACTCAAGTTCTACATTATCATATTTTTATGAGTGAATTTTGTAGGTGTTGGGATTGTTTATGATGATTGGAGTTGTATTTGGTGGTGTTTGTTGGAGTTAGTTATGTTGATGAAGATGTATGATCATCATTTATTTTGATCATGGGTTTATTAGGATTTGGCTCCCTTAATGCATAGCTTTTCTCTCACATACTCCCAAATTTATCCTACCCTTTACCCTAGCCTTACATTACAAGCTTTAAAGACCTTCCGATCTTGTGCATAAAAGTTGTGTAAATGTGAAAGTGTTGTTTATCAATGCAAGTTATGACTTGACATATTTCGAGTCGACTAGTAGGATGAGCGTTCATTGTTTTTATACACACGAGAGTGTGAGTTGGGAGGGCATTGTTCACATTAAAGGGGTTGGTTGGAGAGAGATCGAGTACATCTTTTACTCGCCACATAAATGAGAGTTGAGTGTGTGAGCACTAGTCTTGAATTCTATATGCTCTTGTGGTTTGCTCTATTTGACAATTGTTGGGGAGGAAGAGTAATAAATCTTATTCATCTATATTAGTCTTGAATCGTTCGTGCTTAATTTGATTATTGGGGTGAAGTATGTTTTATATGTTCATTGATGAGCTCTTTGCTTAGGGACAAGCAAATGTTTGGCTTGGGGGAGTTTGATATGTCGATTTTATATAGTAATTTACCCCCGTCCCTTGGTCATAATTAGTAGTGTTTTTGGCTCTTTCGAGCCACTTTTGTTACTAATATGTGTTTTCTAGTGTTTTCGTAGTTTTAGTTGTATTTTACAGGAAATTGCACTCTTGGAGCATTTTTCCGGGCTTTATGGATTAACGACGGAAGCTAGACGGACACGGCCACTTTTGAAGCCCAAAATCGGTGGGAGCCGATGATTAACGGCTCGGTAAGAGACATCGAGGCTATTGGATCGTTTAATCAAGACCCGGTGAGGAAACTTAGATTGGGCCGAGGAATCAAGCCCAATCGACATCCAAGCCTCGAAGAAGAAGACCGGGCCCGATCGGGCAAGCTTGTGCCCGATCGGGCGGGCGCGCATAGAAGAATACCAACAAGAAGGCGCGCCCAATCGGTGAGCGTTAGCTCGATCAGGCGCGGCTGCCCAGATAGAGTGTGAAGAAAAAGGCGGGCCCGATCGGGCGGCCCTTCTCCCGATCGGGCGCGTGTTTTTATGGGACATGATTAGCTTAGTTTTAATTTTTGTTTTAGGGAATGTTTAAGTACGAGATTTGTACGTAATTTTTGATTACCTTTTTCTTAGACTTTCTCTCTCTACTTAGAATATTTCTCTTTCTTAAATTCTCTCTCAACTTTTGTTCTTAATTATTTCCATTAATCCAGATTTCTTTTGGTAACAATTTCTTCTCTTTTAATTTTAGCTATTTTACTTACTTCTTTGATTATGCTTTTATTTATTTATTTGATTAGCTTAGTTATGATGATGCGTGAGTAGTTTTATTTCTAGGGTTTATGGGGATCTAATAAATGATATGAAGGGGTATTTTTGTGATTGTTAATTATCAATGCTTGGTTGATTTCCTATTGATTGATTTAATGCTATGCAATTAGGTTTGGCCAGATTTAATTGTATGAGTCTAGAAATATTAATTTGAGATTCGACAGATGAGAATTGATGTTTAGGCTTAGTTTTAATAGGAGGAATAATTTAGACTATAATAATTAATTAGGAGTAAAAAGACTTGTTTCCCTGTGGAGTTCGACCCTACTTCCCTATCTACTTTAGTTAGAGGACTTAGGTAATTATTTTTGATTAGGGGATACGACTTTACCCTGTCAGTATGCAATTACCTTCCTATTTTGCATAAGCACACACCCCAAACCATTCTTTGACGCATCGCTATACACATCATAGATACCACTGTCGTCTAGCAGTGTAAGCACTGGTGCTGTAACTAGCTTCTGTTTCAAGAGTTGGAATGCTTCTTCACACTTATCATCCCACTCAAACTTCTTATCTTTCTTCATTAGAGTAGTCATAGGTTTAGTAATCTTCGAGAAATCTTTCACAAAACGCATATAATATCCTGCTAGACCTAAGAAACTCCGAACGTCAGACACTGTTTTGGGCGTAGGCCAACCCTTTACAGCTTCGATCTTGGCTAAGTCTACTTCCACGCCATCCTTAGACACAAAATGACCTAAGATTGCTACCATTTCCAACCAAAATTCACACTTAGAGAACTTTGTGTAAAGGTTGTTTTCTCTCAGCGTTTGTAAAATTGCTCTTAGGTGTTCCACATGCTCCTCCTTGTTCTTGGAATACACTAATATGTCATCTATGAACACCTTAACGAACTTATCCATAAATTGATGAAACACCCTGTTCATCAAATCCATAAAGATTGCCGAAGCATTAGTCAATCCAAATGGCATCACTGTAAACTCATAGTGTCCATACCTTGTCCTAAAAGCAGTTTTAGGAATGTCTTCGTCTGCAATCCTCAATTGGTGGTATCCAGGCCTCAAGCCAATCTTACAAAACACGGTTGCGTCTTTCAATTAATCAAATAAATCATCAATCCTCGGAATTAGATACTTGTTATTTATTGTCACCTTATTTAGTTCCCTGTAATCGATACATAACCTCATGCTTCCGTCTTTCTTTTTAACGAGCAGAACTGGTGCTCCCCAAGGGGATGCACTCGGGCTGATGTACCCTTTGTATAACAAATCTTGCAATTGCTCCTTTAACTCACTCATCTCTGCCGGTGCCATCCGATATGGTGCCTTGGATATTGGTGATGTCCCTAGGACTAAGTCTATGGTGAAATCGATTGCTCTCTTGGGTGGCATTCCAAGTATTTCGTCCGGAAATACATCCAGAAATTCGTTCACTACTTCTATATTTTTTTAGCTTATTTGCCTCCTCATAATCCATGTTCCTCACACTACAAAAGTATACTGGATGCCCCTTCTTCATATACTTTGCCAACTTCAATGCAGAAATCAACCTAGGGCATTTGACTTTGCCATGCATCTAATAAGTCACCGCCTCATTCCCACTTTTGGTCAATTTTACTTTCTGTGATCGACAAACTATTTCTGCATTGTACTTGCTCAACCAATCCATTCCTAGGATGACATCAAAATCCTTTAACCCAAACTCAATCAGATTCGACTGAAACACTTTCCCTTCGATCTCTAAAGGTACGTTCCTAAAGGTTTTGGTACAGTTCACTACCCCACCCGTCAGAATGGTTATCGGTAAATCCACTACTTCTATTGTTTTCAAACAGTCTCTAAGTTTCGAAACGATTCTTTTCGAAATGAAAGAAAAAGCTGCACTAGAATCAAATAAAACTTTAACAGGAATAGAGTGAATAGAAAAAGTACCGGTGATGACATCTTTTGTGGAATCCGCCTCATGCCTACTCAACACATTCAATTTTCCTACAGCTCCACTTTTCTGTTGATTGTTCCCATTGCTGCTGTTATTGTTATTCCTTGCTCCATTCTACTGCGCTCCCTTATTCCCATTGAAGCTGTTGTTGTTTCCCTGAAAGTTCCTTTGGGTCCCTCGTAAATTATTGGTTGGTTTATACCCATTAAAACCTGTAGAGAAACACTCATATTCTCGATGCCCAAGCTTGTTACAAGCACTACAATTAACCAAGTTTCCCTCACAGTCTTTTTCGGGATGGTTATTTTTGCATCTCCTGCAAAAACAACGCCTCTCATTTCTGTTATTCCCTTGGTTATTGTTTCTAGCCCCTCCATTAAAGTTACGTCCTCCTTAACGATTGTTACCTTGGGAATTGTTGCTGTTGTGGAAGTTGTTGCTATTATGGTGGTACTTCTGCTTTTTGAAGCTATTCTGGTTACCTTGTTGATTCCCAGTGTTTTGTCCTATCTCTTTCCTCTTCTCTTTCACTTCCACATCAGCCATTTCTTTCTTTTTCTTCAACTCCAAAGCATACAAGTGCGCAGCTCTGCCATACACTTCATCCAAGGTTTCAAACACTCGACCACATAAATTCAGCTGCAAATCAGTAGTCAACCCACTCTCAAACTTCCTAGCCTTTACCTTCTCCTTAGAAACCGACTCTTCAGCAAAACGATATAGCTCTATAAACTTTGTATAGTATTCACTCACTAACATGCCCTCCATTTTGAGGTTTGAGAATTCCTCAGCCTTTTGCTTCTGTAAGAAGCTAGGGTAAAACTTGTCTCTCATCTTTTCTTGGAACTTAGTCCAATTGAATCCAGGCAGCGCTCTAATAGTTGTTTCATTTTGCTGCCACTAAAGATCAGCTTCACCTCTTAAGTAATAAGTAGCATTGCCCACCTTAGAATTTTCTGGGCACCCAACTGCCCCAAACAGTTTATCAAACTCCCTTAATCAATTTTCCAATATGGTAGGGTCATGCTCTCCTTGATAGGTTGGTGGTTTGCTTTGGGCCACCTTCTTAAAAAGTTCTCCCTGAGCATCCCCATTGGTGGGTGAGTTCCTTGCCAACTGCTGGGCTAAACTGCTAATTGTCTCACAACTTCATTCAAATCGGCCACCATTACCAGAATTATTTCCCCCTGCCATTTTGCTTCTCCTGAATTAAGGACAAGGGTCTATATTAGAAATGGCTATGGTTAGTTCTCAAGACTTACACCCATCTATTACCTAGCACCCTTAAAACATTCAAAGTAAAATTTGAAGCTAACAAATTGGGAAAGCGAAAGCTAAGAATTCCCTAAATTTGTAGCTTTGTCAATCAATTATTGATTAACCAACCATACATTTAATAAAGCATCACATAGATAAATAAAATAATAATTCCCATAGATTCCCATAGCTTAGAAATAATTTATTGGGATTAATTTGCTTGGAATTTTGGCTATTGGAATAGTAATGTGAAATGGAAGATTTTGGAAAATAAATGAATTTTTTTATTAATAATATAAAAATTTTGACAAAGAAATAAATGAGATCTTATAAATTAAAATAAACTGAAATTACTGAAATAGAATTGTTTTCTAAAAACTTATGTGGTCATGCCACTTATTAATTTAAAAATAAAATGATAATAACTGAAATAAAGACTGAGAATTTATGACGAGGAAAGTTATAAAATCTAATCCTTTCGAACATTGTCCCTTTTGTCAGTGGATTGTTTGTAGCTTGAAAGATCGAAATCAGAATCATTTGACTCCTCCATTAGTTCAGGTGACTCAGGTTTGGGTTCTACTTGTACAAACTCCCCTTCTTCCACCTCATCCGATGAAATGTCTATTATTGTTAGAGTTGGAGGGGGATTAGGATAAGAAATTTCCATAAGTGAACTATCTCCTTCTTGTTGTTCTCCATTTTCAGCCCGACTACCCCCTGACGAAGAAGAAGAAGAATTTCTTGGTTGTTGATTAGGAGGAGGATTGTTCCCTACTGGATTATCGTAGTAGTAGGCAGGGTAGGGAAGAATTAAGTGCTTACAATGAGGTTTTTCCACTCTTACGAGATATTTAGTCAAGAAAGCATAATTTGGATACCACAGGCCATAATAGTCTTTGTATTTATGGTAATTTGGGATGTCTCCTGGAAGGTAAAATTCAGAAAATCTCTATTTGATAGCAATGTAAGGAGGCTCCTCTGGAAGACAATGGACAATCATAGCCGAAATACGATCAAGGGTGTCATAAACTCTGTCTCGTAAGACATTGCTCATGTAGGAACAAAAGTATGTGATCTTTTCTACAAAGTCGTAGGGGTGTTCATTATGTTTCTTAACAAGTGATCCCATTTGAGTAAATTTGCTAGGAAAGATTGGCATCCTGTAGAGGAAAAGGCTTAGAAAAGAATTCCCTTCCTAAAGAAAATAAAATAAATAATACAGTCTTTGCAGGAAATTAAGTTCGGTGTTCAACCATACAATCTTGAAAGATAACATATAATAATACAGATATTGCATGCTTTCATTAACAAACATCTAGTCATACAACATGCTTGAACACCACAAAATAAAATTATGCACATAGGAGAGAAATTAAATTCTAGCCTATATGCCCTTTTTTAGTTCCTACCCAAGCTCACCAACATATTAATAAAAGCTTTGATAATTCTTACCTCAATCCTTGCTCCCTGCAAAAATTAACAACTAAAATATTTTTACTCTGCTAAAGAAAAAGTTTTGAAATTAAGGAAAAAAAGGGCCAATAATTCGGCCCTATTAAAAAAAAATTCAAGTGTCTCCTAACAAAAATTTTCAGACCAAAATAAAATAATAAAACAAAAAAAAAATAAAAAAAATTTCGGTCCTACTAAAAAAAAACAAAATTAACACTCCATAATGAAATTAACACTTGGCCTAGTTTAAAACATAGTAAAAAAAAAAACGTTTTCGGGTTAGTGGTAATCTAAAATCTCAACCAAAGCTCCCAGATACCACTTTGTAACACCCTAGAAATTCCTTTCTTTTGAAACACCTGTTTTGCCCTGTATTAAACTTTAAATAGGAATATCTAAGAAATTACGGCCACCGTGATAATGGCTAAGGCAATTATCAAAGACACACAGCGGAAGACTAAATTTCAAAACCCTTCAAAACAAGTCAACTTGAAAAAGTCAATCAACGAAAGTAAAGTCAAACCAAAGTTAAACGAAGTAAAATAAAATCAACCTACAACTTGGAACCATTATAGGCCCTTATTAAAACCAAACGAAACTCAAAACCCTTTTCGTTAGTAATGCTTAGTAATAATATCATAAATAGTTAAAGCGATAAACACATCATATACTTATGGAAACTAGCATAATACGCTTTTCACTCATGCCCATTCATGAATATGCTTCAATACCTGAAAAGCTTATCTCTACCTATTTCCCCTACTCTCCATGAAAAATGGGTCATCATAGGGCAAAGATAAAGACAAGGCCAACAAACACATAAAACACTCAATCAGCAAAGCTGAGTACATAAGCGCAATTAACACACTAGCATACAATTCTCTATCAACACACTACTTACCTTGTTGTAACAGTTTTTCAAGTATACCACATTAAATAAAAATTCTCACTAGACACTAATTAATTATTTAGCTTTGATTACGCATCGAACGGGTTTCCCACTAACCTCCCCCAATAAATTGAGGTTACAGACACGGGAGCTAACCGTGCCAGCATCAAAAACCACACTAGGTGGCGAAATTCCTGTGCATAATAATAATAAAAGGAATGTACAGCTTCCTATACTCCAGTAGAAGTAATGGTTAAATATAAAACCCCATAACTCCCCCCATATGTTCATAATCGAGTTATATACGTTCCAAGAGTTTTGGTGCGTAATCTCTTTCACTTTATGTTATTTGCAGATTATTAGACTCAGTGATGACCCTCTAACCATAATCACTCAATCAACAATAATTATTCAAACAATCAAACACACCAATTTAATTCTTGAATAATTAGTGACCACATATTATTTAATGTTGAATCCTTTTTGATTCTACCTCGGTGCCAATGACACCTTAGACGCGTAAACCGCCACAAATCCTATCCCTCGGTGTTAAAAACACCTTAAGTGCACTAAGGCACCAACATACAATTTATTCCTCGTGTACATAAACACATATATAGCTCTTTCCTCATGCTTATAACATCAATAAAAATTATATGAACCATAATAAAATTCCTTTTCAATATTCCAATCCAAATTAAACATTTAGTTTAATTAAACATGCTCTCTAACATGCCATAAATAAATATGTGGCTCATAAATAATATTCTAAGCTATTATTTTCCATTCAATAATCCAACACAGATAAATCATGCTTCATAATCCAATCACCAATAACATCCGAATCATAATTTCCAAACCAAACCTAGCATGATACTACTTGTAATCAATCAAACACATTTAGCATGCTATTACATCAACATAATTATGCTCAGTACGTGAGCGTACCTTGAATACGATCTTAATATCGCCACAATTAATAGAAATCACTTACTTCAAAGTCTCCTACAATTTAAAATCATAAAATAATATTAAAATCCACTCTACACAAATTTCCAGCAATATATACTATTATAAAACCCCTCATAATTTGTTTAAAATAAGCCGAAATTATATTTAAAACATCATAATTTAATCCCAATTATGGGTAATTAAAATTCCTTAAAGAAACTTGATTTTTAATGCTTTTCCAAAAATTTTAGCACTATATTTTAATTAAATCTTGCTATAATTTAGTCTTAAAACACTTTAATCAAAGGTTTACACCATTATATATCATAATCCTTCAATAATTTATAAATCAAGAACCTAGGATTACAAAATTGGGGCTTTTTAATTAAAAACATAATCTGAAAATTAATTAACATAACACTTATAATCAAACATTAAAAATCAAAAATCAAATCACAAAACCCATAATTAATATTTAGATCTAGGATTAAATTGATTTTTAAAACAAAGATTAATTTTTTTTAATTCAAAAAAGAGGGAGGAAGGGCAGCGGCAGCCAACACGCCGGCTGCCAGCGCCGGTGACCGTCTTCTGGCGACGACAACCACCTTTTGCCGGTGGCTGGCAGTGGTGGTGGTGGTAGGCTGCCGAAAAAAGAAGGGGAAGGGGAAGAAGGAGAAAGAAAAAAAAAAGAAAGAAAGTAAGGAAAAAGGAGAGACAAGTTTACCTTGGGTTTTCTCCACTTTGGGCATAGTTTTATACCCCTTCTCTAAAACCCTTCTCCCTAAACTTTCCCTTTTTAATTTTCCTAATCCCATCCCTAATAAAACTTTACTAAATTAAACTTACCTAAAATAAACCCCAACTTAATTAAAATAATTAATTAAATAAACTTTCCTTTTATAAAATATTTCTAACTTATTAAAATAAATAACTAAAATAATTTAAATAAGACATTTCAATTCAATTAAATACTTCTCAAAATACTTATTTTAAATAAAATACGTATAAAAATACGAGGTATTACAACACCCATATCTAATATGCTTGATTTCTTTCACGCAATTTGTGAATGTTGTCATTCACTTATTGCATAGGTTTAGTTATAATTACTTTGCAAATCTTAGCATCTTCATTATCCACCATTTCCATAGTAAGATGATAAAATTTTGAGAGTGTTAATGGATTATATGTGATCTAGGATTTATTGTCCAAGCAATGGCTCCCTCTCATTTTTCATGATTTATGACCTTCAGCTTGACAACCTACAATCATCAATGTTCAACAACGAACTTTCCATTTAACATTTTCCTTATTATTGCTTTTATAGGCAATAATATTCTCATCATATACTTTAGTAGGCTTCTTGATGATGCCTTGCTTGGGTTTCACTCCCAACGGTTCACAATGATTTGGAATACCCTAATCACTTGTGATCATGGAAATTTACCTTAAATTTCCGCACATTATACATGGATGCACATCCATGTTACCATTTCTCAAGCCACGACGCTTCTTACCTCGTGCTTACAAATGGATTCCTTATTAAGGATTTCATCCTTATTTAAGGTTTGTGCTTTCATCATCAATGCTCAAATTATATTTGTTTTCATGCGTCAAGAACTCATCCTCTAACTCATCCAAGTGTTTTTGATGTTCTTGACTATAATCTAATACTTAGATTCAAGTTAATTGGTATTATATACGTACTTCACATGCTCTAAGTAAGTAAGTCGTGTGACGATTCCATATCATAGCTTTACATGATGGATTTAATTGTAGAATGATTCTAAATCTTTATCCCATAAATTTGACATTTTAGCTAATTCAGTTTCACTGAGTCTTTGCTAAATTGTTCGCTATGTGATATGGTTGAAAGTATCTTACTAGAGTCTTTCTTGTTTGACTTAGTATTTAGCCTAGTTTATACTTAGTTTAAACATTTACTTAGTTTTATACATATGGGTCGAAAGCCTTTTAATGTCCTTCATGTATAATGTGGTAAATTCCTTTACTCGTTTAAACGTTTAATTAAGTATATAACATAGAACTTAATTCCCAATATGTATACTAAGTATCGCCTTTAGCTTGGTCCATTGTCAAAATACTTTCAAATCTAAACAATTAGCATTTGATAGTTGTTTCTCAATAGAGTTTGTAAACTTCTTGTTGGACCTTTACTTTTGCTCCCACTAAACTTCTTATTCATCAAAATTTCTATGTTTCTCCATTAGCCAAACCTCTTATTAACTTTTTGAGAAAACACGTTCCAATTCCTATATGCAATGCTTCCTTTAATCCCATGACGGATTCCTTGAGCTTGATTTCAAATCTAGCATTATTTAGATTTTCAAAACCCTTAGACTATTCCATAGTCACTTCCAAAATCCTATTTTGGGAAGGCGGTTTTGGTATCTATTTTGCCGTATGTCATATGTTCAATTTTGCTAGATCAATCACGAAAAACTTAAGCATTCCGATTAGTGAATGGGTTTGTGTTAAAATCAACTCCGTGAATTTAATTATATCCTTTTCAACCAATCTAGCTATGTATGTGTTTCGGGGTTTTCTGATGTCCTGCGGGAGAGTTACAATTCCGAGACTGGAACCGGACGCCTGTACCTGCAAAATAACGGAGACTCCTGTGAGCTCCGCCTCCAACGGTCAAGTTAGTACCTGATTAAGGAGTAATTAATGCGGAAATTAAAGTAATAAGGTCTCTCTAGGTGAGAGTGTTTAATGTAGGTAATCTGCTTTGTTAGCGAGATCAGCCGGTTATTACTGTGTGTAATTAATGTGTTTGTTCCGTAATGTTTTTCGTAAACTTCTTGTGTCTCCCCTCCTTAATGAGGATTAAGGGAGGTATTTATAACCTTGGGAAACGTGCCCATCCTAGGTTTAGGTAAACCTAGGGCCGATTGGGCTTCCCTCGGAAGTTGGGCCTGGGTGGCCGGGTTCTCCATTAGGCATGGAGTATGCCACATGTCGTGACATAACAGGTCCAAGGTGGACGAATAAGCGCGTGCCACGTGGCAAGCCTTGACAGTTCCAACTAGGAGATACTTGGCAGGACCTGATTAGTCCACGTGGCGCATTCTTATTGGTAGGAGCAAAATCCCCTAATCATTTGCCCCTCACAGGTGGCACGTGACTGGTCACGTGTTACCTGTGACAGGTGTCGCACTGTAACGGGCGGCGGCCTGCTACAGGTGTCAGTCGGCGAAAGGACGAGAGATTTTCCCGCCCAAATTTTGAATTCTGAAAGTGACCCTTCGCCTTCTCACTTCGCCTATATAAGGGAGAGTTGCCTTGAGTCATTTTCACACTTTGAGAACTATTTGAGAACATTCGGACCCCTGAACTTGCTCTGACATTTTGGACTTTTTCTTCTTACCGCCTGTTCTGACAAGCCGACTGCACAGGATTTTCAGAACTTCATCAACCGTCACTCGTTCAGGTAACTCAGTTCTCTTACTCTTAATTTTCTTTTTATTTTCTAAAATGGCACCACGGAAGCACACGACACGACCTAGGTTAGTGATCAGCCGGTCACCGGGGACGGCTGAATCTAGGACTAGGAGTGCCGCCTGCCCTTTTCCGGACCCATCTTTGCCCTTTATACAAAGTCCGACTGTATCTGTGTCTATGTAGAGCAGGATGGCCAGAACGAACAAGACAGCTAGGATCTCAAATTCACACGGCTCCTCTCACAGGGTGCCGATTAGTGAAACATCTGACCAGGCGCCAGATGTGGAAGTGAGACAAGGCGGCCTGGATGCCGGCAATTATGTGGGGGGAGTCGTAGTGACCCCTTCCAATTTAACAGTTAACAAATCTGCTCCTTTTCAAAGAGAGGAGGCGGGCCCCTCCGGGAGAGGGGAGGATTCGTCCTCTTCAGACTCGTCGGAGGACGATTCTGAGTCAAGCTCTTCTGGCCCGGCTTCTTTGGGTACAGAAGAGAAAAACAGCCGCCTGCAAGAAGCGAGACTTTCTCACGCAGTTGAGAAGGGGGACAATTGGGCGGAACCATCCGCCTCTTACCGAGAGCTAAACACCCCCTACTACTGCACGGTACCTCGGGGCCGAATCACAGCCATGCAAGAGAAAGTGGAGAGCTTTATTGCCAACCACACCATGGGCCCCGATTTTCTAGTGTTTGTGCCGGATCCAGAAGATACAGTCGTCTGGCCGGCTGGTTCCAGTTACGAAAGCTCCTGCTTTGGCTGCTACGAGGCGGCCATCAAGGCAGGGCTTCGCTTCCCATTACATCCGGCTGTTCAGCGGATTTTGGATGGGTATGAGTTGGGGTTATGGCAGTTAGCCCCAAACTCCTGGGTCAACGTACTCGGCTATGTGGCCGGGTGCGAACTGCACGGGGTGGAGCCGAGCTTCGAGGCTTTCGCTCACATGAACTATCTCAGCCGGACCCCTAAGTCAGGCGGTACCGGCTGGTATCAATTGACAAGCCACAGGGGCTACCTCATGACGAGAGGTAAAGCAAACAAGTGGAAGGACTGGCGGAGCACCTTCCTCATCATTGAGAGTTCTGACATTGAGCAGAACAAGCGTTTCAATAGGTGGAACAGGAATCCACCCCTTCTTGCAGGCGGCCGTAGCATGCCGCCTGTTCCCCCTAAGGCTAAGAAAGAGATCCTTGATAAAGGACTCTTTAAAGTAGAGTCGAGGGTCGACTCTACTTCAGGGGTACGAGAGCAAGTACCCCTACACTGCATCCCGAGCTTCAAGTGGCTCTATGACGAGTACTTTTTGGCCGCCTGCGGCCTCAGCAGTCGGTGCTCAAGAGGTAGTCGGCCTGTCAAATACTCTGTTGTTTCATACATTTGTTGTTTATCTTTTATTAACTTTGCTGTTTGTTTTTGCAGCTGACGCCATGAGCAAAATCACCGCCTCCAAGACTGCGGCGGCCATGTTGCGGGCCTCTATTATGCAACAAGCTTCAACCGACTCCCCCAAGAAGGGGGCACCCTTGGTGAGCTCCGAACCTTTCACCCTCTTTTTGGAGTGTTTATGCATATACTAACTTTTTTCTTCTTTTTTAGACAGGTGCTCCAAGAGCTTCATCTTCCCAACAGCCGGACCCCAAGGCCCGGAAGACGACTGTTGGGAGCTCTCCTGGTTCTGCCAGGAAACAGGTGGCGGCTGAGAAACAGCCGGCCACTTCTTCTAAAGCTCCAACTGGGACGCCTAGAGGTATGAAGTTGTCCTTGTAAATTTTAGACTTGCTCCCTTTGTTACTAAGTCTAAACCGTTTGTTTATGCTTGATGCAGCCGGCCCCCAGGAGCCTGACTTGGTAGAGATGGCCAAGTCTATGATCAGGGCAGTTCCTCCAGCTGAAAGGGAGGCGGTCAGGGGTGTCGGCACCCTTGACCTTGACGGGATTGCAGGGGTCCTTGCTGAGGTATACTTAGCAAATTTTTGAGTATTTGAATGTCTGGACGCCTGTTTTCTTTTTTGTTTGGAAACTGACGCCTGTTGTTTGTTTTTTTTTTTTTTTTTTTTTTTTTTTTTTTTTTTTTTTGTACTTAGGCCCTGCTCCGAGTTAACGGCCTTCGCAAGCCGCTTGATCGGAAAAACAAAGAGGTAAAGGCTTCAAAAGCTATGGCCGCCTCTGACTGTGATAAGGCAATGTTTCAAATTGCCCAAAATGAAGTACTGACCATTGATATTCTTTATTATCAGGCGCAGGCTACCGCCGCTGTTCGGGCTCAGTTAGAGGCGGCCCAGAAGAAGAATGACGAGCTGGAGGCGACCATCACAAATCTCAAGGCCGAGCTGAAACCTCTTCGTCTGAAAATGTACTCTTACGAAGCCATGGAGAAATCCTTGGCCAACGTAAAGGAACGCCTGGTGACCCAGGAGAAGAGTCTTACCCAGGAGCTCTCGGAAAAGGCCGAGCAAGAGAAGAAAGAGCTGGTCCGGGAGATGATGGAAGACTCCGCTCAAATCCAGCGCATGACCTGGGGCCGCCTCTTCCCCAGTGCCGACTTTGCCTCTTGGGAAAGAACGTACCGCCAGTGCTCGGATGCATATAATCAACAGATCCTGGCGGCTGCTGAAGAAGAGGCGTTGGGGGAAGAGTTGGAGGAGGAGGAGCCGGTAGTGGCGCTTGTGCCGCTTGGGGGTAAGGCATCAAAAAAGGATGCAGATGAAGCCGAGTCCAGCAAGAAGAGTGCTGACCAGGCGGCAGCTGCTAACACTGAACTGCCCCCTTCTTAAGCTTTATGTATTCTTTCCACGGCCTGCGTGCCGTTTGCTTTGTAATTACCCGGCCAGGGGGCCGGGGATTTGAATATTTTGCTGGTCTTTAATGACCGGCGTATTTTTAATGAATTTTTGTTTTGCTTCAAATTTGTCTAAGTATTCCATATCTAATATCCAATTGTTTACTAGACCGACTATTTTACATGGCCGAACGTTGCAGACAGGTACGGATAGTTAGTACGCCGCCTATGCCCCTGGACGACTGGTTGTCTGTTTCCAGGATGGACGATCAGTCGGCCATTTATCCAATCGGTATTCGAACTATTTTGTCTTTTGTAAATTTAACCAAGTAGGAAAGTGGTCTGACCAAGTAGATAGAGTATTACCTTGTCGCCAAGGAATTGAGTAGTAGAGAAAACAAGCGGCGGGTACCGGTTGTTTCCCTTTATTGCCAATGTTGTTGGCTTTTAACTCATAATTTTTTTAACTTAGCATTGAGGGCCCCTGTTTGTTAAAAACAGGCGGACGACTCATACCTTTTAGGCTCCATACTAAGTTTGAGTGACTATTAAGTTAACATAGGAGTTACTTAGTCTTCGTCACAATCTAGATTGAGTAGTAGAGGTACCAGGCGGCGGAGGCCGGCTGATCCCCTTGATTTGCCAATGTTTGTTGGCTATTAACTCAATAGGTTACCTAGTAGGAATAGGGGTTTGAGTGCCCCTGTTTGTTAAACAGGCGGACGACTCAAACCTTTTAGGCTCCATACCAAATTTGAAGGAGTGACTTATGAGTTAACGTTGGAGTTACTCAGTCGCCGTCACTTTTGTTTGAGAAGTAGAGGTACCAGGCGGCGAAGGCCGGCTAGACCCCTTGATTCGCCAATGTTTGTTGGCTATTAACTCAATAGGTACCCCCTGTATTTATCCCAAGTAATACAGGCGGTCATCTGACTCAGATGTCAACTGCTACCACTGGTTTGATTAGTGATAGAGTTATCCTTGTCTCAAAAACGGCTACGTGGTTGCCCTTGGGGACAGTCGTATAGGTGCCGTGTAATTAGTTTATAGAACAATGTTCCACCCAAAAGGGAGCTGCTCTCTGCGACGAATTTCATCCGGATGAATGCCGTCGGACGCCTGCTATGATGTTGGGACAGGTCGTATTAGTTTTGTAGATTTGATCATTTGGCTTGGCGCCTGGTCTGATCATTCGGCCTGTGGCCTTGGTAAGTTCTTGGTGAACGTAGGTGCTAAGTAAAAGGTGGGTAGTCGCCTGTTAGGCACAGGGTCGGCCAGGCCCTTATCTTTTTAGCTAAGTATTGTGAGTAAAATACTCAATGGAGAGTAGCCGACTGTAAAGGTACAGACGGCATGCCCCTCTGAATATAGAGTGAAAAACTCAATGGAAAGTAGCCGACTGTAAAGGTACAGACGGCATGCCCCTCGTAGTACAAAATTGAATAGTAAGTGCAAACTTTTATTAAGTAGCTCTTGACTATTTGCATCATTCAAAAGAAATATTTCTTAAGATTATCTACATTCCAAGTTCGAGGCAACGGTTGTCCGTCTGGTGTTTCCAGACGGTAGGTACCGTCCCTGACTTCCTCATAGATTCGGTAGGGTCCTTCCCAGTTGGGAG
This sequence comes from Chenopodium quinoa, assembly GCF_001683475.1. NCBI lineage: Eukaryota > Viridiplantae > Streptophyta > Magnoliopsida > Caryophyllales > Amaranthaceae > Chenopodium > Chenopodium quinoa. The sequence goes on from NW_018744722.1 coordinate 512,169, forward strand.
TTAGTTTGCCAGACTCATTAGCCCTACCAACTGCTTCCATTTTTCTAAGTACAAAGTCCCCTATTTTGAGTGGACGCCTGTGTACTTTTTTGTTGTATGATCTAGTCATTCTCAGGCGATAGATTTCATGGCGCAAGACAGCATTGCCCCTCTTTTCAGGAAGTGAGTCTAATGCCAGGCGCATGGCTTCCCAGTTTGCCTCTTCGTCATATAGCATTACTCGAAGAGTCGGCTCATAGTGTTCTATTGGAAGAACAGCTTCCGCACCATAAGTTAGGAGGAATGGAGTTTCTCCAGTCGCCCCTTTTTCAGTCGTCCTAATGGCCCAGAGAACATGTGGTAGTTCATCCGTCCATAGGCCGCCTGCTCGTTCAATCTTTTTCTTGAGACCGTCTGAGATGATTTTATTAAAGGCTTCTACTTGGCCGTTTGCTTGTGGACGGCCGACAGATGCAAAGTAGTTTGCAATTCCTTGGTCACCCAACCAGCTTTTGAGAACAGGCGTCTCAAATTGGGGACCATTATCAAAAACCATAGACATGGGAACCCCGAACCGAGTGATGACATTTTTCCAAATGAATGAAATTACATCTTTCGTCTTGATTCCCTTTACAGCCTCCGCCTCTACCCATTTAGTGAAGTAGTCGACGGCAACAAGTATGTACCTCCTGCCGCCTGTAGCAGGCGTATATGGACCCAGAATGTCCATGCCCCACTTAGCAAACGGTAGTGGGCTGTGAATGGTAGTGAGGTCAGTAGCCGGACGGTGAATTAGTTTGCCAAACCTTTGGCACTTGTCACATTTTTTCACTATCTCCATTGCATCTGCTTCCAAAGTAGGCCAAAAGTAGCCCTGCCGCCTTGCCCTTTGAGCAAGCATCCTACCACCTATATGAGAAGCACATTAACCAGAGTAAAGATCATCTAGTATCTCTCGTCCCTTTTCTGGAGTGACACACTTTAAGAAGGGTTGAAGGTACCCCCTCTTGTGAAGTTCTCCCTTTATCATCTCAAAACAGGTGGCTTGTTTTTTCAGTGTTGCCGCCTGTTGAGGATCATCCGGCAGTGTACCGTTTGTCAGATATGCCCTGATTGAATCCATCCAGGTTGAGCTTCTGTCTAGGATTCCAATAGGGTTTTCCTCGATGCTTCTCTTCTCCATTACTTCCCAAAAAACAGTTCGGGGTGTATCGGAGGAGGCGGATGATGCTAATTTTGACAGTGCATCCGCCTGGTTGTTTTCTGATCTCGGCACTTGGATCAGATGGAAATCCTCAAGGGAGCCGACTGCTTGTCGGACCGCCTGTAAATACTTGATCATGGCTGGATGGGTTGGTTCGTATTCGCCATTGTACTGACTCACTATCAATTGTGAATCGGAACAGGCGTCTATTTTTCTTGCCCCTGCCGCCTTGCACATGCGGATCCCGGCTAGTAAAGCTTCATATTCTGCCTCATTGTTTGAAGCCTGAAAACTGAAGCGTAGAGCATACTCGTACCTGTCGCCTTCTGGCGACTGACATATGACGCCTGCTCCACAACCATTTGAAGTAGAGCTTCCGTCCACATATACCTTCCATACTTGGTCTGGAACTTGAGAGTTAGGAGGACGAGTCATCTCTACAATAAAATCAGCAAAGGCTTGCCCCTTCACTGCTTTTCTAGGCTAGAAAGTAACTTCGAGGCTCTGTATTTCTATGGCCCATTTGATCATTCGGCCTGACGACTCCATGATGGTTAGTGGCCGCTTGATAGGTTGGTCTGTATACACGACGACTGCATGTGCCAAAAAGCAGGGCTTCAATCTTTTAACAGCCATGAAGAGTGCAAGACCGAATTTCTCCACTAGGGGATACCTCAACTCCGCATTTTTCAGTACGTGACTGACAAAGTAGACCGGGAGCTGACAGCCGTCCCTTTCAGCAAGGAGAACAACGCTTAACGCATGATCAGAGACGACCAGGTACATGTAGAGAACCTCTTTGGGCAAAGGGCTGACCAGCCTCGGCAAGGAATGCAAGTGAACTTTTAATTTCTGGAAGGCGGCCTCAGCATCCGGCCCCCATTCAAACCTTGCCTTTTTCTTAATTGCCTGGAAAAAGTATAGGCATTTGTCGCCTGATCGGCTTAGAAATCTTTCCAAGGCCGCCAGACAACCTGTTAACTTCTGAACCTCTCGGATGGTACGAGGCGACTGCATGTTAATGACCGCCTGCACCTTCTCAGGGTTCGCCTCTATTCCTCTCTGATTGATAAGGAATCCGAGAAATTTCCCAGACTCAACTCCAAATACACATTTCTTAGGATTGAGCATGACATGGTGCCGCCTGAGTGTGGCGAAAGTTTCTCGGAGGTCCGACAGATGATCTTTCTGAAGTTTAGTCTTGACAATCATATCATCAATATATGCCTCGACGTTTCTCCCAATCTGATCAAAGAACACAGTGTTTATCATTCGCTGGAAGGTAGCCGGGGCATTCTTAAGACCAAACGGCATGACCGTGTAACAGTATAACCCCTGATCAGTGACGAAGGCCGTCTTCTCCTGATCTTTCTTCCATAAAGGAATTTGATGGAAACCAGAATAGGCGTCCATAAAACTCATCAAGGCATGGCCGGCTGTTGAGTCGACCAGGTTATCAATTTTAGGCAGAGGGTAACTGTCTTTGGGGCACGCCTTGTTTAAGTCTGTGTAGTCTACACACATTCGCCAGGTGCCATTCGGCTTTTTAACAAGCACCACATTTGCAACCCAGTCTGGGAAGTAACATTGCCGAATGAACCCTGCATCAAGTAATTTTTTAACTTCGGCGGCTGCCGCCTGACTTCTTTCTTCGCCATGGTTCCGCTTCTTTTGCCGTACCGGCTTCTTTCTCGGATCCACGGCGAGTTTATGTACCGCCAGATCAGGACTAATGCCTGGCATTTCATGGACTTCGAATGCAAAGATGTCCTTGTATTCTTTCAATAGGTTGTGAAAGTCGTCACCAAGGTTTTTCTCAGAGCAGTCGTCCCAACTTTGACTGTTCGGTCAGGACGTGAGTCGTCTAAGATCAGGTCCGCATGCTCACCAGCCGGCTGAGGGCGGAACTCATCCGACCGCTCCTCTGCCAATGATTGCTATTTTCTTGCTTTTCTTGCGGCCTCTGTCTGGGACGCCTTTCTTTTTTTGCCGCCTGCCTCTTGAACAGGCGCACCCTCCTTGACATTGTCAAGGTTTGTTTTTTCACCACTTGACCCAGTGGCCATAACAGTGGGCTTGACATCCGAGAGATAGCACTCTCGGGCCATCCTCTGATCTCCCCTTAGGGAGCCGACTGTTCCATTATCCCTCTCAAACTTAAGCAACATAAGAGACGGGATTATAACAGCCTTGGAATTATTCAGGGTTGGTCGACCCAGAATCATGTTGTAGGCCGAGAGTTCCTCTACTACTAGGAACCGGACTACCATGTGTCGTCCTTCCCCTTTTTCGCCCAGGCGAATGGGTAAATCTACTCGTCCCAGTGGGTGGACGACTCCTCCTCCAAACCCTACTAAAGGGTGGGAGGCCGGATGTATGCAGTCAGTCTGATATTTCAGTTTCGACAGACATTTGCTGCTGATTAGATCTGAGGAGCTCCCAGTATCTATGAGGATTCGGCCAACTCTCTGGTTGGCCACTTTACATTCAATAACGAGAGGGTCGTCATGCGGCCCCCTTACCCCTCCTAGATCTTCTTCAGTGATGACAATCTCAGGAAATGTATATTTGGACGGCCGTTCTTGGTGAACGGAATTTACATCTAACCGCCTTATATTATCTTTGTTGCCCCTAATAGTGGGGCCGCCTCTTGAGAAGCCGCCTGCAATGGTGTAGACGACTGCATCATCTGTATCGGAGCTGTCGGCCTGTTGATTCTTTTTGGCCGACTGCTTTTTTGAGGAAGTGTTCCCCGTAGATTTCTTGACATAAGTGTCAAGATCACCTTGCTCAGCCAGGCGGTCTAGGTACCGCATAAGACTGATGCAGTCATTGGTGTGATGACCAACGTCATCATGATAAGCACAGATTTTATCTTGGTTCCGGTTGTTTGCAGAACCCTTCATGGGGACCGGCTTCTCAATTGAGATCCGTCCCTTGATTTCTTTTAGGATAAACTGGTTATCCTTGTTAAACGCATACTTTGGGGAGTATGGTTTGAATTCTTTTTTCTTTTTCTGGGCCGGCTGTTTAGAGGAATCAGCCGCCCAGACCTCTTTTCTTTTCTCATCTTTGTTAGACGACTGTTTCTGTCGTCCTTCTCTTTTGTCGAACCTTTTCCCGTCCGACTGTTTTATCGTACAAAGATCAGTCGCCTGTATATAGGCTTCTGCTTCAATCAAGGCCTCTTGAAGAGTCGCCACCCTTTTTCGAACCAAATCAAATTTGAAGGTAGACCCGTCTTTGAGACCTCTAAAAAAGTCAGTATAAGCTACCTCATCCGGTAACCCTTGAATCTGTATTCTCATCAGGTTAAACCGCCTGATGTAAGAACGAAGCCCCTCCTTCTCGCCCTGCTGAATTGTTTCCAAATCAAGGGTCGTTTTCTTCGCAGGGATGTTCATGGCGAAGTTGGAGGCAAATAAGTAAGCAAGCGTCCTGAAGCTATTTACACAACCAGTCGGCAGGTTGCCGAACCATTGCTGTGCGATTCCTTTGAGAGTCGCTGGGAAACACTTGCACCAGGTGGGATCATCCAACCCTTGAAGGTACATCAGGTTGGTGAATGCCATCAGATGGTCTTCTGGGTTAGTAGTGCCGTCATAGGCGCCTACTAGTACATTTTTCACTTTGGCCGGCTGAGCGGCTTCAGTAATTTCCTTGGAGAAGGCCGACGGCTGTTCACCAAGTCTAAGCAACCGTAGCTGCTAGTCCATAGGTTGGACGTTTTTTGCTGCAGGTCCACCAAATGGAGGTGGCTGCATAAAATACTGTTGTTGCGGCACAAATGGTAAGTTTGGTACCGCCTGGGCACTATGAAAGCCGGACTGACGGGAGGTGCCGCCTGACTGACTCTCATGGTACGACTGAGTATGCCTCATCGAGGCATTTCGCAAACTGTCTTGAAAGTTTGAAGTAGAGGCCGACTCTGACAGTCGGTCACTCTTCTTCTGCTCTAGCAGTAGCCGAGCATCTGTGAATGTTTGCTTCGACCCGTCCGCCTGAATATGACGAACCGGTTTCCTATTTCCTGTAGGATAACGGAATTTTGTGAAATCAAGGGCAGGTGGCTCCCGCTTCCTAGATTTAGGATGAGGAGTCGCCTCTCGCCCTTGAACTGGCTTCCTTTTCAGTGAAGTGGAGGGTTTCTTGGCCGACTGTTCCTTGACTGGAGCAGTCGACTTCTTGTTGATCAACTCTTGAATCTCTCCCTTGAAGTCCCTCATGAAGGTCATGAGTTCGTTCCTTGTGATGGGAGCAGACCCATCAGTCGGCTGTTGCCGAACAGGCGGTGCGCCTGCTGGCTCGCTTCCTGTTTGAAGATGCTCCCGTTCCCTCCTTTCGGAATGACGGGTACGTCGGGCCCTTAGGGTCCCGTCTGAAGCTGTATGAGTTTCAACTTCAAATTCACTTTCGGTGTCATGGTCCGACTGAACTTGAGGGTCGTCTAGGGGACGCCTCTCTTCAGGAGTCGGTACAGACTTGGATGCCATCTCTGAAGTACTCTCCCCACAGACGGCGCAAAATGTTTCGGGGTTTTCTGATGTCCTGCGGGAGAGTTACAATTCCGAGACTGGAACCGGACGCCTGTACCTGCAAAATAACGGAGACTCCTGTGAGCTCCGCCTCCAACGGTCAAGTTAGTACCTGATTAAGGAGTAATTAATGCGGAAATTAAAGTAATAAGGTCTCTCTAGGTGAGAGTGTTTAATGTAGGTAATCTGCTTTGTTAGCGAGATCAGCCGGTTATTACTGTGTGTAATTAATGTGTTTGTTCCGTAATGTTTTTCGTAAACTTCTTGTGTCTCCCCTCCTTAATGAGGATTAAGGGAGGTATTTATAACCTTGGGAAACGTGCCCATCCTAGGTTTAGGTAAACCTAGGGCCGATTGGGCTTCCCTCGGAAGTTGGGCCTGGGTGGCCGGGTTCTCCATTAGACATGGAGTATGCCACATGTCGTGACATAACAGGTCCAAGGTGGACGAATAAGCGCGTGCCACGTGGCAAGCCCTAACAGTTCCAACTAGGAGATACTTGGCAGGACCTGATTGGTCCACGTGGCGCATTCCGATTGGTAGGAGCAAAATCCCCTAATCAGTATGCATATACATTTCCACATTTGTTTGTTTTCTACTTGAAAACTTAGCAATCAATGGGTCTTTCACCATTTATGCAAATTAATCAAGTTTCAAAAATGATTTTCAAACATGGGGTCTGTTTTGGATTTTCATGGCTTCTAACCATTATTCGGAATTTGGGTTTGTCGTAGCTATCTTACAATACACTATTCCTTTACTATCTAATAATAAATAGTATGCTTGTAAGTTTTAGGTTTATTTCTAACTTAATAGAAATTTATAGGATTCAATCCAAGCCTTTGGTGAATTCTATACCTATACGGGGCAATTGCATTAAACACTGAGTTTCAAGGCGCTTCCAAAGTCCTTTTATTATGTTGATCTTACTCCAAAATTTCTGATGTTTTGTGAGTAATGAACTCTCTTTAAAGGCACTTGTAAAGTCCTTTTAAGTATTCTTGATCAAGCATTCTCACGAAGTCCTTTTAAAGTCTTATGAGATTCTCAATTCTAGTTTGTTGCTAAGCTCGATGGTTATCGAGTTCATTTTCCTCCCACTTGTCGTTTTGGAAACGATTTTTTTTTCCAGAAAGACACCACTTAGAGCAACAAACATTATGTTCTCAATTAGGTTGTGGAGGTAATGTCCGTAGTCTTACCTGAATGCTTACAAAGAGACATGTATATTGTCTTTGGTTAGAAGTTCGTTGTGAAACAAACAGTTAGCTCCCACTTGAGCTATCTTAGTATTTATTGAGCCATTCAGCTCCCACTGAGCCACCTAGCTTTCACTAAGCCGGTGAACTCCCACTAAGACTAAGAGCCTTAAACAAATACTTGAAAAAACGTTTAGAAGTTATTTCTATCCGTAACTAAATATGGCGTCCTTTCTTAGCTTTGACATTTTGTTTAGTGCAACATTAGTCATTTGTGCAAATCTTTAAGAACATTATAGGAAGGGTTGTGAACCATCATTGTTCGAGTCATTTTCAAATGACATCGAGGTCTCCATGAGGACATACCATGTTCTTTGTGAAGTTGTTTATGAAAAATTTCCATTCATAACTTCGAGATGGTCACATTTGGCTCAAGCAAACATCGCTCGATCTAATCTAGACGTTTTGATATCTTGCCAAGTCGATTCTGTACTTCACTGGACTCTTGAGCTACTCAGGTCAAGTTTGTTAACATTTGATTAATATAGCCATATTCTTTTAAAATCTTTTGTGAAACGTTGAAGTAATTAAATCCTGTTTAGCTTCCGGAGTCAATTATCTATACCAAGAACAATAGCTCTCTGTTTTGCCGGTTTCAACAAGTAAGATTTGTTTGTCTTAGAACGATTCCAAATAGAGAAAATATTAAGAGCCTATCTAATAGAGCCTTGAGTACGTTCTTGTCGATGTGATATTGCTAAATATGTTCGGAACGCAAATCAAGTCCATGACTTGCACTTAGTGAGTTTATCATGTTAGGGAAATGTTTGTTTATAATTAAGCATTTCTTGACTCAACGCCTGGATAACCATGCCACTAAAATTAATTCGCGACTATTGCTTTTACTTTGAATGTGAGTCTTTCCGTGAGTAAACGGATCAATTGCTGATTATGGAACATAATAATAACCATTACTTGTTCCAGCCTTTTACTTAAAAGGTCTTTACACAAAGCATACGACCTTACAACTTATGTAGCTCCCTCCTTGCTTCATTCTAAGTTTGTAAGTCGATAACTTAGCTTAACTTCAATAGTTTGAGGTCATTTTCAAAGTGGAACACTCAAGCAGTATCCGATACTTGTGAAGATAACGAATTGCTAAGTTACCTATAATAACATGAACTCATGGGTTGAAATGGAATCTTATTCCTTTTCTTCGTTCCTTGTTTCCTATATTTCTTATTATAAAATATCTCAAAACCATACTTTAAGAACCATTTCTTTAAGTACCTTGCCTTTTACACTTTGTTAGGCATAATCAGGCACCTAGTGCGCCGTAAAACAAAGTTCTATCTTTTCATTCAATTCACACTTTAATTACTACATCAATGAGTCCAACACATTTATGTATGAAGCGAAAAGATACGTTGGTTGACAAATATTGAAAATTTGAGTTTGCAACTCAATACTTCATGTTTTATCAAAACTACCTAATATGTTGAATACATGATGTCCAACTGTCCTTTCGGACTTTGTTGTAAAAGTCATTTATGAGAATTGTATTTTAGAAATAATTTTCCTTTCTTTGAGAATTATCCTCAAAGATTTCCTTTACCAATCATGGAAACAATATTATTTGATTTAGAATACTATAAATATAAGTGCAAAGTATAACCATTTATCAAGAATATAATAAGTTTAAAATTTAAGATCATTCATGCAAACTTCAATCTTATTTTTACCCTGACACGTGGTCCAGTCAGAGAGTGACACGTGTCACCTTAGGGTTAGTCCATATAGGACCAATCCCTGTTTGACACGTGTCCTCTCAAGGAAATGGAATAAAGGTGGCCTTCATGGCCCAAATCCCGAGAAAGCCGTAATGCGGCGCATCCCATCAATTATTAGGGCTTGATGACCTAATCAGGGGCACAATTCCCAAGGACCCTATAAATAGGGAGATTTCCTCCTTTTGGAGGCACGTTTTTACCATTTATTACACACCTTTACTCTTTGATAGAGACATCTCGAGCTTGGAATCCGAGCAGATCCCCACCTAAATTTCCGCACCTTTTTTACTCCTATTCAAGTTACTAACTTGACCGTCGGAGGCGGAGCTCCAACCACCCTAAGTCTCCGTTATTTTGCAGGTACAGCTCACGCCGGACCAGACTTTGTGACTTAACTCTCCCAAGGGACAAAAACACCAAAAACATTTGGCGCCGTCTGTGGGGAGAGTACCTCAACGATAGTTCAAGAGTTTGTGCCACCTCCTAAGCGTCTGGGCGACAACCCAGAAGTTTTCACTGACCAAGAGGATGAAGATCCTCAAGTTGAAACTTATATAGCCGATGATGGCTTGTTGATAACCAAGCGCATCCGGCCTAGAGACACTCTAGAGCGGGGTGCCAGCTAGGCGGGTACAAATTGACCCCCTGGGCAGCCGGAAGGGGAAATCCATACGGCCAGTGGATTAGCTCCTGTCACTCGAGACGAACTCATAAAATTCATGACAAGTTTCAAGGGTGAAATTAAGGATCTGATCACCAAGAGCCAGGGTGGCCCAAGCATGGGTCAGTCGGCAAAAAAAACTCCTCTTGAGAAGGGGAAGTCAGTCAGAGATCGGCAGCCAACTCCTCATCCAAAGGAGAAAGCAGCCGGGACCATTGATTGATCTAAGATTCTTCTGCCCAAGAGGAATGCCAACAATCCCTGCCGGACTCAACAACCGATAGGAAGCAAAAAATAAACTCTTGACGCCCGAGAGATCATCACCCGCAAGAGAAATAAGCAGCTGTCTGAGTCGGCTTTTACGTCAAACTTTCCAGACAACTTAAACAACACCTCTGCAGAGAATGCACCTTCCTTGCGTGAAAGCCAGACAGGCGGTAATACTGTCCATTCTGGTCCGCAGATGATTGGGACTGCACCATATGTACCTTCTCAGGTCTAAGGTCAGTATCCTCCTTATTCATGCAACCGGCCTTCCTCGAAGGTCAAGTGGCATACAACAACGTCCAGCCACTGGACTGGCAGCTTCGTCTGCTCCGCTTGGGTGAACAACCTTCTGCGTTCACCCAGGAGATAACTGAGGCGGCGCAGCCGGCCAAGGTTAAAAATGTGTTGGTGGGCACCTATGACGGTACCTCCAACCCGGAAGATAACCTCATGGCTTACACCAACCTCATGTACTTACAATGGTTGGATGATGCCACTTGGTGTCGATGCTTCCCGGCTACGTTGAAGGGCAATTCCTAACAATAGTTTGGCAACTTTCCAGCCGGGTCCATTGATAGTTTCAGGAAGCTTGCCTTCCTGTTTGCTTTCAACTTCTCTATGAACATCCCTGCGAAGAAAACAAGTCTTGACTTGAGCACCATTAAGAAGGGGGAGAGAGAAGGATTGCGCTCCTATGTCAGGCGGTTCATTTGATCAGAATTCAGATTCAAGGACTGTCCGATGAGGTAGCTTTTACAGGCTTTACTAAGGCTCTGAGAGACGGGTCGACCTTCAAGTTCGACCTAGTCAGAGAAGGGGCTTTCACTTTACACGTGGCCCCGAGGGAGGCGGAAAGCTATATTCAAGCAAACGACCTCTGCTCGCCAGGTAACCAGTCGGACTCTAAGAAGTCTGACAAACAGAAAGACAGCCGGCCTGCTCAGCAGGCCAAGAAGAAAGAAGAGAGCAAAAAGAGAAAAGAAGTCTGGGCGGTTAGTGACTTTGACCAGCCGTCCCAAAAGAAGAAAAAAGAGGTTAAACCGTACGTCCCTAGGTACGAGTTTAACTAGGATTTAACTCCATCCTCATGGAGATAAAGGACCGGCTGACCATTGAAAAGCCAAATCTAATGATGAGTTCCATTCAGTCAATGAACAAGAATAAATTCTGCCAATACCATGAGGAAGTTGGCCATGACACCAACGACTACTTCAGCCTTCAACGGGCATTGGACCGTCTGGCTGACAAGAGGATGTTATAGTCCTATATCTCTAAGTCCAAAGGGACTAATAAGAAGAACCAGGGGCAGTCGTCTAAGACACCCCATCCTGCTATTAGTTCGAACACTGATAAGGAGCCAGTCTACACCATAGCAGGCGGGTTCTCATGCGGTGGCCTTATCATCCGGGGCACGAAGAGCCATCTTCAAAAGATGGACAAAGGTGATGATGAGTAGGCGTCTGCTAGCTCCTCCTTCCCAAACGTTCTGATCATTGAGAAGGACAGGGGCAGCGTTCGCCGTCCGCATGACGAACTGGTTGTCATTGAATGTAAGGTTGCTAACCAGCTGGTTGGACGAATCCTTATTGACACCGGCAGCTCATCGGACATCATTAGTCTCCGGTGCCTTCAAAACTGAAATACAACGTCAGCAGCATGCAGCCGGTTACACACCCCATGGTTGACTTTGGGGGTGGAATGGTTTACCCAGTCGGAAGGGTTGATTTACCAATTCGGTTGGGTGAGAAAGGGAAAGGACGACACCTAGTTGTCAAGTTCTTGGTCGTTAAGGAGCTGACCGCCTATAACATTATTCTGGGCCGGCCAACCCTCAACGAAGCCAATGATGTAATCATCCCTTCTCCCATGCTCATCAAGTATGAGAGGGATGACAGCTCTGTTGGTTCCTTGAATGGGGATCAAAAGACGGCCCGGGAGTGCTACCTCTCAGCTGTCAAGGATACTGTGGCCCCAGACAGCCAAGGGAAGGAACAAATAGACCTTGACAATGTCAAGGATACCGCCCCAGCCTCACCAGCAGCCGGGAAGAAAAGAAAGGCCCTTCTGCTATTGGAGGTGAAAAAAGAGAAAAAATAGCAATCACTGACCAGGGAACGGTCAGATGAGCTCCGTCCCCAACTGGCTGGAGAACATATTAATATACCTATAGACGAAAGACGTCCAGAGCGTACAGTTAAGGTTGGGACGGTTGCTTATGCTAAGTTGGGTGTAGATTTGCACCTTCTGCTGAAAGAATTCAAAGACATTTTTGCCTTTGAAGTGGAAGAGATTCCAGGCGTTATCCGGGATCTTGCTGTCCACAAACTCGCCGTGGATCCGAAAAAGAAGCCCGTCCGGTAAAAGAAAAGAAATCACGGCGAGGAAAGAAGTCAGGCGGCAGATGCCGAAGTGAAAAAGCTGCTGACGCTTGGTTCATTCAGCCATGTAATTTTCCCGAATGGGTGGTTAATGTTGTGCTTGTAAAGAAGCCGAATGGGACCTGATGTATGTGTGTTGATTACACAGACCTTAAAAAGGCGTGTCCCAAGGATAGTTATCCACTTCCAAAGATCGACGGCCTGGTTGATTCTACAGCCGGCCACGCCTTGATGAGCTTTATGGATGCCTATTCCGGCTTTCATCAGATACCCCTGTGGAAAAAGGATCAAGAGAAGACGGTCTTCGTTACTGATCAGGGGTTATTCAGTTATACTGTGATGCCGTTTGGCTTGGAAAATGCGCCTGCCACTTTCCAACGAATGATTAATACGGTCTTCATTAATCAAATTGGGAGGAATGTGGAGGCGTACATTGATGACATGATAGTCAAATCCAAGCAACAGACGGATCACCTTGATGATCTCCGAGAAACGTTCACCACCCTCAGGCGGCACAAGGTCATGCTGAATCCTAAGAAATGCGTCTTTTGTGTTGAGTCTGGGAAGTTTCTTGGATTCCTGATTGATCAAAGGGGGATAGAGGCTAACCCCGAGAAGATACAGGCGGTGATTGACATGAAGTCACCCTGCAATGTCAAGGAAGCACAGAGACTAACTTGTTGCCTGGCGGCATTGGGGAGGTTCCTTAGCCGGTCAGGTGACAAATGGCTTTACTTCTTCCAAGCAATCAGGAAGAAGACCAGATTTGAATGGGGGGATGATGCTGAGGCGGCCTTTCAAAGGCTAAAAGAGCACTTGCACTCCTTGCCGAGGCTCGTTAGTCCTCTGCCTAGAGAGATGTTGTACATGTACTTAGCCGTCTTAGATCACGCCCTCAGTGCCGTTCTCCTAGCTAAAAGAGACGACATTCAGCTTCCGGTCTATTTTATTAGTCATGTCCTAAAAAATGCTGAACTCCGGTACCCCATGGTTGAAATTTTTTGCCTTGCTCTGTATATGACATTCAAGAAGTTGAAGCCTTATTTTCTGGCACATCCAGTGGTAATATACACCGACCAGCCACTCAAACGGCCAATGTCTACCTTAGATTTATCCGACAAAATGCTTAAATGGGCTATTGAAATACAAAGTATTGAAATCACTTTCGAACCAAGAAAGGCAGTGAAGGGCCAGGCGTTTGCCGACTTCATTGTTGAAATAACCCTTCCGGTGGCTCCGGATAATCTTGATCAGATTTGGAAAGTGTATGTAGACGGGAACTCAACAAAGAATGGCTGTGGTGCAGGCGTAATCTATGAATCTCCGGAAGGAGATAAATATGAGTATGCACTACGGTTCAAATTTCAGGCCTCAAACAATGAGGTGGAATACGAAGCCCTGGTAGCTGGAATCTGCATGTGTAAGGCAGCAGGGGCAACCAAAGTTGGCGCCTACTCTAATTCTCAATTAGTCGTTAGCCAGTACGAAGGTACATATGAGGCTACCCATCCGGCAATGATCAAATATCTTCAGGTGGTCAAAGAAGAAGCTGGGACACTCGAAGGGTTCACTTTGAGCCAAGTGCCCAGGTCTGATAACAACCAGGCGGATGCTTTGTCCAAATTAGCATCCTCCGCCTGTTGTGATACGCCTCGGCCAGTCTTTTGGGAAGTTCTGGAAAAAAGAAGCATATATGAAGAGCCCATTGAAATTCTGGACCAAAGCTCTACCTGGATGGATGGCATCCGAGCTTACTTGACAGACGGCACGCTCCCTAATTCGCCACATGAGGCAGTCGTCATGAAAAAGAGAGCGGCGAACTTCGAGATGAGAAACGGAGAACTCTTCAAGGCGGGGTTTCTGAAGCCTCTTCTGAAGTGTGTTACCCCAGAGAAGGGGAAGGAAGTTCTCAAAGAATAGCATGCGGCGTACTGCGCCTCCCACATAGGTGGCAGATCCCTAGCCGTTAGAGCCAGGAGACACTACTTTTGGCCTACCCTTGAGGCAAACGCCGAAGAGCTTGTGAAGAAATGTGATAAATGTCAAAAATTTGGCAAACTTATTCACCGCCCGACTACTAATCTGACGGCCATCCACAGCCCAGTCCCATTTGCTAAATGAGGCATGGACATTTTAGGTCCTTATACGCCTGCTCTAGGCGGAAAATGTTACATTCTAGTGGCTGTGGATTACTTCACCAAGTGGATAGAGGCAGAGGCGGTCGAGAACATCAAGACTAAGGATGTCATCTCTTTCATCTAGAAGAACATCATCACCCGGTTTGGGGTACCCATGTCTATGGTGTTTGATAATGGCCCTCAGTTTGAGACGCCTCAACTCAAGACTTGGTTAGGGGATCAAGGGATCTCCAACTATTTTGCATCAGTCGGCCGACCCCAAGCAAACGGCCAGGTTGAAGCCTTCAACAAACTCATCTCAAACGGCATAAAAAAGAAAATTGAAAGAGCCGGCGGCCTATGGGCAGAGGAGTTGATTCATGTCCTATGGGCCATCTGGACAACAGCCAAAGGTTCAACCGGGGAAACCCCATTTCTCATGGCTTATGGTGCTGAAGCCGTCTTACCCATCAAACATTACGAGCCTACCCTTAGAGTAATGCTCTATGATGAGGAAGCAAATTGGGAGGCCATGCGTCTGGCTTTGGACTCTCTCCCAAAACGCAGGGGCAATGCCGCATTGCGTCACGAGATATACCATTTGAGAATGACAAGAGCCTACAACAAGAAAGTGCACAAGCGCCCTTTGAAAGTTGACGACTTTGTGTTATGAAAAATGGAGGCAACCGGTAGGGCCAACGAGCTTTGGAAGCTGACTCCAAATTAGGAAGGCCCCTACCGGATCTATCAGGAAATTAGAAACGACACCTACCGTCTGGAAACCCCAGACGGCAGGCGCCTGCATAGGACTTGGAATATGGACAATTTGAAAAAGTACTACTTCTGAGTTATAAAATTTTGTAAGCAAGAAGTCTATTAATGAGAACTCGGTTTTTTTTCAATTATGTTTTCCTCTTTAAAAGTTTTTAGGCCGTCTGGGAAATTCACAGGCGGCCTAATTGGTGAAGTCTCCAAGTTTGAAACTTAGTAGACGATTCAACGTTCATTTTACATGAGGCCACTAGCTGGATAACTAAACTAGGCACAAAACCGCTTAGTGGCTATACAACCGGTCTCAACCTAGACCAGAGGCCAATGGCCGGATGGTGGATTTTTTTCATAAAATCGCCTGTCCTCACATGGACAATGGCGTCCGGTGACACCCCTCAGGGTGCAATTGTCGCAGAGAGCAGCCTACCTGCTTGCTCTACGTACCTATGCAGACGACAAAGATTGAACGACCAAATTAGTAAACTCATAGCCGTCTGACAAGAACAGTCGAAAGAACGACTAAGTTTTCGTAACACCGGATGTCCTAAGACATCAGTCGGTGACCGACCGAAGTTCTTACTTAGGCTTTTCATTCCAAAATTGCACAGACTCTCCCATTGGGGCAAAAAGAGTTGTGCAATGGCTATACAACCGTCTTGAAAAAGACACGAGGCCAATAGCCGAATGGTTATACATTTTTGTAAATTCGTCTGCTCCAATTTAAAATATGGCGTCCGGCGACACCCCTCTAGGTGAAATCATCACAAGCACTATCAGAGTGCACTTGTATATACAAGCGGCATGGCCCAACTCATAGCCGCCTGGCTTTGGTAAAATTAATCACCCCTCGAAATTAAATGTTTTCCCAAGGCGGAAAAGCTTAATTGGGATGCAAGACCCCCAGGCGGCAATTTGCCCCCTGTCTCTCGACAGGACAGACGGTCCTTCGCCTTTCGTCTAATTTCCAGACGACCTTTTTCTGTCTGATCCTCAGCGCCTGTCACATGAGTGGCTGTGCACTTGGTTTGGGGAAAACTGTTGTGATTGATTGACTTGCAAACATATCATGCCCTTTAAAGCATCAGACGTTTCCAAGTCAATCAATCGATTTAAAGGTGAAACTAACCACACATTGGCCTAGGGGCAAGAGAAGCCCGGATATCTGTTGCCGCATGCTTTTCGTAAGTTAGGCAAAATGCAAAATTAAAAATGCAAAATTCAAGCGCAAAATGATCAAAACCGACTCAGTCGGTGCATTCATTAAAGAACTACCCAACCAAACGGTTGAGGTAGAACGTTGTTAACCGGACCCCGTCCAGGAAGTGAAACAAATATTCAATTAACCCGGCTCCTCAGCCGGTAAAGACACATGTCTTTGATATGAACACGTCTCAGATTACGTCTCTTATCGAGTGCTCGGTACCGTGCCTGAGAAACATGAATGCCAAGTCAGTGATAGACCGCATGTTCGGGATTTCCCACACTTATAAAAATAAAATAAATGCTAAAGTAAAAGAGAAAGCTAAAAAAGAGTAGAAAACCTCAAGCATAAAAATACAAAGATTCAAAATCAAGGTTGCACACCTTTGGGGCTTATCGAGGGTCTTGAGCTTTTATCCCTTTCTTCTATAATCATTAGCCTAACCACTTTACAACCCTTAAAAAGACCTTTTTAAGGTATACACACGTGTGCGAGGTTCGGCTAGAGCTACGTTCAACCTGATTCCTAACGGATACGTAGGTAACCTCACATCGAGGTGCGACCGTAATAAAAATGCATTCACATTCATATTCACACATCATGATCATATCAAGGGATATCCAATGCTCATCCCTATTCACTTAGAGCTAGAATTGGGGGCTTGATCCTTACATCATTAGCTTACCTATCCTAAAGAGTCACCATCATTTGACTCTTCTAGAAATAATATCTTTTTCCACACACTTAGCCCTTGCGGCCTAATTTTAGTATCACTTTCACACACCGCACAGATACATGACCAAATAGTCTTTCCCTAAGGAACCCTTTGTCATGAAATATTAACATAACGCTGAAGCATGCCTTGTCATGTCAAAATTGCTCATCAATCATCATTGCACCACAAAGTATGAAGTACTTAGCCTCTGCGCCTAAGTTACCTAAATACTTTCATTATTGAGTCAACTAGGATAGTTTAAGATGTTACAATCCTTGTACTGTGAGAGACAACGTTAACGGATTAAGCTCATTCAACATGCATCTTCAAAAAAAAAAAAAACAAAAAAAAAAACTTCACTTCGATTCTTTTTCGTGTCTTTCTTTTTCGGGAGAAAGTCGGTCCCTCCACAAAAATGCCGGAGAATTTTTGCTTTTTCGCATTTTCGAGTCATGTACATGTTGAGTCATGTCATGATATCACCTTGATTTGTGTCTAACACATGTGTTAAACACTTTGAGTCGAGTCAACCTCGAGTCAATCACACCGAGTCAAGTTTATACCTTGAGTCACGACAAGTCAATGAGTCAAGCAACACTAAGTCTTAGGTCAACCCTAAAGAAAGATAAGCAAAGTCCTATAGTCAAAGATATAAATGCAGGTACATCCAGCAAGCAAGGACATTCCTGGATGTTTTTCAAAAAACCGTGAATATGATACAAGAGATTCCTCCAAGATAAAAAGAGTTACATAGATCAGTAAATTAGAGATGAAGAACTTTAGTTTACAAATGATTGAGCGGATTTGGTTAAAAGGAAACGACTAAGCTCAAAGTTCGGAGCAAAACCAAGCAACATCAGCAGCAAGAGCAGAGTAGGGAAGACCCGATTCCAGCACCAAACGACAAGGCTGTCGTCTGGCAACAACATCTGGCGTCTGGCAACAGAGTTCAGCGCCTGACTCTAGATCCCAGCGTATGGCGATAGAGCCAATTCTTGACGCCATAGATATTTCAGCGGCTATAGAGCTCGAAGCCTCTCAGAATGGTTATTTCGACCTCATACAACAATTTCGGGTTCCTTGGTATGCCAGTTAGCCCCTATAAGAAATTTGACATGATTAGTAGTCGGCTCGATTTACAATCGTAGTAAGTGATTGACTTGACAAAAAATCGTCTCACTTAGCTTAAGCGCCTAAGCATTGGCTCATTACAAGCACTAACATATCGGTTTAAAAGCAAGCACTTAAACGACAATATTTCCAAATACGGATTGTCGCGCATTCTTCTTAAACGACAATATTTCCAAATACGGATTGTCGCGCATTCTTATTAAGCGACAATATTTCCAAATACGGATTGTCGCGCATTCTTCTTAAACGATAATATTTCCAAATATGGATTGTCGCGCATTCTTCTTAAACGAAAATTTTTCCAAAAAATTGGATTGTCATCCCCAACTGATAATATTTCCAAATATGGATTGTCGTGCATATATCTTCTTCAACGACAATTTTTCCAAGATTGGATTGTCATCTCTGGAAAAGTTTCCAAGCATGGATTGTCGTGCTCCTTCTCTGTTTGGTAATTTCGGATTGTCATATGTGGCAAGTTTTCTGAGATTGGATTGTCATTTACCTAATTCCCTATGGCAAAATTTCTCAAAGGATTGTCGTAGGTCTCTATTCATCATAAATTTCGGCAAAGGTTCCTCAAACGTGGATTGTCATTCATTTCAGTAAGCGGCAAATTTTCCCGATGTGGATTGTCGGTCGACTCTTTTTTTGCAAATGTTCCAAGACGCGGATTGTCAATTGTGGCAATATTTTCCTAAAAGGATTGTCGCATAGCATTGGAAAATTTCCAAAGTGGATTACTTTCAAGAGTTATATTCCAAGATGTGGATTGTCGATCGTAGCAAAATTCTTATGACATTGTTACGAAGCATTGGAAACTTTTCCCAAAATTGGATTTTGGCAAATTTTCCGAGATACGGATTTTCGCTTCATCGTAGCAACATTTCCAAGGATGGATTGTTATGAAGCATTGACAACTTTCCTTAAATCGGATTGTCATACATCATACAAGAGAGTTGTGTTGGCAACTATTCCCAAAGAAAAGAGGATTGTCATCACAGCAAAAGCACTGACATACTAGTTCACAAACAGCAAAGCGTCGACGTACAAGCATAACGGAAGCAAAGTTCAAGCGATCTTTTTAAAGATCGACAAGCGTAGGTCTTCGGTAATTTTCGTTGGAATATTATCGCAACAAATGAGGATAGCTTCAAGCGAGGATATCTTCGGCAGCGTTCCCTAGCTTGAGGAGAGTTGTCACAAACAACCGGAGGTGATTTCAAGCGAAGTTGTCTTCGATCGTGTTCCCTAGCTTGCGAAAGATGGTCAAAGTGCTAGAAGGTCGTTTCAAGCGAAGCACTCTTCGATGGGGTTCTCTAGCTTGCAGAAGTCTATCATAGCAGAATTGGAGGCAGTTACGCGTAGCAGTCTTCATGCGGCATTCTCTAGCTTGTAGGAAGTCGTCAAAAATATAGAAATACAACAATACAACAGCAAATCGGTTACTTTAGAGACGTGTGCTCGACGGTGAAAGATACGCGTTTCTTAACTCTCTTATCTGTTTTAACTAACGTTAGTTTGGAAGGTATCGGCGTTACAAGAGTGATTTAGAAACGCAGAACGTTTTGAATCATCCTCCGTCCCTATTAATACTTTGACTTTTGTTTTCGAAACTCGCGTTTCTCCAAACTCAGTCAAAGTGGGGGTTTCTTTAGACACCCATTTGTGTCTCCCCAAAACCAAACCCAGTGATGAGTACCTTTCACGTCGAATCATAGTCGAATGAAGTGAAAGTGTGGAAAGTTTTGTGTTGCGGATAGTTTTTAATTTCATTTCTCTTCTCTCAGTTTTTTGAAAACCTATTTTAAGAAAACAGCCAATCCAGTTTGGTTGGTCCATGATATGGGTCCAATAGTAGTGTAGTTGGATAGGGCTTAAAAAGAGATTTCCAACGATATATTATAAGCCCAATTTCGATGAATGTTGAGGAAGTTATGGCCAAATTACTGAACTGGGCCCGGTTTGAGCCTTATATGCGGCCCAATGATCTAGAGGAGGGCCTAATATAGATTTATCATTCCTAATGCAATTAGGAATGGATTTAGTCTTCTAGATTCATTCAAGAAGGTTCTTTTCATTCCTAATTCAATTAGCATTGATATATTGACTTTTGTTGACTTTTTAGAGTTTTAATGAGAATAAAAGAACGTTTTTGAGGAAAATACAATTTTATCCCACTGTACGGAAATTTCTATCTGATTTAAGAAAACGCGTCAAAAACTTAGTCAGCGCCAAACGCTAGCGTTAGCGCCTGACGCTACGCTTGGCGCTTGGCGCCTGGCGCTAACGTTAGCGCCTGGCGCTAATGTCAGCGTCTGGCGATAACCTCGTTTTGTGCGTAAGAACTCTGTTTTGATTTTTTATCTTTTTGGCTGATTTTCTCTATAAATAGTTTCTTAAAAAATCCGTTTTCATTCACCAACTCTCATCAATATTCTCTAGATTACTTTCTCTCTCTCTCTTTTCTAAACTAGCCTTCTCTCAAATACAAAATTCCGCACTCACAAGACTTAGATACTCCTAGCCATATTCGAAGTTGCATTCTCCCTAGGTGTGAAAGGTTTAATTTCTGAGGGTTTGGTTCCAAATCTCTATTTTAATTATTTAATTTAATTGTTTTGTATTATTATTTACCTTAAAGTTACTAACGTGTGTATTTTGTTATTAGAAAGAGGTACGAGGCATCCAAGTAAGTACTTTAATGGTTTAATTGATATTATGATATAGAAATCATGCTTAGATTGTTATTTTGATTCCTAGTATCATGTCTAGGGGTACTTTAATATTAAGTATGATTAAAAGTATGATGCCTTTTATGTTCTTCCTAATATTTATGATTGTTAGTATCATGTTAGGGTTAAAGATTTTATTTTAATATATGCTTAGTGACATGCTAGGGTTTGTTATTAATCTTGTTAGTATCATGCCTAGGATCTTGCTATTAATATGCTTTAACATGAATATTATGATTATTTTTATAATTGTTATGATTATCATTATGTTGCTTGATATTTATTGTTATTGCTTGATCACGCCTTTTATGCATGTTTAAAGGGAATTTGTACTTGTAATCATGCTTAATAAGATAATTTAATAATCTTGTTTAGGGTTAATTTGATTATAATTCAAGTGATCGCCAATAATAGTTTTATTTGTGCATTAATATTCAACCAACATAGATAAACAGGTTTAAGGTAAACCTATTGATTGCATGTTAGTCAGAAAGCGTACATGAATACGATAAGAATAAAGTAGAGGCCTATTATTAGGGCAGGTGCAATCTCTTTTAGGTTGGATGTGTACCTTCATCCTCGAACTACCAGCCATGGTTCCAGACCTATTGGAGTTGACGATCTCGTAGATCATTAAGGGGTGTAACCTTCACCCCGTGAACGTTTACAAGTTCCTAAAACTTGTTGGCGATTCTTTTGCTCTATCTTCTTTCCCTTTGGACGCCACCGTACTTTAGTGTATCACTACTACAAAAATGGGCAAAAGAACCTACAATAAAAGACCCGTTAGTTAATACAACGGGTCTGTTTAATATAAGGGAGCCAATATTAGAGATAACGGGTCTCTAACATATCAAAGGCCCCACCAATAATTCGGGATAGATGAAGAGAGAAAACTAAGAGACCCCTAGTTAAACTTAATGGCTCTCTTATGTGAGCAAGGGCCCACCACTTAAACAACAAAACCCTACCCCTTTCTCTTCTTATTCCCCTAGCTTTACCACACCATTCACGCCGTTTTCTCTTTCTCTTTCTCTTTCTCTTTCTCTTTCCTCTTCTATCCTCTTATCTCCTTTCCCAGAGCAAAAACGCCGCTACCACCACCTCTTTAACGTCGATGTCGCTTATCTCTTCCTTAACGTCGATGTCGCTTATCTCTTCCTTAACGTCGATGTCGCTTATTTCTTCCGTCCTCAACATTAGCGTTGCTTCCTCCTTAACGCCAAAGGAGAAATCGCCCCCTCACTTTGTCGGGGATGCGACAGTGTCAAGTTGATGCTTAAATTGGTATTGTTTGAAGATTTGCATCGCTACATATTTGGTAAGCAGGAGATTGTCGTTTAAGATGAATTTGATTTATGTTTAATCTTCTTAGGTAATTTTTAAATTTGGGTTGTTTCACATTTTTGTGTAATTATGTCATATCAGTTGAATTTATGGAGTATTTTTTTGCATAACAATCGTTTTTGAGAGCAAAAAAATTCAATAATCTTGGTTTTTGTGTGAAATTAATCAGGGTTTATTAGTATATTTTTCTGGAGTTTGGTTTATTACCCCTTATTGTTCTTCGATTTATACACCATTTGTGATTATTGGTTGAATCGCAACTACTCTCTTACGTTTGTTGGTAAATTCGCTGAAAATCAAGTCCAAAAATTGAACTGGGCATGCATCTAAATTTGTTGCTATTCTCTACATAACTCATCGATTTGCTGGAGTCCAATTTTTTCTTGAATTTTGAGGTACTTGATCTCATCCCTTGTTCCTAATTTCTTGAATTTAACTTATTTCTTTTCTGCCTTTGTTTTATTTTTATTTTTTTCTTATTGGCAGTGTTCATTTTCTGCCTTCAATCTTCACAAGAAAAAGGAAAGAAAGGAGGTCGGTGCATATACTAGGTGGTCAAAGTTCATTATTAAATTTTATTGTAATTAGAGATTAGAGAATTACAATGAGACTAATGTAACATTTTTTTTATTATTCTTCACACTATTGCTCAAGTAGTACATTGTTGTGTTGTAACTCTATTTTGCTTAATTTCAATATCATTTTATTTTTTGTTATTTTGTTTTTATGCTTATTTATTTTTTTTATATTGATTTTTGCTCAACTCCGCCAATTTTAATAGTGCGTGACATTCAAATTTCAAAAATCAATTGTTTTTGTTAAATTAAAGATTTAACAAACCCGTTGTGTAAGATACCAGGTTTGTTTAATATCACTAAACAGACCCGTTGTGTAAGGTACCATGTTTTTTTAATATCACTAAACAGACCATAGATTTCATATAACGGGTCTCTTTCCCTTTTAAAATTATCTCCTTATAGGTTATAGAACAGACCGCCTATCTCCAGCAACGGATCTGTTTGTTCTAACAAACAGACCCCCCTTATGATGGGGTCTCTTTATCAAACAGACCCCCTGAGATAGAGACCCGTCCAAAAGCGGTCTCTCAGGCATGTTTGGACGGGTCTCTTTGCTTATTTTTGTAGTAGTATGATCACAGTGGAGTTCAAGCTAGGGTTAATGCTTGAAATATTCACTACAGCCCTGATAGCTGCCACCTGCTTTTCCGCCAGGTCTCGATGGATGGCGGCGGAGGACCTCTTGGGTGTTTTCTCTTCTAGGAGCATGGCTAAAGCTTCCTCTGAAAAAAAAAGAACGAGAAACATTAGTAATTGCCAAATTCGACACGAAAGTACCCTAGACGGTCTTAAGGTCAGACACATACGTTTGGTGAACATTGTGCTGCGCCTGCAGGCAGATAAAAAGGCCTTGTCTTTGAACCAGGCGCTTTTTGGAATATAGTCCTTTGGAACCTTTATTGTTTCCCCGGTTGATAGGGTAGCGTCATCAAGACTAAAAAATTTGGTCTCAATTATTTTGTCGTAATCCTGTTCTAAAATCCGAGGAAGATAACACTTCCAACCCAGAAGTTCGGGCTTCTTATTGTACCGGCGCAGTTCAAAATTTTCACGCCGGCTGGGCGCATACAGCAAGTAAGAAGCGGTGCTTCCAGCCGTCGAACTTGGACACCTGTCCAAGGTCATCATATACTGAGGGAGGGTGGTAAGTGTATACCACGCCCTCCAGCCGCCTGGGTTGCAACTTAAGTAATGCATGCGGGCAAAGGCCTCCCAGCTGGGATGCAACCCTTGGAACTCACAGGCGGCAACGTACCCCAGAATGTTAGCCTAAGAATTGGGGGTAAGTTAACAGACTCCCAAGTCATAGCCTCTCAGAATTGCCTTCACCGCCTCGTGAAGTGGAAATCTAAGCCCAACCAACAACGCCGCCTTATAAAAGTCAAAGTAGGCGTTGGCATTCCTCTCGTCGTCTTTCCATAAGATGGTTCCTTCTACAGGCAGAACCCAGATGGTATAATTGCCGGCTAAGGGGCGCATGAGCTTGAAGTTTTCCAAGTCTCTATCCATATTTTCCCTATCTTTGGCAGAGACGTGGATTTGGAGGGGATCATCCTTCCTCACTCCATTTTTTCCTCTCCTCCACCTCACTATCCTCAAGCGGTGACATAGGCTCGTCACTTCTCTCGGAGCTGGAGGCGGAGCTTTCCCCGGATGAGTGCTCATCTTGTGAGTAGGGCATAGAGACGGCCTCCTCACCGTCTCCCTGATCACACTCATCAAGGAATGAATCCCCCGGGGTTGAGGGGGCACCCGGGGGAGACCTCTCAGCAGCCGTCTGGTTTTCCCTACCTGACGTCTCCCCCTCAGGCGGTTTCCCGCTTGAGCCCTCGCTCCTATAATTGGGATCTCTTGCCGTTTGCATTGTCCGAGCCATTGTGTCCTGCACAGACACATAGACGGTCGGATTCCAAGCATAAGGGTGGTCCCAACACCCCGAGGCGGCACTCCCAGTCCTAGACTTAGCCGTACCAGTTGACCGACTGGACTCTAACCTAGGCTGTGCCGTGTGTGTTGGTGATGCATCCATTTATTGCAAAGAGTATATATAAGCGGGAAAAATGAAAAGAGCTAAGAGAGACAGAGGCGGTTCCTTTAAAAAGTTGATGACTGAAGGTTAGGCGGAACCGTCTAGGGCAGGAGGAAACGAGCTTGATTGCTTGCGCTTGACTCAGACGTGAAAACAGACTCTCTCTCTCTCTAAAAGTTTATCTCTCTTAAATTTTTTTGTAAAAAGTACAAAAATGAGGGTAATCGGTTACATATAGGGGGTAAGTTCAGGGGTACCCTCGTAATTTCCGCAGAAGGTGAACAGTAAAAAAATTGGCGGTCAAATCACCCCAATGGAAGAGTGACACCTGTCACAGATGCCACGTTAGATGCCACGCCACATCTGTGAGTGGCAAATGTTTGGGGTAATTTTACCCTGACACGTGGTCCAGTCAGAGAGTGACCCGTGTCATCTTAGGGTTAGTCCATATAGGACCAATCCATGTTTGACACGTGTCCTCCCAAGGATATGGAAAAAAGGCGGCCTTCATGGCCCAAATCTCGAGAAATCCACAATGCGGCGCAGCCCATCAATAATTAGGGCTTGATGACCTAATCAGGGGCACAATTCCAAAGGACCCTATAAATAGGGAGATTTCTTGCTGCCGAAGTAAAAAAGCTGTCGGATGCTGGGTTCAATCGGCCACGTAATTTCCCTAACTGGGTGGCGAATGTTATGCTTATAAAGAAGTAGAATGGTACCTGACGTATGTGTGTTGATTACACAGACCTCAACAAGGCATGTCCAAAGGACAGTTATCCGCTCCCAAAGATCGACAGTCTATTCGATTCTACAGCCGGGTATGCCTTGATGAGTTTTATGGATGCCTACTCCGGCTTCCATTAGATACCTCTGTGGAAAAAAGATCAAGAGAAGACGGCCTTCGTCACTGATCAGGGGTTATTCTGTTACACTGTGATGTCGTTTGGCTTGAAAAATGCGCCGGCTACATTCCAACGGATGATTAATACGGTCTTCATTAATCAAATTGGAAAGAATGTGGAGGCATACATTGATGACATGATAGTCAAATCTAAGTTGTAGGCGGATCACCATGCTGATCTTCGAGAATCCTTCACCACACTCAGGCGGCATAAGGTCATGTTAAATCCAAAGAAATGCGTCTTTGGTGTTGAGTCTGGGAAGTTTCTCGAGTTCATGACTGATCAAAGGGGGATAGAGGCTAACCTTGAGAAGATACAGGCGGTAATTGACATGAAATCACCCCACACTGTTAAGGAAGTACAGAGACTAACCGGTTGTCTAGCGGCACTAGGGAGGTTCCTCAGCCGGTTAGGTGACAAATGTCTTACTTCTTCCAAGCAATTAGGAAGAAGACTAGATTTGAATGGGGGGATGATGCTGAGGTGGCCTTTCAAAAGCTGAAAGAACATTTGCACTCTTTGCCAAGGCTTGTTAGCCCTCTACTAAAAGAGACATTATACATGTACCTAGCCATCTCATACCATGCCCTCAGTGATGTTCTCCTTGCTGAGAGAGACGGCATCCAGCTCCCGGTCTATTTTAGTAGCCATGTGCTAAAAATGCTAAACTTTGGTACCCCATGGTTGATAAATTTGGTCTTGCTTTACATATGGCATTTAAGAAACTAAAGTCGTGCTTTCTGGTACATCCAATTGTAATTTACACCGATCAGCCCCTCAAGAGGCCAATGGTCATCCGGAAGGATGTTGAAATGGGCTATATGAAATGCAAAGTATTGAAATCACTTTTGAATCCAGAAAGGCAGTGAAGGGTTAGGCGTTTGCAGACTTCATTGTTGAAATGACACGACCGGTTCCTTTGGATAACATTGAGCAGGTTTGGAAAGTGTTTGTAGACGGGAGCTCGACGAAGAATGGCTGTGGTGCAAGAATTATACAAGAGTCCCCTGAGGGGGACATATTTGAATATGCACTGTGGTTTAAGTTCCAAGCCTCGAATAACGAGGGTGGAATACAAAGCCTTGCTAGCAAGAATCCGCATATGTAAGGCAGCAGGGGCAACAAAAATTGACGCCTACTCTGATTCATAATTGGTCGTAAGCTAGTATGAGGGAAAATATGAGGCAACTCATCCGGCTATGATCAAGTATCTTCAGGCAGTCAAAGAAGAGGCTGGGGCACTTGAAGAATTCTGTCTGAGTCAAGTTCCCCCAGGTCAGATAACAACCAGGCGGATGCATTATCCTAACTGGCATCTTCCGCCTGCTGTGATACGCCTCGGTCAGTCGTTTGGGAAGTTCTAGAAAAAAAGAAGTATATATGAAGAACCCATTGAAATCCTTGACTAAAGCTCTACCTTGATGGATGGCATCCGGGCATATTTGACAGACGACACGCTTCCTAATTCACCACAGGAGGCAACCGTCATGAAGAAACGAGTAGCAAATTTCGAGATGAAAAATGGAGAGCTCTTAAAGGCGGGTTTCCTTAAACCTCTATTAAAGTGTGTTACCCTAGAAAAGGGTAAAGAAGTTCTCAAAGAATTGCATGCGGGATACTGCGCCACTCATATAGGCGGTAGGTCCCTAGCCGTCAGAGCCAGGCGACACTATTTTTGGCCTACTCTTGAAGCAGATGCTAATGAGTTGGTGAAGAGGTGTGACAAATGCCAGAGGTTTGGCATGCTTATCCACCGCCCAGCTATTGATCTGACGGCAATCCACAGCCCAGTACCGTTAGCTAAGTCAGGCATGGATATCTTGGGTCCTTATACGCCTGCACCAGGCGGAAAGCGTTATATTTTGGTGGCTGTGGATTACTTCACCTAATTGGTAGAGGCTGAGCCGGTCAAGAACATCAAGACAAAGGATGTCATCTCTTTCATTTGGAAGAACATCATCACCCGGTTTGGGGTACCTATGTCCATGGTGTTCGATAATGGCCCTCAGTTTGAAACGCCTCACCTTAAGACTTGGTTGGGAGATCAAGGGATCTCACATTGTTTTGCATCAGTCGTCCGACCCCAAGAAAACGGCCAAGTTGAAGCCTTCAACCAAATTATCTCTGACGACATTAAAAAGAAAATTGAAAGAGCCAGTGGCTTATGGGCAGAAGAATTAATTCATGTCCTATGGGCCATCCGGACAACTGCCAAAGGGGAAACCGGTGAAACCCCATTTCTCATGGTGTACGTGATGAAGCCGTCTTTCCCATTGAGTATTATGAGCCGACTCTTAGAGTCATGCTTTATGATGAAAAGGAAAATTAGGAGGCCATGCGGTTGGCATTGGACTCCCTCCCGGAACGCAAGGGAAATGCTGCCCTGTGTCATGAGATATACTATCTGAGAATGATAAGAGCCTACAACAAGAGATTACACAAGCGCCCTTAGAAAGCTGGCGACTTTGTGTTACGGAAAATGGAGGCAACCGGTAGGGCTAATGAGCTTGGAAAGCTAACCCTTAATTGGAAGGCCCCTACCGGATCGATAAAGAAGTCAGGGATGGCACCTACCGTCTGGAAACCCCGACGGCAGACGCCTACCTAGAACTTGGAATGTAGATAACTTAAAAAAGTACTACTTCTGAGAATTGTAAATTTTTTAAACAAAGAGTCTATTAATGAGAAATCAGGCTTTGTTTTCAAAATTGTTTTGTTATCTTTATAATTACTTATCCTTCCGGGCAATACCCAGATGAATTATTTACTTAATCAACTAAGTTCGATACTTAGTGGTAAATTCAATAATAAAAAAACACGCGGCCAATGGCCCGATTGAAAAACTAAGCACAAAAACGTTTAGTAGCTATACAACCTGTTTTAAACAAGACCAAAGGCCAATGACCGGATGGTTACTTATTTTACAAAACCGCATGTCCTGACATGGACAATGGCGTCCGGCGACACCCTTCCGGGTGCCATCGTCGCAGAGAGCAGACTCTTTGTCAGCTCTACGTACCTATGCAGACGACAAAGATTGAACGACCAAATTGGTCAACTCATAGCCGTCTGACCAGAATAGTCTACATGAACGATCAAGTTTCCGAATAATAGATGCCCTGAGGCATCAATCGGTTTTCGGCTGAGTTCTAACTTAGATTATTTATTCCAAAATTGCACACTCTCTCCCAATTGGGGCAAAAGAGTTTTATGTAATGGCTACGCAATAATCCCAGACGGAATATTACTGCCTGGGTAAGAGGCTTGAAGCACTCGTTTAAATGGTCGACTATGCACTTGGTTTGGGGCAATCACAATTGTGATTGATTGGCCTTAAAACACCTCATACTTCTCCAAGTATCAAGTGTTTTCAAGCTAATCTATCAATTTGAAATGAAACTGACCACACAGTCGTCCAGGGGCAAGAACAACCGGATTGCAAATTACCGCATGCTTTTTTTAGTTAGGCAAAATATCAAAGAATTGTAGTATATACGCAAAATTCAAATTCAAAAAATTCAAACACAAACATGTATAAACAACCGACTGAGTCGGAATACTTCATATTAATATTAAAAATGGCACTAAGGCCATATAATTGTTAACCGGAATCACATCCGATGAAGTAGCAAAGAAAAAATTGTTAATCCAACTCCATAGTTGGTAAAAATACAACATACTCGGCTTACAAGCCGGAAAAGAAAGAAACTTGGCATACTGCCGCTGAACTAAGGGAGGCTGGTTTAAGGCTTAGGTGGAGGCTGCTGACCCAGCTGGCTGCCTTCGTTTTGCTCATCCTTCGCCGGCTCCTCTTCATTATATGAGACATCATATCCCAGCTCTGCAGCCTAATCCTTGAAGCGAGGCGGAGCTGCTTCTCTTAGTACTTGGGCATCATACACCGTAGTGGCGTAATCATATCTAAGTTTATAGACTTCAAAGTCTATATCCGAATAGAGGAGACCCTAAGTTATCTTCAGGCGGGCTGCATTGTCCCGCTCATTTTCCTCCATCAACCAGTTTTGCTCCTTGGCAATTTCCTCCGCAAGCTGATTCTGCATGTTGATAATCTCCAGCCCCAACCGGGAGACATCTGCCCGGAACTTTGTGTTCTCCTTGTCAGCATCTTCCAATGCCTTGAGCTCAGCTTTAGCATCGTTCAGTCTCCGACCAAGGTCATTAGCCCGGCTGTTAGCTTGGTCGTTGGCAGCCGTCAAACCGGATCAGCTCCTCCTGTTTCAACTCTACTACTTTAATCTTTACATCACACATATAATTAGCATATTAAGGTTTTAAGTGGCCCTCCATTTGGCGTCATTTACCTCTTCTTGTTTCCGCCTAAAGGAGCCCCGGAGCCTATCCACCCTCATCATTACCTGAGAAAAGGGCAGCCGGATTATTAAATACTTGGTGAAAAAATGAAGAAAAAATATTAGAATTAAGTTGAAGAATATTTTACCTCAGCCAGTTGGCCCATTATTCGATCAAAGTCCACAACCTGCAGATCAGGTATGGAATTCTTCTCAGACCGGGTGGGGGTCCTCACCATCCATTTGGCAAACCCAAGAAGATCCGGCTCATCGAATGTAAGATCTGCACCAAAAGAAGTACTTGGTGAGAGGGATGCATCGTAGTTGGCATTCATTCCTTGCCGGCTGCTGACTTAACCCCCTGAAGGGTTAACCATAGTCTTGACTCTCATAAAGTCAAGGGGCCAATGTATTTTAATCTTGTTCTTACCTTGGGTCTCCAAATGGGGCTTAGAGGTATCCTCCTCCCTAGTTGATGCAGCACCGGTTGCAACATTGGGTGGCTGGCCACCCTTCGATGCCGCAGAGGCATTTGACGCTTTCTTCCCCGAGCGTTCTGAGCTTTCGCTCAGAATCTTCATGACAGAAGGGGATTTGCCACCGATCGTAGGGCGATTCGAATTAGCAGCAAGAGTTGTCTTTAAAGGATTCTTTTTGGCGGCCTTGGCAGCCGGTGTTTTGTCCAGCTCCTCCCCTTGCCTTTTAAAAAGCGTGGAGACGGAGCGTGGAACACGTTTAATGGCGTCCTTAAAAGAGCAACATGTTTAATGGCGTCTTCAAAGATCAAGAGCAAAATGTTACCAGCTAGCAAAAAACCTTTGCAAGAAATTTAAGGAAAAAACTAAAGTCAGGCGGTTTTACCCCGCCTTTTCTGGCCTCCTTGGCCTCAATAGCTGCTCTCTTAGAGAGCGCACTTTCCTAGCACAACTGCGTTGCTGACTTAGCCGGAGTCTTATCCGGGTCAACCATTCTCATGGCGTCGGCTGCAAGGAGAAAACAAAAAGTTAAAAAAATAATAAAAAGTTGGAAGTATAAAATGAAAACCTACAGGAAAGCCGGATGCAAGCGGATCTACCCTTGGGAAACATGGGGCTTAACTACAGGCGAAGAGAAATCTCTCATCCTTGAAATATTCCGGGTGGGGGATCCAGTTCTTTGGTACGATGATGTGAGTCCCATCCCCCAAGGGCTCGGTAGTGGTTTCGAAGAACCCGACTCCATTATTTGCTCTCGAGCCCTAGTAGAGAGCGTCGGGAGAGGGCATTTACTGCCGAGGAGAACCGGTTCCTTATTATACCGGCGTAGTGTCCGGTTATGTCTCAGATTTGGTGAGGAGATTAAATAAAATTTGTCCTTCCACCCAAACCATTTAGAAACTTTGTCCAATGTCATCGAATACTAGGGCAATATGGTAAGAGTATACCATGCCCCATGACCGCCTGGGGCCTTGCTCAAGTAGTGCATATGAGCAAAGGAAGAGAAACTGGGAGCAAGGTTCTGGAGTTCACAGGAGGCAATATAGCTTAAAACATTCACCCACGAGTTTGGGGTGAGCTGCCAGACTCCTAGATCATACCCCTTTAGGATTTTCCTAATCCTAGTATAGAGGGGGAACCGAAGGCCGGCTTCTATTACCGCCTCGTAGCAGACAAATTAGTTGTCTGCATTCTCTATTTTGTCGTCCCAAGCCATCACTACGTCCCCCGGCGGAACGATAATATCCCAACCCTTTCCAAAGGGGTGCTTTTCTTTGAAAGCCTTGAAGCCACTCTTCAGCAGAGCTATGTCACCCGAAAGCATTCTAATTTTCTTCGGGTCAGGGTTGTCAGTAACTTTTGCCGGCTGCTGATAGTCAGCCGTAAAATTATCTTGATCTGAGCCAGAAGCTTCGATTCCTGATATTTCAGCGGCTTCAGTGCCGCCTGATCCTTCCTCGGATCCATTAGAGGAGGCGGCCTCCTCACCGCCTTCCTCTCTTACACTGGAGCTCCCGGAAGAAGAGAGAGCCTCTTCATCAGAACTGCCGCTCTCCTCCAAACCCTCATGTTCCCCATTCGGAACAACCTCGTCGGTAACCACTTCCATAGCGCGCCGACTCTTACACTTTCTGGCCGTCTGTTTGACTCTAGCCATTGTGTCCTGCACAGACACAGAGAGGGAGGAATTCGAGGATGAGCACAACAGTTCCGACAGTCCAGAAAAGGCACTCCCTATTCTTGATTCAGCCGTTCTAGGAGACCGGCTGAATGTCCTAGGCAGTGCCGAGTGTGTGGATTGAGAGCTCATTTTATTTTTAAGACAATGTACAGACGAAAAAAAGAATGTATACAAGTTGAAAAGGAAAAACTAAAAATGGTACAGGCGGTTACCTTACGTTTAACTCTTGAAACTTTAAAAACTGCTACAGACGGTGACCGGGTGTTGCAAGGTTAGCACACAGAAATCTTAAGAATTTGATGCAGACGAAATTAGAGAATCTCTCTATAAAAAATCTCTCTTTCTCTCTCTAGAAATTCAAATGAAAATGAAGTGAGAGAAGGGAGGGGGGTAAACTTCTATTTATAGAAGGTGAAACGGGGGCATCCCTATTGGAATTTTAAATTTTACTAGCCGTTGGTACTATTCACCTTTGATAGGTGGACACGTGTCACAGGCCCCACGTGACATCCACGTGACCCTTGTGAGGGGAAAATGCTTAGGGTAATTCTGGACAGGTGTCCCAATAAGAGAAGGCCACGCGTCAAGTCCAGGCTGACCTAAGTGGCCCCCTAGCCCCCTGACACGTGGCCTATTCAGATAGATTCTGAAATGGCGGCCTTCAAGGGCCCTAATCCCAAGAAGCGCCGTAATTCAGCATAGCCCTCTAAAATCTAGGCCAAGTGACCTAGATAGGGGCACACTTACCAATGATCCTATATTTTTTTAAGACAACCAATGACCCTATAAATAGGGAGATATTTCCCTATTTTGGGGACACATTCAATCATTTATTACACCTACTTTCTCTCTCATCAGAGAAACACCTGAGCTTGGAATCCAAGCAGATACCAACCTAAATTTCCGCACTCTTTATTCACCTTCAAGTTACTAACTTGTTCTTCGGAGGCGGAGCTCCATCCACCCGAAGTCTCCGTTGTTTTTCCAGGTACAGCTCAGCCCGACCAGTCTTTGTGACGTAACTCTTCTGAGGGACAAAAACACCCAAAATATAGGGTAGGTTCAATCTCTTTTAGGTTGGATTTATACCTTCATCCCCGAACTTCCAGTCTTGGTATTAGAGTTAACGATCTCTTGGATCGTTAAGGAGTGTAACCTTTACCCCGTGAATGGTTTACAAGTTCCTAAAACTTGTTGGCGACTCTTTTTCTCTAGCTTCCTTCCCTTTGGACGCCACCATGCTTAAGTGTATGATCATAGTGGGGTTCAAGTTTGGGGTAATGCTTGAAATATTCCCTACAGTTTTTGGAGACTCCACTGGGGAGGATTTCTATTTTAATTCCTGAAATTTATTTCGGCAATGATTTAGAATGAGTGGATGAGACTCGAAAAGTTTTAAGTATTTCATGTGCGTAATTTTGATTAACATTATTGTCATATACATAAAAAAAGATCTCATTAGAAAGACCATCCGTAATGAGTTAAAAATATAGCATTTTTACACGTCGGAAAGTTGAGGAATATCTTTCACAACTAGGATCGAAATAATGCTCAAAAAACTGGAAAATTTTATCGAACACAGGAAGCTGCTGAGGCATGTAGGAATTGGCTTCTAGAAAACAGAGTATGTCGCCGATGATATGACTCTGTCGTCAGGCAATAGAGCTTTATTGCGGCGACGACCTCTGTTTGCTAGCGCCAAATTCTTCCAATACCGAGCCAGAAATATGCGTTCTAATTTCGACCAGCTTTTCGCATTGTTTGCTCGATCCTACTTCCTGATTGAGTTTTTCTCACTTTTCTGAAACCCATATGTGTTCTACATATGGACATAACCCTCTGGGAATTCATGCTCCATCTACCTGATTGAGCGCTCTTTGCAACAAAGGGTACATCCGAGAATGTTGAATTCACCAAACCATGGAAGCGAGTTTTTAACTCGCGGTGTCCCATCAACTCGCGCCAACCCTTCTAAAGGTAAGGCTTCCGCGCGGTGCATCTGGACAAATAACCATGGACCCTCCTTCACTAACCTATATCCCGAACTTTAGAGAACTAGAGCCATGGTTAGGTTGCAAACTTATTACATCATATCGTGCCTACTTGACTAATTGTGCATTATTCGTTGTACATACTCTATGTGTTTTTCCTAACCGCTTGTTTGACTTGTGTTTAAGCCTTAAATAAACTGATTAATGACTAAAAGGACTTTGCCTAATTAATTAATTAATTAATTAATTTGAATAATTAAATTCTAATAATTTAATCGGAATTGACTTAGTACGACTTTAGGCATGTCCCGTAGAGTTAAAATACTGAAAGCAGTCCAAGATTAATGCTCCAGTAATGGCGCCACGATTTGGGCTGCAGCGCCACACGCTGCTGTGCAACGCCGAGCGACAACTCTGTCGTCTGGTGCTGCAGTGCAGAGTACGGCGAAAGTTCAGTTGCTTTGGCAACAGTTCTGTTGCTTTGGCTACAGTTCAGCATTTTGCTCGAGTCATAACGACGAGTCTAATTAAATAGTTTGCTAATCAGTTAGATTAATTTGTTAATAATAGTATCTTTGTTAAGTCCTTCATTGAGTCTAGTCACATAGTCTAGCCACACGGTCTTACACAAGAGTCTTAACATGTCACCTATACTCACTACACTCACCAGCCTTAGTACACACTTTATATATGTAACCATGACCATGTCTTATGTTCATGCATGAGTCGGTTTTTTCCGTCATTTGAGTTGGGGGTACCTTCTATTCCTAATTTTTTCATATCCCTCAATCTACATAATCTTTCCATTCTCTACATGCTTTCCCCATATCACAATATTCATTCTTCTAACCTTCTTCCATCCATGCATGATTGAATAGAGCTTGAGTCAAAACAAATAATAAAAAACTTATCTCTAATTTCCCTTTCCACAGTACTTGGTCAAGGAGAGAATGGCGATTAATCAAGGACAACACCTTCGTTCAAGTTCAAATTTTTGATAAACCAATTTGTAAAAAGAGAAAAGCTAAGAAGATAATGGCAAGCCAAGAAGAAGTCAATGATCTTAAGAAGCAAATGGCTTGTGTTACTGAGGTGTTGAAGACCTTAACCCTCCAAATTAATGACCCTGTGAAGCAACAACAAATGGATCTCATGCAAGAAAGCTTGAGCAAGATATTTAGTGAATACAGGTTCCAGGGCACTAGCTCACAAGGGGTCTCGGTGGACAAGGAACTTCTTCGCAGAAGTTCAATGCCACTAACATCCCTAAGTTCAAGGCAACATATAATCTTTATTTTAACTTAAGAGCTTTTGAGACCATAATAGGGATTGATAGGAAAGTCATTCATTCCTTGTTTTCTTTATCTCTTGAAATTGTTTGTCAACAATGGTTCTTTTCTCTAGATAAAGAGAAAACTTCTACTTGGGATGCTATTGTAAACGCTTTTATTGATAGATATAAGTGTAATATTCAAATCGAAACCGATTATAGACAACTTGAGATGCTAAGAAAGAAAGAGAATGAAGGTTTTACTTCTTTCTTTAATAAGTGGAGGGAAACTTCCGCCAAGATGATTGAAGTGCCCTTCAGAGAAGAATCTATGAGGATGTTCATAAAAAATTTAAAATAAAAGTATTCAAAGCACTTAAAATATCAACACAACTTGAATAGTTTCAAGGCCGTCTATGATATCGGTATTGAAATCGAAGATGGTCTCGCAAAGCAAAAAGCTACTAACAATAGTAACCACAGTGGCTGGAGAGGAAAGAAGAACGACAATCCTTCTTCTTCCAAAAACGCCCACTCTAGTAACAATGTTAGTACCTTTGACCATAACGGTGTCTTAGCTATGGATAATCAAGGATATAAAAAGAAACCCAGGAGAGGGTTCACACCCATTGGAATGACCTACGATGTTGCTTTCGATCATCTCTATGATCGAGGATTAATCAAACCCATTGGCCCTACCGAGGATCCAATGCCCGAAAAGCGATCTTCAAGATAGGATCCACATTCCTATTGCAAGTACCATAAAGGAAATGGTCATACCACTGATGAATGCTACAGGTTTCAAAATCTCATTCAAGATCTCATAGAATCAAACAAGATCCCATTGCCTCTAGTTAGCGAGAAGACTTGGTGATGATGAAGCAAACAACACAAGACAAGAGGCGAGCGCCAACGACAAGATTTCATGACCTTTTTTTCTATTTCTTTTCCATTTTTTCCTTTCCCCAATAAGTCTAGCATAGGCACTTTTCTTTTCCTTAGATTTATTTTGTAGGTTTTTGCTTTTTCCCTTTAATAAAAATGAGCATTTACTTTCTTGCATATGATCATTGCATTGCATCATAATAAAAAAAAATTGTCGAACTAAGCACAAGTATACCAATGATTTGAGGCACTCCTTTGTAGCCCATCATATCATCTTCACCCGTTCAAATATGCAATCTTTTCTTGATAAACCACTTTGAGCCTTGTCTAATTATAGACCCTTCTTTGTTTAACCTACATCTAACTAACCTTGGGATTGGATGGTGTGTAACTTATGCAATTTCAAAAGCTTGAGTAATTTCAGAAAAAATAGCAAAAATAAGCAAAAAAATAAATAAAAGTGTACAAAAGGGCAAGTGTTCCAATATCTTTGACATGAACATGTCTTTGATATCAACACGTCTCAAATTGCGTCTTTTATCGAGTGCTCGGTACCGTGCCTGAGAAACATGAATTCCAAGTCAGTGATAGACCGCATGATCAGGATTGCCCACACTTATAAAAATAAAATAAATGCAAAAGCAAAAAAGAAAGAGAGCTAAAAAAGAGCTAAAAGCCTCAAGCATAAAAAATATAAAGATTCAAAAGCAAGGTTGCACACCTTGGGGGCTTATCGAGGGTCTTGAGCCTTTATCCCCTTCTTCTTCAAACCTTTAGCCTAACCACGTTGCAACCCTCTAAAAGACCTTTTTGAGGTATACACACTTGTGTGAGGTTCGGCTAGAGCTACGTTCGGCCTAATTCTTAACGGATACGTAGGCAACCTCACATCGAGGTGCGGCCGTAATAAAAATGCATTCATATTTTCATTGATCATGTTAAGGGATCTCCAATGCTCATCTCTATTCATTTAGAGCTAGACTTGAGGGCTTGATCCCTACATCATTAGCTTACCTTAGCCTAAAGAGTCATCATCATTTGACTTTTCTTGAAATAATAATTTCCCACACACTTAGCCCTTGCGGCTAAGCTTTAGTGTCACTATCACACACGTCACAGATACATGACCAAATATACATCCCTTAGGAACCCTTTGTCATGAAATCTTAATACAAAGTTGAAGCATGCCTTGTCATATCAACATCAATCATCATTGCATCACAAAGTATGAAGTACTTAGCCTCCGTGCCTAAGTTACCTAAATACTTTCATTATCGAGTCAACTAGGATAGTCTAAGATGTTACAATCCTTGAGAGACAACGTTAACGGATTAAGCTCATTCAACATGCACCTTCAAAAACTTCGCTTATTTCTTTTTTCGCGTCTTTCTTTTTCGGGAGAAAGTCGGTACCCTCCACAAAAATGACGGAAATTTTTTGTTTTTTTGCATTTTTGAGTCGCACGATCACAATACAATGCACAACACGAGTCATGTACACATTGAGTCATGTCGTGTTATCACATTGAGTCAACACTATGCACACACGAGTCACATGAAGTGAGTCGTCATACCTTAAGTCGTGTCAAGTCAATGAGTCAAGCAACACTAAGTCTTAGGTCAACCCTAAAGAAAGAGAAGCAAAGTCTTATATTCAAAGATATAAATGCAGGTGCATCCCAGCAAGCAAGAACATTCCCGTATTTTTTCGAAAAACCGCGAATACGCCGCATGAGACTCTTCCAAGATGAGAAGAGTTTGAGCAAAATTACATGGATTAGTAAATTGGAGATGAAGAGCTTTAATTTACAAAAGATTTACGCGTATTTGGTTGAAAGGAAACGACCAAATTCAAAGTTTGAAGCGAAACCGAGTAGAAGCAGCAGCAAAGGCAATATAAGGAAGACCCGACTCCAGCGCCAGATGACAAGACTGTCGCCTGGCGACAACATTAGTCGACGACAGAAGAAAAGCGCGGCGCCAAAGTCTTCCAGCATACGCCGGTGCGGCGACACAATGTGTGGCCCCATATTGGTTTATGCGGACCCCATACAACAATTTTCGGGTTCCTTGTTACGCCAATTAGCCCCTATAAGCAAATTGACATGATTAGTAGTCGGCTCGATTACAATCGCAGTAAGTGATTGACGTGACGACGATTGTCTCACTTAGCTTAAGAGCCTAAGCATTGGCTCATTATTATAAGCACCAACGCATCATTTCAAAAGCAAGCACTTATACGAAAATTTTTCCAAGATTGGATTGTCATCCCCAACTGACAATAGTTCCAAAAGTGGATTGTCGCACATTCTTCTTAAACGACAATTTTTCAAGATCAGATTGTCATCTCTGGAAAAGTTTCCAAGCGTGGATTGTCGTGCTCCTTCTCTGTTTGGAAAATTCTTCCAAAATTTGGATTGTAATCGCTGGCAAGTTTTCTGAGATTGGATTGTCATACACCCAGTTCCCTATGGATTTTCGCATAGCATTGGCAAATTTCCAAGATGGATTGCTTTCAAGAGTTATATTTCAAGATGTGGATTGTCGATCGTAGCAAAGTTCTTATGATAGATTGATACGAAGCATTGGCAACTTTTCCCAAATTTGAGTTTTGGCAAATTTTCCGAGCTACGGATTGTCGCTTCATCGTGGCAACATTTCCAAGGATGGATTGTTACGTGGCATTGACAACTTTTCCTAAATCGGATTGTCATACATCACACAAGAGTTGTGTTGGCAACTATTCCCAAAGAAAAGAGGATTGTCATCACCAAAAACATCAACACCAAAATTCAAGCAACAAAGGATCAACAAGCAGTGGTCTTTCGAAGACTATAAAAACAGAAATTGGAGGCAGTTATAGGCGTAGCAGTCTTTAGGCGGTATCCCCTAGCTTGAGGAAGATTGTCAAAGCTCTTTTTTCAGAGACGCGTGGACATAGCAACATCAAAATAACAGCAACATAAAAAAACTCTTTTTATCTGTTTTAACTAACGCTAGTTTGCAGGTATCGACGTTACAAGAATAATTTAGGATTGCAGAACGTTAGGAATCATTCTCCGTCCCTATCGCTACTTTGACTTTTATTTTCGAAACTTGCGTTTC
The DNA here is from genome assembly GCF_001683475.1 of Chenopodium quinoa. Lineage (NCBI taxonomy): Eukaryota > Viridiplantae > Streptophyta > Magnoliopsida > Caryophyllales > Amaranthaceae > Chenopodium > Chenopodium quinoa. Next base: position 551,428 of record NW_018744722.1, read on the forward strand.
TCCAAACTTAGTCAAAGTGGGGGCTTCTGTAGACACCCAAATGTGTCTCACAAAAATCAAACCTAGTGATGAGTACCTTTCACATTGAATCATGATCGAATGAAGTGAAAGTGTAGAAAATCTAGTGTTACGGTTAGTTTTTAATTCTTTTCTTTCTCTCTATTTTTGAAAACCTATTTTAAGAAAATAGCCAATCCAGTTTGGTTTGGTCCATGGCAAGGGTCCAATAATGGTGTAGTTGGGTCGGGTTAGAAATGAGCTTTCCAACGATACATTATAAAGCCCAATTCAGATGAATAATGAGGAAGTTATGGGCAAATTACTAAACTTGGCCCGGTTTGATTGTTATATGCGGCCCAATGATCTAGAGGAGGGCCTAATATGATTTGTCATTCCTAGTGCAGTTAGGATTGATTATAGTCTTCTAGAATCTTCTAGAAGGTTTTTTTGAATCTTAATTTGATTAGCATTGATAAATTGACTTTTAAGAGTTTTAATTGGAATAATATAAGTGTTTTTTAAGGAAAGTACAATTTTGCCCTCTCGTACGCTTAAATTTTTTCAAAATAAGAAAACGCGTGGAAAAACTGATTGTAGCGCCGTACGACACGTCTGTCGCTTGGCGAGAGACCTGGCGTCTGGCAACAGCCCTGTCGTCTAGCGATAGGCGCGTGTTTGGTGATAGCGTCGTGTTTTATTCTTTTCGAAACTCTGATTTGTTTTTTATCATGTCCAGCTGATTTTCTATATAAATAGCGTCCTAATGCCTCCATTTTCAATCATCAACTCTTTATCAATTCTCTCAATCACCAACTCTCATCAAGAAATTCTTGATTAGTCTTTCTCTCTCTCTCTCTTCTGTAACTAGCTTTTCTCAAACAAAATTCCGCATTCACAAGATCTAAACACACATAGCCAAGTTCGAATTATCCTTCGCCCTAGACGTGAAAGGTTTAATTTTTGAGGGTTTGGTCCCAAATCTCTATTTCCATAATTTAATTTAATTGTTTTATTTTATATTTTCCTTGAAGTTACTAACGAGTGTATTTTGTTATTAGAAAGAGATACGAGGCATCCAAGTAAATGCTTTAACTATTTGCATTGTTATTATGATATAGAAATCATGTCTAGGTTCCTATTTTGATTCCTAGTGTCATGTTAGGGTGTTTTGATCTTCCTAGTATCATGTTTAGGGAAAAGGTTATAATATCAGATATGCTTATTATGATTCCTGCGATGCCTTTTATTGTCTTTCTTAATATTAATGTCAGTATCATGTTAGGGCTAAAGCTTTGATTTTAGTTGCTTAGTGACATGCTAGGGTTTGTTATTTATTTTGTTAGTATCATGCCTAGGATCTTGCTATTATTATGCTTTAACATAATTATGATTTTTATTATTATGATTATTGTCATGCTTATGATTATTATTATTATTACTATGATAATTGTTATGATGATTATTATGTTGCTTGATATATTTATTGTTATTGCTTGATCACGCCTTTTATGCATGTTTAAAGGGAATCTGTACTTGTAATCACGCTAAATAAGATAATTAATAATCTTTTTTAGGGTTAATATGATTATAATTCAAGTGATCGCCAATAATAGTTTTGTTTGTGCATTAATATTCAACCAACATAGATAAACAGGTTTAGGGTAAACCTATTGATTGCATGTTAGCCAGAAAGCGCAAATGAATACGAGCAGAATAAAGAAGAGGCCTATTTTTAGGGCAGGTTCAATCTCTTTTAGGTTGGATTTGTACCTTCATCCCGGAACTTCCAGTCTTTGTTCCAGACCTATTGGAGTTAACGATCTCCTGGATCGTTAAGGGGTGTAACCTTCACCCCGTGAATGGTTTACAAGTTCCTAAAACTTGTTAATGACTCTTTTGCTCTAGCTTCCTTCCCTTTGGACGCCACCATGCTAAAGTGTATGATCATAGTGGGGTTCAATTTTGGGGTAATGCTTGAAATATTCCTTACACCTGGCGACAGTGCCAGCGTCTGGCGACAGACGCTATTTTTTCGTGCCGAATTCTTCTAATACCGAGCCAGAAATCTACCTTCTTATTTTGACTAGTTTTCTAGTACTGTTTGCTTGATTTTACTTCCATATTGAGTTTTTTCCTTTTTTTAGAAACCCACATGTGTTCTACATATGGCCATAATCTTCTGGGGATTCACGCTCCATCTACCCAATCGAACCCTCTGGGCAACGAAGGGTACATCCGAGTTTGTTGAATTCACCAAACCATGGAAGCGAGTTTAACTCGCGGGGTCCCATCCACACGCGCCAACCCTTCCAAAGGTTAGGCTTCCGCGCGGTACATTCAGACTCATAACCATGGACCCTTTTTTACTAACCCATATCCTGAACTTTAGAGAACTAGAGCCATAGTTAGGTTGCAAACTCATTGCATCATATCGTGACTATATGACTACTTGTGCATTATTTGTTGTGCATATTTTATATGTTCCTCCTAACCGTTTGTTTAACTTGTGAATGAGTTAAATAAATTAATTAATAACTAAAGGAGTCTGCTAATTTAATAAATTAATTGATCAAACTTGACTTAGTACGGCTTTTAGGCTTGTCCCTTTAGAGCAAAGTACTGGAAACAGTCCCAGATCTATTTTCCCGTAATGGCGCCGAGATTTGGACTATGGCGCCACGCGCTAGAGATTAGCGCCAGGTGACGATCTTGTCGTCTAGCGCTGACCCTTAGCATCTGGCGACAATCTTGTCGTCTAACGACAGTCTGTATTTTTGCTCGAGTCTTCACGATGAGTCTGACTAATCAATTGGCTACAAAAGTTTAAACGGTTTATTAATGACAATAATCATGTTCAGTCCTTAATTGAGTCTGGGAACATAGTCTAATGGTCTCACTCAAGAGTCAAAGTATTCCACTCACATTCACTATTAAATCACACACATAATATGTCACCTTTTGACCATGCCTAGAGAGTCTTCTATGCGCGTATTTTCTGTCATTTTTTTAGGGGGGTAAGTCGGATATTAATCCCTTACTTGGTCTTCAAAAATACACCCTATTTTTTCTTTTTTGTTTTTTAAAATCAATAAAGTCAAAGTCAATGTCAAATTTGAGTCAAGTCATTAAAACAAATAAATGGTTTAATTTACAACGCTTCTTTAAGAAAGGAAGGGCGGTTAATCAAAGACAATACATTTGTTCAAATACTCCTTTTTGACAAACCCATCAGTCGGAAAAGAAAATCTAAGAAGATCATGGCCTCTCATGAAGAAGTTAATGAACTCAAGAAAGATGTGGCCAACCTAACTGAATTAATGAAGAGTATAACTTTTCAAGTCAATGACCCTGTAAGGCAACAAAAAATGGAGCTCATGCAAGAAATCTTGAGCAAAATATCCAATGACTATTGATTCCAGGGCATTAGCTCACAAGGGGTCTCAGTGGACAAGGAAATTCTTTCGCAAAAGTTCAATGCCAGTGACATCCCTAAATTCAAGGCAACAGATAACCTTTACTTCCACTTAAGAGCGTTCGAGACAATAATGAACATTAATGGGATAGATAAGAAATTTTTCATACACTGATTTCTTTATCACTCGAAACTGTTTGTCAACAATGATTTTTTTCCCTTGACAAAGAGAAAACCTCTACTTGGGATGCCATTGTAAACGCTTTTATTGATAGGTACAAGTGTAATATTCAAGTTGAAACTATTCATAGGGAACTTGAGATACTTTAACAAAAAGCGATTGAAGGCTTTATTTATTTCTTTAATAAGTGGAGGGAAACCTCTGCTAAGATGATTGAGGTACCTACTGAAAAGGAATATGTGAGATTGTTCATAAAGAATTTCCAGGAAAAATATTCTAAACATCTCAAGTATCAAAGCAACTTGAATACTTTCAAGGTCGTCTATGACATTGGGATTAGTATTGAAGATGACCTTGCAAAGCAAAAAGCTGCTAACACTAACTCCAACAGTGGCTAGAAAGGAAAGAAGAACAACAATCCTTCTTCTTCCAAAACTACCCACTCAAATAATGTTAGCACCTTTAATCTGAATGAAGTCCTTACTATGAACAATCAAGGACAAAAGAAACCATTTAGGAGAAACTTTACTCCCATTGGTATGAGTTATGACACCGCATTTGACCGTCTTCATGCAAAAGGTCTTATAACTCCTATTGGACCATTTGGGGATCCACTAGTCAAAAAGAGAACAACTGATTAGTGTCATTTATGGCACTCATAGGGTAGTCTTTTAGGATGATTTCATCTCCTTTTCATGCTTTCTTATCTTATTTTTGGTTCTTTTTCCTTTAGTTTCTTTCTTTCTTTCTTTCTTTCCTTATGTTTTTCGTGTTTTCTTTGTGTTTTCCTTTTTATTTGGTCCTTTTTCACTTTTATTCCTTTCCTTTGTTTGTTCTTGTAGGTACCTAAGAGTTGTCTTTGCAAGGGATCAAGATGAGCTATATTGACTAAGCAAGGGGGAACTAATCTGCTTGGAGAGGGCTCGGAGAGGGCTTGAAGAGGCCTTAGAGAGGGCATCAAGCCCTGCCAAGTTGCCGCGGGCGCAGGTCTTGAAGGCCGCGGGCGCGGGCTCGTTTGCACCAAATTGGCCAAATTCAACCAGGAACTCTCCGCGGTCTGGCCGCAGGCTCCCCGCGGGCGCGGGGAGATTGGAGAGACCGCTCCTGATTAGAGAGATCGCGACCCTCTGATCACCCTTTGGGAGTAGGGGATTCGTTGCGCCCTTGCCGCGGGCGTGGAGGATTTTGCCTCGAGCGCGGGCTAGAAGACCTGCGGGCGCGGGCTAGAAGACCTGCGGGCGCGGGTGTTGCCTAGATAGCCCGCGGAGTTTGTTATGGGTTCCGTACCCATTTCCCCAAGGGCGCGGGGTTTACTAGAGGGGGCACGGGGATTCCATTTTCCTTCTTTGCCTAAAAATACACTTGTAATTCCTTTTTGGAAACTAACTTTTAGATAATTTTCATTAGCTTAGTTTTAAAGAGAGATGTTAGAGAGAAGTTCTTGGTTTTGGATTTGTATTTCAACATTGGATCAATTGTGCTTGGATTTATTCATCTTCAATCATTAATATTAGTGAGATTCTCTTCTTTTAGTTCATCTCTGTACTTGTTTGTTTTAGTTTCATGTTTGATTGTTTGATTTGCTTGGATTTGAATTTGATATTGTAGTTGATATTGTTTTCTCTTGATTTTGATTTAGAATGATGATCAATGCTATTTCTAGTGATTTGTTCTTTAGTTACACCATGATTAGTGAGTAGATTAGTTGCTAGGGAGAAGGGGAAGCATGCTTGATTGATAATTTGTGCTAGTTGATGATCATTGATTGATTGAATTGTTGCAATTAAATTGGTTTACATAGTTTTTCATGTGATTAATTAGATTAGGAGTGACCAACCTATAAGATTAGTCTAGATTGCATTGCAATTCTTAATGACATGAACCATTAATTTGAGAATTGCTTTAATTGATTGAGTTTGATTGTGAATTTCCTTGATTAGCCATTCATAGTGACCCCTAGCTTGGCCTCTAGGAGATAGCTCTTGAATTCTCTTGATTGCTACTATTGTTTGTCCTTTGCAATGCTTGAATCAAGTGAATGAACTATCAATTAGCATGTTTATTGAACTTGCATGTGGAACCTATATCCCTAGTGTTTAGTTTCTTGAATTACTTGATTAGTCTAGCTTTGTTACCATAGTACCAACCATTTTCTCACTAATCTTCGAAGTAGCTTGACTTAGGCCATAGTTAATACCGACTCACTCCTTTGGGTTCGACCCTATACTTGCCTTATACTTGTATTAGGTTTGTTTAGGATATTATAAATTGAGTTTGAATTTTGGGATAGACAATTGACGACTCGTTTATTCCTCTATCAAAATGGCGCCGTTGCTGGGGAGCGGTGTCTATTTTGTATATATGATGGTTATAGCTTTGAATACGTTTGGGGTGTTAGTTTGTTTTTGTTTGGTTACTTCTTGATTATGGTGTTGAGGATTGATCGCACTTTGCTTCACTAATTAGGAATACCGCCAAATTCTAAATTTTAAGCCTACCCTCACCCTTTTTTCCCTTACGTGACAACCAATGGGAAAGTCCTTTCGACCTAGAGGTTGAGTCATATACCGAGGGAGGGCATTATGAGTTAAAGCCTAAGGAGAGGGGATGCATTGTCAAGATGTCGAGTAGCCCAAAATTATCTCTTTTTCCGGTTCCTTCGTGGAACTTTTGAGATGCTCACTAGGGGAAGATATGAGACTAGTAGGATGAACGCGGTAAGACCGTTTGGGATGAAAGTGAATTGCGTTTCTCTAGTTCCTATGCTTAGCATGTTTATGTTTCAATCAACCTCGGGTATCTTGGAACGTGCACTCCCTTACTTGTTTAGAAAGATTAGCATTCATTTGTGCTTGTACATTTGGAAAAGTCCTTTCATGAACATGTGTTTGCTCTTCTTTTCTTTTGATTTTCTTCTCATGCTTTGCCTTGTTTGTATTATTATGAGAGGTATAGGTTAATCTCGTAGAAAACCTTTACGAGAGCATCACTCGTCCTCTAGGGCGATCTAGGGGTTTAAATGGCTTGTCTTTAGTTGCTAAAATTGACCGTGACTCCTACAAAAGTGAGTTAGTGTATATTCCCATCTTCTTTAGTTTTATTGTTTCTTTCTTTGCTTGAATAATGTCTTCATTTTTCCCTTGGGTTGGATTTTGTTTTGCTCGAAGACGAGCAAAAGTTTAGCTTGGGGGAATTTGATCCGTGCCATTTATGGCACCTTTAAGCTATGTTTTCTTTATATTTCTATGCTCATTTTTAGTCGTTTATGTCGTGTTTTTAGAGAATAATGCTCAATTTGCGTGTTTTTGTGTTAGTTTAGAGAAATGCACGCTTTTAATGGTTTTCTTATCATTTTTATTCATTTCTCGGCTATTTCTCTCGCTTCTCCGTTTCTTTGTCTTGTTTTGTAGTTACGTCGAGTTTACGTAGATTTAATAATCAAGGAGGGAGCTCAAGTGAAATCAAGGAATTTAACGGAGCCAAGTTAGGGAATCCAAGCACGCAAGTCAAGCCAATCCAAGAAACAAAGGAAAATGAAGGCTTGCTAAGTATCAAAAAGGACCTTTGTGCATTGTTTCAGCCATATCTCAAGTTCTACATATCGGATTGAGGTGATTGAAGTTGGGTTGGAAACTAGACTTGAAGAACTTTCTAATTATAGGTTTCACGCCTTTGTACAATTAATAGATTGTGTGTTACAGCTTTTCAAAGTTAGCCCTACAAATCTGCCGCGGGCTGTTCGCGGGCGCCGGCTACAGTACTCGCGGGCGCGGGCTACAGTTCCTGCGGGCGCAGGGCTTCCGCAACCTATTTCTGCCCATTTTTGACCAGGAACTTGGAGAGGGCTAGCCGCGGGCACCCCGCGGGCGCGGGCCTAGCCTCGCAGGCGCGACTTCTGGGTTTTACTTGCGATTTCATTTATTTCCTCCTTTTGTATATATAGTGTACGACCTTCTTTATTCTTCATACATGAAAATAATTTAGTTTAGGATAGTTTTTCTCTCCTCTAAGGAGGATTATCTTAGATTAGGAGGTTCTCTCTCTAGATTAGGAGTAGTTTTAGAGGAGAGAAAGTGAAGGATTTCAATGGTGATTGAGAGATTGAAGATACAAGTGTGACAATTGTGTTCAAGATCTTCTCTATTATCAATGAGCATTCTTAAATCTATATCTCCTTATTGATTTGTTTAATTTAATCTTTGTTTGGTTTAATTTTGATGTTTGATGCTTGATTAGTGTAATTGTTCTTGATATATTGTTGATCCTTGATTTATTTAGTTGTTTGTTGAAAGATGATGATATTTGAGTAGTTGTTGGCTAGGAATTTGGTGAAACTTGTATGATCAATTAGTTGTGATTAATTTGGGAATTGTGTTGATTGATTGTTGAGATTAAAGTGATTAATGAAGGTTTGCAAGTGTGTAATTCGATTAGGCCTTGAGAATTATGCTAGATTGCATTATAATTGCTAATGACACGAACAATTGATTTAGGAATTGCAGTTATCCATTGGTTTTGATTGTGATTCTCTTATTTTGTTATTCATAGTGAACCCTAGCTTAACAAACATGAGATAGCTCTTTAATTTCAGTTGATTGCTCTTATCATTAGTCTTCACAACATTTGATTGACTTGATCTTTCCAAGTTGTTGCAATTGACATGATTACTTGTTGATCCCCGTTCCTAGTGTTTTATTTCCTTGGTTACTTGTTTTATTAGTTGTTAGTATTCTCTCTTACCTTCGTCTTCGACCTAGCTTAGTTGCATAATTGAAAGTGCTTGAACATTACCGTTCCTTTAGGTTTGACCCTTGACTTGTCTCTATAGTCGTATTAGGGTTTGTTAAGTGTTTATAAATTTAGTTTGACCTAGGGAAGATTAGATAACGACCTAGTTTTCCCCTCGTCAACAGCTAATTGGAACTCCAATGCACACTGCAAATACCATCAAGGCAGGGGCTATCTTACTGACAATTGCTGGAAGCTAAAGGAAGCTATCCAAGACTCGATCGACAACAATAAACTCCCAGTGCTTCCCACAATCAAGAAGCCAAGCATCAATAGTGCACCACTTTCTGATTCCTTGGCTATCTCTAATGAGGAAAGTTATGTTGATCCCTCATCTTTTATCAAACCAGTCGAAGAAACTTATGCCCTTGAAGAAGAAGAAGAAGAAGAAGAAGTATTATTCGACGCCATGAGTGAACCGTCCCCAATGCAACAACCTCCCACTAAAGAAGATATGTTTCTCCTTGTATACTCGGTAGAGAAATTGGTAGGCATGTGTAGAAGAGTTCTTGAACGCACAAAACAGGAAAGAAATGAACATGTCAACAAATAAGTAACAACTATGAAAAAACCATTCTCTCTTCAAGTAGTCGAAACACCCAAAAGGAGCTATAGGCCCTACACTCCAATTAGGACCACCTATGCAAATATGATCAAAAATGCTCTCCGAGAGCGGCAAGATTAAACCTCTCGAACCGAGACCATTTGAATCACTAAAGAGGACGGATAGGTTCTACTGTCCATATCATCAGTCAGGAGGAAACACAATAGAACACTGTTTTAAATTTAAGGATTTAATTTAGAAAATTATTGATGATAAAAAGATAGTCCAAATTCCACAAGAGAAAGATGCTACTATTAATGGAGTTTGGGACAGAGACGACATGTCTACCTTAAGGATATGGAAGAGACCCCACTCTCCACAATATATCCAGTAGGTGACATTTGGGATGAAGAAGATTCACCCATAGATGTCCTCACAAGATCCGGGAGAATGCAACCTCGCAATACTGTGCAACAACCTATCCATACTACTCAGCAAGTTCCCATACCTATCATAGAAGAAAACGATGTTGTCAAGAAATTAAAGAAGACTAAAGTTGATATAAACGTATGGAAACTCTTAGCTACATCCCATCAACATAGGTTGGCGGTAATAAATGCTTTGGACAAAATAGAAATAGATTCTGAAACCACTCCTGAGGGGTTGGCTAACTTTCTCATGAGTGATCTTCCTAGTCCCATCAATTTGATCACCTTCTCTGACAATTACTTACCTCTAGAGGGTGATAAACATAACAAAGCATTAAATCTCACAGTAATCTGCAACAGGATGAATGTCCCAATGACTCTTGTAGATAATGGATCAGCGATTAACGTCTGTCCACTCCGAACTGCGAGAATGTTAGGGATAAAAGATGAAGACTTATCTCCGTCTACACAGCGAATAAGAGCATATTACAACACTTGCAACTAAGCTCTTGGGACTATCACCATGAATGTAATGGAAAGAGTCATAGAACATGCTACTACTTTTCTAGTGGTAGATATTAAAGCATCTTTCAACCTATTGTTGGGACGCCCTTGGCTTCATGACCTAAAGGTCGTCCCTTCATCCCTTCATCAGCAAGTAAAGGCTATAGTTGGGGAAATCCCTGTCACAATTGATGCTTCACCAATGAGAATCGAGGCTATCGAGAATCCCATCATAAATGTGGAGCACGATGAAGATGACGAAGAATTGTGGGGCTTTAACGAAGAGGTCTCCTTAATTAAGGAGGAATAAAGGACCTCTCTTCACTACGACCTCTACTCTAATGTCATGGGACTCCTCTTTGGGTATAAGAAGAATGAGCCAACGCATATTGAAGACAATTCTTTTCTCATTCACACAGTACTATAGATTGATAACTTTGATCCTTCCAAACTTATCAGTCCAACAAAAGGTCTAGTTCAAGGATGGCGAAAGACCGTGAAAGTGACTAATCCAAGTGAAAGAAAGATTGCCATAACAACAGGACAAGGACCAATGTTCGAAGAATCATCTGAGTCAGAGTCTTCCCTATCAAGTCTTCTAAGTCCTTAGTTATAACACCTTCTCCTAGTTCTTCTTTAGCACCTTCTCCTAGAATAATTAATAATCAAGTCCCAATGGACATAACTTTATTTGATGTAATGGTTTATGAATTCAATAACATGTCTTCCTTTGCTTACTCCTCGTGTCATTCTTTAACTCAAGATGATGAGCATTGCTTAAGTTACAATGAAAGTGACAAAGAAATAATTAAAGCAATGGAAAACACTTGAAAATAAAACACCGGTAATTGTGGATACTGAAACGGTTGACATCTCAAAAGATCCATCCATTAAAAGAGAAGTTAAAATCGGACTAACACTTAATAAAGATGAAAGACCCAGTTTTATTAATCTATTAAAAGAATTCATCGATGCATTCTCTTAGTCATATGAAGATATGCCAGGCATGAATAGAGAAATAGCTCAACACACAATTCCACTAATTCCGGGAATGAAACCTGTAAACCAAAAGTTACGTTGAATGAACCTTCCGTAGCCCTTAAAATAAAAGAAGAAGTACAAAAACAGAGAACAACAGGTTTTATCAGGGTATCCAGATACCCCGAATGGGTTGCAAATGTAGTCCCAGTTCTAATGAAGGATGGAAGGGTAGGAATGTGTGTCGACTATCAAGATCTAAATAAGGCAAGTCTAAAGGATGACTTCCCTTTGCCACACATCGATATTCTAGTATATAATACAGCGAACCACACACTTCTCTCATTTATGGATGGATAAGCAGGGTACAATCAGATTCTCATGGCAGAAGAATACATGGAGAAGACAACATTCATAACACCTTGGGGCACTTACTGTTACACGGTGATGCCATTCGGGTTGAAAAACGCTGGTGCCACTTACCAACGAGCAGCAACTACTTTACTCCATGACATGATGCACAAGGAAGTCGAAGTCTATGTAGATTACATGATTGTTAAATCAAAGGATCGCCCAGGGCATTTGGTAGCCCTAAGAAAATTCTTTGAAAGGTTAAGAAAATACAACATGAGGTTGAACCCATCCAAGTGTGTTTTAAGAGTCACCTCATGAAAACTCTTGTATACGTCATTAGCTCTAGAGAAGTATAGATAGACCCAACCAAGATCAAAGCAATCATGTCAATGCCACCGCCTAAAATCGAAAAGCAAATTCAGGGATTCATTGGCTGGTTGCAATACATAAGTAGGTTCATATCTAAATTGACAAAAATATGTGAAGCAATATTCAAGAAACTTAAAACGAATGTGCCAGTAATATGGGACGATGAGTGTCAAAAAGCCTTTGAGAAGATCAAAGCCTATTTTGCTAATCCTCCTGTATCAGCACCAGCACTCCCAGGAATTCCTCTTAGGTTGTACTTAACAGTCACCAAAGAGACAATGGGGGCTATGCTCGCACAAGAAGTAGAAGGAAAGGAGAACGCCATCTACTATCTAAATAAAAAGATGCTTGAGTATGTAATACGCTATACACCACTTAAGAAATTGTGCCTCGCATTAGTGTGGGCCACAACCAAGTTAAGGCATTACATGCTCGTTCATACGGTCTTTGTAGTATCTCGAATGGATCCACTTAAGTATCTTTTCGAGAAATCTACACTAAATGGGAGAATATCAAGATGGATAATCAACCTAGCCCAATTCAATGTAAGGTTCATGCCCCAAAAGGATATTAAAGGATCTGTGGTTTCGGATTTCTTAGAAGATTTCGCGATAGAAGATTCCACACCTATACATGAGAATGATTTTCTAAACGAAGACTTGATGGTCACAAAAGATGATACTTGCACTCTCTAATTCGACGGAGCCTCAAACCAAAAGGGATGTGGCGTAGGAGTACTATTAGTATCACCTAAAGAAGAACATGTTCCAATCTCCATAAACCTAGATTTCGACATTACCAACAACGCTGCAGAATATGAAGCATGTGTGGTAGACCTCGAAACAACATTGGCATTGGGAGAAAAGAAACTTTGAATTTTCGGGGATTCTTCGTTATCATCAATCAAATTTCCAAGAGATGGAAATTAAGGAGTGAAAGCTTGGCCCCTTACCAAACCTACTAGGAAACTCTCAAGAATCAATTGGAAAAGGTAGAATACACACATCTACCTAGAGAAGAAAATCAATTCGGTGATGCCTTGGAAAGACTAGCCTCAATGGTTAGGATTCCTACGGAAATTGAGCAAATGCCCTTAACAATATAAAAGAGGCATAAATCGGCTTATATCCAAGCAATAGAGGATGATGAAGTAACCTAAGAAGAAGAAGAAGAAGAAGAAGAGGAAGAGCCTTGGTATGCAGACATCCTTAATTATGTCACAAAGGGAGAATATCCACCCCATGCTGACAAAAGAGCAAAACGAGCCTTAAGACTTTTGGCTTCCCAATATGTGCTCAATAACGACGAGTTACACAAAAGAATACCTAAAGGTCGAGCTCTTCTATGCGTAGGCAAAAAGGAAGCCCAAAGGGCTATGAGAATATTTCATGAAGGAGTATGTGGAACACACATAAATGGCAAAATGCTAGTCCAAAAGATAATGTGTGAAGGGTATTATTGCACTACCATGAATAGGGACTGTCATCAATATGTAAGAAGATGCCCCAAATGCCAAAAATATGAAAACTTGCAACATGTTCCTCCGTCTCTCCTCTACACTTATACATCACCATGGCCATTCTCAACATGGGGAATGGATATTATTGGAAGAACTACTCTCTAAGGAACAGGAGGCCATGAATACATATTAGTAGCAATTGATTACTTCACTAAATTGGTTGAAGCAAAATCATATGCAAAACTCACTACAAAACATGTAGCACTCTTTATCAAAAGAAACATTAATTGTCGATGTGGAGTCCCACATAAAATGATAAGTGACAATGGAAATCACTTTCAAGTAGAATGTGAAGAATTGTTACAAAAGTATGGCATTCAACACAATCATTCTTATCCATAAAAACCTCAAGAAAATGGTGCAAATGAGGCAACTAACAAAAATTTAAAGACGTTCATCGAGAAGATCACAAAAATTACAAAGATTGGCTTGAAAAACTCCACTTTTTCCTATGGGGGAACTGCACGTCAATTCGCTCATCAATAGGGAATGCGCCATTTTCCTTAGTTTATGGAATGGATGTCGTATAACCTATAGAGTTAGAAATACCTTCTTTACGCATCACGTTAGAAAGTAAACTCGATGAAGTAGAATGGACTAGAGCGAGATATGAAGAGCTAATTCTACTTGATGAAAAGCGACTAGACGCTCTGCATCATACTCAATGTTATCAAACTCATATGGCTATACATTTCAACAAGAAAGTCAAGGCAAGGAATATTAAAGTAGGAGACTTGGTGTTAAAAGCATTAAGGAAAAATGTTTTAGACCCAAGAGGCAAGTTTGGACCCAATTGGTCTGGGCCTGTAGGGAATATTTCAAACCATTCCACACTTGAGCCCCACTGTGTTCATACACTTAAGCATGGTGGCGTCCAAAGGAAAGGAAGCTAGATTAAAAGAGTCGCCAACAAGTTTTGGGAACTTGTAAACCGTTCACAGGGTGAAGGTTACACCCCTTAACGATCCAGGAGATCATTAACTCCAATAGGTATGGAACCATGACTGGAAGTTTGGGGATGAAGGAACAAATCCATCCTAAAAGAGATTGAACTTGCCCTAATAATAAGCCTCTACTTTGTTCTTCTCGTATTTATGTGCTCTTTCTAAATATCATGCGATCAATAAATTAACCCTAAACCTGTTTAATCTATGTTGGTTGAATATTAATGCACAAATAAAACTGTTATTGGTGATCACTTGAATTATAATCATATTAGCCTGAACAAGATTATTAATTATTTTATTAAGCGTGATTACAAGTACATATTCCCTTTAAACATGCATAAAAGGTGTGATCAAGCAATAACAATAAAATCAAGCAACATAATAACAATTATCATCATAATCATAATAACAACAATCATAATTAAAATCATGCTAAAGCATAATAATATTAGCAAGATCCTAGGCATGATACTAACAAGATTAATAACAAACCCTAGCATGTCACTAAAGATAAAAGATCAAAGCTTTAGCCCTAACATGATACTTACATGATATTAGGAAAGAAATAGGAAGCATCATAATAATATTAGAAATATTAGTTAATCCTAAACATGATACTAGGAATCAATATAATATCCTAACATGATACTAGGAAACAACAAAATAATTTAGGCATAAGTCTCTATATCAAAAGAATAATGAAGCAATTGAAGTACTTACGTCGATACCTCGTATCTCTTTCTAATAACAAAATACACACGTTAGTAACTTCAAGGAAAAGTAATAAACAATTCTATTAAATAATTGAAATAAAGATTTAGAACTAAACCGTCAGAAATATCAAACCTTTCACGTCTGGGGCAAAGGAAACTTTGAACTTGGCTAGGTGTTTCTAGATCTTATGAGTGAGGAATTTTGAGGGAGGAAAGGTTTAGAAAAAGAATAGATAGAGAAAGCTTCTAGCTTTTAGAGAGAGAGAGTAGATGTAGAGAATTTTGGGTGATTTGAAAACAGGAAAATACGACCCCTATATATAAGAAAAATAGCACGGGATCGGAGAAAATCATATTCAGAATTAAATACCTCATGTCGCAAACGACAGGAGTTAGCGCCAGACGAGTCGCCAGGCGACGAAGGTTAGGGCCAGGCGACGACTCTGTCGTCTCACACTCGTTCAAAAGTATAACGCGCTTTTACACGCGTAATTACCTTTAAATTTGGTTACAAGTAATTATGCGTCAAAGAAGATTTAAAATCAAATTTAATATATTTTATTCAAAATAAAACATCTTAAAAATAATTATCAATCCTTACCTTATTAGAATTATAAATAACCTTCTAGATATTCCGAGAAAACTAAAATCAATCCTAATCATTTTAGGAATAATAATTAATAGGCCCTCCTCTAAATCATTGGGCCACATTAAAAATCATTGGCCTAATTTAATTTAATACATAACTTCCTTATAATTCATCGGAATTGGACTTATAATTTATATCATTGGAAAGCTCTTTTTAAACCCAATCCAACTAAACTACTATTGGACCCCTATCTTGGACCAAACCAAATTAGACTGGCTATTTTTCATAAATAGAGTAAGAAAAGAAATATTTTTGAAAACAAAAAGAGAAATATTTTTATTAAAACATCCTCATCATTAGACTTTCCACACTTTCACTTTGTTCGATAATTAAATGACATGAAAGATATTCATCACTGGGTTTGGTTTTGGGGAGACACATTTGGGTGTCTACAAAAGCCCCCACTTTGACTGACTTTGGAGAAACGAAAGTTTCGAAAATAAAAGTCAAAGTAGCGATAGGGACGGAGAATGATTTAGAACGTTCTGCAATCCTAAATCATTCTTGTAACACCGATACCTGCGAACTAGCGTTAGATAAACAGATAAAAGATTTAAGAAACGCGTATCTTGCACCGTCAAGCACACATCTCTGGAGTAACCAATTTTGTTTGACGATCTTCCTCATGCTAGGGGATACCGCCTGAAGACTACCCTGCCTGCAACTGCCTTTAATTTCTGTTGTTTTATGACCATCTTCCACATCCTAGGGAACATGATCGACGATAACCTCGCTTAAAATCACCTCCTATTTTCTGAAAACCTTCCACATCCTAGGGAACGCCATCGAAGATAACTTCACTTGAAGCCATCCTCATTTTCTAACAACCTTCCACATCCTAGGGAACGTCGTCGAAGATCACTTCGCTTGAAGCCATCCTCAGTTGTTTGTGACAACCCTCCGCAAGCTAAGGAACGCCGTCGAAGATAACTCCACTTGCAGCCATTTTCAGTTGTTACGATACTATTCCGAAGAAAATTACTGAAGACCAACGCATGTTGATCCTTAAAGCTCGCTTAAACTTTATTGTTGTGATATTCGCTGAAATTTCCGCGGTGCCAGTACATAGGCGCATTTTGCTACTTGTGAACCATTACGTCAGTGTCTTTTGCTACTTGTGAACCATTATGTCGGTGCCTTTGCGATGAGCCAATGTTTAGGAACTCAAAGCTAAGTGAGACGATCTTTTATCAGGTTGATCACCTACTGTGATTGTAATCGAGCTGATTACTTAATAATGTCAAATGCTTATAGGGGCTAACTGGCGTATCAAGGAACCCGAAATTGCTGCAAGAAGGTCCACATAGTCATTTATGAGGGCCACATATTCTATCGCCGTACCAGCGCACGCTGGAATGCACTGCCGCCAGGTTTTAACACTGTCCCCAGGCGACAAATTCGTTGTTTGGCGCTGATGTCGGGTTTTCAAAATAAGACCCCTTTCTTCTTCATTTACCGTGACTGCTACTGCTGTTTGTTCATGTTTGCTCGAGACTTCAAATTAGTCGTTCTTGCTTGTTTGTCCACTAAATTCGCTCAAATTTGTTGCAAATCAAAGCTTGTCTCATCTATTTTCCCGATCCATGTAATATTTTCTCAAACTTCACTCGGTTTTTGCTGATTTTGGAGATATTTGTGCGCGGGTTTGTTTGTCGAATTTTATGCCTTAAAATTGTTGGATTATGTTTATATATCATGTTTAGAGCATTTTGAGACTTGTTTTCTCAATTTGGTAAAGAAATGAACGAATTGCCATTGTTGAACCCCTTGAGTTCATGAGAACAATGTGACTTGTTCTTCGTGTTTTTGCTAGCCGTTCTTGTCAAATTTGTCACAATATTTGTCATAGTATTACAAGAAATTGTTTAATTGCTGAAAAATTGCCATTTATGCTTGAATCGAAATTATGCTCCGTTTTAGTACTACGTACTCTGTTTTTTGCGAACATAGTATCATGCGGCTAGGCGAACCTAAGATACTATAAAACCTTATTTTTCTGGTATTTTGCATAATATATCATGACTAGATGATGAGTGATATTTATGTCACTCCTAGGGTAGTTCTTTCTAGTAGTTTTAGCAATAATTCGGTTCATCCTAGTGTGCTTTTGTTATGTTTTGCCTAATTTAAGCAGTCTACCTATGTGTTGTGTAATGTGTTTTTATTTGGTTTAGGTAGGCTTTGCTCCCCTCCCTCTTTGTTGTATTACGCTTCGCCTTCCTATTTTGTAATTGCAGATTGATTGCGGTTCGAATTGACAAGGAGCCAGAGCAAGGATCGAAGCATTGAACCAGCAGTTTGGAGCGGGCGCGCAACTATAGGTGCGGGCGCGCCACCTTGGGCGCGGGCGCGCGACACTTCCTGGCGCGGGCGCGCGCTGAGCTGGCCCAATCCTGTGACACCCATTTTTTAGCGGGCGCGCTTCTTGAGGAGCGGCCGCGTCACCATCTAGCGCGCGGGCGCACTGTTGTGCAGCGTGGGCGCGCCTGTCTGCTGCGGTCCGTAACCTGAAATCAGATTTAAAAAGCAAAGAAGAGGAGAGAGAAGGTAGCATTCATTATTCACATATTGAAACTTTCAGCATACTCTTTAGAGGAACATTCTTAGCATAGATTTTAGCTTTCTTGTGTTGGAAATTCTTCCATAGATCTTAGTGTAGATCTTCAATTTATCAATTTTAGCTACTTTGGGTATTTTGAGGAAGCATTTTGGAACTCTATTGGTGTTTGTCATCTCACTTGGTATTGAATGAAACTATTGGTATTCTTCTTTTTATTCTTTTGTTATATGCTTAAAGTTCCCATCTTTGTTGGTTTAATTGGTGAAATTATCATCTCTCTCATTAATTTCTTAATTACTTTTTTGATTAGTGTAATTGTAGTTAGGGTTATGGATTGTGAGTAGTTTTCTTATTGCTAGGGGTTTGGTGGAGACATGCTTTGAATTTGATGTATGATAGGCTAGGCTAGTTTGGAATACTTGCAATTAAATCTTCCTTGCGCCTATACTTTTTGGCTACTCCATGTTTATGGCCATATGCATGTTGTGGTTGAGTGACTTGAATTAAATCATGACGATAGTGTGATTTAGGAATAGTTATTGGGTGATTGATTATTGTCTAACCTTAGTATTGCATGCCTTATGACGATAGTGTAAGTGCATGTTAACTAGGAAAGCTCTTAATCCCGATAGGTGATTAGAGAGTACTCTTGACTTTGCCTTGTATGAGTTGCTTGGTTTGCATGTAAACCTACTTCCCTAAGCCTAGCTCCTTTGACTTCATAGCATGTTCGACCCCTACCCCTAGCATTTATTTTAACTAATTTTACATACTCTTTAGTCATTAATTCATCCACTATTTTTCTTGACCGAACTAGATTAACTTTAGGAGATAGATAGCAGTGCTTAATCGTTTCCCTGTGTTCGACCCTTGACTTGCCTCTATACTCGTTTAGTTGCATGTTTAGGACCACAAATATCATTTGATAGAGGTGTCTTAGTAACGACCTAAAATACCCTTTGTCAAATTGGCGCCGTTGCCGGGGAAACGGTTTCCATTGTGTGTATATTTTCTTGTTGAGACTAGTTCATTCGTTTCTTTCTGTTGTTTTTCCGTGTCTTTTCAGTGCTCACTTTTTGCTTAGCTTTGTATATGCACAGGAGGCTTAATAGCTCTAGGCCTTTGGTGTCCATAGACCACGAGCTAGAGCATACTCTAACCCAATTGAGGAGACAAGCAAGGGAGAGAGGTGAAGACCCACTTCAAGAGGAAGTGAGAAGTTCCCCTACCCCATCTTCACCCAATTCAAGCGAGGAGAGTGAATCACCCACAGGCTCAAATCCCAACCCATTTGCCAATAACCATAATCAACAAAGTATGGGTGATCAAGGAAACGTGGGTGATCAAAGGTCACTAAAGCAACTTGGAGCACTCGATCCATATACCTCTCAAAGTGGGATCCTAGCTCCTACTACCCAAGCAAACAATTTTGAAATCAAGCCTAACTTCATCTCCTTGATAGAAAAAAGGCAATTCACGGGTGGTAAGTTTGAGAACCCACATGAGCATTTTAAAGAATTTCTCAAGTATTGTGACACTATCAAGATCAACGGAGTAACCCAAGAGTACATTCAATTGAAGATGTTTCCATTCTCTCTTATAGGAGTAGCCGAGCATTGGTTGAATAATGACGTGCCTCCCGGTTCTCTCACAACATGGAATGAGGTTACTACGGCATTTTTGGCAAGGTTCTATAATCATAAGAAGATTGTCGAGGCTCGTTCTAAAATTCAAAGCTTTCGCCAAAGGGGAGGTGAGTCTCTATGTGAGGCTTGGGAAAGGTACAAGGAACTCCAAAGACAATGCCCTCATCATGGCATTCCCAACTACCAAATTCTTCAAACTTTCTATGGAGGCCTTTCACCCCAAAGCAAGACAAGTTTAGATGCCGGGGCCGGTGGCCCTATTATGAGCAAGAGAGAGGACGAAGTTGAAAGCATAATAGAAGATGTGGTCCGGAATTATGAGGATTGGTATGAAGGTGAGAGAGAAGCCACTTCAAGCAAAGGAACGGTGCAATCCATCGAGCAAACCAATGCCATCACAAATCTTTCCAACCAAATGGCAAAGATGGCGAAACAAATGGAGGAGCTCATGAAATCAAGCACTCAAAATACTTCCTCTCCTTCTACCAAGAGAGGCCATGGTATGAATCCTTCTACTTCTTCTCCCTCTAATTACAATGCTATGCCTCCCGGTTGTATGTTTTGTGATATATGTGGAAACTATGACCATAATTCCGAACAATGCATGTCCATTAATGAATATCAAAGCCCTTCCCAAGAAAATGATGATGATAATGTTGAAGATGTTAATGCTATGAATTTTGTCCCCCGTGAGGGAAATGTTGGAATGCGGCCAAATTGGAATCAAAACCAAAACCGCGGTTGGAAGCAAAATCAAGGTTGGAATCAAAATCAATGGAATCAAAGTGGTGGTAGTTATGATAACCAAGGCCAAGGTAAGGGGAACTCTTCTAATTACAATGGAAGAAGTTACTCAAACCAAAGGCCCAATTGGAATCAAAACCAACAACACTATTCCAACAACCAACAACGTTTTAATTCCAATCACGGTTCTGGAAATGGAAGGCCTCAAAATAGACCTCCCGGTTTTGAACAAATTAGGCCACAAGCCCAAATTTCTAACACACCTCCTCCTCAAGTTGAGGCCGCTCCGAATTCTATGATGGGCATGCTCCAAGCTTTCATCAAGAATCAAGAGAGCTACAACAAGAGTCAAGAGGAGGAAAAGAAACAAATTAAGGCACACATGAAAATGCTTGAGACCCAAATCTCCCAAATTGCCCAACTAAGTTCTTCATCCTCCCCTTCTTCCTCTTCTTCTTTACCTAGCCAAGGTGTCAACCCCAAATCTATGTATGCCATTACCACTAGAAGTGGGAAGATCCTTGAGAGTGATTTAAATGTAGAGAAGAGTTCCGATAAAGGGATAGGACTTGAGGTTGAGGATGAGTCATCAAGAGAGGGTGAGGTTCTAGAAGGAAGTGCCGAAAAGCATGAGAGGGGTGAGAGAGAAAAAGAGAAGGAACCCGAAAAGGAGAGCACCAAAGAGCAAACACCTTTACCCCTTAATCTCCAACCTAGGAATGAGAGGTTGCCTTTTCCCCAAAGATTTGCTAGGTCTAAGCTTGATACCCAATTCGGAAAGTTTTTAGAAGTAGTTAAAGGCTTGCATATTTCTATACCCTTTGTGGATGCTATGAAGGAGATGCCTCACTACTCTAAATTTCTAAAAGACCTTTTGAATGGAAAGAGAGGAGTTGAGACCGTTAATCTAACCGCAAATTGTAGTGCCATTCTCTCTAGTAAGCTACCAACCAAATTGCAAGACCCCGGTAGTTTTTCCATTCCTTGTTCTATCAATGAGATCCATTTGGGGAAGGCTTTGTGTGACCTAGGTGCTAGTGTGAGTTTAATGTCTTCTCGGTCTACCAAAAGCTCAATGTGGGAAGCCTTTCACCTACAAACATCACTCTCTAACTAGCGGATAGGTCCACAAAATTGCCTATAGGGAAAGTAGAGGACGTCCCCCTTAGAGTTGGTAAGTTCACCTTTCCGGTGGATTTTTATGTCCTTGAGATGGATGAAGATGAAAGAATTCCTATAATTTTGGGTAGGCCATTCCTAGCTACTTCTAAAGCGATCATCGATGTCAAAGAAGGTAAGATGACCTTGAAGGTTGACAATGATTCTATTGAATTTGACTTGAATAAGGTAATGAGACAACCCTCCTCTAATAATGAATGCTTTAGAATAGATACAATTGAAAATTTGATGAATGAGTTTAGATACCCTCATATGCATGCTTCTAATGATCTACTTGAGAATGTTTTGTTGAATGAGAATGAAGTAGGCGATCAAAAGGAGATGCAATTGTATGAAGAAATACTTAATGAGAAAGAGAAGACAATCACCGACCAAGAGATGCTCCAAACACATGAAATCTTCAAGGTAGAGAAGGAGGATATCTCCAATGGTAAGGGAGCTCCGAAGGTAGAATTGAAACCTCTACCTTCGGGCTTGAGGTATGTCTTTTTGGATGCTAATGATACTTCCCCGGTTATTTTCAATGCTAACCTCACGGAAGAGCAAACCTCCTCATTGCTAAATGTCTTGAAAAAGCATAGGAAGGCTTTGGGTTATACTCTTGATGATCTCAAGGGTATAAGCCCCTCCCTATGCATGCATAAAATCGATTTAGAGGAGCGTGCTAAGTCGTGTAGGCAACGGCAAAGGAAGCTTAATCCTTCCATGCAAGAGGTTGTGAGGAAAGAGGTTTCCAAGCTACTTGAAGTAGGGATCATCTATCCAATTGCTCATAGTGATTGGGTATCCCCGGTTTAAGTAGTGCCGAAAAAAGGAGGTATGACGGTTGTTTCGGGGTTTTCTGATGTCCTACGGGAGAGTTACAATTCCGAGACTGGAACCGGACGCCTGTACCTGCAAAACAAACGGATACTCCGGACGATTGGAGATCCGCCTCCGACGGTCAAGTTAGTACTTGATTAAGGAGTAATTAATGCGGAAAAGTAATTAGGTCTCTCTAGGTGAGAGTGTTAAATGTGCGTCATCCCCCTTAATGAGGATTAAGGGAGGTATTTATAACCTTGGGAAACGTGCCAATCCTAGGTTTAGGTTAACCTAGGGCTGATTAGGCTTCCCTTGGAAGTTGGGCCTAGGTGGCTGGTTTTTCCATTAGGCATGGAGGATGCCACGTGTCATGACATAATAGGTCCAGGGTGGACAAATAGGCGTGTGCCACGTGGCAAACCCTGACCGTTCCAACTGGAGGACACTTGGCAGGACCTGATTGGCCCACGTGGCGCATTCCGATTGGTGGGAGCAAAATCCCCTAATCATTTGCCCCTCACAGGTGGCACGTGACTGGTCACGTGTTACCTGTGACAGGTGTCGCACCGTGACAGGCGACGGCTTTCTACATGTGTCACTCGGCGAAAGGCCAAGAGATTTTCCCGCCCAAATTTTGAATTTTGGAAGTGACCCTTTGCCTTCTCACTTCTCCTATATAAGGGTGTGTTGACTTCAGTCATTTTCACACTTGAGAACTTTTTAGAGAGAACATTCGGACCCCTGAACTTGCTCTGACATTTCGGACCCTTTCTGCCTACCGCCTGCTCTGACAAGCCGACTACATAGGATTTCCAGAACTCCGTCAACTTCACTCGTTCAGGTAACCGTCGGTTCTCTTACTCTTAATTTTCTCTTTATTTTATTCTTTTTTGAAATGGCACCACGGAAGCACACGACACGACCTAGGTTAGTGATCAGCCGGTCACCAGGGACGGCTGAATCTAGGACTAGGAGTGCCGCCTGCCCTTTTCCGGACCCATCTTTGCCCTTTATACAAAGTCCGACTGTCTCTGTGTCTATGCAGAACATGATGGCCAGAACAAAAAGAACTGCTAGGATTTCGAACTCAGACGGCTCCTCCCACAGGATGCCGATTAGTGAAACATCTGACCAGGCACCAGATGTGGAAGTGAACCAAAGCGGCTTGAAAGCCGACAGTTCTGAGGGAGGAGTCAAAGTGACCCCTTCCAATTTTACAGTTGACAAGTCTACATTCTCTCTTGCTCCTTTTGAAGGAGAGAAGGCGGGCCCCTCTAGGAGAGGGGAGGAGTCGTCCTCTTCGGACTCATCAGAGGACGAATCCGAGTCTAGCTCTTCTGGTCATGCTTCTCTGGACACAGAAGAGAAAAACAGCCGCCTATAAGAGGCGAGGCTTTCTCACGCAGTTGAGAAGGGGGACAATTGGGCGCAGCCATCCGCCTCTTACCGAGAGCAAAATACCCCCTACTACTGCACTGTCCCACGGGGCCGGATCACGGCCATGCAAGAGAGAGTGGGCAGCTTTATTGCGAACCACACAATGGGCCCCGGCTTTTTAGTTTTCGTGCCGGATCCAGAAGACACTGTCGTCTGGCCGGCTGGTACTAGTTATGATGGCGCCTGCTTTGGCTGCTACGAGGCGGCCATCAGGGCTGGGCTGCGCTTTCCCACTACATCCGGCTGTTCAGCGGATCTTGGATTGTTATGAGTTGGGGTTATGGCAATTAGCCCCAAACTCCTGGGTCAACGTACTCGGCTATGTGGCCGGGTGCGAACTGCACGGGGTGGAGCCAAACTTCGAGGCTTTCGCCCACATGAACTACCTCAGCCGGACCCCTAAGGCAGGCGGTACCGGCTGGTATCAATTGACGAGCCACAGAGGCTACCTCATGACAAGAGGTAAAGCAAACAAGTGGAAGGATTGGCGAAGCACCTTCCTTATCATTGAAAGTTCGGACATAGAGCTGAACAAGCGCTTCAACAGGTGGAAAAGGAATCCGCCTCTTCTTGCAGGCGGCCGCAGCATGCCGCCTGTTCCCCCCAAAGCTAAGAAAGAGATCCTGGATAAAGGACTCTTTAAAGTAGAGTCAAGGGTCGACTCTACTACAAGGGTACGAGAACAGGTACCCCTGCACTGCGTCCCGAGCTTCAAATGGCTCTATGACGAGTACTTTTAAGCCGCCTGTGGCCTCAGCAGTCGGTGCTCAAGAGGTAGCCGGCCTGTCGAATACTCTTTTTTTCCATGCATTACTTTTATGACTTTTTATTAACTTTGCTATTTGTTCTTGCAGCGGACGCCATGAGCAAAATTACCGCCTCCAAGACTGCGGCGGCCATGTTGCGAGCCTCCATCATGCAACAATCCTCAACCGACTCCCCCAACAAGGGGGCGCCCTTGGTGAGCTCCAAACCTTTCACTCTCTTTTTGGAGTTGGGTTTATGCATATACTGATCGAGTGTTTTTTTTTTTTTTTTTTTAGACGGGCACTCCAAGAGCCTCTTCTTCCCAACAGCCGGACTCCAAGACCCGGAGGACAACTGTTGCGGGCTCTCCTGGTGCTGCCAGGAAACATGTGGCGGCTGAGAAACAGCCGTCCACTCCTTCTAAAACTCCAATCGGGCCGCCTAGAAGTATGAAGCTGTTCTTGTGAATTTAGACTTGCTCCCTTCTTTACTAGGTCTAACTTGTTTGTTTATGCTTGATGTAGCCGGCTCTCAGGAGCCGGACTTGGTCGAGGTGGCCAAGTCTATGACCAAAGTCGTCCCTCCGGCTGAGAGGGAGGCGGTCAGGGGTGTCGGCACCCTTGACCTAGACAGGATTGCAGGGGTCCTTGCTGAGGTATACTTAGCATATTTTTGGTTATTTAAATTCCAGGACGCCTGTTTTTTGTTTGAGAACTGACGCCTGTTCCCTTTTACTTAGGCCCTACTCCGAGTGAACGGCCTTCGCAAGCCGCTTGACAGGAAGAACAAAGAGGTAAAGGCTGCAAAGGCTATGGCCGCCTCTGACTGTGATAAGGCAATGTTTCAAATTGCCCAAAATGAGGTTTTGACAATTGATATTCTTTATTATCAAGCGCAGGCTACTTCTGCTATCCGGGCTTAGTTAGAGGCGGCCCAGAAGAAAAATAATGAGCTGGAGGCGACCATCAACAATCTCAAGGTCGAGCTAAGACCTCTTCGCCAAAAAATGTCCTCATACGACACCTTGGAGAAATCCTTGGCGCACGTTAAGGAACGCCTGGTGACCTAGGAGAAGAGTCTTACTCAGGAGCTCTCGGCAAAGGCCGAGCAAGAAAAGAAGGAGCTGGTCCGAGAGATGATGGAAGACTTTGCTCAGATCCAGCGCCTGACCTGGGGCCGCCTCTTCCCCAATGTCGACTTTTCCTCCTGGGAAAAAACGTACCGCCAGTGCTCTGATAGATATAATCAAGAGATCCTGGCGGCTGCTGAGGACGAGGTGTTGGAGGAGGAGGAGCCGGTAGTGGCGCTTGTGCCGCTTGGGGGGATGCATCGAAGAAGGATGCAGCTAAAGCCGAGTCCAACAAAAAGAGTGCTGACCAGGCGGCAGCTGCTACTATTGAAGATCTGCCCCCTTCTTAAGCTTTATGTCTTCTTTTCACGGCCTGCGTGCCGTTTGTTTCTATTTACCCGGCCAGGGGGCCAGGGTTCTAAATATTTTGCCAGTCTTAATGACCGGCTTCTTTTTGTATCTTTTACCCGGCCAAGGGGCCGGGGGTATGAATGTTTATGCCAGTTCCTACTTGTTTCGTTTTGAATTTGTTAAGTATCGAAACTCTGATATCCAATTGCATACTTATACCGACTGTTTTGCATGGCCGATAGTTGCGGACAGGTACGAGGTAGTTAGTCACGCCACCTATGCCCCTGGACGACTGGTTGTCTGTTTCCAGGCTAAGCGATCAGTCGGCCACTTTAAGCGATCCAAGTAGGAAGGTGGTTTCCTACCTGCCTTGTTTTTTTTTTTAAGGCTAGAGACTCTAGTCGGTCCAGGCCGAATGTTCCCCGCCACATTTAATCTAGTGTGAACAGGCGCTGTATGAACACCTTTTTAGTCTCATACTAAATTTTTAAGGAGTGACCAAGTAAACATGATTATTACCTAGTCGTCGAGTAACTGAGTAGTAGAGGTTTCAAGCGGTGGGTACCGGTTGCTCCCCTTTATTTGCCAATGTTCTTATCCCAAGTAGTTCAGTCGGTTGGTTGACACGGATGGTTACTGCAAACACTTGTTTGACCTGATTAGTCAGTTAAGTGAGGGGTATCCTTGTCCGGGAAACGGCAACATGGTTTTCTTGGTTAGACAGTCTATAGGTGTCGTGTAATGATTTTATAGAACAATGTTCCACCCAAAAGGGAGTTGCTCTCTGCGACGAATTTCATCCGGATGGATGCCGTCGGACGCCTGCTATAATGTTGGGACAGGTCGAATTGAACTTATATTTGGATCAGTTGGCTTAGCGCCTGGTCTGATCATTTTAGCTATGAGCCTTTGATAGTTCTTGGTGAACTGTGTTATGGGAGAGTAGCCAGTTGTGTGGAACAAGCGGCGTGCCCCTCTTAAGTAAAAATGAAAATTAAACATGGAGAGTAGCCGACTGTTTGTTAGTAGGCATGCCCCTCTTAAGTAAAAATGAAAATTAAACATGGAGAGTAGCCGACTGTTTGTCAGTAGGCCTGCCCCTCTTAGTACAAAATTGAATGAAACAGCAATCTTTTATTAAGTAGCCCTCGACTATTTACATCATTCAAAAGAAATATTTCTTAAGATTATCTACATTCCAGGTTCGAGGCAACGGTTGGCCGTCTGGTGTTTCCAGACGGTAGGTACCGTCCCTGACCTCTTCATAGATTCGGTAGGGTCCTTCCCAGTTGGGAGTTAATTTTCCAAACTCATTAGCCCTACCAACTGCTTCCATTTTTCTAAGTACAAAATCCCACACTTTGAGTGGACGCCTGTGTACTTTTTTGTTGTATGATCTGGTCATTCTCAGGCGGTAAATTTCATGGCGCAAGACAGCATTGCCCCTCCTTTCTGGGAGTGAGTCTAATGCCAGGCGCATGGCTTCCCAGTTTGCCTCTTCGTCATATAGCATTACTCGAAGAGTCGGCTCGTAGTGTTCAATTGGAAGAACAGCTTCCGCACCATAAGTTAGGAGAAATGGAGTTTCTCCAGTTGCCCCTTTTTCAGTCGTCCTAATGGCCCAGAGAACATGTGGTAATTCATCCGCCCATAGGCCGCCTGCTCGTTCAATCTTTTTCTTGAGACCGTCTGAGATGATTTTAGTAAAGGCTTCTACCTGGCCGTTTGCTTGTGGACGGCCGACTGATGCAAAGTGGTGTGCAATTCCTTGGTCACCCAACCAGCTTTTGAGAACAGGCGTCTCAAATTGGGGACCATTATCAAAAACCATAGACATGGGAACCCCGAACCGAGTGATGACATTTTTCCAGATGAATGAAATTACATCCTTCGTCTTGATTCCCTTTACAGCCTCCGCCTCCACCCATTTAGTGAAGTAGTCGACTGCAACAAGTATGTACCTCCTTCCGCCTGTAGCAGGCGTATAGGGACCCAGAATATCCATGCCCCACTTAGCAAACGGTAGTGGGCTATGAATTGTAGTGAGGTCAGTGGCCGGACGGTGAATTAGTTTGCCAAACCTTTGGCACTTGTCACATTTTTTCACCATCTCCATTGCATCAGCTTCTAAAGTAGGCCAAAAGTAGCCCTGCCGCCTTGTCCGTTGAGCAAGCGACCTACCGCCTATATTGGAAGCGCAGTAACCAGAGTGAAGATCGTCTAGTATCTCTCGTCCCTTTTCTGGAGTGACACACTTTAAGTAGGGTTGAAGGTACCCTCTTTTGTGAAGTTCTCCCCTTATCATTTCAAAACTGGCTGCTCGTTTTTTCAGCGCAGCCGCCTGGTGATGATCATCTGGCAGGGTACCGTCTGTCAAATATGCCGTGATTGGATCCATCTAGGTTGAGCTTCTGTCTTGGATTCCAATAGGGTCTTCCTCGATGCTTCTCTTCTCCATTACTTCCCAAAAAACAGTTCGAGGAGTATCACAAGAGGCGGATGATGCTAATTTTGAAAGTGCATCCGCCTGGTTGTTTTCTGATCTCGGAACTTGAGTCAGATGAAAATCTTCAAGGGATCCGACTGCTTGTCGTACCGCCTGTAAATACTTGATCATGGCCGGATGGGTTGCTTCGTATTCGCCATTATACTGACTCACTATCAATTTGAATCGGAACAGGCGTCTATCTTTCGTGCCCCTGCCGCCTTGCACATGCGGATTCCGGCTAGTAAAGCTTCATATTCTGCCTCATTGTTTGAGGCCTGAAAACTGAAGCGTAGAGCATACTCGTACCTGTCGCCTTCTGGCGACTGACATATGACGCCTGCTCCACAACCATTTGAAGTAGAGCTTCCGTCCACATATACCTTCCAGACTTGGTCTGGATCTCGAGAATCAGGGGGACGATTCATCTCAACAATAAAGTCAGCAAAGGCTTGCCCCTTCACTGCTTTTCTAGGCTCGAAAGTAACTTCGAGGCTCTGTATTTCTATGGCCCATTTGATCATCCGGCCTGACGACTCCATGGTGGTCAGTGGCCGCTTGATAGGTTGATCTGTATACACGACGACTGCATGTGCCAAAAAATAGGGCTTCAATTTTTTAACAGCCATGAAGAGTGCAAGACCAAATTTCTCCACTAAGGGATACCTCAGCTCGGCATTTTTCAGTACATGACTGACAAAGTAGACCGGGAGCTGACAGCCGTCTCTTTCAGCAAGAAGAACAGCGCTTAACGCATGATCAGAGACGACCAAGTACATGTAGAGTACTTCTTTGGGCAAAGGGTTGACCAGCCTCGGCAAGGAATGCAAGTGAACTTTCAATTTCTGGAAGGCCGCCTCAGCATCCGGCCCCCATTCAAACCTTGCCTTTTTCTTAATGGCCTGGAAGAAGTATAAGCATTTGTCGCCTGATCGGCTTAGAAATCTTCCCAAGGCCCCCAGACAACCTGTTAACTTCTGAACCTCTCGGACTGTACGAGGCGACTGCATGTCGATGACCGCCTGCACCTTCTCAGGGTTCGCCTCTATTCCTCTATGATTGATAAGGAATCCGAGAAATTTCCAGACTCAACTCCAAATACACATTTCTTGGGATTGAGCATGACATGGTGCCGCCTGAGTGTGGCGAAAGTTTCTCGGAGGTCCGACAGATGATCTATCTGAAGCTTAGACTTGACAATCATATCATCAATGTATGCCTCGACGTTTCTCCCAATCTGATCAAAGAACACAGTGTTTATCATTCGCTGGAAGGTGGCCGGGACATTCTTCATACCAAACGGCATGACCGTGTAACAGTATAACCCTTGATCAGTGACGAAGGTCGTCTTCTCCTGATCTTTCTTCCATACAGGAATTTGATGGAAACCAGAGTAGGCGTCCATAAAGCTCATCAAAGCATGGCCAGCTGTTGAGTCAGCCAGGTTATCAATTTTAGGAAGAGGGTAACTGTCTTTAGGGCACGCCTTGTTTAAGTCTGTGTAGTCTACACACATTCGCCAGGTGCCATTCGGCTTTTTAACAAGCACCACATTCGCAAACCAGTCTGGGAAGTAACATTGCCGAATGAACCCTGCATCAAGTAATTTTTTAACTTCGGCGGCTGCCGCCTGACTTCTTTCTTCGCCATGGTTCCGCTTCTTCTGCCTTACCAGCTTCTTTTTCGGATCCACAGCCAATTTATATACCGCCAGGTCAGAACTAATGCCTTGCATTTCGTGGACTTCGAATGCAAAGATGTCCTTGTATTATTTCAATAGTTTGTGAAAGTCGTCACCCAGAATTCTCAGAGCAGTCGTCCCAACTTTGACTATTCGGTCAGGACGCGAGTCGTCTAAGATCAGGTCCGTATGCTCACCAGCCGGCTGAGGGCGGAATTCATCTGACCGCTCCTCTGCCAATGATTACTATTTTCTGTCTTTTCTTGCGGCCCCCGTCTTGGCTGCCTTTCTCTTCTTGCCGCCTGCTTCTTGAACAGGCGCACTCTCCTTGACATTGTCAAGGTCTGTTTTTCCACCACCTGACCCAGCGGCCATAACAGTGGGCTTGATATCCGAGAGATAGCACTCTCCGGCCATCCTCTGATCTCCCCTTAGGGACCCGACTGTCCCATTATCCCTCTCAAACTTGAGCAACATAAGAGATGGGATTATAACAGCCTTGGAATTATTCAGGGTTGGTCGCCCCAGAATCATGTTGTAGGCCGAGAGTTCTTCTACTACCAGGAACCGGACTACCATGTGTCGTCCTTCCCCTTTTTCACCCAGGAGGATGGGTAAATCCACTCGTCCCACTAGGTGGACGATTCCTCCTCCAAACCCTACTAAAGGGTGGGATGCCGGATGTATGCAATCAGTTTGATATTTTAGTTTTGACAGACATTTGCTACTGATAAGATCTGAGGAGCTTCCGGTATCTATAAGGATTCGGCCAACTCTCTGGTTGGCCACTTTACATTCAATAACGATAGGGTCGTCATGCGGCCCCCTTACCCCTCCTAGATCTTCTTCAGTGATGACAATCTCAGGAAATGAATATTTGGAGGGCCGCTCTTGGTGAACGGAATTTACGTCTAGTCGCCTGATATTGTCTTTGTTGCCCCTAATAGTGGGGCCGCCTCCTGAGAAGCCGCCTGCAATGGTGTAGACGACTGCATCATCTGTATCAGAGCTGTCGGCCTGTTGACTCTTTTTGGCCGACTGTTTTTTCGAGGAAGTGTTCCCCGTAGATTTCTTAACATAAGAGTCAAGATCGCCTTGCTCAGCCAGGCGGTCCAGATACCGCATGAGACTGATGCATTCGTTGGTGTGATGACCAACATCTTCATGATAATCACAGAATTTTTCTTGGTTCCGGTTGCTCGTAGAACCCTTCATGGGGACTGGCTTCTCAATTGAGATCCGTCCCTTGATTTCCTTTAGGATAGCTTGGCTATCCTTGTTAAACGCATACTTTGGGGAGTATGGTTTGAATTCTTTCCTCTTCTTCTGGGCCGGCTGTTTAGAGGAATCAGCCGCCCAGACCTCTTTTCTCTTCTTCTCATCTTTATTCGACGACTGTTTTTGTCGTCCTTCTCTTTTGTCGAACCTTTTCCGGTCCGACTATTTTCCTATATTACAAAGATCAGTCGCCTGTATATAGGCTTCCGCTTCAACCAAGGCCTCTTGAAGAGTCGCAACCCTCTTTCGGACCAAATCAAATTTGAATGTCGACCCGTCTTTGAGACCTCTGAAAAAGTCAGTATAGGCTACCTCATCCGGTAACCCTTGAATCTGTATTCTCATCAGGTTAAATCGCCTGATGTAAGAACGAAGCCCCTCCTTCTCGCCCTGCTGAATCGTTCCTAAATCAAGGGTTTTTTTTTTCGCAGGTATGTTCATGACAAAGTTGGAGGTGAATAAGTAAGCAAGCGTCCTGAAGTTATTCACACAACCAGTCGGCAGGTTGCCGAACCATTGTTGTGCGATTCCTTTGAGAGTTGCTGGAAAACACTTGCACCAAGTGGGATCATCCAACCCTTGAAGGTACATTAGGTTGGTGAATGCCATCAAATGGTCTTCTAGGTTAGTAGTGCAATCATAGGCGCCTACTAATACATTTTTCACTTTGGCCGGCTGAGCGGCTTCAGCAATTTCCTTGGAGAAGGCCGACGGCTGTTCCCCAAGTCTAAGCAACCGTAGCTGCCAGTCCATAGGTTGGACATTCTTTGCTGCATGCCCACCAAACAAAGGTGGCTGCAAAAAATATTGTTGTTGCGGTACAAATGGTAAGTTTGGTACCGCTTGGTCACTATGAAAGCCGGACTGACGGGAGCTGCCGCCTGACTGACTCTCATGATGCGACCGAGTATACTTCATCGAGGTATTGCATAGACTGTCTTGGAAGTCTGAAGTAGAGGCCGACTCTGACAATCGGTCATTCTTTTTCTGCTCTAGCAATAGCCGAGCATCTGTGTATGTTTTCTTCGATATGTCCGCCTGAATATGACGAACAGGTTTCCTCTTTCTTGGAGTAGGAAAGCGGTACTTTGTGAAATCAAGGACAGGCGGCTCCCACTTCCTAGAGTTAGGATGAGGAGTCGCCTCTCGCCCTCAAACATGCTTCCTCCTGCCTGAAGAGGAAGGTTTCTTAGCCGACTGCTCCTTGGCCAGAGCAGGCGGCTTCTTGTTGAGCAACTCTTGAATCTCTCCCTTGAAGCCCCTCATGAAGGTCATGAGTTCGTTTCTTGTAATGGGAGCAGACCCATCAGCCGGCTGCTGCTGAACAGGCGGTGCGCCGGCTGGATCACTAAGTCCAGTTTGAAGATGTTCCCGTTCCCTCCTTTCGGTATGACGGGTGCGTCGGGCCCTTAGGGTCCCGTCTGAAGCTGTGTGAGCTTCAACTTTAAATTCTTCCTCACTATCATGGTCCGACTGAACTTGAGGGTCGTCTAGGGGACGCCTCTCTTCAGGAGTCGGTGCAGACGTGGATGCCATCTCAGAAGTACTCTCCCCACAGATGGCGCCAAAATGTTTCGGGGTTTTCTGATGTCCTGCGGGAGAGTTATAATTCCGAGACTGGAACCGGACGCCTGTACCTGCAAAACAAACGGATGCTCCGGACGATTGGAGATCCGCCTCCGACGGCCAAGTTAGTACTTGATTAAGGAGTAATTAATGCGGAAAAGTAATTAGGTCTCTCTAGGTGAGAGTGTTAAATGTGCGTCATCCCCCTTAATGAGGATTAAGGGAGGTATTTATAACCTTGGGAAACGTGTCAATCCTAGGTTTAGGTTAACCTAGGGCTGATTGGGCTTCCCTTGGAAGTTGGGCCTAGGTGGCCGGTTTTTCCATTAGGCATGGAGGATGCCACGTGTCATGACATAATAGGTCCAGGGTGAAAAAAGTGGCGTGTGCCACATGGCAAACCCTGATAGTTCCAACTGGAGGACACTTGGCAGGACCTGATTGGCCCACGTGGCGCATTCCGATTGGTGGGAGCAAAATCCCCTAATCAACGGTAATGGTCAATGATAAGCAACAATTAGTCCCAACCCAGCTTGTTACGGGTTGGCGTATGTGTATTGATTACCGCCAATTGAATGCCAACACTTCCAAAGACCATTTTCCATTACCGTTTATTGATCAAATGCTTGAGAGGCTTACAAAGCATGCCTTCTATTGCTTTCTTGATGGATATTCGGGATTTTTCCAAATCCCGATTGATCCCAAGGATCAAGAGAAGACAACATTTACTTGTCCCTATGGTACCTTTGCGTACCGTAGGATTCCTTTTGGGCTTTGTAACGCTCCCGCTACATTTCAAAGATGTATGATGTCAATCTTTAGTGATATGATTGAGGATGAGATAGAGGTCTTCATGGATGATTTCTCCGTTGGAGGGACCACCTATGAAAATTGTCTATCTAAGTTATCTCGTTGTTTGGAAAGATGTGAGATGGCTAATCTCGTGTTGAATTGGGAAAAATGTCATTTCATGGTAGAGAATGGGATTGTTCTTGGGCACAAAATTTCCCATGCCGGCATCGAGGTGGATAGAGCCAAGGTGGAGGTCATAGAGAAACTCCCACCCCCTACCAATGTAAGGGAAGTGAGGTCATTTCTTGGCCACGCCGGGTTCTATCATCGTTTTATAAAAGATTTTTCTTTAATTGCTAAGCCACTCAAATCTCTCTTGCATAAAGATAAAGATTTTGTATTTGATGAAGCTTGCCATGAGTCATTTTGTAGGTTTAAAAAGGCTCTTTGCACCGCCCCCATAGTCCAAGGACCGGATTGGTCTTTACCATTTGAGCTAATGTGTGATGCAAGCGACGAGGCCATTGGATCGGTTCTAGGACAAAGAAAGGATGGGAAACTTCATGTTATATACTATTTGTCCAAGACTCTCAACGATGCTCAACGGAATTATACAACTACCGAGAAAGAGTTCTTGGCGGTTATTCATTCATTTGAGAAGTTTAGAACCTACCTTATTGGTTCTAGGACAATAGTGTATACCGATCACTCGGCTCTCAAATATTTGATAAGCAAGAAGGAGGCCAAACCGAGGTTGTTGAGATGGGTCTTGGTCCTTCAAGACTTTGATTACGAAATGAGAGAAAAGAATGAGGCCAATTCTCAAAACAACGTAGAATATCTCCTAATTTCCAAACAAAATTACATCTCCCCCAAGCTTATTCAACACAAACTCACCATACTATATACAAGACACGTAGAGCCTCTCCC
This sequence comes from Chenopodium quinoa, assembly GCF_001683475.1. Classification (NCBI taxonomy): domain Eukaryota; kingdom Viridiplantae; phylum Streptophyta; class Magnoliopsida; order Caryophyllales; family Amaranthaceae; genus Chenopodium; species Chenopodium quinoa. Next base: position 586,083 of record NW_018744722.1, read on the forward strand.
TTCAAGACGTTGATTACGAAATGAGAGATAAGAAGGGGGCCGAGAACATGGTGGCGGACCACCTTTCTAGGTTGGGAGGTGCAAGAATACATGAGGATGGTTTGCCAATTGAAGATGCCCTAATGGATGATGTCTTATATGCTCTTGAGGAAAAATCGGAGCCTTGGTATGCGGATATTGTGAACTACTTGGCTTGTAGTGCCGTACCCCCGGATTTCACTCTTCAACAACATCGAAGGCTCAAGCATGAAGCAAAGAAGTATATATGGGATGACCCTATGTTGTTGAAGAGAGGGGTAGATGGACTTTTGAGAAGATGTGTTCCTAATGAAGAGTTCCAAGATGTGCTCTCAATGTGCCACTCATCCCCTTGTGGTGGTCACATGAGTGCTCAAAAGACCGCTTCCAAGGTCTTGCAATGTATGCTCTTTTGGCCCTCTCTATTCAAAGATGCTTGGCAATTTGTTAAAACTTGTGATAGGTGTCAAAGAGTGGGGAACATCTCTAGGAGGGATGAAATGCCTCAAAACCCCATCCTTGAGCTTGAAGTTTTTGATGTATGGGCAGTAGACTTCATGGGGCCCTTCATTTCTTCTAATGGGAACAAATACATCTTGGTAGCCGTAGATTACGTCTCCAAATGGGAAGAAGTCGTGGCTTCTCCTACAAATGATTCCAACGTGGTTGTGAACTTATTCAAAAGGGTGATCTTTCCGAGGTTTGGTGTCCCTAGGGCTATCATTAGTGATGGAGGGTCACATTTCAAGCATCACACTTTTGCTAGACTTCTTGATAAGTATGGTGTATCCCATAAGCGAGGGCTCTCCTACCACCCTCAAACGAGTGGTCAAGCGGAGGTAACTAATAGGGAGCTTAAGATCATTTTGGAAAAGACGGTGGCAAGAACGAGAAAGGATTGGTCCTCCAAACTCATTAACTCTTTGTGGGCTTATAGGACCGCCTTCAAGACTCCTATAGGGACCACTCCCTATAAACTTGTTTATGGGAAGAATTGCCATTTACCCGTAGAAATGGAACACCGAACGCATTGGGCAATCAAGCGAATCAACTTTGATCTCCATAGTGCGGGTGAACAAAGGCTTCTAGAGCTTCATGAGTTGGAAGAGTTGAGAATGAACGCATATGATAGTGCAAGCCTCTACAAAGAAAGAACCAAGGCGTGACACGGCGCTCAAATTTCCAAGAAGGAATTTGTGGAAGGACAAAAGGTCCTACTCTACAATTCAAGACTCAAGCTCTTCCCCGGGAAATTGAGGTCTAGATGGAGTGGGCCATTTCAAGTTTCCAAAGCCTTTCCTTATGGCTCGGTTGAGATATTCAATGACAAGTACCCTCCGTTCAAAGTGAATGGGCACCGTCTCAAGCCATACTATGAGGGTCAACTAATTGAGAAGCCAGAGCATTTATCTCTCATTGATGTTTTTAAGTCGCCGTGATTTGGTGTGAAGTACGTCAAGCTAGTGACGTTAAAGAAGCGCTTACGGGAGGCAACCCGGTTTCTAACCTTTTTGATTCTATTTTCTTTTAAACTGCTTAGTATAATCTCTCTAACTCTTTTCTTGTATAATGTGATGTAGGTGTTATGGGAAGTGTTTTAGAGAAAAGAGAAGATTTGAAGAAAAAGCGATATATTGAGAGGAGAGGTCGCGCTGCAAGGTGGCGCGGGCGCGCCTAACCAGGAGCGGGCACGCCTAACCAGGAGCGGGCGCGCCTCATCTAGGGGCTCAAATTGAATGAGAAAAAACAGAAGGGTCTGCGGTTTGAGCGCGGAAGAGGAAAGGCCGCGCCTCAGTTTCGGAGCGGGCGCGCCAAATCAAGAGCGGGCGCGCATCATCTAGGGGACGAAATTGGAGGAAATAGTCAGTAAGGTGCGCGGTTTGTGTGCGAATGAGGAGAGATCGCGCATCTGAAGGTGGCGCGGGTGCGCTGATTACGTAGCGGGCGCACCATATCTGATGCCCAAATCTTTAGAAAAGCCAGTAAGGGGCGCGATTTGAGCGCGGAAGAGGAGCGGGCGCGCCGTCCGATCTGAAAAAGTTATTTAAAAATCCCTCAGCTTAGGCGCGGGCACGTGTCGTTAAGGAGCGGGCGGGTCTCTATCGGGAGCGGGCGCGCCTGTTGCGATTTCAGAAAGAAAATAAAATAAAAAAAAAAAAAACGAGTAAAGGACTCCTCAACACCGAAACCCCCTTACTTCTCCATTCACTCTCAAAAACAGAAAACACTCTTCTCACTCACTCTCTCTCTCTAAAACTCACAAACCCTAACTTTCCCATCCTTCAAATCCACTTACTCCATCTTCACGCAAGCTTCAAGGTCATTTTCCTCCATCATCACCACCGCGGCGCTTCTCACCATCACACTCAAGTTCATCTTCTTCCCTTCAACAATTCGACACCAAACAGCAATTCACTCGCATAAGGGTAAAGGTATTCAATTTCCTTTGTTAATATTCTCCTTTGATTGATTTTTAAGCAAGGAATTTGATTATCTTAGATTAATTTTGAGATTCAATTGATTATTGTTGAAATTATTGCTGGATATTCTTGTTGATTCAGTGAAAATTGGTGTCAAAATTGTGGACATACTTGGTTGTTGTTGAATTACTATTGTTATAGAACAGGTACATTGTAGTTTGTGGGGGTGTGGTTGGAATTAGCCGGAGTTGGCTTGTGTTTGAAAAAAAAAAAAAAAAAAGAGTAGTCATGAGTTCGTTAAGGATTGGGAAAAAGAGGAAAACTGCTAACTCGGGACAATCGTCCCAAAACCCTAACCCTAATACAACAAACACTCTTCCTACTTTGAAATTCATTAACAAAAACCATGCCTCCGTCTATAATGATATGAAAAAAAGAAAATTCAGACCCTCAAGGCATTACCATAGAGAGGACATGGAGAAATTGGGAATAAATGACGACTTGTGGTTTCTGTTTGAGAATTTGAGGATGGGATCTTTTGTTAACTCCTCATTCATGACTTACCTAGAACCCTGCTTGGAATTCTTCTCCTCCTTCTCTGTGGACACCTTGGATCTTGATAATGATGTATATAAGATCAAATTCCATCCTTCTCTTTAACACCCAGCATGAGCTAACCTTAGGGCAATTCAACCAAGCCTTAGACTTCCTCCCAGAAGCAGATATTTACCGCCCTTTTTACGAAAACTTTAGAGAATACAACGAGACTAGTTGGTGGCGTCACATTTCTGGCAGAGATGAATTCACCACGAGGAAATCTATAGCTAGTGAGATGTTCCACCCAGCCCTTAGGGTCCTGCACCGTTTGTTAGGATATTCTGTTATTAGCAAGAAAGACCTAGGGAAGTTGACTAAAGAGGAAGTGTGTATTCTGTGGATCGCTTCTAGGAGAGAGCAGCCTCGTAAGCTTAACTTAGGTTTTCTCTTCATAACCACCTGTGTAGCTATCGCAAAGGGTAAGAGGTCTGGAGACATACACTGCGGAGCAATGGTCACTAGGTTGGCCATTAAGTTGAGGCACACTGATATGTTACCTCTCTGCACACCCGTGGGGAGTAAAGGTGACATTTACCTTGACCTAGAACAGCTTCGTAGGTCTGACTTTACCTTGCCGACCGCTAACCCTGCCTACTACAGCTGGCTTGTGAGAGGGAGACACCATTTCTTTCTTCCCAAACCCCACCTTACCTCCATCACTCGTGCCACCGATTATGTATGGAGAGTTTTGAGAGATAACGGGCAAGTTCCCGAGCTTGATGGGGATGATGAGGGAGGGGTAGGTGATGAGGAGGAGGTAAAGGAGGAGGTTCAGCAGCAGCAGCAGCAGGCGGGCGCACAGCAGCCCACAGGTACATTCCAGCTATCTGACATAGCTAGGCAATTGCAGGCAATCTATGAGTCACAACAGGGCCACCATCTGCAGCAGCAGGCCCTCTATGACTCAACTGTGGACAGAGGAGAGATTTCTCCCCCCGTGAACTACCCTAATTGGCCGCCTCAGCACGGCCCTGTTCCTTCTTGGGGGGGGAACAATCTCCCCACTTACCCCTACTGGCAAGGTCCTTCCGAGCCTAGTAGGGAGCTCCGCAGCTTCCCAGAGGACGGGCAGTACGATTATCGTGTGCCCGGCGGGTGTGACTTTAGAGGGGACCCTTCTTACCCCTATGTGCATCCTGATCACCCCGCCCCTCTATATTCCCAGTCTGAGGACACTCCCTCCGATCCTTTGCCTAGCTGGCAAGAGGATCTTTTCAGGGGTCACTACGGTTGGCCAGCGGGCTTTGACGGTGGCTGGGGCCTTTTCGGCCCACCTTGTGGCTTCAGCTATGACGAGCCGCCACCTCAGCATGACTCACCTAGTGACCCTAGCTCTAGTGGCCAGTAGGCTACGTCCCTAGAGTATATCTCTCCCCTGTTTTGCATGTTTATTTTGATGAGAAGGAGATATACTCTTAGTAGGGAGTGACTTGGCTGAGATTCTTACCTGCGTGCCTGTCGGTCTTTCATTGTTTTACTCGTACCTTGATGCTGCTGATTCTACTGGATTGCATGACTGTTTGTTTAGTTGTTTTTGCCCCTGTTCACTGCTATGGTTGTTGAGTTTTTGATGTGTCTATGATGATGACGATGATTACTGATATTCGCCGACATGGCGATTGACCGGTGTGTGTATATATGGTTCGATGATTGATAAGGTAATGTTGAATTAGGAGTAGTGAAGCAAAAATAAAACTATATTCTACCCAAAAAAAAAAAAAAAAAAAAAAAAAAAAAAGCCGAATGGGAGTTGCATTTTATTTCTTTCTCGTCCATCCGGACTAACCCTTTTGTGTATATAGTTTGTTTTCCTTCTATTTGGATTCTCACCACTTTTAGGGCGCATGCTTTCCCTTTGGATATGCTCACTTGGGCATTATTTCGGTGAGATCTTTCTAACTTTTCTTTCTTTTCTTTCATTTTATTTTTCTTTGGTGTGCTTTAGGATAGCTTTAGTTTAGATTGGAGTTGAATGGTTCGAGGATGTATGCTCTTGATTCTTTGGAGTCTGGTGATCGTTGGTATTGATGCCGAACGATCTTTGTTTGACGATTGGGATTTATTTGCTTGCATGCCTTTTACCTTTATGCTCTTTTGTTTTGTATAGGATTTTTCTTTTGCTCAAAACAAACCATGTGGTTGTTGTATATTTTGTCTATTGTTGAGCAATAATTGATGGATTTGCATTCTTGAATGTCTTTCTTCCTAAGGTTTAAGAGTTTCCGCGCTCTTGGATTGCCATTGTTCACTTGTTTGTGGTAAGAAGGTGTTGCCCTCATTAGGGGATTTGAAGCCCTAAAGGTCGTTTTTGTAACCCGATGTGAGTTTTATTGTTCAGGCCTCCAACACTTCTTGTATGAGCGGCATAGGATCCCTACCAAGGCATGCTTAAATCGAGAACTTGATTTCTAGCTACCCGAGATCGCGATCTAACTAATCTAGGGAGGACAAAGGCATTTTCTTCGGTGACTATTTTGCTTTTCTAGGCTTCTCTCTTCTTTTGTTGCTTTCTTGTAATTTTATTTGCATTTGCCCCTTGCTAGCCATGTTGAGCCCCATCTTCCTTGTTTATAGCACATTAAAAACCCCATGGTCCATCTATTTCTTTTCTTAACCTTAGACTTGTGAAGTTTGAGCCATGAGAGTTTATTGTGCTTTTGGTTTGAAAAGATGGAAGGTAATGGTTAAAAATGGAAAGCACGTGTGTATTCAAGAAAAAAAAAACCGTAAATAGTAAAAAAAAAAAAGAAAAAAAGAAAAAAAAGTGATGTCATTTACCCCACTCGTCTAAGCATTGAGGACAATGCTCCACTCAAGCTTGGGGGAGAGGCTCTACGCGTCTTGTATATAGTATGGTGAGTTTGTGTTGAATAAGCTTGGGGGAGATGTAATTTTGTTTGGAAATTTGGAGATATTCTACGTTGTTTTGAGAATTGGCCTCATTCTTTTCTTCACAATTAGGATTAACTACCAAATTTTTCAAATTTTCCCTCACCTTTACCTCCCAGCCTGCGTTACAACCCTTTTTGAAGTCCTTTTGACTTAGAATTGGTTGAGTCACTAGTCGGTGGAGGGAGCTAGATTTCAAGCATATGGAGAGAGCATGTCTTAGTAAGATGTCGGGTTCCCCTTGATTTCATTGTTTTATCTTTGTTCCGGCTCCTTCGTGGAATCATGAGGTGCTACCTAGTAGGGTGAATTTGAACCTAGATGAGGGAACGCGGTAAGAATGTATGGAATGCGGGTGGAGTGGAGCATGTTAGAGTTCTCTATGCTTAGCATAACTTATCTTTCAATCAACCATTGGCATCCAAAAACGTGCTTACTCTTATTTCTTAGAAAGATTGACATCCATCTATGTTTTTGTCTTTTCAATATGAACTTCATCTCCATGTTTTGTTCCGTGTTTATAGTTGAGTTTCCTCTTTATTTGCTCCCTTGTTTAGTAATTGTTTTGAGCATGTTGCCAAGAGTTGTGGGTTAAACTCTTTGGAAACCCTCACGAGAGCATACTCGTCCTCATCGGCGACTTTGGGGTTTAAACGGCTTGTTGTTTATGCTAAAAACAACCGTGATTCCTACGAAAGTGAGTTAGTGTATTCCCCTTCCCCTTCTTTCCTACTTTCTCATGTTTGAATGATTGTGTCTTATTCTTCTTTGTCTTTAGCTTTGCTCGAGGACGAGCAAAGGTTTAGCTTGGGGGAATTTGATGAGTGATATTTATGTCACTCCTAGGGTAGTTCTTTCTAGTAGTTTTTGCAATAATTCGGTTCATCCTAGTGTGCTTTTGTTATGTTTTGCCTAATTTAAGCAGTCTACCTATGTGTTGCGTAATGTGTTTTTATTTGGTTTAGGTAGGCTTTTCTCCCCTCCCTCTTCGTTGTATTACGCTTCGCCTTCCTATTTTGTAATTGCAGATTGATTGCGGTTCGAATTGACAAGGAGCCAGAGCAAGGATCGAAGCATTGAACCAGCAGTTTGAAGCGGGCGCGCAACTATAGGCGCGGGCGCGCGACTTCCTGGCGCGGGCGCGCGACTTCCTGGCGCGGGCGCGCGACTTCCTGGCGCGGGCGCGCGCTGAGCTGGCCCAATCCTGTGACACCCATTTTTGAGCGGGCGCGCTTCTTGAGGAGTGGTCGCGTCACCATCTAGCGCGCGGGCGCGCCGTTGTGCAGCGCGGGCGCGCCTGTCTGCTGCGGTCCGTAACCTGAAATCAGATTTAAAAAGCAGAGAAGAGGAGAGAGAAGGCAGCATTCATTATTCACATATTGAAACTTTCAGCATACTCTTTAGAGGAACATTCTTAGCATAGATTTTAGCTTTCTTGTGTTGGAAATTCTTCCATAGATCTTAGTGTAGATCTTTAATTTATCAATTTTAGCTACTTTGGGTATTTTGAGGAAGCATTTTGGAACTCTATTGGTGTTTGTCATCTCACTTTGTATTGAATGAAACTATTGGTATTCTTCTTTTTATTCTTTTGTTATATGCTTAAAGTTCCCATCTTTGTTGGTTTAATTGGTGAAATTATCATCTCTCTCATTAATTTCTTAATTACTTTGTTGATTAGTGTAATTGTAGTTAGGGTTATGAATTGTGAGTAGTTTTTTTATTGCTAGGGGTTTGGTGGAGACGTGCTTTGAATTTGATGTATGATAGGCTAGGCTAGTTTGGAATACTTGCAATTAAATCTTCCTTGCGCCTATACTTTTTGGCTACTCCATGTTTATGGCCATATTCATGTTGTGGTTGAGTGACTTGAATTAAATCATGACGATAGTATGATTTAGGAATAGTCATTGGGTGATTGATTATTGTCTAACCTTAGTATTGCATGCCTTATGACGATAGTGTAAGTGCATGTTAACTAGGAAAGCTCTTAATCCCGATAGGTGATTAGAGAGTACTCTTGACTTTGCCTTGTATGAGTTGCTCGGTTTGCATGTAAACCTACTTCCCTAAGCCTAGCTCCTTTGACTTCATAGCATGTTCGACCCCTACCCCTAGCATTTATTTTAACTAATTTTACATACTTTTTAGTCATTAATTCATCCACTATTTTCCTTGACCGAACTAGATTAACTTTAGGAGATAGATAGCAGTGCTTAATCGTTTCCCTGTGTTCGACCCTTGACTTGCCTCTATACTCGTTTAGTTGCATGTTTAGGACCACAAATATCATTTGATAGAGGTGTCTTAGTAACGACCTAAAATACACTTTGTCACTAGACGATGAGGTTTGGGTTCACGTTCTCATTCTAGGGAGGCTCATCGGGAGGACGATCCCGTTGACGCCGGCGTAGGGACCTCTTCTTCTCTAGGGAGGTTTCTAGAGTGGGACGAGCGTACTCTGTGTTTTACGCCAGAGTTCCATATTTTGGAGCATGTCCGTCAAGGGATTCAGAGCGGGAGGGTCCGGAGCCATGGTTCCGGGCAACACGACCATTGGCTCTTTGCACAATACTTACTTCCGCGACCATAACAGTCTGCGCCTTCTGTGGGAGTCATGTGGCCTGACTCCTTTGCTGCGAGCCACTCAGGTTATGTACTTTTGGATAGAGTAACTACATTGTCCGAGCTTTGGTGGAGTTCTTTTGGGACACCACCAACACCTTCCATTTTCCTTGGGGTGAGATGTCTGTTACCCCTATTGACTTTAGTCTCATTACGAGATTAGAGTTCACTTTGGTCCCGCTTCCTTTCAACAGCGAGATCACTGTCTTTTCACTAGAGGTACCGGAGATGTTGGGCCATATCACTATTCGGGCTCGTGCTGAGGCTGATCCGACACAGCTTAGAACTAGATGCATTCGCCGGAGCACACTTGCGGTGGCCTTTCAGGATAGTGCGACCACCCCAGAAAAGCGGGTGCGCATTTTTGCTCTCATCCTGTTATCAAGGACCTTTTCACCTGACAGAGGTAGTCGAGTGCTACTCTACTACCTGCCTTCTCTTCGCGACCTTCCTACTATCGGGTCGTATGATTGGCCAGCTAGGCCTACGCAGACTTCCTAGTCGGACTGCGACTTGCTAGTCATCATAACTCCTTCGAGGGAGACATTGCGCTTTCCGGCTTTTGGGGAGTTGTAGAGGTACACTTTATTCCTTTTAAACTTAGCTCTAGATTTGTTTTGGCATTTGTTGACATTTCTCTATTTTCATAGATCTGGTTCTATGAGTACTTTCCATCTCTTGCGCCGGCGAGACCTTCACCTCGCAAGCTCCCCGTTGATGCCGTTTGGGGAGGCCGTCACAGTGTGGATGTTACTACTAGGCGCATTCGAGAGTCGATCCTCTCGGTATGTCCTTCAGATACTTGCCTTTTTGTACCTTTAGTAGGATTTTTTATATTTTTATTTTATTCCTTTGAAATCACTCAAGCTTTTGTGAAATTGGAATTTACATAAGTTGCACACCATACCATCCCAAGGTTAGGTAGATATGGTTTTAAAAAATGAGGGTGTATCGTTAGACGAGGCTCAAAGCAGTTTATCAAAAGATGGATTATATATTTGAAGGGTGAGAGGTATGATATGGATAGAAGATGTGCCTCAATTCATTTATATACCTTGTGCATAGTTCGACATTTTTTTTTTTTTTGTGCAATGCAATGATCATATGCAAGGAAATAAATGCTCATTTTATTAAAAGGGAAAAAGAAAAAAAACCTACAAAGTAAATCTAAGGAAAATGTAAGGTGCTTATGCCAGACTTATTGGGGAAAGGAAGAATGAAAAAGAAATAGAAAAGGAGGTCATGAAATCTTGTCGTTGAAGCCCACCTTGTGTCTTGTTCTTATCATCGCCCGGTCTTCTTGCTAGCTAGGCAATGGGATCTTTTTTGCTTTTATGAGATCTTGAATAAGATTTTGAAATCTGTAACATTCATCGGTGATATGACCAATTCCTTGATGTTACTTGCAATAAGAATTGGGATTCCATCTTGAAGATCCTTTTTATGGCATTGGATCTTTAGTAGGGCCAATAGGTTTGATTAATCCTCAATCATAGAGACGATCGAAAGTAACATCATAGGTCATTCCAATGGGTGTGAACTCTCTTTTGGGTTTCTTTTAAGATCCTTGATTATCCATGGCTAAGACACTGTTATGGTCAAAGGTAACATTGTTACTAGAGTAGGTGTTTTTGGAAGAAGAAGGATTGTCGTTCTTCTTTCTTTTCCAGCCACTGTGGTTACTATTGTTAGTAGCTTTTTTCTTTGCGACGTCATCTTAGATTTCAATACCTATGTCATAGACGGCCTTGAAAGTATTCAAATTATGTTGATATTTCAAATGCTTCGAATACTTCTCTTGGAGATTCTTGATTAACATCCTTACATATTCTTTTTCGGTGGGCACCTCAATCACCTTAGGGAAGTTTCCCTCCACATATTAAAGAAAGAAGTAAAGCCATTATTCTATTTTTGTCTTAGCATCTCAAGTTGTCTATAGTCAGTTTCGACTTGAATATTACACTTATATCTATCAATGAAAGCGTTTTTTATTCCATCCAAAGTAGAGGTTTTCTCTTTATCAAGAGAAAAGAACCAATTTTGACAAACGGTTTCTAAAGATATTGAGAACAAAGAGTGAAAAATGTTCTTATCAATCCCCTTAATGTTCATTAAAGATTCAAAGGCCCTTAAGTGAAAGTAAGATTGTCCATTGGATGCAACTTAGGGATGTCATTGGCATTGAACTTCTGCGGAAGAAGCTCCTACTCCACTGAGACCCCTTGTGAGCTAATGCCCTGGAACCTATAATCGTTAGAGAGTTTCCTCAAGCTTCCTTGCATGAGCTCCATTTGTTGTTGCTTCATAGGTGTAGACACCCAAATGTGTCTCCCCAAAACCAAACCCAGTGATGAATACCTTTTGTGTCGAATCATAATCGAATGAAGTGAAAGTGTGAAAAGTCTAATGTTGCGGTTAATTTTTATAAAATCTTTCTTTTTTTTTCAAAAACTTGCTCTATTTTATGAAAATAGCCAGCCCAGTTTAGTTTGGTCCATGACCAGGGTCCAATAATGGTGTAGTTGGATGGGGCTCAAAGAGATCTTTTCAACGATATATTATAAGCCCAATTCCGATGAATAATGTGGAAGTTATGGCTAAAATACTAAACTGGGCCCGGTTTGATTCTTCTATGCGGCCCAATGATCTAGAGGAGAGTCTATTATTGATGTGTGACATTTATGTCAATCTTAGGGAGTAGTTTTAGAGTCATTTTCGTGTTTATTTTCCCTTTTATTCTCTTGTTTTCTTTTTAATAAAGTTTCTAATTTATTTCTTAGTTTTAGTATGTTTTAATTTAATTTCTTTATTTAATTAGTTTCTAGTTTATTTTTGTACTTTATTTTCTTTCGATTTATTTTATTTCGTTCCTTTTCTTTGTTACTTTCATAGTGTTTATAGTTTTATATTTATTTTGTTATTTATTTGATTTTATTACTTGTATAGTTTTATTTAATTTTTATTAGTTTAGTGTTATTTCTTTTATTTTCTATTTTATTTATTTTATTTATTTTATTTTATTCTTTGTCCCAATCCCTTTCCTCGGTTTTGTATGTAGGTGATCGGGTTTTAAGTCAAGTGAGTTTGGTTCCCAAATTCATGTCAAAAGTCAAACTCCAGCCACAACGAAACACCAACGCAGGCTGCAACCACCACCAACCCATTAGCCCCCGAAAACACCACTCACCAGCCACCAACACCACTGCCGCCTCCCTCAATCACCCCCGTAACAACAGCAACCTCCACCTACAACCAACTCCCCTGCTGCCAACAAACCACCTGACCACCAATTGAAGCGACCAGCCACGCAACACCCCTGCTACGCACCTGGCAGCAACACCACCAATCCGCAACACCACTCACCAGCCACTTCACCACCAGCCCAGCACAATCAACCACAGCAGCCGTAACAACCACCATAGCCACCAATCGAAACCAAGTAACATCCACCACCACCTCCAATCCAATTACCAACCACTTTCAGCCGCACCTGCACCATTGTCAACAACTAGCAACAATTAAGAAACAAATCGAACCAAATTCATTCCAATCAGCAACCTAGACCACCGCGGGCACGGCTGCTGCTGCCGCGGGCGCGGCCTTGGGTCCTTCCATCCTTCTCCAAGTTTCGGTAGATGCCAAGGAGATGTCTAGGAGATGGCGCGGCTCAGACCACCGCGGGCGCGGTCTTCTGGGTACATTTTGAACTGTAGCACGAGCTTCACATGTAATTTTAGTAAAAATCGAATGGCCTCGATTTGATAATGATGGTTGATGAACGGTGGTGATGGTGAGGCTCTTCAATGGAGTTCAAAGCAGCTAATTCGAAGAAGAAGAAAGAGGCCGATATGTTTTGGGTGGGAATTAATTTTGTTTTTATTATTTTTCTTTTGTTTTTATTTTTATTTCTTTCTTTTCTTTTACCTTTTTCTTATTTCTTTCCTTTATTTTTATACTAGTTTTCTTATTTTATTTTTCCTTTTTACTTTCTTTTCTTTTTCCTAGCTTAGTATATTTACCCATTTTTGGGGTAATTAGAAAAATATACAATTACCACCTATTCTACTCTCTAATTAGTTTTTAGGAGAGCTTCTCTCTCTAGGTTTAGGTTAGGATTAGGATAGTTTAGAGAGAGAAAGTAAGGGTTTCACCATTGATGAACTTGGATATTGAAGAAGAAATTGATCATCTTTTCTATAGACTTTCATCTTCAATCAATGAGAATCTCGAACTCTCTCTCCTCTATTTTTATTTGCTTTATTTTGATTATTATTTTAGTTGTTGGTACTGCTTATTAATCATGTTTATTCTTGATTATTTTTTAATTAATCTTGTTATTAGCATGATTAGTGAGTAATTTCCCCATTAAGGGGATGGTTGTGGTGTAGTTGGATCTTGAGCATGTTCTAGGGTTTAGAATTGATTTATTTGTGTTTAAAGTCTTTATATGCTTGATATTCTTTAATCTTCTTGCAAGTGCACATTCTTAGTTGATAAAGGTGAATGTTTGCTAACAAGAAACAGAAGTTGACTTAGTTAAGGTTCATTACTATCGATTGTTATTTTATAGTACCTCTAGTATATGGTTCTAATGTGGAAACATAGAGGCTATGTTAGGAGAAGCCAATTGACCCTGGAAGGCGGCTAGATTGGACCCTTTACTTCGATATTCATGCATGTTTAGTTCATAATTAATTCAATTTCTATGCCTTTGTTTATGTTCAAGTGAATGCTATACATAAACCATTTCCCTTAATGTTTTATTTCTTGTTTTAGCATCTTTAGACTTTAGTTTATTCATCTCTTATTCCGGACTAGCTTAATTGTCGATAACATTTGGTGGTGTTTATCTGTTCTCTGTGGTTCGACCCCTATGCTTGCCTTATACTCGTATTAGGTTTGTTTAGGTTGTATAAATTGTATTTGATCTAGGGATAGACAATTGACGACGCGTTTATTCCCTTGTCAATTATTTATCATTCCTAAAGCTATTAGGATTGATTATAGTCTTCTAGAATCTTCTAGAAGGTTCATTTAAATCCTAATAGGATTAGGATTGATAATTATATATATGTGTTTTATTTGGAATAAAAGAAGTGTTTTATATAAAAATACGTTTTTACCCCTAACACGGATTTTACGACTCAATTTTATCGGGAAGTGGATTCCGCATTGAAAACGAGATGAAAACCTCTTACATCGCCAAACGACAAGTTGGTTGCCTGGCGCTGCAGTGCAACGCTTGGCAACGAGTTCGTCGTTTGGCGACAAGAGGGTGTTTTATTCCTTTTCGAACTCTGATTCGTTTCCATCAATTCCGGACTATTTTCTTATAAATAGGGTCCCTGGACCTCCATTTTTCAATAACCAAAATTCTCTAATTCTTCTCTCTCTTCCTCTTTCTAGCCTAGCGTTTTACAAACACAATTCCTCATACATTAGCACTAGACACACCTAGCCAAATTCGAAGTTGCCTTCGCCCTAGACGTGAAAGGTTTGATACTTTCTTAGGGTTTGGTCCCAAATCTCTATTTAAATTATTTAATTTAATTGTTTAATTTTATTATTTTCCTTGAAGTTACTAACGTGTGTATTTTGTTATTAGAAAGAGGTACGAGGCATCCAAGTAAGTACCTCAATTGTTGATATTTTGATATAGAAATCATGCTTAGATTGTTTTATTGATTCCTAGTATCATGTTAGGATGTTTTATTGCTTCCTAGTATCATGTTTAGGGTTATAATTAAGTTTCTTATAACAATTATGATTTCTATGATGCTTCCTATTTTCTTTCCTAATATCATGTTAGTATCATGTTAGGGCTAATGCTTTAATTTTTATATGTTTAGTGACATGCTAGGATTTGTTATTAATCTTGTTAGTATCATGCCTAGGATCTTGTTAATAATATTATGCTTTAACATGATTATTTTTATAATTATTATAATTATAATTATTATTATTATTATGTTTCTTGATTGTTATTATTGTTATTGCTTGATCACACCTGTTATGCATGTTTAAAGGGAATTTGTACTTTTAATCATGTTAAATAAGATAATTAATAATCTTGTTAGATAAATATGGTTATAATTCAAGTGATCGCCAATAATAGTTTTATTTGTGCATTAATATTCAACCAACATAGATAAACAGGTTTAGAGTAGAATAAAGTAGAGGCCTATTTTATAGGGCGAGTTCTTTCTCTTTTAGATTGGATTAGTACCCTAATCCCCGAACACCAGTCATGGTTGCAGACCTATTGAAGTTGACGATCTCATGGATCGTTAAGGGGTGTAACCTTCACCCTGTGAACGGTTTACAAGTTCCTAAAACTTGTCGGCGACTCTTTTACTCTAGCTTCCTTCCCTTTGGACGCCACCATGCTTAATTGTATGATCACGGTGGGGCTCAAGTGTGGGATGGCTTGAAATATTCTCTACAATAGGGTCATTAATTTAAAGAGTCAAAGCCTTTATCAATTCAGTTAGGTTGGCTACATCCTTCTTGAGCTCATTAACTTCTTCTTGAGACGCCATGATCTTCTTAGCTTTTCTTTTCCGAGTGATGGGTTTGTTAAAAAAGAGTATTTGAACGAATATATTGTCTTTGATTAACTGTTCTTCCTTTCTTGACCAAGCGCTGTAAATTAAACCATTTATTTGTTTTATTTACTTAACTCAAATTTGACTTTGACTTTATTGATTTTAAAAAGAAAAAAGCAAAAATAGGGTGTATTTTTTAGGAAAGATTTAAACAAGTATGGTTTAATTGGAGGATTAATATCTAACTTACCCCCCTAAAAAAGACGGAAAATACACGCATACAAGACTCTCTAGACATGGTCAAAATGTGACATATTATTTGTGTGCTTTAGTGGTGAATGTGAGTGACATACTTTGACTCTTTTGTGAGACCATGGGACTATGTACCTAGACTCAATTAAGGAGTGAACATGAAAACTGTCATTAATAAGGCGATTTAACTGTTTCAGCAAATTGTTTAGACTGATTCGTCGTGAAGACTCGAGCAAAACTACAGGCTGTCGTTAGACGACAGTGCTGTCGCCAGACGCTAAGGGTCAGCGCCAGGTGACAGAGTCGTCGCCTGGCGCCAATCACTAGCGCGTGGCGCCACAGTCCAAATCTCTGCGCCATTCCGAAACATCGTTCTGGGACTGTTTCCAGTATTTTGCTCTAAAGAAATAAGCCTAAAAGTCATACTAAGTCAAGTTTGATCAATTTATTAGAATTTAATCATTTATTAATTAATTAATAAATTAGCAAAGTCCTTTAGTCATTAATTAATTTATTTAACTCATTCATAAGTTAAACAAATGGTTAAGGAAAACACATAAGATTTGCACATCAAAAAAAATGCACAAGTAGTCATATAGTCATGATAAGATGCAATGAGTTTGCAACCTAACCATGGCTCTAGTTCTCTAAAGTTCAGGATATGGATTAGTCAAAGAGGGTCCATGGTTATGAGTCCGGATGCACCGCGCGAAAGCCTTACCTGTGGAAGAAATGGTGCGTGTGGATGGGACCCCACGAGTTAAACTCGCTTCCATGGTTTGGTAAATTCAACAAACTCAAATGTATCCGTCGTTGCCAGGAGCGTTCGATTGGGAAGATGGAGCGTGAATTCCCAGAGGGTTATGGCCATATGTAGAAAACATATGGGTTTCAGAAAAAAGGGAAAAACTCAATCAGGAAGTAAAACCGAGCAAACATTATTGTAGGGAATATTTCAAGCATTATCCCTAGCTTGAACCCCACTGTGATCATACACTTAAGCATGGTGGTGTCCAAAGGGAAATAAGATAGAGTAAAAGAGTCGCCAACAAGTTTTAGGAACTTGTAAACCGTTCACGAGGTGAAGGTTACACCCCTTAACGATCCAGGAGATCGTCAACTCCAATAAGTCTGGAACCATGAATGGTAGTTCGGGGATGAAGGTACAAATACAACCTAAAAGAGATTACACCTGCCCTAATAATATGCCTCTACTTTATTCTGATCGTATTCATGTGCGCTTTCTGACTAACATGAAATCAATAGGATCAACCCTAAACCTGTTTATCTATGTTGGATGAATATTAATGCACAAATAAAACTATTATTGGCGGTCACTTGAATTATAATCAAATTAACCCTAAACAAGATTATTAATTATCTTATTAAGCGTGATTACAAGTACCAATTCCCTTTAAACATGCATAAAAGATGTAATCAAGCAATAAATAAAATTCAAGCAACATAATAATTAATAATAATAATAATAATAATAATAATAATAATAATAATAAAATATCATAATAATCATAATTAAGATAATCATGTTAAAGCATAATATTAATAGCAAGATCTTAGGCATGATACCAACAAGATTAATAACAAACCCTAGCATGTCACTAAACAATAAAGATCAAAGCTTTAACCCTAACATGATACTAACATAAATATTAGGAAAAGAATAGGAAGCATCGTAGGAAACACAATTGTCGTATTTGATATTATAAATTACCCTAAACATGATACTAGGAAGATCAAAACACCCTAACATGACACTAGGAATCATAACAACCTAGACATGATTTCTATATCATAATATCAATAAAATCAATTAAAACACTTACTTAGATGTCTCGTATCTCTTTCTTATAACAAAATACACACGTTAGTAACTTCAAGGAAAATATAAAAACCAAACAATTAAATTAAATAATTGAAAGAGAGATTTGGGACCAAACCCTCAGAAATTAAAACCTTTCACGTCTAGGGCGAAGGCAACTTCGAACTTGTCTAGGTGTGTCTAGATCTAGTGTATGAGGAATTTTGTAGAGAAAGCTAGAGAGAGAATTTCTTAAAAGCTAGAGAGAATAAGAAACTAGAGAACTGATGCTAATTCTTGAGAAGGATTGATGAGAATTGATGATGAAAAACGGAGGTTTTAGGAGGCTATTTATAGAGAAAATCAGCCAAACGGATAGAAAAACGAATCATAGTTTTGACGAGAATAAAACACAATTAGCGCCAGACGCTGGTCATTAGCGCCATGCGCTGAAGGTTAGCACCAGGCGCCAAGGCTTTAGCGCCCAGCGCTAATAATCAGTTTCACGCGTTTTTAATTTTTATCATATCTTTTGATCCGGAAGTCCAAATAAGGCATATAATATGTCGTTGGAAAGATATTGAAGTCTACTTTCCAACTCAATCAGAATCAGATTAAAATATTTTGTAGATAAAAAGATATAGCCTAAATAGTGGAAGGGTGTCAGTTTTTGATAGAGTTTCATATTCCATTCATATCTTTTCGTTATAACTCGGATTTAATATCATAATATATCATTGGAAAGATAATTTCAAGATCTATACAACCATATAAAATTTGGATAAATATTACGAGGCACGAAAATAAAATCTGAATATATTCCACTTCGTACAAAACTCAATTAGGATTCTAAAAAGGAGTAGTTTTATTCAATTTCAAACTCTTTAAAACATAATTATCAACCCCAACTTCATTAGGATTTAAAAGAACATTCTAGAGTATTCTAGAAGACTATAATCAATCCTAATAGCTTTAGGATTGATAATTAATAATAGGCCCTCCTCTAGATCATTGGACCGCATATATAAACTAAATCGGGCCCAGTTTAGTATATTGGCCATAACTTCCTCATTATTCATCGGAATTGGGCTTATAATATATCGTTGAAAGGTCTTTTTAAGCCCCATACAACTACACCATTATTGGACCCATATCATGGAACAAACTAAATTGGAATGCAAGTTTTTCAAAAATAGGGTAAGAAAAGAAATATTTTCAAAAACAGAAAGAAGAGATATTTTAATAAAAACATCCTCATCACTAGACTTTTCACACTTTTGCTTTTTTCGATAATTAAATGACATGAAAGGTATTCATCACAGGGTTTGATTTTGGGGAGACACATTTGGGTGTCTACAAAAGCCCCCACTTTGACTGAGTTTGGAGAAACGCAAGTTTCGAAAACAAAAGTCAAAGTATCGATAGGGACGGAGAATGATTCAGAACGTTCTGCGATCCTAAATCATTCTTGTAATGCCGATACCTGCAAACTAGCGTTATTTAAACAGATAAAAGAGTTAAAGAAACGCGTATCTTGCACCATCGAGCACACGTCTCTAAGGGTAACCGATTTGTTGCTGCATTGCTGCTGCGACAACTTTCCACAATCTAGGGAACACCATCTTGCTGTTTTGATGTTCACTCGCCTCTAAACAACAGAGCTTTTTGGATATGTTTACGCGTCTCTGAACAAAGAGCTTATTTTTAATATGAACTTCTGAATGATGTGTCCACGCGTCTCTGAACAAAGAGCTTAATAATAGGATGCCCACGCGTCTCTGAGCAAAAAAGCTTGAAAGAAATGTCCACGCGTCTCTGAACAAAGAGCTTCTAATTATACTTGAATGTTTGTTGCTATTCCGAAGAAAACTTCTGAAGACCAACGCTTGTCGATCTTTAAAGCTCGGTTGAACTTTGCTTCCACTATGCCAGTATGTCGGCGCTTTTGATGCTTGTGAACCATTATGTCGGTGCCTCTGCTGTTTATGAACCAATATGTCGGTGTCTCTGCTGTTTATGAACCAGTACGTCGGTGTCTTGCGATGAGCCAATGTTTAGGCATTTTAAGCTAAAGTGAGACGATCTTTCGTCAGGTGAATCACTTATTGCGATTGTAATCAAGCCGACTACTTAATCATGTCAAATTGCTTATAGGGGCTAGCTGGCTTACTAAGGAACCCGAAATTGCTGAAATAGGTTGAAATAACTGCGCTGAGTGGTCGAGCGTTCTGTCGCCGTTACAATGCCTCTTGCGCTGGGATCTAGGGACAGGCGCTGAAATCTGTTGCCAGATGTTAGATGTTGTCGTCTGGTGCTGGAGTAGGGTCTTCCCTATTCTGCTCTTGCTGCTTCTAGGATGCACCTGTATTTATCTTTCTTTAATTATTTTAGGGTTGACCTAAGCTTTAAATGTCGCTTGACTCATTGACTTGTCGTGACTCAAGGTATGAACTTGACTCGCTGTGATTGACTCGACTCAAAGTGTTTGACACATGTGTTAGACTCAAATCAAGGTGATATCATGATATGACTCAACGTGTACATGACTCGTGTGTGCATTGTATTGTGATCGTGGGACTCGAAAATGCAAAAAAGCAAAAAAAATTCGTCTTTTTTGTGGAGGGTACCGACTTTCTCCCGAAATGGAAAGACACGAAAAAGAATGGAAGTGAAGTTTTTTAAAGATGCATGTTGAATGAGCTTAATCCGTTAACGTTGTCTCTCACAGTACAAGGATTGTAACATCTTAGACTATCCTAGTTGACTCGATAATGAAAGTATTTAGGTAACTTAGGCGCGGAGGCTAGGTACTTCATACTTTGTGATGTAATGATGATTGATGAGAGATTTTGACATAACAAGGCATGCTTCAGCGTTATGTTAAGATTTCATGACAAAGGGTTCCTAAGGGAAAGTATATTTGGTCATGTATTTGTGATGTGTGTGAAAGTGACACTAAAGTTAGGCCGCAAGGGCTAAGTGTGTGGAAAAAGATATTATTTCAAGAAGAGTCAAATGATGGTAACTCTTAGGCTAGGTAAGCTAATGATGTAAGGATCAAGCCCCCAAGTCTAGCTCTAAGTAGATAGGGATGAGCATTGGAGATCCCTAGATATGATTAATTATGAGTGTAAATATGAATGCATTTTTATTACGGCCGCACCTCGATGTGAGGTTGCCTACGTATCCGTTAGGAATCAGGACGAATGTAGCTCTAGCCGAACCTCGCACAAGTGTGTGTATACCTCAAAAAGGTCTTTTTAAGGGTTGTAACATGGTTAGGATAAAGGTTGAAGAAGAAAGGGATAAAGGCTCAAGACCCTCGATAAGCCCCTAAGGTGTGCAACCTTACTTTTGAATCTTTGTATTATTGTGCTTGAGGTTTCTCACTTTTGAGCTCTTTCTTTTTTTTATTTTTGCTCTTTTTTTTTTCTTTTGCAATTTTTTTACTTTTATAAGTGTGGGCAATCCCAGGCATGCGATCTATCACTCACTTGGCATTCATGTTTCTCAGGCACGGTACCGAGCACTCGATAAGAGACGCAATCTGAGACGTGTTCTTATCGAAGATATTTTCATATCAAAGACATTGGAACACTTGCCCTTTTGTACACTTTTATTATTATTATTATTGCTTTATTATTTTTTTGAAATCACTCAAGCTTTTGAAGTTGCATATGTTACACACCATCCCATCCCAAGGTTAGGTAGATGTAGGTTGAAAAACTGAAGGGTTTATCGTTAGACGAGGCTCAAAGTGGTTTACCAAAAAAGGATTGCATATTTGAAGGGTGAAAGGTGATATGATGTGGCTACAAAGGGTGCCTCAAATCATTGGTATACCTTGTGCTTAGTTTGACATGGAATTTTTTTTTTTAAATGATATGATCATATGTAAAGAAATAAATGCTCATTTTATTTAAAAAGTGAAGGGTAAAAATCAAACTCTAAGAAATAAATTCAAGGAGGATGAAGGGTGTCTATGCTAGACTTATTGGGGAAGGGGTTTGAAAAAAAAATAAGAATAAAGCATGAAATCTTGCTGAGAAGCTTGCCTTGTGCATTTGTTTCATCATTACCCTCATTTTTTTTTGTTTGTCAATCACATAACTCAAACTCGATTCAACATGCATAGATGGAAGAAGGTAGGAAGAATGAAGGTTGTGATATGGAGAAAGCATGTAGAGAATGGAAAGATGATGTAGATGGAGAGATATAAAAAAAATTAGGAATAGAATGTACCCCCAACTCAAATGACGGAAAAAAAACTGACTCATGCATGAACCTAAGATATGGTCATGGTGTACAAAGAGTATGTAAAAAGTGTGTGCTAAGACTAGTGAGTGTAGTTGATATGTTAAGACTCGTGTCATGACCATGTGGCTGGACTATGTGACTAGACTCAAGCAAAGACTAAGTTAAGACCTCACGTATATGCATTAAACTGGACAGGCTGTGGTATTTTAGTCATAACTTTTGATCTGTGACTCTGATTGGGATGAAACCAACGCCAAATTAAAGATAAAACACGGGGGTACAGATCCATTGGCTGTAAGACTCGTATTTCTTCCTAGAACTCCGGCTATGATCAAAACAAGTTGATGCTTGTGCAGCATACTGGAATAAAAATCCGGGTTGACTTAAAGGGACTATGACTTGATTTTAAACATATTTATTAGCTCGAATTAATTAATCAATTAATTAATCAAAGTCCTTTAGTCATTAATTAGTTTATTAAAACTTATTTACAAGCACAAGTCAAACCAAATGGTTAGCTTAGTCACATAATAAGTATGCACAAGTAAGAGATGCACAAGTAGTCAATTAGTCACAACATGATGCAATGAGTTTGCAACCTAACCATGGCTCTAGTTCTCTAAAGTTTAGGATATGGGTTAGTCAAAGAGGGTCCATGGTTAATTGTCCGGATGCACCGCGCGGAAGCCTAACCGTGAAAGGTTGGCGCGAGTGGATGGGACACCGCGAGTTAAAAAACTCGCTTCCATGGTTTGGTGAATTCAACATACTCGGATGTACCCTTTGTTGCAGAGAGCGTTCAATCAGGTAGATGGAGCATGAATTCCCATAGGGTTATGTCCATATGTAGAACACATAAGGGTTTCAGAAAAGTGAGAAAAACTAAATTAGGAAGTAGAATCGAGCAAATAATGCTAAAAACTGGTCAAAATTAGAACGCATATTTCTGGCTCGGTATTGGAAGAACTTGGCGCCAGCAAACAAAGGTCGGCACCACAATTTGGCTTTAGCGCCTGGCGACAGAAGCTGTTGCCTGGCGCTAAAGTCAAATAAGTGGCGCTAGACTCTGTTTCCTGAAGCTAGTTCCTACATGCCTCAGCAGTTTTCTGTGCTCGATAAAATTTTCCAGTTTCGCGCAGCATTATTTCGATCCTAGTTGTGAAAGATATTCCTTAAATTTCCTACGTGTAAAAATCCTATGTTTTAACTCATTACGGATGGTCTTTCCAATGAGACCTTTTTTTTTTATGCATATGACAATAATGTTAATCAAAATTACGCACATTAAATACTTAGAACTTTTCGAGTCTCATCCACTCATTCTAAATCATTGCCGAAATAAATTTCAGGAATTAAAATAGAAATCCTCCCCAGTGGAGTTGCCAAACGCTATAGGGAATATTTCAAGCAATATCCCTAGCTTGAACCCGACTGTGATCATACACATAAGCATGGTGGCGTCCAAATGGAAAGAAGATAGAGCAAAAGAGTCGCCAACAAGTTTTAGGAACTTGTAAACCGTTCACGAGGTGAAGGTTACACCCCTTAACCAGCCAGGAGATCGTCAACTCCAATAAGTCTGGAACCATGACTGGTAGTTCGGGGATGAAGGTACAAATCCAACCTAAAAGAGATTGAGTCTGCCCTAATTATAGGTCTCTACTTTATTCTGATCGTATTCATGTGCGCTTTCTGACTAACATGCAATCAATAGGATTAACCCTAAACCGATTTATCTATGTTGGTTTAATATTAATGCACAAATAAAACTATTATTGGCAGTCACTTGAATTATAATCAAATTAATCCTAAACAAGATTATTATTATCTTATTAAGTGTAATTACAAGTATCAATTCCCTTTAAACATGCATAAAAGATGCGATCAAGCAATAAATAAAATTCAAGCAACATAATAATAATAATAATAATAATAATAATAGTAATAGTAATAATAATAATAATAATAATTATTATTATTATAATAATCATAATAAATATCATAATAATCATAATTAAAATAATCATGTTATACACTACAAGAAAAAGGGGAATTTGCGACGGTCAAATTAGTCGCAAATCCGTCGCAAAAATGGATTTGCGACGGATTTGCAACTACTTTGGTTAATCACTAAAGACCTCGTCGCAAATCCATTTTTGCGACTAATTTTGGTATAGTCACAAATTTAGAAACAACTTTGCAACTGTCATTTAGCAACTAACTTTAAAATTTTAGGAACTAAATTATTGCCCGTCGCAAAATATTAGCGACTAATTTGCGACTGTCATTTAATGACTAACTTTGAGATTTTAGCAACTGATCTGTTTTCCATCACAAAATATTAGCAACAGATTAGTGACTACTTTGACCAAATTTTTAAGACTACGTTGACTAGTATTGTTCGGCGGATTAGAGACTACGGAGACCAATATTTTTGTGACTGATTAGCAACTACTAAGATCAATTATGTGCTACTAACCAATCAGTTGCTAATACATATTTTAGTTACTAAATTTTTACAATAGATTATTTCTATTATAAAAACCACAAAGACACCGGTACCTAAATGCTTGGTGCCCATGGTGCACCAGTTCTTACATGAAACATTGCCAAATATGCCCGTTAAAAAATGGGTTTTTTTCCCTCTAAATTGAAACAGATACACATACATATATTTAAACCTTGAAAAAAAAAAGTTGAATATTTTCAATAATAATTATTGTAATAAATATTACAATTTTTTCCCAAAAGAAAGTATTTCAATTGTACAAAGTTGATATTAGCATTAATAGGAACATTTAACAGCAGCAGCAACAACAACAGCATCAGCATCAATAATTTCAACGTTAATAATAGCGACTGAGGCAGCAGCAACAGGTCTGCTAGAATGAAAACCAGATAAGTACCTTGATAATAATTATCAAGAGAATACACTAGAAGGCCTGTTTAAAAACCAACAAGACATGAATGAATACCATAATATTGTAGATGATTATAATAGAGCTATATAGATAATTAAAAGATATTATGAAGAGACAACTTAAACTCATCAAGACCCCCCTTGAAAGCTTGGGAAGATTCATAGCAATTTAAGGACCATTAATAATCTAACTTTTCATGACCATTACGACAAAATATGCCTTTTATAGCGGTTAAAAATGCTTTAATAGCGGTTTTTCAACCTCTATTAATACAAGTCAGCATTGCAATGTGCCAGCTGGTACGACGACAATATGCAGCAACAAAAGCAAACAACAGGTAGCAGCAGGGGAAACATATGCGTACATAGCAGGGAGCAATGAAAAATCACGTGGCAATAGGTACAACAGCAAAACGAAGCAATAGAAGCAACATACACTACAAATAAGCCACCATTTGTTAGATTTTTTCTTGATGCCATGGAATTCGGGAAAGTGTTTGGACTTTACATACATCTTACACACACCACTCTTGTGTCTAAACTGTTTGGATTCACTTTTAGTCCATCCTCTAACATTTCAATTTAACCTCACATGTCTTGAATTTCACATTTGTGCTATAGCTTTCTGATTGAGATGCAGGGAGCCAGGGACTGGTTTGAGATAAGTGATTAACTAAGATTAACTTAATCTACTCGAACACATCTAGAGAATCTTAGATTAACATCTGAATATCTATACCATGATGTAACACGTGAAGTTTATTGTGCAATTAATAGTTATTAGTTAACTTAGATCGATCTCAGTTAAGCTGCCATGCACATAGAGACAGCAACATCCAGCGGGAATGAAAAGGCAACAGACTGCAGAGGCAGTAGCAAACTATAGCTAGCAAAGGAGAGCAATATCGGTAACATATTACGCATTTACAAATGGCAGCATAAGGGCAGCCGGAATGATATTGTATAAAAAATAATTTAATCTAATAAATTATTCAGTTGAGACAAATAGAACAAGACTTAAGAAAAGCCATCCAATTCATATATAATATTATAAGTCCAACAAATTGACAGGGAAAACTCTAGAATATCCAAGCATTATTGAAATTAATTAAAGGATAATTACCCATAGCTTCACCTAATCCAAGAAGTTGAAACAAATAATCACATAAACCTAGAGAGTGAAGACTTACAAAGTTACAAGTTCAAGAAGTTTAAGGGGCTTATGTGAATTTATCTTTTTCCTGAATTGCATCACATCTTGTTCACAATCAACATCATTTTGCTGGAAGGACACTACAAGAACCCAAAAAAAAAAAAAAAAAAAAAAAAAAAAAACAAGGGAATCAACAATTTTTATTATACCTGGATTTATTTAATAAACTTATTTCATTGCATACTTTTATTCTTTGTAAATGCAAGAATTGGGAAAGTAAATGGCATCAAGCTTAACCAGGGATCAAAGATTTGGCAAGTAGTGTACGAATATTAAGAGTGTAATTGAATCCTAAAGAAAGGATTTTTTTTATAACCAAGTATATAATCCAAATTAGAAATGGTGCGTAAATGTAAAATGTGTCAGCTAAACAAATTAAGATGAAATTATCAAAACTGAAACTATGGCACCACTTGTCCACTTCAATGATAAACTATAATTATGAAGCTATACTCATTCATAGGTGATAACACCATAATAAAGAACCAAAGAGCATAAAATAGTTTTTACAAATTACATCTTTGTTGTTTTCCAGCCCAAGTATAATGCAAATTACATCTTCCTTTAGTTGTTTCTGAGGACCATGCGAATAGTAATAATGAAATGGTAATTACAAATACACATTTTTCAGCAACATTAATAATGAAATGGTAATTACAAATACGCAAAAAGCCCCAAAATTTCACCAATAATTTCAAACTTCCATCACTTCAATTGAATTTCAATAAAATTCCTATCAATTATCAAACCCAACAAGATACATAACAAAAATCAAGCAAAACCATGTAGAAATATACGATTAATTAAAAACGCAAGCTTTGACATTGAAACTCCAAAGCAATTCAATAAATGGACAAATTTAATCAACAAATTGATCTCAATATATAAAAATAGAAAAAAAAAAACACTAGAGATTAGAACTGGAATAGATGAACATAAATAAATAAACGAACTTACATATATAGAGGAATTTGAGCCGGCGTCGGTGTACAAGGAATCCGGCGATATGAGCGATTGTGACGGTTGCATAGGCAGATTGATGGAGAAAGTGAGCAGATGAGAGAGGAAAATAGAGAATTGGGGGGTTTTTCAGTTGTGAGCAGTGACTCTAGGGTTAGACTCAAGAACTCGGTGCCTGAAAAATGAAGAAGCGTTGATGAGGTGTGCTAATAACCTGTATTATCCGTCATTCACTAAGAGCAACTCCAACGGCAAGCTAATTTGACAATTAGCTTGGCATGCCACATAAATTTTTAAGCTAATTGTTATTGTAGCTACTTTGAACTCCAATGGCTAGCTATTAGCTTATAATTTAAATGAATTTCACCTCCTTAATTAACTTTTTATATTTCATTTTATTGATTCTACTTTTTAAAATTTTTAGTAAGTTTTTCTCAAAGCAAATTAGCTTGACAAAGCTAACTTGCTTAGCCAAGCTAATTGCATTTTGTAGCTCAAATGGTCAAGCTAATAGCTAGGGATTATTTAATATTGCAAGCAAGTCCCTAGCTACAACCATTGGAGTTGCTCTAATACAGAAAAAGTAAGTTAGTAACCCACTAAAAATTGCTTAAGGGGTTAGTTTATTTGGTCAAATTTAATCATATACTTTGTATTAGTTTATGTCTTTAAGACATCTCATGTATAGGTTCTTCATTTCTTTTTATTAGGATCTTGCTAACGAACGCTGCAGGAGCATTGAATAAGCATTTAAAATAGGAAAAATTAGAAAAAATAATCCTAACTTTTATCAATTTTGGTACAATAATCCCAACTTTGGATTATTTTGAAATAATCCGAACTTTGGGGGGTCTTCTTTTTCTTCAGTCCTTATGACCGGTTACCTGTTGAGAAGGTTAATTTTTTTTTATGTTTTTTAAAAGCCACTTGACAGTACATGATTAGTCCAAAATAAAAAAAAATAAAAAAAAAACCTTTGAAAATTAAAAAAAAAAAAAAACCATAATTCCCCCAAAACCATCAGCCCCCACCCAAACCACCCCTTCCACCAGCCCTCTCCCACCTCTTCCACCAAACCCCACCCGAAAACACCCCCACGCAGCCGGAAAACCGCCCCCACCCTTCGACCACCACTCCCCATCTGCCGAAACACCTCCCCCTCCCTTCCCCCACCCACGAAACCCTCCCCCCTCCCTTCCCCCATCCCGTAAAAACCCATGTAACCGACCCAAACCACCATCCCCTCTATGCCGACGAACTTATTTCTCACTCCCCCAACCATTTCCGCCCCCTTTCTCCCTGAACTAGCATGCTAAAACCTTATTAAGACCCATAATAGAAACCTACCCATAATCGAAACCTTAAAACCATTATTAGGGTTTCAATTTTGGAGTATGGTGGTGAAGTAGGGGAAAGGGGCGGAAATGGTATGGGAAGGGGCGAATTGTGTTCGTGGGTACAAAGGAAGGGGGTTTGGGGTCTGGCAAGTGGGGAGGGAGGTTTTGAGGAAGGGAGGGGTTTTGGGTGTTGCGACGGGGATGGTGGTTTGGGTCGGTTTCAGGGGTTTTTACGGGATGGGGGAAGGGAGGGGGAGGGTTTCGTGGGTGGGGGAAGGGAGGAGGAGGTGTTTCGGCAGGTGGGGAATGGTGGTCGGGGGGTGGGGGCGGTTTTTCGTCTGCGTGGGGGGTGTTTTCTGGTGGGGTCTGGTGGAAGGGGTGGGGGAGGGCCGGTGGATGGGGTGGTTTGGGTGGGGGGCTGGTGGTTTTGGGGGAATTAAGTTTTTTTTCTTTTTTTTTGTTTCTGATTTTTAATTTTTTGTTTCTGATTTTTAATTTTTTTTTAATTTAATTTATTTTTGGACCAATGACAAGCTGACACATGTCATGGTGACCTCTTATTAAAGGTTGTTGACTTTTGTTGACCGGTTTGGGATTGAAGAAAAAGAAGACCCCCTAAAGTTCGGATTATTCCAGAATAATCCAAAGTTAGGGATTATTGTATCAAAATTGATGAAAGTTGGTATTATTTTTTCTAATTTTTCCTTTAAAATATTACTTAAAGTGGTATTAACTTGGGATTGCATGACAAAATCGCGGATTGATCGGTGTAATTAATTTTCATTTTAAGTTAATCTTTCTACTTTTAGCTAGCTAATCCAACGCTCCTGGGATTTTTGTTAGCTTTTGCCTTCTTATTATCAACATTTTATTACCTATGTTTATTGATAATAATAGATACTCATGTACAATATTCAAGTAGTAAATAATCGATTTACCTTTGCCTTACAAGGCTACAAGCGTTTATCATCATTTCAATGCTAAATGGAATGTAGAAAAAGTTCAAATAACAACTAATTTTTTAAAATGATGAATATCAAACTGGTAACAAGATTTATGACAGAATAGTTCAGTCTCATTTTTGTGACTGGTTATTAAGGTGGTTGCAAATATCAGTCGCAAATTAGCTACTATTTAGCATCTACTTCAAAATTAGTCGCAATATATGCGACTATCGGCCTTTTTCAGTCTCAAAAATATTTTTTGTGACTGAATATTATGGTAGTTGCAAATATCAGTCGCAAATTAGTGACCACATAGCAACTACTGCAAAATCAGTCGCAAAATTTGCAACTACCCGTCTTTTTCAGTCGCAAAAATATTTTTTGCAACTGAATATAAGAGTAGTTGCAAATATTAGTCGCTAAATTGACTTTTTCTTGTAGTGATATTAATAGCAAGATCCTAGGCACGATACTAACAAGATTAATAACAAACCCTAGCATGTCACTAAACAATAAAGATCAAAGCTTTAACCCTAACATGATACTAACATGAATAATAGGAAAAGAATAGGAAGCATTGCAGGAAACACAATTGTCATATTTGATATTATAAATTACCCCAAACATGATACTAGGAAGATCAAAATACCCTAACATGACACTAGGAATCATAACAACCTAGACATGACTTCTATATCATAATATCAATGAAATCAATTAAAGCACTTACTTGGATGCCTCGTATCTCTTTCTAATAACAAAATACACACATTAGTTACTTCAAGGAAAATATAAAAACCAAACAATTGAATTAAATAATTGAAAGAGAGATTTGGGACCAAACCCTCATAAATTAAAACCTTTCATGTCTAGGGCGAAGGCAACTTCGAACTTGCTAGGTGTGTCTAGATCTTGTGGATGAGGAATTTTGTAGAGAAAACTAGAGAGAGAATATAATTCTTAAAAGCTAGAGAGAATAAGAAACTAGAGAACTGATGCTAATTCTTGAGAAGGATTGATGAGAATTGATGATGAAAAACGGAGGTTTTAGGAGGCTATTTATAGAGAAAATCAGCCAAACGGATAAAAAACGAATCAGAGTTTCGACGAGAATAAAACACGATTAGCATCAGACGCTGGTCATTAGCGCTAAGCGCTAATAATCAGTTTCACGCGTTTTTTATTTTTATCATATCTTTTGATACGGAAGTCTAAATAAGGCATATAATATGTCGTTAGAAAGCTCTTGAAGTCTACATTCTAACCTAATTAGAATCAGATTAAAATATTTTGTAGATAAAAATATATGGCCGAAATAGTGAAAGAGTGTCATTTTTGGATAGAGTTTCATATTCCATTCATATCTTTTGATTACAACTCGGATTTAATATCATAATATATCATTTGAAAGATAATTTCAAGATCTACCCAACAATATAAAATTTGGATAAAGATTATGAGGCACAAAAATAAAATCTAAATATATTCCACTTCGTACAAAACAAGGATTCTAAAAATGAGTAGTTTTATTCAATTTCAAACTCTATAAAACATAATTATCAATCCTAACTCCATTAGGATTTAAAAGAAACTTCTAGAGTATTCTAGAAGACTATAATCAATCCTAATAGCTATAGTATTGATAATTAATAATAGGCCCTCCTCTAAATCATCGGACCGCATATAAAAACTAAATCGGGCCCAGTTTAGTATTTTGTTCATAACTTCCTCTTTATTCATCGGAATTGGACTTATAATATATCGTTGGAAAGGTCTTTTCAAGCCCCTTCAAACTACACCATTATTGGACCCATATCATGGACCAAACTAAATTGGAATGCACATTTTTCAAAAATAGGGTAAGAAAAGAAATATTTTCAAAAGCAGAAAGAAGAGATATTTTAATAAAAATATCCTCATCACTAGACTTTTCACACTTTTTCTTTGTTTGATAATTAAATGACATGAAAGGTATTCATCACAGGGTTTGGTTTTGGGGAGACACATTGGGTGTCTACAAGTATTAGAAAACTAGTCGAAACAAAAAGGTAGATTTTTAGCTCGGTATTGGAAGAATTCGGCGCGAGAAAAATAGCGTTTGTCGCCACATGACAAGCTTGTCGCCAAGCGACAGCGCCATCGTTAGGCGCTGACGCTGTTTTCCCAGTGCTAATTCCTACGTGCCTCGTCAACTTTCTGTTCTTGATTTTTCCAGTTATTTCGGAGCATTATTTCGACATTAGCTGTGAAAGATACTTCCCAATATTCCTACGTGTAAAAATCCAATGTTTTTTACTCATTACGGATGGCCTTTCCAATGAGAACCTTTTTATGCTTATGCCAATAATGTTAAGCAAAATTACGCACATGAAATACTTAAAATTTTTGAGTCTCATCCACTAATTCTAAATCATTGCTAAAATAAATTTCAGAAATTAAAATAGAAATCCTCCCCAGCGGAGTCGCTAAAACACTGTAGGGAATATTTCGAGCCATCCCACACTTGAGCCCCACTGTGATCATACACTTAAGCATGGTGGCGTTCAAAAGGAAGGAAGCTATAGTAAAAGAGTCGCCAACTAGTTTTAGGAACTTGTAAACCGTTCACAGGGTGAAGGTTACACCCCTTAACGATACAAGAGATCGTTAACTCCAATAGGTCTAGAACCATGACTGGAAGTTCGGGTATGAAGGTACAAATCCAACCTAAAAGAGATTGAACATGCCCTAATAATAGGCCTCTACTTTATTCTTCTTGTATTCATGTGCGCTTTCTGACTAATATGCAATCAATAAATTAACCCTAAACCTGTTTAATCTATGTTGGTTGAATATTAATGCACAAATAAAATTATTATTGGCAATCACTTGAATTATAATCATATTAGCCTAAACAAGATTATTAATTATCTTGTTAAGAGTGATTACAAGTACAAATTCCCTTTAAATAAACATGCATAAAAGGTGTGATCAAGCAATAACAATAAAATCAAGCAACAGAATAACAATTATCAAAATAATCATAATAATAAAAATCATAATTAAAATAATCATGTTAAAGCATAATAATATTAGCAAGATCCTAGGCATGATACTAACAAGATTAATAACAAACCCTAGCATGTCACTAAAGATAAAATATCAAAGCTTTAGCCCTAAAAAGATACTAACATGATATTAGGAAAGAAATATGAAGCATCATAATAATATCAGAAATATTATTTAATCCTAAACATGATACTAGGAAGCAATATAACATCCTAGCATGATACTAGGAATCAACAAAATAATTTAGGCATGATTTCTATATCAAAAGAATAATGAAACAATTAAAGTACTTACGTCGATGCCTCGTATCTCTTTCTAATAACAAAATATACACGTTAATAACTTCAAGGGAAAGTAATAAACAATTAAATTAAATAATTGAAATAAAGATTTGGGACCAAACCCTCAGAAATATCAAACCTTTCACGTCTAGAGCTAAGGTAACTTTGAACTTGGCTAGGTGTTTGTAAAACTAATGAGTGAGGAATTTTGAGAGAGGAAAGGTTTAGAAAAAGAATAGAGAGAGAAAGCTTCTTGTTTTTAGAGCGAGAGAGAGAGAGAGAGTAGATGTAGAAAATTCTGGGTGATTTGAAAATAGGGAAATACGACCCCCTATTTATAGGAAAAATAGCACGGGATTGAAGAAAATCATTTTTGGAATAAAATACCTCCTGTCGCAAATGACAAGAGTCAGCGCCAGACGACAACTATGTCGTCTCACGCTGGTTCAAAAGTACAACGCGCTTTTACAAACGTAATTACCTTTAAAACCGGTTACAAGTAATTATGCGTCCAAGCAGATTTAAAATCAGATTTAATATATTATTCAAAACAAAACATCTTAAAAATATAATTATCAATCCTAACCTTATTAGATTTAAAAAGAACCTTCTAGATATTCCTAGAAGACTAAAATCAATACTAATCACTATAAGAATAATAATTTATAGGCCCTCCACTAGATCATTGGGCCACGTTAAAAATCATTGGGCCTAATTTAATTTAATCCATAACTTCTGTTTCAGGGTTTTTTTTATGTCCCTCGGGAGAGTTACAGCTCTAGACTGGATTCCGCAAGGACGCCTGTACCTGCAAGACAAACGGAGCACCGAATGGTCGGTGGTCTACCTCCGAAGATTAAGTTAGTACGATATTCAAAATAAAACGTGCGAAAATTAAGTTATCTGCTCGCATTCCAAGCTCAGGTGCTGTCTGTTTCTTGAGAATGACAGCTCTGTAATTAATGCAATGTAGTGTCCCATCATAAATTAGGGGAATGTCCCTAGTATAGGGTCTTTGGGAAGCGTGCCCTCCCTAGGGTTTGATGACCTAGGGATTAGAGCATGCCGTTTTGCGACGCCTCAAAGTTTGAGCCTTGAAGGCCGTCTTTTCAAATGGGATATCTGAGTGACACGTGTCACACATCTGGAGAGGCCATTTGAGTGCCTTCCAGGGCAACACGTGTCGTTCTCTCATTGGTCCAATTGGGATTATTGAATACCCCAAATCAGGAGTTATATCTGTTTGACACGTGTCACCATCTGGAAGGTCCAAGTTGGCGCCCTTCCAGTGACACATGTCAAACTCTAATTGGGCCACTTGGCAGGGTATAAAATACCCAAAACATTTGCCCCTCACGGGGGTCACGTGCTTGGCACATGACGCCTGTGACAGGTGTCAAGCTATGAATGAATGATTTTTTAACCGTTTACTATGGGTGAATCTAAGGATTTTTACCTTAGATTCTTTTACCCTTTCTATAAATAGGGGTTTACCACCCTTCATTTTTTTCACACTTTGTGAATCTTTGAGAGCATCTAGAGCTTTTGACTTCTGAACTCTTGACTCGTTCTTTTCAAGCACCCGACAGCCGTCCGTTAGTCCGTCTGTAAACAGATGTCCAAGCTTTTTTATCCGTCTCCCATTACATTCTAAAGGTAACCGCCTATTTCCTTCTCTCTCTTTTATTTTCTTTTTGTTTTGTTTTTTGAAAATGATTTCCCAAACGCACACGGCACGACATAGGATAGTGACCTTCCAGTCATCGGGGACGGCTGAGTCTAGAACTAGCGGTGCTGAATGCTTGTTCATGGACCCTTCTTTACGAACTTCCCCGAATCCAACCGTTTCAGTGTCTGTGCAGGACACCATGGCCAGATGCAAAAGAACGGCCAGACAGTATAACTGGGATGGTTCTTTCTACCATTCGGACGGGTCCACAGTATATTCAGATGGCTCCATTAGGGCGCCTGTCAGTCAGCTTCGAGATCATCCTCCAAGCCCTTCTTCTGACCCCCCCTCCAACTCCTACTTTTTACCACTCCCAAACCTGAAGTGGTACTCTCGACGATTCTATATTGTGGGCGGCTAAAAATCAGTCGGCACCTGTAGACACCTATGTGTGTCTCCCCAAAACCAAACCCAGTGATGAGTACCTTTCGCGTCGAATCGTAATCGAATGAAGTGAAAGTGTAGAAAGTTTAGTGTTGTGAATAGTTTTAATTTCTTTTCTCTTCTCTCTATTTTTGAAAACTTAGTATAAGAAAACAACCAATCTAGTTTGGTTGGTCCATGACATAGGTCCGATAGTAGTGTAGTTGGATGGGCTTTACAAGAGCTTTCCAATGATATATTATAAGCCCAATTTCGATGAATATTGAGGAAGTTATGGCCAATTTACTGAACTGGGCCTGGTTTGAGCCTTATATGCGGCCCAATGATCTAGGGGAGGGCCTAATATGGATTTATCATTCCGAATGCAATTAGGAATGGTTTTAGCCTTCTAGATTCTTCTAGAAGGTTCTATTCATTCCTAATTCAATTAGCATTGATAAATTGACTTTTGTTGACTTTTCAGAGTTTTAATTAAAATCAAAGAACATTTTTTGAGGAAAGATACGATTTTATCCTCCTGTACGGCAATTTCTATCTGATTTTAAGAAAACGCGTGAATTTCCAGATCAGCGCCAAACGCCAGCTGTAGCGCCTGGCGCTAATGTTGGCGTTTGGCGCCAATAGCCAGCGTTGGAGCTAATTAATTTTTATCTGCGCCAGAACTCTGTTTTGATATTTTATCTTTTTGGCTGATTTTCTCTATAAATAACGTCGTAAAAACTCCGTTTTCATTCACCAATTCTCATCAACATTCATCTACAATCACCTACATTCATCAATTCTCATCAATTCTTATTCTCACCTACAATCATCAATTCTCATCGATTCTTATTCTCACCTACAATCATCGATTCTCTCTATTTTCACCAACCCTCATCAAGATTCTCTTGATTACTCTTTCTCTCTCTCTCTTTTCTAAACTAGCTTCTCTCAAATATAAAAATTTCGCATTCATTAGATCTAGAAACACCTAGATATATTCGAAGTTGCATTCGTCCTAGACGTGAAAGGTTTAATTTCTGAGGGTTTGGTCCCAAATCTCTCTTTCAATTATTTAATTTAATTGTTGTTTATTATTTTCCTTGAAGCTACTAACGTGTGTATTTTGTTATTAGAAAGAGGTACAAGACATCAAAGTAAGTACTTTAATGGTTTTTATTGATGTTATGATATAGAGTTCATGTTAAGATTGTTATTATGATTCCTAGTATCATGTATAGGGTAACTTTAATACTAAATATGATTGTTATGATGCTTTTTATGTTCATCCTAATATTTATGATTGTTAGTATCATGTTAGGGTTAAAGATTTGATTTTTATTGCTTAGTGACATGCTAGGGTTTGTTATTAATCTTGTTAGTATCATGCCTGGGATTTTGCTATGCTTTAATATTAACATGAACATGATTATGATTATTATTATTATGATTATTATTATGATGATGATTATTATTATGAATATTATTATTATTATTATGATGATTTATTATGTTCCTTGATATATATATTGTTATTTCTTGATCACACCTTTTATGCATGTTTAAAGGAAATTTGTACTTGTAATCACGCTTAATAAGATAATTAATAATCTTGTTTAGGGTTAATTTGATTATAATTCAAGTGATCGCCAACAGTAGTTTTATTTGTGCATTAAATTCAATCAACGTAGATAAACAGGTTTAGGGTTAATCTTATTGATTGCATGTTAGTCAGAAAGCGCACATGAATACGATCTGAATAAAGTAGAGGCCTATTATTAGGGCAGGTTCAATCTCTTTTAGGTTGGATTTGTACCTTCATCCCCGAACCCTATTTGGTTCAAGACCTTATGGAGTTGACGATCTCTTAGATCGTTAAGGGGTGTAACCTTCACCTCGTGAACGGTTTACAAGTTCCTAAAAAACTTGTTGGCGACTCTTTTGCTCTATCTTCTTTCCCTTTGGACGCCACCGTACTTTAGTGTATGATCACAGTGGGGTTCAATCTAGGGGATTAACGCTTGAAATATTCCCTACAGTTTTTGGCGACTACACAGGGGAGGATTTCTATTTTAATTCCTGAATTTGTTTCGGCAATGATTTAGAATGAGTGGATGAGACTCAAAACGTTCTAAGTATTTCATGTGCGTAATTTTGATTAACATTATTGTCATATGCATAAAAAAGATCTCATTGGAAAGACCATCCGTAATGAGTTAAAACATAGGATTTTACACGTAGAAAATTTGAGAAATATCTTTCACAACTAGGACCGAAATAACACTGCGCGAAACAGGAAAATTTTATCGAGCACAGAAAGCTGTTGAGGCATGTAGGAATTAACGTCAGTGAACAGAAGCTGGCGCCAGACATTTAACTGTAGCGCCAGACGACAGCTCTGTCGCCAGGCGCTACAGCTAAATCCTGGCGCTAACAGCTGTTTGCTGGCGCCAAATTCTTCCAATACCGAGCCAGAATATGCGTTCTAATTTCGACCAGTTTTTCGTATTATTTGCTCGATCCTACTTCCTGATTGAGTTTTTCTCACTTTTCTGAAATCCATGTGTTCTACATATGGATATAATCCTCTGGGAATTCATGCTCCATCTACCTGATTGAACGCTCTGAGCAACAAAGGGTACATCCGAGATTGTTGAATTCACCAAACCATGGAAGCGAGTTTTTTCTAAAATTTGCGGTATCCCATCCACTCGCGCCAACCCTTCACGGTTAGGCTTCCGCGCGGTGCATCCGGACAATTAACCATGGACCTTCTATTGACTAAACCATATCCCGAACTTTAGAGAACTAGAGCCATGGTTAGGTTGCAAACTCATTGCATCATATTCTGCCTACTTGACTAATTGTGCATTATTTGTTGTGCATATATATGTTTTCTTAACCATTTGTTTGACTTGTGTTGAGATTTAATAAAAGAACTTTGCCTAATTAATTAATTGATTAATTTGAGTAAATAAAGTCTAATATTTTAATCAGAATTGACCTAGTACGACTTTAGGCATGCCCCTGTTGATTAATAACACCGAAAACAGTCTCAGATTGAAGCTCCAGCATTGGCGCCAAAGTCTGAACTGTAGCGTCACTCTGTGGAGTGTGGCGCATGGCGACATCTCTGTCGTCTGGCGCTACACTGCAAAGAGAGGCGCTAGTCCTGTCGTTTTGCCGACAGTTTGGATTATTGGTCGAGTCATCACCTAGTGTCTAATTAACCAGTTTGCTAATTAATTTGGTTAATTTTCACTGTCAATAGTACTTGGTTGAGTCATTAATCGAGTTTAGGCACTAAGTCCCATGGTCTTACACAATAGTCCAAACATGTCACTTACACTCAACGCACACACCAATACACGTACTTTGACCATGTCTAAGAGAGTCTTGTATGCGCCTTTTTTCCGTCATTTTTTTATGGGGGTAAGTCGGATATTAATCCTCCATTTTTTTTAGTTTTTGCTTATTTTTGCTTATTTATTTTAGGGGGGTAAGTCAGATATTTGCTTAAAAATATTATACACATTATTTTTTGATTATTTTTTCCAAAAAATATGCACCATATTTTTTTTAATTTTTCCTCCTTAAAAACCGTAAAGTCAAGTCGATTTGAGTCAAGTAATTAAAACACAAAATGGTTCAAATTACAGCGCGTGGTCAAGAAAGGAAGGACGGTTAATCATAGACAACCTTTTCGTACAAGTCCAACTTTTCGACAAACCCATAGCTCGTAAGAGGAAAGCTAGGACACTAATGGCAACACTAGAAGAAGTCAATGAGCTTAGGAACCAACTGGTTACCGTGACTGAGGCACTGAAACTCCTCACACTTAAGATCGATGATCCCGTGAAACAACAACAGATGGACCTCATGCAAGAAAGTCTAAGCAAGCTATCTAGTGACTACAAGTTTCAAGGGCTTACTTCACAAGGGGTCTCGGTGGACAAAGATCTTCTTCCGCAGAAGTTCAATGCCAACAACATCCTGAAATTCAAAGCAATTGATAACCTTTATTTTCATTAAGAGCCTTTGAAACAATAATGAGTATTAAGGGTATCGATAAGAAGGTTTTCCCCTCTCTGTTCTCACTATCTCTCGAGACCGTTTGCCAACAATGGTTCTTTTCTCTCGAGAAAGAAAAGACCTCTACCTAGGAGTCCATAGCAAACGCTTTCGTTGATAGATACAAGTGCAACTTCAAGTTGAGACTGACCATAGAGAACTTGAAATCCTCAAGCAGAAAGAGAACGAAGGCTTCACCTCTTTCTTTAACAAATGGAGAGAAACCTCAGCTAAGATGATTGAGGTGCCAAGTGAAAAAGAGTCTGTAAGGTTGTTCATTAAAAACCTTCAAGAAAAATATTCCAAGCATCTCAAGTATCAAAATAATCTCCATACCTTCAAGGCCGTCTACGACATTGGGATCAATATTGAAGACGACCTGGCTAAGTTAAAAGCTGCCAACAATAACTCCAACAGTGGCTGGAAAGGAAAGAAGAACGACAATCCTTCTTCTTCCAAAACCACCCACTCAAACAACGTTAGCACTTTTAATTTAGGTGAAGTCCTTGCTATGAACAATCAAGGACAAAAGAAACCATTTAGAAGAAACTTTACTCCTATTGGCATGAGTTATGACACCGCATTTGATCGATTAAATGCAAAAGGTCTTATAACTCCTATCGGACCATTTGGGGACCCACCAGTCGGAAATAGGTCGGCTAATTGGAACCCCAATGCACACTGTAAGCACCAAGGTAGGGGCCATCTCACCGAAAACTGTTGGAAGCTTAAGGAAGTTATCCAAGACTTAATCGATAACAATAAGCTACCATTGCCCCCTTCCAATAAGAAGCCAAGCATTGATAATGCACCTCTCGCTCATGCCTTGGCTATCCCTGATGAGGAAAACGAGGTTGAACCCTTGTCTCTCATTAAACCTGTTAAAGAAATCCATGTCATTGAAGAAGACGAGGAGATATTCTTCGACGCCATGGATAGCCTTCTAGAACCGGCAAGTAAAGAAGACATACAATCGCTCACACTGTCTATGATGGAAGAGTTGCATTTGCTACGTGAAACTCTCAAAGCTATAAAGGAACTTCAAAAGAAATATGACGAGATTCCACTCCCGA
Source organism: Chenopodium quinoa (assembly GCF_001683475.1). Classification (NCBI taxonomy): domain Eukaryota; kingdom Viridiplantae; phylum Streptophyta; class Magnoliopsida; order Caryophyllales; family Amaranthaceae; genus Chenopodium; species Chenopodium quinoa. Next base: position 625,444 of record NW_018744722.1, read on the forward strand.
AAGATGTACCTAAGAGAGAATTCGCACCCATGGGAACGACTTATGAGGCAAAGCGTTTTCCTTTACAAGTCACTGAAAGACCCAAGAAGAGTAATAGAATTTACACTCCAATTGGGATCCCATATGCACAAATGTTCGAAATGCTCTTCGAGAGTGGCGAGATCAAACCTCTCGAACCAAGACCATTTGAATAATTGAAAAGGACAGATAGATATTACTGTCAGTATCATCAATCAGGGGGTCACACTATCAAAAGCTGTTTTAAATTTAAGGATTTAATTTAGAAAATGATTAATGAAAAGAAACTAGTCCAAGTTCCACAAGAGGACGATGCAACCATTAATGGAGTGTGGGACAGTGATGAAGAAGACGTCTATTTAAAACACATAGTAGGATCTCCACCTTCTGTGTCGTACGCCGTGGATGACTTTTGGACTGAAGAAGACTCATCGATAGACGTCCTCACAAGATCCGGGAGAATGCAACCTCCCGTTTCAACGCAATCTATGCCGACCACACAACAAGTTCCCATACCTATCATTGAAGACAATTGTTTCGGGGTTTTCTGATGTCCTGCGGGAGAGTTACAATTCTGAGACTGGAACCGGACGCCTGTACCTGCAAAACAACGGAGACTCCTGGTGGTGGGAGCTCCGCCTCCAACGATACAGTTAGTACTTGATTAAGGAGTAATTAATGCGGAAATTAGAGTGAGTGGGTCTCTCTAGGTGAGAGTGTTTAATGTGAGTTTTTAGCGTAATCAGCCTGTAACTCTGGGTGTAATCAATGTGTTTTTTCCGTCCTCCCCCTTAATGAGGATTAAGGGAGGTATTTATAACCTTGGGAAACGTGCCAATCCTAGGTTTAGGTTAACCTAGGGCCGATTGGGCTTCCCTCGGAAGTTGGGCCTGGGTGGCCGGTTTCTCCATTAGGCATGGAGTATGCCACGTGTCATGACATAACAGGTCCAAGGTGGACGAATAAGCGTGTGCCACGTGGCAAGCCCTGACAGTTCCAACTGGGGGACACTTGGCAGGACCTGATTGGCCCACGTGGCGCATTCCGATTGGTGGGAGCAAAATCCCCTAATCATTTGCCCCTCACAGGTGGCACGTGACTGGTCACGTGTTACCTGTGACAGGTGCCGCACTGTAACAGGCGACGGCCTGCTACAGGTGTCAGTCGGCGAAAGGCCGAGAGATTTTCCCGCCCAAATTTTGAATTCTGAAAGTGACCCTTCGCCTTCTCACTTCGCCTATATAAGGGAGAGTTGTCTTGAGTCATTTTCACACTTGAGAACTTTGTGAGAGAACATTCGGACCCCTGAACTTGCTCTGACATTTTGGACCTTTTCTGCCTACCGCCTGTTCTGACAAGCCGACTGCAAAGGATTTTCAGAACTTCATCAACCGTCACTCGTTCAGGTAACTGTCGGTTCTCTTACTCTTTATTTTCTTTATTTTTTTGAAATGGCACCACGGAAGCACACGACACGACCTAGGTTAGTGATCAGCCGGTCACCGGGGACGGCTGAATCTAGGACTAGGAGTGCCGCCTGCCCTTTTCCGGACCCATCTTTGCCCTTTATACAAAGTCCGACTGTATCTGTGTCTATGCAGAGCAGGATGGCCAGAACGAAAAAGACTACTAGGATCTCAAATTTAGACGGCTCCTCCCACAGGGTGCCGATTAGTGAAACATCTGACCAGGCGCCAGATGTGGAAGTGAAACAAGGCGGCCTGGATGCCGGCAATTCTGTGGGGGGAGTCATAGTGACCCCTTCCCATTTAACAGTTAACAAATCTGCTCCTTTTCAAAGAGAGGAGGCGGGCCCCTCCGGGAGAGGGGAGGAGTCGTCCTCTTCGGACTCGTCAGAGGGCGATTCAGAGTCTAGCTCTTCTGGCTATGCTTCTCTGGACACAGAAGAGAAAAGCAGCCGCCTGCAAGAGGCGAGGCTTTCTCACGCAGTTGAGAAGGGGGGCAATTGGGCGGAGCCATCCGCCTCTTACCGAGAGCAAAATACCCCCTACTACTGCACGGTACCTCGGGGCCGGATCACAGTCATGCAAGAGAAAGTGGAGAGCTTTATCGCAAACCACACAATGGGCCCCGACTTTTTAGTGTTTGTGCCGGATCCAGAAGACACAGTCGTCTGGCCGGCTGGTACCAGTTATGATAGCGCCTGCTTTGGCTGCTACGAGGCGGCCATCAAGGCTGGGCTGCGCTTCCCATTACATTCGGCTGTTCAGCGGATCTTGGATGGGTATGAGTTGGGGTTATGGCAGTTAGCCCCAAACTCCTGGGTCAACGTACTCGGCTATGTGGCCGGGTGCGAACTGCACGGGGTGGAGCCGAGCTTCGAGGCTTTCACCCATATGAACTATCTCAGCCGGACCCCTAAGGCAGGCGATACCGGCTGGTATCAATTGACAAGCCACAGGGGCTACCTCATGACGAGAGGTAAAGCAAACAAGTGGAAGGACTGGCGGAGCACCTTCCTCATCATTGAGAGTTCAGACACTGAGCTGAACAAGCGCTTCAATAGGTGGAACAGGAATCCGCCCCTTCTTGCAGGCGGCCGTAGCATGCCGCCTGTTCTCCCCAAGGCTAAGAAAGAGATCCTTGATAAAGGACTCTTTAAAGTAGAGTCGAGGGTCGACTCTACTTCAGGGGTACGAGAGCAAGTACCCCTGCACTGCGTCCCGAGCTTCAAATGGCTCTACAACGAGTACTTTTTGGCCGCCTGTGGCCTCAGCAGTCGGTGCTCAAGAGATAGTCGGCTTGTCGAATACTCTGTTGTTCCATACATTTCTTGTTATGACTTTTATTAACTTTGATGTTTGTTTTTGCAGCTGACGCCATGAGCAAAATTACCGCCTCCAAGACTGCGGCGGCCATGTTGCGGGCCTCCATCATGCAAGAAGCTTCAACCGACTCCCCCAAGAAGGGGGCACCCTTGGTGAGCTCCGAAACTTTCACCCTCTTTTTGGAGTTGTGTTTATGCATATACTGACTTTTTTCTTCTTTTTTTAGACGGGTGCTCCAAGAGCTTCATCTTCCCAACAGCCGGACCCCAAGGCCCGGAGGACGACTGTTGCGAGCTCTCCTGGTTCTGCCAAGAAACAGGTGGCGGCTGAGAAACAGCCGGCCACTTCTTCTAAAACTCCAACTGGGCCGCCTAGAAGTATGAAGTTGTCCTTGTAAATTTTAGACTTGCTCCCTTTTTTACTAGGTCTAATCCGTTTGTTTATGCTTAATGCAGCCGGCCCTCAGGAGCCTGACTTGGTAGAGGTGGCCAAGTCTATGATCAGAGTCGTTCCTCCAGCTGAAAGGGAGGCGGTCAGGGGTGTCGGCACCCTTGATCTAGACGGGATTGCAGGGGTCCTTGCTGAGGTATACTTAGCATATTTTTGAGTATTTGAATTCCAGGACGCCTGTTTTCTTTTTGTTTGGAAACTGACGCCTGTTCCTTTGTACTTAGGCCCTGCTCCGAGTGAACGGCCTTCGCAAGCCGCTTGACCGGAAGAACAAAGAGGTAAAGGCTACAAAAGCTATGGCCGCCTCTGACTGTGATAAGGCAATGTTTCAAATTGCCCAAAATGAAGTTCTGACCATTGATATTCTTTATTATCAGGCGCAGGCTACCGCCGCTGTTCGGGCTTAGTTAGAGGCGGCCCAGAAGAGGAATGGCGAGCTGGAGGCGACCATCACCAATCTCAAGGCCGAGCTGAAACCTCTTCGCCTAAAAATGTACTCATACGAAGCCTTGGAGAAATCCTTGGCCAACGTAAAGGAACGCCTGGTGACCCAGGAGAAGAGTCTTACTCAAGAGCTCTCGGAAAAGGCCGAGCAAGAAAAGAAAGAGCTGGTCCGGGAGATGATGGAAGACTCCGCTCAAATCCAGCGCATGACTTGGGGCCGCCTCTTCCCCAATGCCGACTTTGCCTCTTGGGAAAAAACGTACCGCCAGTGTTCTGATACATATAATGAAGAGATCCTGGCGGCTGCTGAGGAAGAGGCGTTGGAGAAAGCGTTGGAGGAGGAGGAGCCGGTAGTGGCGCTTGTGCCGCTTGGGGGTAATGCATCAAAAAAGGATGCAGCTGAAGCCGAGTCCAGCAAGAAGAGTGCTGACCAGGCGGCAGCTGCTAATATTGAAGATCTGCCCCCTTCTTAAGCTTTATGTATTCTTTCCACGGCCTGCGTGCCGTTTGTTTTGTATTTACCCGGCCAGGGGGCCGGGGCTTTGAATATTTTGCCGGTCTTTAATGACCGGCTTCTTTTTAATGAATTTTTGTTTTGCTTCAAATTTGTCTAAGTATTGAATATTCTAATATCCAATTGTTCACTAGACCGATTGTTTTACATGGCCGATAGTTGCAGACAGGTACAGATAGTTAGTCACGCCGCCTATGCCCTGGACGACTGGTTGTCTGTTTCCAGGATAGACGATTAGTCGGCCATTTATCCAATCGGTATTCGAACTATTTTAAAGACTGGATCCTTTTTAGGCAGGCGATCCTGTCATATGTAAATTTAACCAAGTAGGAAAGTGGTTTGACCAAGTGAACAGGATTGTTACTTAGTTGCCAAGGAACTGAGTAGTAGAGGTATCAAGCGGTGGGTACCGGTTGTTCCCCTTTATTCGCCAATGTTTGTTGGCTTTTAACTCATAAGTTGTTAACCTAGCAGGAGTAGTGGTTGAGAGCCCTTGTTTGCGAAAAACAGGCGGACGACTCATACCTTTTAGGCTCCATACTAAGTTTGAGGGAGTGACGATGAGTTAACTTTGGAGTTACTCAATCGCCGTCACTCCTGCTTGAGTAGTAAAGGTACCAGGCAGCGGAGGCCGGCTGATCCTTTTGATTTGCCAATGTTTGTTGGCTATTAACTCAAGAGGTACCCCCTGCATTTATCCCAAGTAATACAGGCGGTCATCTGACTCAGATGTCAACTGCTACCACTGGTTTGGTTAGTGATAAGAGTTATCCTTGTCTCAAAAACGGCTACGTGATTGCCCTTGGGGACAGTCGTATAGGTGCCGTGTAATTAGTTTATAGAACAATGTTCCACCCAAAAGGGAGCTGCTCTCTGCGACGAATTTCATCCGGAGGGATGCCGCCGGACGCCTGCTATGTTGTTGGGACAGGTCGTATTAGTTTTGAAGATTTGATCAGTTGGCTTGGCGCCTGGTCTGATCATTCGGCCTGTGGCCTTGGTAAGTTCTTGGTGAACGTAGGTGCTAAGTAAAAGGAGGGTAGCCGCCTGTTAGGCACAGGGTCGGCCAGACCCTAATCTTTTTAGCTAAGTATTAGTGGGGTGGCTATGTTATTTGAACCAGTCGGCCATCTTCTTATGGAGAGTAGCCGACTATATGTCCAGACGACATGCCCCTATTGTGAGTAAAATACTCAATGGAGAGTAGCCGACTGTAAAGGTACAGACGGCATGCCCCTCTGAAGATAGAGTGAAATACTCAATGGAGAGTAGCCGACTGTAAAGGTACAGACGGCATGCCCCTCTTAAATACAAATTAAACATGGAGAGTAGCCGACTGTTTTTCAGCAGGCATGCCCCTCTTAGTACAAAATTGAATAGTAAGTATGCAAACTTTTATTAAGTAGCTCTTGACTATTTACATCATTCAAAAGAAATACTTCTTAAGATTATCTACATTCCAAGTTTGAGGCAACGGTTGTCCGTCTGGTGTTTCCAGACGGTAGGTACCGTCCCTGACCTCTTCACAGATTCGGTAGGGTCCTTCCCAGTTGGGAGTTAGTTTGCCAGACTCATAAGCCTTACCAACTGCTTCCATTTTTCTAAGTACAAAGTCCCCCACTTTGAGTGGACGCTTGTGTACTTTTTTGTTGTATGATCTAGTCATTCTCAGGCGGTAAATTTCATGGCGCAAGACAACATTGCCCCTCCTTTCAGGAAGTGAGTCTAATGCCAGGCGCATGGCTTCCCAGTTTGCCTCTTCGTCATATAGCATTACTCGAAGAGTCGGCTCGTAGTGTTCTATTGGAAGAACAGCTTCCGCACCATAAGTTAGGAGGAATGGAGTTTCTCCAGTCGCCCCTTTTTCAGTCGTCCTAATGGCCCAGAGAACATGTGGTAGTTCATCCGCCCATAGGCCGCCTGCTCGTTCAATCTTTTTCTTGAGACCGTCTGAGATGATTTTATTAAAGGCTTCTACCTGGTCGTTTGCTTGTGGACGGCCGACAGATGCAAAGTAGTGTGAAATTCCTTGGTCACCCAACCAGCTTTTGAGAACAGGCGTCTCAAATTGGGGACCATTATCAAAAACCATAGACATGGGAACCCCGAACCGAGTGATGACATTTTTCCAAATGAATGACATTACATCCTTCGTCTTGATTCCCTTTACAGCCTCCGCCTCTACCCATTTAGTGAAGTAGTCGACGGCAACAAGTATGTACCTCCTTCCGCCTGTAGCAGGCGTATATGGACCCAGAATGTCCATGCCCCACTTAGCAAACGGTAGTGGGCTATGAATGGTAGTGAGGTCAGTAGCCGGACGGTGAATTAGCTTGCGAAACCTTTGGCACTTGTCACATTTTTTCACCATCTCCATTGCATCTGCTTCTAAAGTAGGCCAAAAGTAGCCCTGCTGCCTTGCCCGTTGAGCAAGCGTCCTACCGCCTATATGAGAAGCACAGTAACCAGAGTGAAGATCGTCTAGTATCTCTCGTCCCTTTTCTGGAGTATCACACTTTAAGAAGGGTTGAAGGTACCCCTTTTTGTGAAGTTCTCCCTTTATTATTTCAAAACAGGTGGCTCGTTTTTTCAGTGCTGCCGCCTGTTGATGATCATCCGGCAGTGTACCGTTTGTCAGATATGCCCTGATTGGATCCATCCAGGTTGAGCTTCTGTCTAGGATTCCAATAGGGTCTTCATCGATGCTTCTCTTCTCCATTACTTCCCAAAAAACAGTTCGAGGAGTATCAGAGGAGGCGGATGACGCTAATTTTGACAGTGCATCCGCCTGGTTGTTTTCTGATCTCGGCACTTGGATCAGACGGAAATTCTCAAGGGAGCCGACTGCTTGTCGAACCGCCTGTAAATACTTGATCATGGCCGGATGGGTTGCTTCGTATTCGCCATTGTACTGACTCACTATCAATTGTGAATCGGAACAGGCGTCTATTTTTCTTGCCCCTGCCGCCTTGCACATGCGGATCCCGGCTAGTAAAGCTTCATATTCTGCTTCATTGTTGGAGGCCTGAAAACTGAAGCGTAAAGCATACTCGTACCTGTCGCCCTCTGGCGACTGACATATGACGCCTGCTCCACAACCATTTGAAGTAGAGCTTCCGTCCACATATACCTTCCAGACTTGGTCTGGAACTTGAGAGTCAGGAGGACGAGTCATCTCAACAATAAAGTCAGCAAAGGCTTGCCCCTTCACTGCTTTTCTAGGCTCGAAAGTAACTTCGAGGCTCTGTATTTCTATGGCCCATTTGATCATTCGGCCAGACAACTCCATGATGGTCAGTGGCCGCTTGATAGGTTGGTCTATATACACGACGACTGCATGTGCCAAAAAGTAGGGCTTCAATTTTTTAACAGCCATGAAGAGTGCAAGACCAAATTTCTCCACTAAGGGATACCTCAACTCGGCATTTTTCAGTACGTGACTGACAAAGTAGACAGGGAGCTGACAACCGTCTCTTTCAGCAAGGAGAACAGCGCTTAACGCATGATCAGAGACGGCCAGGTACATGTAGAGTACTTCTTTGGGCAAAGGGCTGACCAGCCTCGGCAAGGAATGCAAGTGAACTTTCAATTTCTAGAAGGCGGCCTCAGCATCCGGCCCCCATTCAAACCTTGCCTTTTTCTTAATTGCCTGGAAAAAGTATAGGCATTTGTCGCCTGATCGGCTTAGAAATCTTCCCAAGGCCGCCAGACAACCTGTTAACTTCTGAACCTCTCGGATGGTACGAGGCGACTGCATGTCAATGACCGCCTGCACCTTCTCAGGGTTCGCCTCTATTCCTCTCTGATTGATAAGGAATTCAAGAAATTTCCCAGACTCAACCCCAAATACACATTTCTTGGGATTGAGCATGACATGGTGCCGCCTGAGTGTGGCGAAAGTTTCTCGGAGGTCCGACAAATGATCTTTCTGAAGTTTAGTCTTGACAATCATATCATCAATGTATGCCTCGACATTTCTCCCAATCTGATCAAAGAACACAGTGTTTATCATTCGCTGGAAGGTAGCCGAAGCATTCTTAAGACCAAACGGCATGACCGTGTAACAGTATAACCCCTGATCAGTGACGAAGGCCGTCTTCTCCTGATCTTTCTCCCATAAAGGAATTTGATGGAAACCAGAGTAGGCGTCCATAAAGCTCATCAAAGCATGGCCGGCTGTTGAGTCGACCAGGTTATCAATTTAGGCAGAGGGTAACTGTCTTTGGGGCACGCCTTGTTTAAGTCTGTGTAGTCTTTTTTGGATCCACGGCCAGTTTATGTACCGCCAGATCAGGATTAATGCCTAGCATTTCATGGACTTCGAATGCTAAGATGTCCTTGTATTCTTTCAATAGTTTGTGAAAGTCGTCACCAAGGTCTCTCAGAGCAGTCGTCCCAACTTTGACTGTTCGATCAGGACGTGAGTCGTCTAAGATCAGGTCCGTATGCTCACCAGCCGGCTGAGGGCGGAACTCATCCGACCGCTCCTCTGCCAATGATTGCTATTTTCTTTATTTTCTTGCGGCCCCTGTCTGGGATGCCTTTCTCTTCTTGCCGCCTGCTTCTTGAACAGGCGCACTCTTCTTGACATTGTCAAGGTCTGTTTTTTCACCACTTGACCCAGTGGCCATAACAGTGGGCTTGACATCCGAGAGATAGCACTCTCGGGCCATCCTCTGATCTCCCCTTAGGGAGCCGACTGTTCCATTATCCCTCTCAAACTTGAGCAACATAGGAGATGGGTTTATAACAGCCTTGGAATTATTCAGGGTTGGACGACCCAGAATCATGTTGTAGGCCGAGAGTTCTTCTACTACCAAGAACCGGACTACCATGTGTCGTCCTTCCCCTTTTTTGCCCAAGCGGATGGGTAAATCCACTCGTCCCAGTGGGTTGACGACTCCTCCTCCAAACCCTACTAAAGGGTGGGAGGCCGGATGTATGCAATCAGTCTGATATTTTAGTCTCGACAGACATTTGCTACTGATGAGATCTGAGGAGCTTCCGGTATCTATGAGGATTCGGCCAACTCTCTGGTTGGCCACTTTACATTCAATAACGATAGGGTCGTCATGCGGCCCTCTTACCCCTCCTAGATCTTCTTCAGTGATGACAATCTCAGGAAATGTATATTTGGACGGCCGTTCTTGGTGAACGGAATTTACATCTAACCGCCTGATATTGTCTTTGTTGCCCCTAATAGTGGGGCCGCCTCCTGAGAAGCCGCCTGCAATGGTGTAGACGACTGCATCATCAGTATCGGAGCTGTCGGCCTGTTGATTCTTTTTGGCCGACTGCTTTTTTGAGGAAGTGTTCCCCGTAGATTTCTTGACATAAGTGTCAAGATCACCTTGCTCAGCCAGGCGGTCCAGATACCGCATGAGACTGATGCAGTCATTGGTGTGATGACCAACATCATCATGATAAGCACAGAATTTATCTTGGTTCCAGTTGTTCGCAGAACCCTTCATGGGGACCGGCTTCTCAATTGAGATCCGTCCCTTGATTTCTTTTAGGATAAACTGGTTATCGTTGTTAAACGCATACTTTGGGGAGTATGGTTTGAATTCTTTTTTCTTTTTCTAGGCCGGCTGTTTGGAGGAATCAGCCGCCCAGACCTCTTTTATCTTCTCATCTTTGTTTGACGACTGTTTCTGTCGTCCTTCTCGTTTGTCGAACCTTTTCCCATCCGACTGTTTTACCGTACAAAGATCAGTCGCCTGTATATAGGCTTCCGCTTCAATCAAGGCCTCTTGAAGAGTCGCCACCCTCTTTCGGACCAAGTCAAATTTGAAGGTCGACCCGTCCTTGAGACCTCTGAAAAAGTCAGTATAGGCTACCTCATCTGGTAACCCTTGAATCTGTATTCTCATCAGGTTAAACCGCCTGATGTAAGAACGAAGACCCTCCTTCTCGCCCTGCTGAATTGTTCCTAAATCAAGGGTCGTTTTCTTCGCAGGGATGTTCATGGCGAAGTTGGAGGTGAATAAATAAGCAAGCGTCCTGAAGCTATTTACACAACCAGTCGGCAGGTTGCCGAACCATTGTTGTGCAATTCCTTTGAGAGTCGCTGGGAAACACTTGCACCAGGTGGGATCATCCAACCCTTGAAGGTACATCAGGTTGGTGAAGGCCATAAGATGGTCTTCTGGGTTAGTAGTGCCGTCATAGGCGCCTACTAATACATTTTTCACTTTGGCCGGCTGAGCGGCTTCAGTAATTTCCTTGGAGAAGGCCGACGGTTGTTCACCAAGTCTAAGCAACCGTAGCTGCCAGTCCATAGGTTGGACGTTTTTTGCTGCAGGTCCACCAAACGGAGGTGGCTGCAAAAAATACTGTTGTTGCGGCACAAATGGTAAGTTTGGTACCGCCTGGTCTCTATGAAAGCCGGACTGACGGGAGGTGCCGCCTGACTGACTCTCATGATACGACTGAGTATGCCTCATCGAGGCATTTCGCAGACTGTCTTGAAAGTTTGAAGTAGAGGCCGACTCTGACAATCGGTCACTCTTCTTCTGCTCTAGCAGTAGCCGAGCGTCTGTGAATGTTTGCTTCGACCCGTCCGCCTGAATATGACGAATAGGTTTCCTATTTCCTGTAGGAAAACGGAATTTTGTGAAATCAAGGGCAGGTGGCTCCCGCTTCCTGGATTTAGGATGAGGAGTCGCCTCTCGCCCTTGAACTGGCTTCCTCTTCAGTGAAGTGGAGGGCTTCTTAGCCGACTGCTCCTTGACCAGAGCAGGCGGCTTCTTGTTGATCAACTCTTGAATCTCTCCCTTGAAGTCCCTCATGAAGGTCATGAGTTCGTTCCTTGTGATGGGAGCAGACCCATCAGTCGGCTGCTGCCGAACAGGCGGTGCGCCTGCTGGCTCGCTTCCTGTTTGAAGATGTTCCCGTTCCCTTCTTTCGGTATGACGGGTACGTCGGGCCCTTAGGGTCCCGTCTGAAGCTGTGTGAGCTTCAACTTCAAATTCACTCTCAGTATCATGGTCCGACTGAACTTGAGGGTCGTCTAGGGGACGCCTCTCTTCAGGAGTCGGTACAGACTTGGATGCCATCTCAGAAGTACTCTCCCCACAGACGGCGCCAAATGTTTCGGGGTTTTCTGATGTCCTGCGGGAGAGTTACAATTCTGAGACTGGAACCGGACGCCTATACCTGCAAAACAACGGAGACTCCTGGTGGTGGGAGCTCCGCCTCCAATGGTCAAGTTAGTACTTGATTAAGGAGTAATTAATGCGGAAATTAGAGTGAGTGGGTCTCTCTAGGTGAGAGTGTTTAATGTGAGTTTTTAGCGTAATCAGCCTGTAACTCTGGGTGTAATCAATGTGTTTTTTCTGTCCTCCCCCTTAATGAGGATTAAGGGAGGTATCTATAACCTTGGGAAACGTGCCAATCCTAGGTTTAGGTTAACCTAGGGCCGATTGGGCTTCCCTCGGAAGTTGGGCCTGGGTGGCCGGTTTCTCCATTAGGCAGGGAGTATGCCACGTGTCATGACATAACAGGTCCAAGGTGGACGAATAAGCGTGTGCCACGTGGCAAGCCCTGACAGTTCCAACTGGGGGACACTTGGCAGGACCTGATTGGCCCACGTGGCGCATTTCGATTGGTGGGAGCAAAATCCCCTAATCAACAATGATATCGTTAAGCAGTTTAAGAAGACAAAAGTTGAGATGAACGTATGGAAACTTTTGGTGACATCTCGAGAATATAGGTTGGCTGTAATGAATTCCTTGGACAAAATTGGCATAGATTCTGACACTACTCCTGAGGGATTAGCCAACTTCCTCACAAGTGATCTTCCTAGTCCAATTAATTTGATCACCTTTTCTGACAAGGATTTACCTCCAGAAGGTGACAAACATTACAAGGCATTAAACCTCACGGTAGTTTGCAAGAGAATGAATGTCCCTATGACTCTTGTAGACAACGGAACGGCCATCAACGTTTGTCCACTTAGAACTGCGATGATGCTAGGCATAAGAGATGAAGGTTTAACTCCGTCTACACAAGGAATAAGGGCCTACGACAACACTCGTCGTCAAGCTCTCGGTAAAATTACCATGAACGTAACGACGGGAGCAATAGAACATGCTACTACTTCCCAAGTAGTAGACATTAAAGCTTCGTTCAATTTAATGTTGGGGCGCCCTTGGGTTCATGACCTAAAGGTCGTCCTAAGAAAAGGCTATAGTTGGGGAAATTTCCTATCACCATCGATGCTTCGCCTATGAGGATCAAGTCTATAGAAAATCCAATCATCAATGTGGAGCACGACGAGAATGATGAAGACTTATGGGGCTTTAATGAAGAAGTCTCCTTAATCCAGGAGGATGAAAGGACCCCTCTTTTCCATGACCCCCATTCCAACATGATTGTAAATGCTATTATGAAAAAACAAGGACATTTTCCTGGGATGACCCTAGGAAAGAAGAAAGGAATAGCAAAATCGTTGGAGTCACCGAGCCTCCCTAAGTTAGACACTTTCGGACTTGGTTTCGAACCGACTCGGAAAGATCTCAAGCGAGCCTGGGAAAAATCAAAGGCACGTAGAGACGCTCGCACTCAAAAGAAAGCAATCCCAATGGATCAGTACCCTCTTACACTTAATGGTCAATTTATAAAAGGAGAGGACTATCCATGCCATGAATTTCCCGAGCCATTTGTTGTAAACGGCATAAGGCAATCGGGATTTGAGATTTTCTTGAATTGTTATTTCACATATGAAATCCCAACTCCTGTCCATAAGGAGAAAGCACCCCCATGCTTTGACTTTAACATCATGGGATAACTATTTGGGCAAGAAAAGAATGAGCCAACTTACAGAGAAGATAACTCCTCGCTCATTCAAACAGTCTTACAAAGCGAAAGCTTCGATCCCTCGAAGCTAATCACTCCAGCTGAAGGATCACTACAAGGGTGGCGCAAGACCGTCAAGGTGACTACTCCAAGGGAAGAAAAATATCCATCACGATAGGGCAAGGACCAATGTTTGAAGAGTCGTCTGAGTCAGAGTCTGAGTCGGAGTCTCTCCCTATAGAGTCATCTAGGTCTTTACTACTACAAAAAGCATGTTTTTTGGACGCCTTTTAGGCCTTTTTCGACGCTAAAAAGTGTCGAAAAAATATTTCTCGACGCTGCTAAAAAGCGTCGAAAATACGTGAGTCGAGAATTTGGAGGGACACAAAAAAGCGTCGAGAATATCGACGCCTTTTATGTGTCCTAACTAATATACGAAGTGTCGAAAAATACTTATTTCGCGCATTATCCCAAATGTGTATATATTTTAGCGACACTTTTTGTTGTCTTGCGTTTATTCGTGTCAGCCTATGGTTTGACGGGAAACACTTGAAATATGAAAAAATATAGACATTAAAAAGCGTCTAGAGTTTTTTTAAGCTTTTTTTTTTCCTTTTACTAAATTATTACCATCATATATACATTATAGTTATTTAAATTTATCATAAATTAAATTAATAACATTAAAATCAAAATAAACAAATATCATAACTATATTTAAAAAAATAATAAAACAATAATTAATCAACAACAATAAGAGTACGTAGTTAATTACCAAATTTACAAAAGAAAACATCAACACAATTAATAATAATAATAAAAAAAAACAAAAAAAAAACGTCGCATATTATAGTAGCTTGTCCCTAAATAATACATCACTATTATAAGACTAAAAACCAAAATAGATAGATGATGGCCTTATAGACGATATAGTCGCTTGTTTTGATGCTCAACTGTCCTGGCCTATTCTCTTGTTGCACCTACATTGCTTTTTCCAATCTTTAAAAAAATACAAAGTATAAATTAGTACATTACAAAATATAGGCTCAAGATTCAACATGTTGTATTTAAACAACAATGAAAAGACCAATATTTAAACCAGAACATACACATGCTGAGAAAACTACATACAACTTTGAGAGCATATTAAGAACTAGCCTTCACTCACAATTGAGGATCAAGTTATATCCCAGTATAGCTATTGCAACTAGGTAATGCCAGATATTCTTGTTGTACCAAGATGATTCTGCTTTATCGACAGATAAATGGCATAAATCCACACTGCCCTCTACTCATTTTGCTAAAGCCAGCAACAATATTATCCCTCATTCAAGAAACAATAAACTACTTTCTAGTAAAAAAACCCATCAGAAGTTCACAAATACCCATCTTAAAACCACTAGAAGTAACAAAGTGTATAAAACTGTCTGGTTGACTGAGGGAGGCATTCCGCATGTATAGAGCTTTACATGCAGATATGAAAGAAAGAGGTGTCATCAGAAAGTCCAGTTTTCACGTGTCTGAATTGCATAGTTTTCCTTCCTCTTCAATTCCTCTCTAACAAAGAATGCTTCACACTTGCAGAAAACCAAAATTCTATAGCTTCCTGTTGACATCCCTCATGCCAACCTCTCACCCCCAATAGAATGAAAAGCAAAATGGGGCATTGGCATAAAGTGATCTACTCAAGAAATCTATTAAAAATTAAAATACCAATAAAAAGGATAATCGACGCTTATACACACACACACAAGCTCTGAATTTCACACACATCTTATATATTCAATGTTCACTAGAACTAATTATCCACCCTTTAAAAAACAGTAAAATGAACAGCAAAACATCAAAAAAAAAAATTATAGTCAGTTAGTGTCTAGCATAAAGCTAGCAAATTTTTTGCACATTTAAAGATGTAGGTTACAGCTTAAGAATGATAAAGAATCCTTAAAAAAGGCAGAGTACATTGTAGCTCATATTTTTAACTCCCAAATGGAAGTTATATGCAAAAACAGATTTGATCACATTAATCACAGAAGCTAGCCAATAACACTCAATTCCAAAGTCAGTCAATTATTGAAAGAGGGAACCCATGGGTTTAGCTTTCTATAGGAGGTTTTAAATTATGTTCTACTTTGGCTTCATTTGTATCTAATAAATAAGATACTCAACCCATGTACAATTGCATTTTCACTGTCAATTACTCAACCATAACAAAATCAGACAAGATTATGAATATATTGATGTTTGATGCAATGAAAATCGTACCTTAATAAACTTTGGCTTGTCTTAAACCACATGTGAAATGTAACTCTCAACCAGAAATTTCAAACAAATCTCTAATTCAGCATCAAACGATCCATCAGGGGCGCTGAACAATTTCTGATCTTTGACACCAAGTTAAAAAATCTTCATACAAATCTACGGCTGCAACAACATCAAACAGCTGTAAATTGCAACAAACCAGCAGTATAGTAGCCAACAAACATATAAAGATATGCAAGCATCATATATTCTAAGGAGAAAGTTCCCCATATCATTCTTAACTTGTCCTCAATTAATGTCTAATATAATAGAATAATAGGAAAAAAAAAAGGAAATTAGTAAGAAAAACTACCTTGGGAGCTATCAAAATTCAGTTCCACTCCACATTAGGAGGGGGAGGGGTTCATAAATATTTCTACACAACAGGCTCACACTACAAAGAATGAAACAATATACCTAGGTAGTGCTATACGAAACGCTTATCGATAATCTTGAGGCTTCTCCTCATGCGCGCTACTTCTTTTTTCGTGTCTTTGTCATCAGCTTACTTGTTGCTGATTGTCGTATACAAGGTAGGCTCAGTAAGCTGCTGTCGCTGCTGCATACATGCTTTGGTCATGGGGGTGTGGTACGTATCCGTTACCACCACCATATATGTGTCCTCCGTAGTAGCCTCCATTCCACATATTTCCATAGTCACCTCTTGACTGCCATCCGTATAAGTGAAGTGTTATTTAGCATAGAATCACAGTTCAAGGCAGAAAATAGAATCACAAAAACCTGAAATCTAAACAAGAAACAAACATAGACAGTAGAGAAAATATACCTGTTTGTTTGTAGGTTAGCGGCCCCATGAAAGACAGACAATTTGCTTTCCTATAACTGACCCGTTTAGCTTATTCAAAGCCTCTTCAGCATGACCTCTGAAGGTGATACAATCCACAGTTATAATGTAAGCAATCTAATGAGAGATCAGATCATCAAATTTTGTTTCAGAGCATGGTATAAGCCTCACCTGTTTGCAAATCGCACAAATCCGCATCCTTTCCCTACTGGAATTTTAACATAAAATATCTCCCCATATTGAGAGAAAGGTTGCCTAAGATCCTCGTTTATGACACTAGGATCAAGCCCTCCAACAAAAATCTACAATAATAAAAAGATAGATTCATAATTGAAAGACAAAAAAAAAAAAACAAATTAATCTACTAACTATAATAAATTATTCTAGAAAGTCTATTACAGTTGTGTTTGACGAATCTCCTTCAGATTGAGAACCTTGTCAAGCATTGTTACTTGATCCATATCCACCTAGCAGCAAAAGATTATTTGAAAACACAAACATAAGAGTTCATTAATGTCAAGCATCTATAACTTTTGAGGAAATAGATTATTTAGAAAAGCCTTCTTAATTTTTTCCCCCCTCCTGATTCTTTGTTAAACTATTCTTCATCTTAAGTCATAACCAATCATGGTCAACAAATCATGATATGCAATATATATACACTTGAGAATGACAGCGTCATGCTGCACACATATCATAGACACATACACAACATCAACGGACTGAAAAAGGGAGCCTTATTTAATTATGGTGTGTATGTCTGCAAAGATAATCTCTCTGAGCTTATTAATTGGTTGTTAGTATGTAGTTGCAAATTGGTCTTTCATGAGAACATTTCTACCGAACAAATTAAACTTGCAAACTAGTGGTAAAGAACTGAAGCCACTTATTCAATTATTATGCACAAAAGGCATGTTTTGTGAACTAGGTACCACAACAACAGAGGTAACTGCTATATGAACTGTTGATTTGGTTAAACAAAAGCAATATTTGAACAAAATTAATGCAAATCAATATAATTAAAATTATGAAGCTGAGTATTTTAGAAACTAACTCTATATCTGAAATAATTCTGCAATTGAAAAAAACTAACATCAAGAACTCTTATTACCCAGAAAAATGAATTCATCTCAGCTAATAGCCTAATAAGTTGAGAAATCACCCATAATAAATCACATCAAAGCAATAAAAAAGAAATAAAAAATTCATATCAATTTTATAAACTGCAAATCTCAAAGAGACATACATTCAGCAATATTCGCCCTTGCTGTTAGAGGCTCGACGATTCTACTGCCCACCATTTTCATGGAATATAATGAGAAGGTGATCTTTGGTTTAAAAAACCCCTTCTTTTTCTTCTATTCGAGGTCCAAACTCTGCTTTGGTCCAACCAATAACTCTAAAACTATGAAAGAATGGAGTAACAAAATCAATGTCAAGTTTTACATGTAAAGAAATAGATCCAAAAAAAATGAAATTAGCAATCCAGTAAATCACTAATGTATAAGAAAATATCTAGAAACTAAGAGATTAATTGTACAAATAGAAATTCAACAAAATCTATAACCTGGGGTTTGAAAACGAGTAAAATTGAATAATTGCAACTTGCAAGTATCAATTAAAATCAAACAAAAAAATGAAAGAAGCAATTTATATCTATTAAGAGTAGAAAATTAACAAAGATTCATGTAAAAATGTAACATGTGAGGAGAACAAGAGCAATGGCTATCGCAAATCGAATTTCAATGCAAACCATCAGATTTGATATAAAGACAATAATTTTTGCCATGATATATAAATTACTGTGATAGATTAAACGCAAGAAGAAAGAGGATCTGAATTTAAACTCTAGGCCATGACTCCGTGAATCTATGTAAAGAACTCAGATGTAATGAAGGAAAAAAGAAGATAGTAGTTTTCGAGATGTTAGAATATCCTGTAGGGTTCCTGATGTTAGGTGGTTTTTGTGAATGCGGTACATCTATTTGAGTTCACGTGCGGGCCACATGTTAGTATTCTCGACGCTTTTTGTAGTCTAAAATTACTTTCGACTTTAAAAAGTGTCGAGGAAATGCGGGCAACATAATTAGATGTTGACGCCCTTGCTTGGCGTCGAGGCTACAGTGTCGAAAAAACACTCATTTTGTAGTAGTGTAATTAGTAGTAACACCTTCCCCTCCTATTTCTTCTCCTAGAATAGTTAGTGATCAAGTTCCTGAGGACATATCACTCTTTGATGTAATGATCTCAGATTATAATAATATTTCTTCTTCTCCTTATTTCTTGTGTTCTTCTTTAACCCAAGATGACGAGCATTGCTTAACTAACAATGAAATAGACAAAGAAATTATTAAAGTAGTGGAAACACTCGAAAAGAAAACACCGGTAATTGAAGAAACTGAAACGGTTGATATCTCAAATGATTCAACCAATAAAAGAGAAGTTAAAATCGGATTAACACTTAATGAACAAGAAAGAACCGATTTAATTAACTTACTTAAAGAATTTATCGATGTATTTGCTTGGTCATACGAAGATATGCTAGGTATTAATAGAGAAATAGCTCAACACACTATACCACTAATTCCAGGAATGAAGCCCGTAAAACAAAAGTTACGTCGAATGAAACCCGACGTAGCTCTTAAAATAAAAGAAGAAGTCCAAAAACAAATACCTGCAGGTTTCATCAAGGTATCTAAATACCCTAAATGGGTCGCCAACATCGTCCCAGTTCCGGAAAAAGATGGAAGGGTAAGAATGTGTGTCGACTATCGAGATCTAAATAAGGCAAGTCCAAAGGACGACTTCCCTTTACCACACATCGATATTCGGGTAGATAACATGGTAAATCACGCGCTTCTCTCATTCATGGATGGGTACGTAGGTTACAACCAGATTCTCATAACAAAAGAAGACATGGAGAAAACAACTTTCATAACACCATGGGGCACTTACTGCTACACGGTAATGCCATTCGGGTTGAAAAACGCGGGTGCTACTTACCAACGTGCAACAACTGCCTTACTCCATGACATGATGCATAAAGAAGTCGAATTATATGTCGACGACATGATTGTAAAATCAAAATACCATCAAGTAGCCTTAAGAAATTTTTTCGAATGGTTAAGAAAATATAATATGAGGTTGAACCCATCTAAGTGTGCTTTTGGAGTCACCTCAGGCAAGCTTTTGGGTTATGTCATAAGCTCTAGAGGAATAGAGATAGACCCGACCAAGATTAAAGCAATCATGTCAATGCCACCGCCCAAAACCGAGAAACAGATTCGAGGATTTATTGGCCGGTTGCAATACATAAGTAGGTTCATATCAAAATTGATGACAATATGTGAACCAATCTTCAAAAATCTCAAGAAGAATGTACCAGTGATATGGGATGACGAGTGTCAAAAAGCCTTTGAAAAGATCAAAGCCTATCTCGCAAATCCTCCCGTATTAGCACCAGCACTTCCCGAAATACCTCTTAGGTTATATTTGACGGTCACCAAAGAGACAATGGGAGCTATGCTAGCACAAGAAGTAGAAGGCAAAGAAAACGCAATCTACTATCTAAGCAAGAAGATGCTCGAATACGAAGCACGGTATACGCCACTTGAGAAGTTGTGCCTCGCCTTGGTGTGGGCCACAACCAAGTTAAGACATTACATGCTAGTGCATACTGTCTTTGTAGTCTTCCGATTAGATCCACTCAAGTATCTATTCGAGAAATCTACACTCAATGGACGCATATCAAGATGGATAGTCAATTTAGCCTAGTTTGATGTAAGGTTTATGCCGCAAAAAGCTATCAAAGGATATGTGGTGTCAGACTTTCTAGCAGACTTTCCAATAGAAGAATCGACGCCAATACAAGAAAATGAATTTCCAGATGAAGACTTAATGGTCACTGAAGATGATACTTGGACCTTGTACTTCGACAGAGCTTCAAACCAAAAGGGATGTGGCGTTGGAGTATTACTAGTATCACCTAAAGAAGAGCATGTTCCAATCTCCATAAAGCTTGATTACGACGTTACCAACAATGCTGTTGAATATGAAGCATACGTGGTAGGCCTTGAAACATCTTTGGCATTGGGAGTAAAAAAGTTAAGGATATTCGGAGTCTTTTCTTTGATTATCAATCAAATATCTAAAAGGTGGAAAGTAAGGAGCGAAAGTCTAGCCCCTTACCAAACCTATCTGGAAACTCTTACCGATCAGTTAGAGAAGGTAGAATACACATATCTACCTAGGGAAGAAAATCAATTTGTTGATGCCTTGGCAAGACTAGCCTCAATGGTTAGGATTCCCACGGAAATCGAGCAAATGCCTTCAACTATAGAGAAAAGGCACAAACCAACATACATCTAGGCTATAGAAGACGACGAAGTAGTCCAACACAAAGAAGAAGAAGAAGAAGAAGAAGAAGAAGAAGAAGAAGAAGAAGAAGAAGAAGAAGAAGAAGAAGAAGAAGAAGAAGAAGAAAGAAGAAGAAGAAGAAGAAGAAGAAGAAGAAAGAAGAAGAAGAAGAAGAAGAAGAAGAAGAAGAAGAAGAAGAAGAAGAAGAATTGTGGTACACGAATTTACTCAATTATGTCACCAAAGGAGAATACCCTCCCCACGCTGACAAAAGAGCAAAACGAGCATTAAGACTCTTGGCTTCCCAATATGTACTCATAGACAACGAGCTACATAAAAGGGTACCTAAGGGTCGAGCTCTCTTATGTGTAGGAAAAAAGGATGCACAAAGAGCAATGAGAATAGTCCACGAAGGAATCTGTGGCTTGCACATAAATGGCAAAATGTTAGTCCAAAAAATAATGCGAGAAGGATATTATTGGACTACAATGAATAGGGATTTCCATCAATATGTAAAAAGATGCCCTAAGTGTCAAATCTATGCCAATTTAAAACATGTTCCTCCATCCTTGCTCTACACCTACACATAGCCATGGCCATTTTCTACATGGGGAATTGACATCATCGGAAAATTACTCCCCCAGGAATAGGAGGCCACGAATATATACTAGTAGCAATTGATTACTTCACAAAGTGGGTTGAAGCGCAATCATACGCAAACTCACTGCAAAACATGTAGCACTCTTTATCGAGAGAAATATTATTTGTCGATAAGGAGTCCCACATGAAATGATAAGTGACAATGGAACTCACTTTCAAGCCGAATGTGAAGAATTGTTACAAAAATATGGCATTCAACATCATCATTCTTCCCCTTATAGGCCTCAAGAAAATGGAGCAGTCGAGGCAGCCAACAAAAATCTAAAGACTATCATAGAAAAAATGACGGAAAATTATAAGGATTGGCCTGAGAAACTTCACTTAGCATTGTGGGGTTACCGCACGTCAATTCGCACATCAACAGGAAATACGCCATTTTCCTTGGTATATGGAATGGATGCCGTACAACCTGTCGAACTAGAAATTCCATCTCTACGCATTGCGTTAGAGAGTAAACTCGATGAAGTTGAATGGACTAGGGCAAGATATGAAGAATTAATTCTACTCAATGAAAAACAACTAGAAGCTCTATATCACACTCAGTGTTATCAAACTCGTATGGCTAGGCATTTTAATAAGAAGGTCAAGACAAGAAACATCAAAGTAGGAGACTTGGTATTAAAAGCATTAAGGAAAAATGTTTTAGATCCAACGGGAAAATTTAAACCTAATTGGTCTGGACACTACATTGTCAAAACAATCCTGTCAGGAGGTGCAGCAAAACTAACTGATATGGATGGCAATGAGTTCTCGAACATGACAAATCTTGACCAACTTAAGAAATACTACCCATAATTACTTGAGTAGGATACTCAAGAGATCTACGTTTAGCCTGATTCCTTAAGAAAGGATACGTAGGCAACCCTTTACGGGTGCGGCCACTTTATTTTTCGAAAATCTCGCGTCCCAAAATTAATTAAAAATTCGACAGAAGGTCGGCGAAATATCTGCGTCACAGAAAACGTTCCAGCGTCAGCAATTGAGCATTAGCGCCAGCCGACGACCGTTAGCGCCCGACGATGGCACCGTCGCCTGACGCCAGACCGCCTTGGCCGGCGCCAGTCGCAAATAGGTGGCGCCAATTCACAGTTTAAATTCTGGGAATGTTTCGGTGTTTTTTGGAAAATTTTCGACTTCCGTACTCGAAGAATTTCTGGAAAATTAATTTCTTTCGGTTTTCAGTGCTTTAATAAAATAAATTTAAAGTAAATAATTTAATTAAAAGCTGAAATTTCATTAATAAAATAAAATTACATTATTGATGGAATTTAAATAAAGTTGAAATAAATTAACTTTAAATAAAAAAAAAAACATAAACTAAGTCTAATAATTGGAAATTAAGCAATGCTCCTAATCTTCCTTTTCTTTCCTAGCCCTTTTCCAATTTTTGTCTGCTTCCTCCTCCTCATCCATAACCTTAGCTAGTAGGCATCCTTTATAGGACCTACATTCAATCTTAGAGTAGATAGTTTCCCTTTCAGCTAGGACTCCATGCTTCTTTTTCTACCCAAGCTTCTTTCTCTATGGTGTCAGCTTTCCTTTTTCCCTTATCTTTTGTAGTACTTTTCTTCCTAGGCATTGCAGGTGTCTTGAATTCAATTCTTTCACCTAAGCGTTCCCTAACAGGAACCAACTAGTCACCTAGACGACTCTTCACATCAGTTTTATCCTGATTTTTCTTCGAGTCCTTTGAAGGTTTCTTCAGCAGCCACTTCTTCACATCATTGGGCAAGGAAGGAGGAACCTTTTGGGAAATCACTTCCCATAATGGTCTAGCACTCCAATAAGCATCAAATCTGTCTACTTCCTGGGGGACAGGGAACTCGTAGGGAGGACGAAGATCTCCAGAAGGAATATTCTGAAGTAAGCCGTATTGTCTTTTTACTCTGCAGGGATAGTAATAAGTCATACGGGACAAACTTGGAAGACGGCAGAAAGGTTGCTTGTTAACACCAACCATCCTTTCTATTTTCCACCACGGGATGACCCACTTGATAGCAAAATTGCGAGATTCGAAGACCCTTTTCCATTCATGGCGCCCCATTTTAGAGAAGCGTTTCTTCCTCCTCACGAAACAATTTGGAGTGTACTTCTCAATGTTGTCCGGAGGGCTAATTAATTCTAGCCTTTCCATTAGCCACATCTGTAAAAAATTGCAATGCAAATAAATTATTATTACTATACAAAAATTTATTTTTTTATTTCTATAATTAAAAATATTATTTTTCTACCTGTAATGAAATTGGAGAACCTCAAAAAGGTGCTTTTGGGTTCCTTTTCAATTCATCAAGACTAATCATAGTCTCTCCAACTATCCATGGCATTGGATTTCTCCCTGATTAAATTTGTTCTAGTACAGTGGTTATAATTAATTGAACCTCATTATTTTTACCACTACTAAGAAAAAATTGATTAAGCATACAAAATAAGAAAGCCCTTCTTCTATATATATGAAAAGATTCGGAGTGAGGTTTATCAAAATAATGGCGAGCAAATTCTTTCAAATTAACTATGTTGCCATCTACTATTTTAGATAAATCACTTTCTTTTAAATTGAACAAGCGTTCAAAATCCTTGTGATAATATGCATCTATTCTAGGGATTACTATGAGATCATTTGCAGGGAAACCTAAAATAGCACCAAATTCTTCCGGCAAAGGGCTAATTCCATCATACCCTATTCTAAATCAATGAGTATCAACATCCCAATATTCTAGAGCGGTATGAATGAAATCTAAGTCAAGATCTACCGCTTTGATACCGTAAATTCCCCCCAAGTGGAACGCATCTAATTATTTTCTTTCTTTGGCATTAACAGACCGACACCATTCATGGGTGTATTGGGTAAAAATTTTGGTGACTAGAGACATACTATTATTTTTCTAAAGCTAAGAATTATTTTATTTGCTGAGATTATGAAAAGAATCGGCTGGGCAGGGGGCTATTTATGCACGAAATCGAAGCAGTTTTAATCTGGGAAGGATATGGAGTCAGCGCTATTTGGCGCCGGACGTTGCTATTGGCGCCAGACGCCAAAGCTTGGCGCCAAAAGCTAAGTGTAGCGCCTGGCGCTACACCAATACGCGTGGCGCCAACTGGCGCCAATTTTCCTCGTCGTATGCGCTTTCTAAAACCGTGTTTTTACCTTAATTCGAGTCTGCTAATGACTTTACGGCTTCCTTATCTTTTTCTAAACATCTTTTTATTCTTTTTTTAAATAATATAGCTATTATATTAATTATATTATTCTTTTTTGGATTTTATTTAGGTTTATTTCCATGTTTTTATAAACCCAAGTTTTTATTTTACCTTTTCCTTTTTTCATTTTTTCTTTTGGGGGAGAAAGTTGGATACCCTCCATCAATAATAAAAATGACGGAATTTTTGCGCAAAATTACTTGTCACATTTTCTTGCACACAC